>NC_068947.1:51368226-52010226 GCF_026419915.1 Harpia harpyja
CTGACTCAGCCTCGGAGCTCCTGTTCCAACCCCGGCAAGCACTCCCTCAGTACACCCTTCATTCAAAAAGCAGTACACTCTATGAGATTTAATAAGTGACTCCAACCAGAACAGCACATAACCTTTTCTTTCCCAATGTTACAGCTCCCAAAACGCTGGCACCAGAACAGTCTTAGTCTGCTGAAGCTGGGCAAAGGAAACGCTTAAGACCAACTTTGTGACAATGCCAGAAATTCACTGCCCTAAGCATGGCTGTTGTTATAGTCATGCAAGTTCCCTTTTGCCAGGTGAAAAAAAGAAAAGATACGATACTTCCTTCTCCAAAGTACCTCAAAAAAGTGCTATTATTCACAGTCTTTCTGGGATAAAGGTGTAAAAGAGAGGTTGGAGCTCTCCTTCTGCTCTTTTCCTCCAAGCACCGTCCTGCCCTAGCACGTCTGCTTGTCTCTGAAGATGTGAGTAGGAGGTTGGAGCTGGTAGATGCTTCTATCCTAACTCTTCTAGCTGCCTCCTGACTCCTCTGCTACTTACCAATGGATTTCTAAACAAAGGAAGGAGCGGGTGGAAAACCTGTAGCTTTCCCGTTTGTTTTCAGGTTGTGAATTTGGAGCAAATTACTTCACGCCCTTCTCTTCTAGCTCAGTATCTCCTAGACAGCCTTTTGACACCCAGCTACTCAGTGATTTAACCACAAACGATGAGTTTTCATAAGCTTTCAAGCTCTGAGCTGTAAGAGGGCATTCAGGTCACGAGTCACTTTCTTCCACAAATGCAAGGGCTAGAAATTACTCCTGCAATGCACAATTACGTTCTCAAGCAGACACAAGAACTAAGGGCCTGTGGTTTTCAGAAAACAAATAAACCAACCATCCCAAGACTTCCAAGTTACGACTCATGTCAGCACTACTCAGGGGCCATCTTCACAAGAAACAGGGTTTAAAACGACTTGTGTTAAGCTTTTGCCTCTTCCCCGGCTGAGCTCTGTCACTTGAGTCAGCGCTGCTCCTCTGCCAGATTTCTGTCACAGATGGACTTAGTCCCCAACCAGGACAGGGTTGCTGAACCCTCAGCACGGTTCATCTTGAAGCAGCTCCAGCTGGGTTCGGGGCGGGAAAGAGCAGGAAGACGAGTGGAAAAGGTTTATTTCCTGAACAGAGAAATCCACATTCCAGGTGAGTTTCCGAGGTCAATTATATCAGAAACACTCCCCGTTTCACGTCTACTTCTTCAGGCAGTCATTTGAGAACTGTCTTTCCCTCCTGTCAGCAGCTCTTATCCTCCTCCACATTGCTTCTCGTCTTAGGTGAAAGCACAGGGAACGCAGGAACCAGTAGCAGCGGGACACACAGGACTCAGAGCCATCCTCTAGACAGCCTTTTTTGCACCTTCTTCATGCGTTCAGAGCACAGAGCTCTACAAGCCTCTCAGACACAGATCCTCCTCCCACTCGGCAAGTGAGAAGCAACCACGGTAAGGCTAAGGGCTTCTGAGGGCCTTGCTGCTCCCAGCAGCGGTGTTTTCTTTATTCCCGTTTTTATACCTCACTCCAATTCTCAACTACTAGGAGTTTTCAAGGCTCCTCTCTCATTAAACCATGGGCTCCTCCACTCCCCAGCTGATGCCTTTCACAGCTGGACCAGACAACAGACCTGTCAGAAAGGGCAAACTGATTCTGTTCCTTCTCTTCAGTAGCAGGAAAGGGACAGATGAAATATTTTTGGTGGTCACACATGGTAAGACATCACCCAGGTATCTTTCACGCAGAAGGGAAGCAGTATTTCAAGGGAGCTGACTGCACTGGGATACAGCTCTCTCTATTTCCCTAACCCCTCCCCGCATCTGCAAAAAATAGCCGAAAGAGGGTGGAAGTGAAAAGGAGGCCACCGCAGCAGCTGAACTGAGGTTTAAGCACAGCAAGTTTTCCAACTTCTACAGCTGCATTAACTGCACCCTGTTAAGATCTTCTTCAGGTCTTCTGCTAGTGTCAGAAGGTGTTGCTAAAGCAGAATTGGCTGCATTTTGTGTAAGGACTACAATTAGAAATGACTGAAAATTAAAACACTTTTTGTGACAGATTGCGGGACACTGACAACTTGCTCTCACCTAGAGTGGAAATGCTAAAGAAACATTTTTCAAGATTCCTTAGCAAATATATAGCTGGTGAAAACTGTAGATTTGGGCCATCACATATCATTCTCTCCTATAAACAAAGCTCCCTAGCCAAACTTATCAGAAGGTCCACGGTGGTTATCACTCTCTCCTGCTATTTGAGCTACAGCTCAGATGGATTCAGAGATTTAACTCAGTTCAACTCAAAATGTTTTGCTCATAAAAATGTTTGCACATAAAATATTTTGAAGTTTTTCAATCCGCCCTAACCTTGCATGTCAAGCCAGAGTACTAAAAAGGAACAACTCCTCATTTGAATAACTGAATTTACAATAGCATCTTGGCACTGGGTACTCTTCAGTAGACGGCTGTGAAGGTTTTATGTTTAAAATGTTTATAAGTATTTTGCAAATTTAAAAATGGACTTAATTTTTAACATACTTGATCTACAAGAATTATTTAATTAGATCTATGTCATTTAAAGGTTTTTACTGTGAAGAAGTATTTCACAGTGAAATCCTGAAGTAAAATTCTTTCCAGATTAAGACAAATATAGCAAAGAGAACAGAAGTATGAGGGCATATCAAATATGACAGAAGCCACATATTCTCTTCAATGACATGTATACATTTTTAGAACATTCATTCCTTCCAATCAAGACAAATTAAGATATTTTCTTCATTCCCTGTTTTTTCAAATGTAGGCCCAGATGACTGGGCAAACATAAAAGGATTCCAGTCAAGAGTTCCTTGGAAAGTCTTATTTTAAACTAAAAGACATAGTAGCTGCAGTTGCAAAGACTACCTTCAACTATTGCAACCAATTACAA
This sequence comes from Harpia harpyja, assembly GCF_026419915.1. Taxonomy (NCBI): domain Eukaryota; kingdom Metazoa; phylum Chordata; class Aves; order Accipitriformes; family Accipitridae; genus Harpia; species Harpia harpyja. The sequence goes on from NC_068947.1 coordinate 51,371,165, forward strand.
TTGCAAAAAGCCCTGTATTTTTTCTGGTTTGTCACACACTTGAAAGTACGTTGTGTGCAAACCCATGCAGTCAGTCTGTTCGTAGGCTTCCTCCTTGCCAGAAAGAGCCGAATAAAATCTTAATAGAAAGACAATAACATTTACAGTTAATGGCAACATTTTTGCTCAGATACTTCAAAAGATGTACATCCTGTTAAATATTGGCATTTTTCTTCTTAATAAACAGTATGCAGTTGAAAAAAACCATTTCACAGCAATATTTTAATGAGTTTTTAATTTGTTGCTAAAAGAAGATCTATATTTAGTCAAATATTGTGTCTCAGCTAATATTCCAAAAATCACATCCACCTCTATCCCACAGACTGAGCGGAGGACCTTCTTTTCAATTGTCACACCATCATTATCTAATATTTCTAAAGCTAGTTTCACTCCAAATGATCTTATTCGTATCAGCAATCCATTAGCTCGCTGCTGAAACAGTCTCCTCTGACAAGCAGCAAGACAATTATTCCACAGCAAACCACAGAAATACCTAGCAGGTCAGAAAGAAGCATACATGCTATCTAACTGAAATGACAATCAATCTCAGCTTGAGATAGGAGGGAGAGTCTGTGGCTCTCTGGTGATTTGTTCTCTGTAAGTGAAATTGTTTCTTTACAAATCTGGGGAGACAAATAAACTTCTTTTTTCCTCAGCTAGCTCTTCAGAGCGTAGGCAGCAGGGTTGCCCCTCCTCAATTACAGCTGAGGCACTGTGACAGATCCAGCTGTTCTTCCTCTCCAGGACTAATTTTTTGCGATGGTAGTAGATAATAGGGATACTAGGCATTCACATAGCTCATTCTCCTTTCTCGTACTCAGATCTACCTAATGGCTGTAAATAACGTCCTCCACAGCAAGCCAGTTTCTAAACAAACAGCACTGGTTCCCAAGAATACGGTTATGGCAGCAGACTGCGCGTTACAAACACGTGCCACTTCCTTTGGTTTACAGGGAAAGTTTGGTTCTGTGAGCAATAAAATATTTTCCACAACAACTGATAGCCCCCTAAAGATAACATTAATAACAAAACCTCCTCTAATGAAGGTCTACCTGCTCTCTAGAGCAAACTTAAGATGTGTAAATTATTTTTAAGCAGATGGCTTTAAGTAGTTAACAGCAGCTTAATGAGGCAAATTAAAAACAGTTCATGATTTGCTAAACCCTCTCTGCTTTGTACCTTAATTGTTCAATTGTCACTTCTTGGCAACGAGCAGGAATAAAGAAAGAAGCCAGGCATTGCTTTAAAAGTAGCACTTCGTGCCACAACTGATGCTGCGGTCCCAACACCTGAGGGTGAGGCTTCATGTTACCCATGAGCAGACGGGTAGCGAGCCACTGCCTCTTCCTGACCCCAGGGCACGTCCTCCCATCCTCCCGTTGCGTCCATAAAGCTTACGCATCATTTACTGCACACGGGATGGAAAAGATGAAATAAAATGCGCAGCAGAAGTATGCTTAGCGTGCACAGGCTGCCATGCTGAAAAGCAGTACAGTGAGATAACATTCTAGTAGTACATAAGCACAAGCAGGAGGAGATGAGGATCAACTATGCTGCTAGTATTTTTAATTCATGAATTTGCAACTACGACACTGATTTTATATTTTTAAGTACAGACAGCTAGAAAACAACCAAGCAAAGAATCAGAAATTTGGCAATATGTTAAAGAAACTCAAGTCTTAAAACTGGAATTGTTAGTTATGACTCTACAGTAAAGGGAAACTAACTTAAACCTGCCTACAGTGCTATACCAAATAGACTGGAAGCACCAAGATGAACAAACTACTGATTCATTTCAACCAAAAGGGTAGTAGTACAGAACTGCTTTGCAACAAAAGAACAAAGTAGTAAAAAGGGAGGCTGATTTTTCCTTAAGGATCACGAACGCTACTTTGACAAAGTGCTATTGCAGTATGTCAGGGAAGGAGTTCAAGAGTGGAAAAGATAAGTGACCAGGAGGGAGTAGCAAAGTCATTAAGCTAATATTAACTTTCATTAAGAAATCCATACACCCCATCACCATTAGTTGTTCTGGGTACCAACTGGCCTTACACTGCAGGAGCCCTCTTTCTTCGTGTAGGAAACTTGTAAGGAATTGTTTTTCTGTTTGTCTTCAGAGTGGCTCTGATTAAATTTCAGTTCAATCTTTACTTCATGTAGTTGGGCTTAGTGCCCCTCAGCTGCTCTAAATAGGTGCAAGCTCCCTTTCTAATCCTTTAATCCAAAAAGCTGAGGCCCTGGAAATTGCAGCTGCTGCAATTCACAGTGGAAATTCAACCTAAGGATGCCATAAGCCATAGTGGAAGGCTTAAAAGTGCAAACACTTGTAAATTAACTGCAGCAGAGGCAGCCCTGATAAAAGGAGGTGGAGGTGCAATTTTTAGTCAGCTATGAATCATTTATCACTAAGGAACACGTTACCAGCATGAGAATTTTTCTGAAAACATGCAGGTTGTCACATAACAGAACTACATTCAAAGAATAGATAAGGTTGCAAAGCCAAGCATTTATAAGTTAGGAGATAGCTGAACAGACATTGCTTCCCATTCTACCGTCTGGTGCCACAACAGATTCAAGCAACAAGAAAAACCTAGCTCAGCTCCTCCCAGCCCGGGGATGCACAATCACGCCTGCTCACGCGCCCAGCTCTAGAGAACGTAGCAGCTGAACTCTAAATAATCCATATGGAGAAAGTAGACGTGAATATTTTTCAAAGGCTTGGAAAAATATGGATGTTTTTTTCCTCAAGCAGTCCTGAAACAAATAATTCCCACAGTATTTCATATCCAAAACATGATGGTTCTCAAGTTTCTTAACCGCACGCTTCGCAAAAACTAACTTTAATCCGGGTAGAATCACATTCCACCTCTAGCTTCCTTTAGAAATGGGTGAAGCATTTTTGTCAAAGCTGTTTAAAAAACCCAACAAAACAGCTTGAGGCAGACAGAATATTCCAGTTGGAAGAGTTGAAGTTTGGCAGCTACAAGAAACTGAAAACACAATCACTTAATGGAAAGCGTTGAGCAACCTTAATTGTAAGTGCTACCAGTTTCCTGTATAATAAAATTAAGCAAAATGACTTCCTAGAACTGTAGTGATTATCAAACTAAAGATTGAAATTCTCAAACTTGCACAATTCAAGTGCGTGCAAAGACAATAGAAATAATTTGAAACAGACCAGCAAGTACAACTAGCCCAACTAATACATACAGTTAGGTAACTCATATTGTTAGAACCAAAATGCATCTTCAAATTGAATGTAGTTTATGATTCTGCAAAGTCAAAGGAGTATCCTAATTTGGTATCTTACTACAGGCTCTCCTTTCACACTCAGGAATTCACAGCTGGAACAAATATTTTCCTTTTTGTATTCAAACTTCGCTGAAACTTCAAAACATTCCAGCTAGTATTTATAATTCTGGAAGGAGTTAGGTCATCTCTCAGAAGACATGTTCATGACTTAAAGACCAATAAACTAAATACATCGAGTCCATGTGCAAAAATTAAACACATTAAACCTTTATATTGGTGCTTTCACTGAAAAGTGGCCCTTTATCACCTGAAATTGTCTTTTCCAGATTATGACACTCACCAACAGAGCCAATGGAATGAAGCACACCTGCCTCTCCCAAGTTTGGAGTCAGTGTAAATCCCACCTGCGCTGGCAGCTTTAACTAAGCTGCTGGAATTTGCAGTGGATTGATGGGAAGCCAGGCACATGTTTACCTCTGATGACTTTTTTTTTACCTGACAAGGTGGCTGTGAAAAACAGCTAAGGGGTGGTAACATCATCTGCTACAAACAATACTGCTGTAGGTATGTGCACACAACCCAGAGTCCCTTTTGAATAAGGGTTTCTACATAAAGGGACTGACAAGCTCTTAAGGTCATTACAACCTTGAGTGTATTCACCTTAGTCTTCCTATAAGATCTCAACTCTCCTCTTACAGATTAATAACAAGAAAATGGGAGAGAGAAAACCTTTATTAGATTAAATCTAGCCCAACATCCATCTATGCAAAATTAGCTGGCAAAACCACTGTCGACAACTTTGCCCTCTCCCTTCCAGTTGGATCAAGACAATAGCAGTTTACATACTTACATATGTATGTGCTTGTATATATAATACATGAATGCTGACAGTCAAAAGAGATTCAAAGCAGCAATGAAAGACTCTCCCTGTTTTTGATGTACTCACAGATTACACCACACGCAATATAAATCCAGGCTACTCTGCGTGTTTCTTTCTCCTAGACTTGTGTCTATGTATCTCTTATTTTTCTTCTTATGACAGACCCCTGAAATTGCAGACACAGCTAGCCGAAGTTTTGGTCATTCTGTAGGTACTAGGAAACTGTGCTGGTTCTTAAGACTTACTCAGTCCATGCTCTGTGACTGAGACTGAGCTACCACACCCTACGTTTGGACTGCATTCATCACCATCCTTCTCTTATTTTTGACCATATAGGCCAAAAAGTGCTACAGCATGATCTGCAATCAAAGATCAGCTATGTCTTCACGTAGATCTCCAAGATGAGATGGGATTTTACCTTGCTGCTACAGGACAGTCCAGCTCCCCATGGAACTTTATGATTAAAAGAACCCATCGGGAAGACACATTCAACGTCCACTGAACCAAACCATAGCCCCTCTCCCCTCAATGTCGCCAAATTGTAAATGTTTCTCATGGGACCAGTGGAAGGTACACCTCCACACATAACTCAGAATACAAAGTCTCACATACTGAAGTCAGGATGTAAAGAAATGGACTGTGATGTGTCGCCCGATCTATTAGTGGTCTAGAGAACAACATCAATATAAACAGCTAGGTGCACAGCCTCCAACAAGTGATACAGAAGGAATAAAATAAAAACAAGTAACTGTATTAAGGCTGTAACAAGTTTGTAATTGGACTTTGATAGGCTTCCCTTTGACAAGAAATGAATAAATCAAGAATGGTTCAAAAAATACAGTTTAGGTATATAGAGATCCTAGTCCAAAAATCAATTAGTAAAGAAATAACGAGATTCCACAGGAGCTCAAACTTTAAAAACTCACAGAGCACATGTCAAAGGATACCTTTTTACTCCCCAGTCCTTTTAAGTTAGCTGTCTTCAAAGCCAGCAATTTGATCTCAAGAATATCAAGCCGTACCCTAAGACATGTCGGACTCTGTTAATACAGATTAATTTACTGAATTCACAGTAAAGAAAATAAATGTTATAGCTGTTGCGGGACAGATTTCAAATTCTAGATAGATTTCAAATTCAGCTGCACTCCCCACCAAGATCATGCTCTAAAAGTACAGTTTGGTGATACAGCAGAATAAAATATTAATCTCTTTCCACAGCAATGTACGCAAGCACTTTCAAAACCCAGTTATACCATATCCAAATTGTTTCTTTAGGAATTATTTATAGAAACTCCTTTTCAAACGCATAATTCATATACATATTTAACCTTCCAATAACACTAGAATATTTAACACACTAAACAAAGCTTTTATTTGTTCAGCTTTATCAGCATCTTGCTCAACAGACCAGCAAAACATCTTAACCTTGTAGACTTATAAAAGCATATTCCCTGTAACGCACAGCTCTGCTGTATTTCATTAAAACAAAGTTTTAACAGATTAATTTGCTCTTGGCTTCTAATGAATAAACAAATTTGAATGCAGCCTTTTCTTGGAACACAGTTAATTACATTTGTACATCATTGTAAAGCAAAAGGGCAAGGGGAATTCCCCAGCAGAGATTACACTGATTATTTTCTATTCAAAACACATGCATATTCCTAAATACAGAACAAGACAGAATATTTTGGAGAGAAAAATTAAGGACATCCGCCAAGATAGCAAAGAAAATTAAACAGCAGAGAACCACCCCCACCTCCTCATCTGCAACTGGTACATGCATGCCTACTGCTGGAAGTCTAGAAATCATGTTGTATTTTTATTTGTTCATAATGTACTCAACTGAAAGCAGATTTGAAATAAAAATAAATGCTTGCATCAGTCTCCAAACTAACCATTACATAGAACACATATCTCCAGTTCTATAACTGACATTCCAACCACAAATCAAAGAAGAAATTTACTTGCTAAATCAAATAAATGTGCAAAGATGAAGTCAGGTTGGGAGCTACTTCTACAAGTGCTTCTACAACAGATAAAATGAATTATTTTAATCCTGCACCATTTCTATTTAAGAGAAAGAAAAATATTTTCCTTATGCCGAAGGGGGAAAATACTCACCCAAGAATTAAAGCATTAGAAACTATTATCCACAAGTCCAAATGGAAGGTAATTATCTGAAGAGTTTTGTAAAATACTTTTTGGAAAATACAGGCTTACTTGACACAATTCCCTTCACTTCCTTTTAGTTTATGGATGTTTTGCCAGAACTTGACATGACATTTCACAATTCGATTTTTCACGACTCTTGGCGTTGCTGGTTTCTTAGCGCTGTATAGAGCATGTAGGGGTATTAACAGATATAATTTAAGAGACTACTTCTGCTGAATAAGGCATCTAGTAAATAAACAATGTAAGGGCTGGGGGGAGAAAATGCAAAGTACCTTCATAGTTAAAGGAGAACACTAGCAGCTTCAGCTGGCAAAGACAGGAATTTTCCAGTACTAGCATCCTTCTCACTATCCATAACTAGACTATCGAGCTGTTAATTTATGCTACAATTATATTTTTATCTGAAATATTTATCTGCAATATTTCTTTAATCTTTTGAAAGACCACTTCATTCTTCAGTATTATTCACTTCACACCTTGCAATCTGCAAGGGTTTTAATCTCCCAGAGGTAGATGTAAAGACTGAAAGGGTTTCTTGCTTAATTTTAACAATGAAAGTCCCAATAACAGAAATCCGAATAGTGATTTATTTATCAATCTCTGCAGCACCTTTGAAAGTTTGCATTCAAGAGAGCCACTCTCCCTACCAGCAGTCTCCCTTATCTCCTTATTAAATCCTTTATTTTCTGCATGTAATCCCATTCACTATCCTATGTGTGAGTGCTGCAAGGCGTAAACATCAGCAGCTGGAGAAGAGCCCATGGGTCGCAGAGCCTGCAGGTCTAGGTACCAGCACCCAGAGAGTCTGGTATGCAAGAGAGGTCTGGGTGCCAGTAACTGGAGCAACTGGGATGCATGTTGCAAGGTCAGACTGCCAGCAACTGGAGAAAGGTGCTGCAGGTCACTGGGGCCGGTAGGTCCGGGTGGCAGCGGCTGGACAAAAGACAGTGGGTCACAGGGCCCTGGGTTTACGTGCCAACAACTGGAAACGCCTCTGTGTGTGTGTTTTTCCCAGTGAATTTAATCCCGGGTGCATGTGCGTATGTGGAATTCATTAGCAAACTTCAAGGTGGACAAGCTGGTGAGCTGCTGTACAGGCAGGCATAAAAACTGAGGAATATTCACCCAGTATTTGCAATGATTTAATGAAAGTAATTTAAAGTTTTTTTATTGATTTTCCTACATGTGAAAATTGCAGCATTTTAACGGAAGTGTAAATCTAATCCAATTTAATTAAATTCTCAGAAGCCTTCTCTAAATAGTATTTTAAAATTAAAAGTGCTTGGTTTGGTTTAATTTAGGCATTTATTGTTGAAAATGAAAGACCACCTGACGAAACTGAAATACGCACATCCACAAAGGCATTTGCTTTGGTTTATTTAAAGGCTAGTCTACAGCACAAACAACTGGGAAACAGAGGAGATAAGTTTCTCCCATTCAGCCACCTTGGCTGTGCCTCTACTTACTGTGCAGTAAGAGATGCAGGGAACCGCAAGGACGTGAGAGCATCACCAAAAGGTGCTAAGGCAGTGTGTGTAACGAAGCAGGCTAAATACCTGTGGGAATTCTCTTATTTGTCTTTTGAGGATAGTCATCGCTTTGTACGTGAAAGACAGCATTTAAATTTAGTGCATTAAATACGTATATACGGACCGATGTCACATTGCTGGCGAGTCCTTGTCAACGTGCTGACAGAGTACCCCGCACTGGGCTTTTAACTTAGTCCACTTGCAAATCTGACTAAAGGGGCTTGTTTTTGGTAAGGAGACACAAACAAAGCACTGTAGAATAGACTGCAGTCTGAATCACATCAGCATTCAGTAATGGTAATTTCAGTATCTGCTGTTACACTCCTAATAGTAATACTCAGCTCATGCACCGTAAATTCACACACTAGCTTACTTTACAGTAAGTTGTTACCGTGCTCACATATCACTAAGGTGCAATAAACACAGAAGGCTAACATAGAACAGATATCTCTGCTTATTTTCTTGCATATGGAAGCCATATATAGTCTAAAACCCAATTTTAGTTAAACTGACGCAACTTCCTTACATAACCAACGCAGGTATCTCTATAGGTAGGCCAGCTGCAGGAAGTGAGATGTGAAGCCAGAGCAATTTGAGTTCCCCTTCAGTAACATTATTACTTGCAAGAGATGTTGGAACCAGATGAAATGCAATAATTTGTTTTCGGTATTGAAAAGTAGAAAAGAAGAATGCGCAATTTACAGAAACGTGCAAACACGAGCGCCATGTCCTGAGCTGGCAGTAACACACAGATTGGCATTTTCTTTGTTATTGCTGTTCTAGTTAGTATTCTCACCTAACCTGTTTGCAAATGCAAATTAGAATTAAATTTTCTCAACATTTTTTCATTTTTTAAAAGTAATTTTTCTTCAGTACGAATTAATTTCCATAATTCTGAAATCTCTCACTTTTAATCAAGATTCTAGTTGTTATATCTGCTTAGCAGGCTTCTTTAGAAAGCACTGTCACTGTTTTTGAAAAGAATCTAAATTCAAAGTTCTGATGCTTACATCAAACAAACCACTCACCAAGTGAAACGAAAAGCTAACAAAGTTAACTGGAGGTTAATGCGAGAGGTTAGAATATGCTTCTTGCCAGCTATTTTCCTTTCAGGCTTACAGAAACTGAAACCCCAAGGCCAAAGTATTGTAAATCACTTGCTCCTACTGGACCATCACCTTAGTCCGTAAGTAAAAACTGAATCTGTCAACATTCCTGTGGGCATTATAGCTCTGCCTTCTAGCAAAAGCCCCAGTGAGCTGACAAATCCTGAGCTGAACCCATTAAAAAGCTGTCGTGCCACTCATGCTGTAATAATACCTGTGCATTACAATCTCAAACACAAATATTTAGCCCACACATGACATCATTTTCCTCCTCCTGGGTATAACAAAGTCATGTACAGCTGTATTACAAAGCATTTCCACTGGAAAGCATGGAGATTTAGCAGTGACCAGTAGGCCATTCACGCGGCAGTTTTTAGGACTGGATTTTATGGCATTCAAATGGAAAGAAGTGATGGGATGGAACGGTAGTCCCTGTGCAGCCCTGCCTTCTGCGGCTCCCGACCCTGGCTGCTGCTGCTTCACGAGGCAGGTGGAAAAAGAAAGAAGGTAATCTGTCACCAAAATCCTTCTTCGAGTGCTACGTAAAATGCATTAAATGCACATGGAAATTTACATTCCTAAAAATGTAAACATTACAAAGACAGGGCTATAGATTAGATTTATCTCACACTATATGACTCTACTCATCTCTCCAACTTGTTAAGAACCTGGAAGCCATGGTCATGTCCTTCCTGATGAAATCATAATTACTAATTGACTGTTAAGTTACTTTACTGATTACACCTCTTTAGGTATTTGTAACAGAAACACTGACTGGTTTGAATGAAAACGCTTGTCTGTGTAAGCACCAGCAGAAGCAGCAGAACAATGAGCGAAAAGGACGGTCTGTATGTCACAGGGCACTGTCCCCAGAACATCATTCCCCAGCAGTGAAACTGCAGAACACACTGTTTATATTGAGATCAAAAGGCCTGCACTCTGATAAATCAAACCACAGCAGAAATGACTCATCAGACCCGCATCCCAACATCAGAAGGACGGCGACACGGTTGCAGCAGATTACATACACCATTCCCCTTCCTCTAACCTAAGAAGAGAACAGACCACATACATACATTAAGCACACATTTAAATGAGGAAAAACAGACAACGCACAGCAACGTGGCCTAAGATCTATGGAGGCTACAGACAGAAATATTCTGAGGCATAGGAAAACCCCATGACAATTGCTGATCCCTAGAAGGCCTGAAAGATCTGTCCAAAAACTAGCTCATCATCATCATTCAAGAACCCTAGGTATGCGAAGAGGGCTGGATAGCAGTGTCCCTTTTTCTTTGAGTCCAGACAACTTGGACATGTCTTGGTACCTGTGAGTATGAGTGAGTTAAACTTAGGAGAAAATGAGAGTAGGTAAAAATCAGCTGGCTTAATGACTCTGCAAACAAATATCACCTTCCCCTTCCATAACACCAGGCACTGAATTTTATTACTCTCATTTCCTAACACCAGCAGCTGAGATAAGCTTCATATTTGTGAATTATATCCAGTTCATAAAAAGTTCTGACGGACAACATGACATTTAGATTCTGCAAAATCTGAGATTCAAAAAAAGAAAGGCAGTATGTTGTGAGACCTTACATGTGCTAAGAAGTTACTTATATGGCAGCATAAATCACTGCACACATCTCTGGAGCAAAGAGAAAAAAGGAAGGAAAGATTTCTGAATGGGGTACTTCAATGGCACATTAGTTGCTCACACTAACATTTAATACTTGGGATTGCAAGTCAAATAAAGTAGATGCAATCCTTGTGGGTTGGTTTGGTTAAAATCACAAAATGAGGATGTGCCTAGGCTCCTTGTGCAAATACCTCTGAGAAGGTGTCAAAATACTGTATCAAGAATTTTCTGCAAAATTCTTGTTGCAAGTAGAGATACATCCAGCTTACAGTCCCACGGGGCCACACCAAAGCCACAGAAAAATGTTTGAGGCTTCTCTTTTCTTCCACAAATCTGTCTTGCAACAAGAATTGTCTTTAAGTATTCAAGTTTACCTATCAGCCCACTAGAACAAAATTAAACAGAAAACCAACACAGAAGTGTATCCCTTTTCTTCTATTCAAATCATATATATTTTTTCTTTTAAAAAAGTAAATTAAAAGGTAAAGACAAAACATAACTACTGAAAAATCTTAACCTAAATGAATTCTTCCATTATATATTTTGTTTAATACTCTCTGGATAATCAACTGATAGTAATAACATTAACTAGTCTGACTGCTATGCATACATCACTGATATTTTTATTACTTTGAATAAAGGCACCCACCACTAGAATATAGCCACCGCTGGACTGACGGCTATAGAAACAGAAATTTAACCCACCACTAGAATGATGCTATATTGCAGCTAAATCCCATATTTCTTCAACAGTGTATTTATGTATGTATTTATGTAGATTTAATTTACCTCTTTCACACCCCTCATGACTTGGGTGTAACACTGTACAGATCAACAGAAAACCTAACTAAAATTGAGCCAAAAAAGTCTGAGGAGGAAAAAAAAAAAATATTAAAAGGAAGAAAAAAAAAGAAAAGAAAACCCAGAAAGGTCAGAGTCAAGAGTTACATGTATCTAGGCAAATAAAGAGTTCTGAAATAATTCTCAGAAACTATCTGAAGAAAGTACTTTGTACAAGATAAGACGCATCAAACTAAAGGTCACAGCAAAGACGAAAAGGGCAGCTTTCCCAGAAGCTGAAAAAAGAAAAGTTATGCTTTGGTACTCTTTCCATTGTCTCAGTCTTTCCAGTACTGAGGTATATAACAAGCCAAACACAATGCTCTTTGAAATTACCTTCTGAGGAAGACATACAAGCCTTGCCCGCCCTTAATACCCACTATGTGACTCAAGTCAGTGGCAGTATCGTGGACTCTGACACGAGTCCTCTAGTGAACTGAGAGGTAGTGCGTGAAGGCATCACCCTTACTTAACTGACTTCTGCAGTGCAGGACACAATCTCTGCAGGAGAATCAGAAGAAAAATTCCTGTCTAAGCCTCAGCTGTTCCAGCTCATATGTCCAGTGTTTCAGTGCATATGCACCTTTACTGCAACTTCTTATATTTCTGCAAATAGATGCACTGAAGAGTGATCTTTCAGGGATACAACAAAGACGGTTTCTCAATGTTCCATCCCGGTTTGTGGAAGGAAAAACAGAATTAAGAATTCTTGCTATCTTATCCCCACAAAACTTTTCACGATAGGTTTACAAATGCTTGTTGCATTGGGGAAATCTTAAAAACACTACCAGACCACCTGTATCTGCATTTGGAAGCTTATTTGCTCAAACCGCACCCCCCAAAACAAAGCACCAAATTCCAGGAAATGAGTTTGTGACTAATGAGCAGCACAGAAAAATTAAAGGCTCTAGAAAGTTGTTATTTCTTTTTATCCTAAGAACTTAAGTCTCTGCCTGTAATCATAAACTTTAGTCCCATCTTTCAAAATTCATTTAAGTATTATGTTTGAGCTCCATCAGACTTCTGTAAAGTAAAAGGTTTCACTGTATGTTTATTCTCAGTGACCAGGATTATTTTCTTCCCAAGAGCTGCTAATTCTAAGCATTATTATTACAGCTGACAAAAAGCCCCTAAAGAATCCTGGTGATATGCCACATTAGACTTCTTTTGATAGAAGTAGCAGGAGCAATTGGTTGGGAATAGAAAAAAGCAATAGAAAAAATTATTTCAGAACAACAATGTAAATAATAGGTACATAGTTGTATTTCCTCACTTTCTTTTTTCTGAATGCATCGTTAAACCTAAATTTGCCTGAAGAATTTATCTCATCAATCCATGTGTCCGTCTCAGAAGGTATCACTATTCACTCAAAGATATTAGACACTTTGGAGAGAATTTTGGCCTTAACGATGGGATTAGACAACTCTTTTCACAGTCACTGCAGTGACAGCTGCGTTCATTTCCCTCATATACCAACTCAAAGTCAGAAGCAAATTCTCAGTTTGCAAGCCAGAACATGTTCTGCTGGATATTTACAGCCAACCACTGAAATCCCCAAAACCTGTCAATGATGTCAAACAGGACAGAAATAGATCATCTTGCTTGTTTTTCCTAGATAAACCTGCCTTCATAAAAGAAACAGAAACAGAAACCTTGAAGAAAGAGGTTCTCTTATCACACCCGCTATGAAAGCAGTAAACTACTCAACTTTTCTTGGAAGAACCGCTTCAAGAAAAGGAATCATATTTGTGCCTCTGCCTTCATGTTTTATCTCTCCACTTACATTGTCAGCAATAAAAACAATTTTTTAAATTTTCATTCCAACCAAAGCCTTTTTTTTTTTTTTTTTTTTAAATGAGACACACATTGATACCAGGAGGATCTATAGGGAGGTTCATCATGCCGTTTCACATGCCACTAAGTAGAATAATGATGTTTGTAAATGTCAGTCCCTAACACTAGGTGAAGGACCTCAAATTTAACCAATATAAACATGCATTACTTCTACGTTACCTTACAGTAATCTACTTACCAGATGGTTTGCAGAACAAAACCAGGAACAAAATCAAAATGAGGAAACTATTTTTAGCCTCATTCTTTATTACTGAAGATTTTTTTGACTGATAAAAGTAAAGATAGGCATCAGATTTGGTAGGAAGCTGCTTTCAGAAAGTACCACGCAAACCGAGCTGCGTGACTTCAGAGAGAGTGACAGGCAAAAATTGGTTTCACGAGATCTCAAGTCTAAGTAATCCTTCTATGTTGCATGTTTTCAAGCATTGCTGTTCGTACCCTACAAAATAATTTTTCTGATCTCCAACTCAGCAACAAAGTAAGAAGTAGAGCTTTAATTAGGAATGAATAAAATAAGAATACTCACGCTGACCCCACCGGCCTGTTCTTGGATTCAAATAATTTGGATAAAGTCCATTAGGACGATCCATTTTTTGAAGTAACTTCCGAATGTGCATGACCTAAATTAAAATCAAGAATCAGGATCACCACTAACAACATTCATCTGCTCTCTGCACACAGTTAAATCTAATCTTTTTTCTTTTTCCTTTTTTTTAGTGGTAAATTTTCTTAATCTGAACACAGAAGCTTTCTTGAAGGCTTCCTGCAGATTAGTACATTTTTGGTTTTGTTTTTAAACAACTGCTCACATACACATGTTTAAAAATTCTGATTTTTAAATGTATGCTGAAACAAATAAGAAAACTTGTGTTATCATAAATTTCTGCTTGAAAAAGTCACCTACTTGGTAACAGAAATACAAGTATGAAAAATTTACCTGCTACCAAGAATGCAAATAGAATTCAATATAGAAAGTACTTCCCCTTTAATACAATTTATGATGAAACAGTATAAAAGACACTTGTATGATAACAACCTGAATTTGACACCTACCTTGTTGTAGTATACAGGGTCCCCTGTCAAATAGCTGAGGTGGACAAATTCCATATGCAGAGTACCAAATTCAGCGAGGATGCTGCTGCCAGCAGAAGCCCAGCCCCAGTTTCGACCCACACCGCTGAATTCCCACAAATATACATAAAAAAGGGAGAAAACAACAAAAAATTCAGAATTACTGTGCACAGCACTAGTAACAACCACCACAGCAAATTAAACAAGTAACAGTAAAATATTAACCCATACTTAAGATTACAGGACTTGATTGATCAGTTGGTTCATTGGTTGGGTCTTTTTCAAAAGAAGATACCATAACCTCATCAACAAAAAGTCCTGTGGTTAAAAGATACAATATCTTGATGTCCCAGAAATACAATGACTTAACACTGGGCCCAATCTCGATTGTTGTTTATTCATTGGATGTTCCTAAGAACAAGGATCAAAAGCAATTATCAGATGAGACGAGTATCCTTCTGAAGGCAGCAGCGTTCGATTCCTTGTTCTGCCAAACATCTGCTGAGTTCCCGTTACTTATGTGGGATATGCTTCGAGTCAGGATTAGACACTCCGGTAGGATGGGAGCTTGCCCTGGCTGTATCTCCATAGGAAAACAGTATGTTTACTGTAGGTAGAATATCATGAGTTCCTCAGGCTCACATAAAGAATCAACAGAAAGTATCATATATCTCGTATCTTTTGCACTCTAAGAGATACCATCTTGCTAAGTCATAACTCCTAAATTACATCTGGTTTAATCTAATTTGGGAGTTTTCACCACCTTTCAGGATCAGGTCTTGTAATGTCTGAAGTTAACTACGTTTTCCTAGAGATTAGTTCTACTTCCTCTCATAAAAGATTTCAGTTATCAGTATGACTACAATCAATTAGGAATGCCTTCTTACTTATTTTTTAAATTACAAATTAGAGAGAGGAAATGTAAAGGAAAAATGTTGGTTATGGAGCAGTATTTGCAGCTCTGACCTGAGACAGAACAACACCTTTTAAAATACAGTAACTGCTGTTTACAAAATGATAGCTTGTCTCATGGTTTTTTTGGTACAGCTCTCATAAAAAGAGAAAATCAAGTGTTTCATTATGAATACAAAAGCTAATAAAAGACAAGTCAATAATTTTCCAAATATTTCTTTCAGGTCTTGTCTTTTACTGCATGCCAGCCTCATGATAAGTGTTCTCATATACGGCTGCGACTGTCACTGCCCTCTGGCACACCAGCCACTATTTTCCGCTGTGATGCTGGCTGGTTCTGTACATTACCGAGAGACTGACACAGTAAATGCATAAACCATACCAACACGCAGGAAATTTCTGGCACTCCAATCCTTTCCCCTCTGCCTACTGCAAATCCTCCTCCCTGGTCCTGCTTTTCTGACTGTGCTCTGATACCCGACCTGTGCGATCAGCCTCTGTTTTACTATTAAGTATCCATGCATCTCCTGCTTGCAGGTTCTTAAACCTTGCCATCTATGTTGCTCGAGCCAGTGAACCAGACGCCTGTGCTGCTGCCCGAGGAGTATGGCCACCCAGGCCCTTCAAACATACTGGAATCACAGTCCAGGATTGGGCTAAACATAGGAAAAATAAAAAACTAGCTTGCACACAGAGGAAGTTCAAGCCGTATGAAACTGCAGGAAGAATGCAAGACTGAGTAAACCATAATGCCGTGCAGAAAGTGCGTAGGGAAATTTAACCTAATTGTACAGAAGTTCAAAAAATGGGGAAAGTGCAGCACAGGCAAAGCAGAGAAAACCAGGCAAGGGTGGTGAGGCCCTGCGCCAACAGGAGGGCAAACCACAGCTCCATCGTCTTCACCCAAGGAGTGACAGCAAAGTGAGGATTGTTTCCTCATTGCAAAAAGGCACGTAAGGCTAATGCTCTCAAAGTAGTCCTAAACCTCTTCACCATCTAACAAAGCACAACAAATACCTCTCCTAAAAGGAAAACAATTTAAAAGAACTCAAAAACTCTTTGCTATTTACTATCCCAAATTGCTTAAGTGCACGCACAATCTAGACGTGCACCCCAATTCAGCTACTGTTTAAGAATATAATAAAAATTTTAAAAATGCCTTGCATCAGAAATGCGCGCTCAAAATCTGAGGGAAATCCCAGCATTGAACAAGCACTACAAGGTAAATTAGACAAGGCAATTCTCTTCCACAAGGCAATGCAGACCATCTAAGTTCAGTGTCTGACCTGAACAGCCATCTAAAGGAGCCTCTCCATCTCCATGGACCATAGTGGACTTCAGCACACTAGCCCTCAGACCTAAACTGAACCGTATAATGAATTAACATCTTCAGAGTCCCATCATCTTCTCAAACGTTGTGAGTCTTCTAAAGGTAACATACAGCTCACACAGTACACAAAACCTTGTAAGTTCAACCATGGCCTGCAAACAATTTTGGTTTCTTACTAGGTTCTTTAATGACTAAAGAACCAATGATTAAGCTCTAGGGCAATACATGGTATAATACACTGGGTATGTTCCAATAGCATGTTGAATTCTTATTGCAGAATCAGGAGAAAAAAAATCACGGTCACGATTTATTTCAGTTAATGAGGTAGAATGCTCTGAACTCTATTAAAATTCTTCTGAAGTGCCAGGAATGCCCATTTGTCTGCATCTTCTACAGTTCCACTACAAAGAAAAACTGACATATGCCATTACTAATTTTAAGTTGGAGGGAGGGGGAGGAACACACTGCCCCACAAAAGAAAATTCATTACCTTTTCAGATTCACCATTGCCCATGGTATACCCGTAGGTGTGTTGAAGGCTGGAAGAAGTTTTCCTGCCAGTTGCACTGCTTTGATCTTGAAAACCTAAGATAGTAGGATCAATTGCAAATAGTTACAAAGTCTGATTTCTCCCCAAGAACTATAGAATGACATTTCCTTGCCCCACCCACCTCTTCATATTAGAAAAGCTTTACATTGTAAAAAATATATTAACTTATCGTTTATTTTTCACTTGTTCATTTTATAAATTTCATTAAGATTTGAACATGAAAAGAAACCTTGTCATTTTCATTTCTTTCCTTACGTGCTCTCCAGCAATAGTGCTTAGGTTCCTATTAAAGAAGAATATCAATTCTCCTCCCACCTCCCTCCACCAATATAAGGAACTTCAAGTGCTTTCTAAAGCAGTCTTTAAGTTACACTTTATATTTTGCAGCTAAAAATCAAACGACAACTCCCCCACCCCCTACTCAAGTATTTGAACTTTTATGAACTTCCAATCTCTTTTTAAGGATATATATATAGTGCAGACAGCGTTCCTATTCTTTTATGAACACTGTCTACGCAAAACCATATATATGCAGTTTCCTGTAGCTTTTCCTTCATTGATAATGCATAGGAAAAATAATTATAGACTTAATCTTCCCTCTCAAGTCTGATTACTCATAGAAATTACTGACGGGACAAAGTGTCTTTCATTTCTAGTGTCATTTCTACTTTTGGAACATAACTCTGTAATAGCCTTATTCAGAGTCTAACGTTTATTAGGTAAATGAGTGACTGGGATAAAGTTCCTTCTAAGCCTATAGGAAGCATCTTTTCCAAGAAGGCATATTTGGTAGATCCCCATGATGTAAAACTGTTTTTACCAGCTAGTTGCTAGAACACATTTTAATTAACTTGATGTTATCACTACATTTCTGCAAAAGTATCTTCTTAATTTAGAGATAACATTATTCAGCCGTTTATTACATGTTTGTGCAGTGCTTCAAAAAGAGCTACCATGCCCCAAAATAACTTATGCAACATGAACATACTATAGAAACATTTTCATCAACTACCTGACCAATACTTTGTAATTGAGAAGAATAAGAGCTTTAAGAAGGACTACAAGACAGCTCTGTTGGATTTATAAAAAGGTTTTCTCCCTTTTGTAAAGTCTACAGGAGGAAAACAGAAGAGGCGCTCACTGGAAAAGCAAGCTCAAAAGTAGCTGAAAAATAAGCAATCAAGAACATCCTCATTTTTCACATGAAGGTGGGAAAAGATCAATATCTTAATATTTGAGGAGATGACTAGTGAGACATGAAATAAACCAGAAAAGAATATTAAAGATGACATCTAATTGTATTTGATGCAGTGGAGTATGGAGAGATGGAGGTGGATCTGAAAGCAATGAGCCAGGAAAAAGAACTTCTACAGAGGTATTCTAAATGAATTGTAAGATGGGATATGACTAAACTGAAAAAGAAGATACCTCAGAACATGATTTGATAGAATTGTGAAGTAACAGAGGCAATATGGCTTGAATGATTTTTAGCAAAGATACTGTCAAGAGACAAGTCTTTGAGAAAATATGCAGAAATTTAGCAGTAAAATTCAGATAACACTCTGACCTTGAATAAAGGACCAAGTCAAAATAGGACGGCATAGCAAAAGAGGTATAATACAGGTGGAATCTATGGTAACTGGAGAAAAAGAAACCCTGAAGAGAACTAAAAGCTCTATCTTGGCCCAGTTACATATAAACTACCTGATTTGCATCTATAAATATGTGTCAAAAATTCATGCTGAACTTTTAGGTTTTTAAGCAGTAGATGGGTCAAGACCAGAGAGAACTATCTATAGGGAGTCATCTAAAGGGAGTTCCTCTACAGCGCTGACAAGCTTCAACACCTAATCCAGAACAGAATGATGACTTCCAGTTAAATGGTACATGGCTCAGAAAGACATTTGTGGCACGAATTTGTTTAGCTTTAGCTTTTGGATCCTGGACCCTCTGAAAGCACTATGCGTTATTGTGTTATTCATTAAGAAAAGATACGGAAACATTTGGGTAAGAATACTCAGTGGGAGAACATCCCTAGAAACATCCTCGCTAGAAGAATATTCTTAATGGCTGACTATTTACATACCACTATCCAGCTTTTAAACAATTTGAAATGTACTACGATATCTGGGGAACAAGTTATAGTACTGGAAGCAGTTTTTCATACCAGTGTATGAAGTAAAGGTTGAGCTGATCTAAATGCGCATGAATCTAGACAAGGAGGGTTAAAGCAAGGCAATCACCATGCCAGCCATTTCGGCACGTGCGCACAGACGACCACGTTAGCAGTACCTGCGAAAACTTGCTGGGATTAGAGGCTCCTTCCCGTCACCTCTGTTGGGTTGAGGACCCTACGTACCACTGATTTAGCATCACAAGGGAAACCTCTACCTCTCTATATCCCTCTCACCCAAGACTGAATGCAAGGAAACACTTAAAAATATTGGCTGAAGACATGTCTTTACTTTCGATTACTGCAATCTCAGTCCTATCTCACTGCTGGTTCTGGATAACAAAACCACTTAGTGCTGCTTGAGACAGCATTTACCTGCACAGAGTGGAGTGAGAACTGGGAGACGGCTGCATAGGTTTTTATCAAAGTGACCAGAAGAGCATATTTAGAAAGATGGAGGGAAAAGAAAGAAATGCAGCAGGCAGTGGTGGGTGAGATGCCTTTTATGGGAGACTGTGGATGTGACCAGAGGGCTCTGCCAACCTCATTAAAGTGACTTCTTTTGTTAAGTTTCAGACACACCGTAAGAGCAACAGTAAACGCCTCCGGCTGTAGCTTTTAAATAACGTGCTGGCATCAGACAACATGGTTACTTATCAGACAGTAAGTATTTTTACTTTTTTTTTTTTTTTTTTTTTTAAAAAACAGGTTGAACTAATAGATTCTATTTCAGCCTTGGCAGTTCCCTGTTGACAGGCAATGCATTTCAAGAAACATATAGGCAAGAAGAACAGAGAAGAACAAAAAATGAATGGATGCCTTGAAAATAGAGCTCATTAGGAAACAGTAAAAGAATTGGGGTTATTTAGTCCAGAGAAAAAAATGTTCAAGAGAGGACAAGATAATGACTTTTCAGTATAGAAAAGGCTAATACAAGGAAAAGGAAATAATAATTTTTTCCATGGATGTGGAGAATACAAAATAACACCAAAATGGAGCAAGGGAAAGTTAGTTATTAGGAAAAAGTTGGTGATAAGGATAATTAATAATGAAGCATGACTGTGATTACTGCAGAGTCATCACTACAGCTTTTAAAAACGCACTGTACAACACACGCAACTATGAAGACTGATGTGATTTGACCCTGCCAGGGAACAGACAAGTAACTGAGAACTACACAGCTTCCTTACCACTCTTCCAGTCATACTGCTGTACTGGGTTTGTGTGGCAGGGTTTTGGTAGTGGGGGGGCTACAGGGGTGGTTTCTGTAAGAAGCTGCTAGAAGCTTCCCCTGTGTCCGATGGAGCCAATGCCAGCCGGCTCCAAGTTGGACCCGCCGCTGGCCAAGTCCGAGCCCATCAGCGATGGTGGTAGCGCCTCTGGGAGAACAGATTTAAGAAGGGGAAAAAAAACGTGCTGTGTAACAACAGCAGCGAGAGGAAAGGAGTGAGAATATGTGAGAGAAACAGCCCTGCAGAACTCCAGGTCAGCGAAGAAGGAGGGGAGGAGGTGCTCCAGGCTGTCTTTACCTCGACTCCTAAACCTTTCATTACATATATTTTTTTTTCCTCTTACCTATCCAGCTGAGGATGGGGAATGATACAGCAGCTTTAGTGGGCACCCGGCGTCCAGCCAGGGTCAACCCACCACAACTGCCAATTAGTCAAATAGCTTGTGCACATTCCATACACGCAAGAGGAAAGTGTTTTGCCTCTCTTGGGGCCTTGTACCTACTCTGTAGACCCACGCAGCCCCTTTGTAACTGGTGCATAAATCATGGAGACCACTCACCCCCAAGTTTCCTTGCTAGCACAAGCTCCAAAGTATAGACACCTGTAACAGAGAGGGAATCACAAAACCCACAAAGACAACAGCTCTCAAAGAAGTGCTGTTCCTGCAGGATAACTCAAATATTTTTTCAAGTGTGCACTCACACTTGCATTAATTACAGAATTTAGCATGTAGTGGCCTTAAGATGTGGAGGTAACTGATCGGAGTCTTCTTAAAGTAAAGACCCCGTAACAGTGCTAGAAACACATCCTGTTTTGAAGACACAGAAATACCGTTCTAGGAAAACATATGTATTAATCCCAGAGTGGCCGTTCTGTCCATTCTCAAAATATGGAGATTTTTTCAGAAAAGTTTTAGAAGCCACCATAGACTTGGAGAAGAATTTCCATTTTACACGGCAAAACCTAATACACTAAATCCATCCGTCTACACGGCCTTTGGTAGGCTAATGCTTCTTTCTGCAAATGCTGTAAAGCGATGGAAGGATTTTTTCCCCCCTATCAAATACAAATCAAGCTGTTTACAGCTAGAAGGGGAGAGAGTGAAAATTAGCAGAAAAAGCAAAACCTAAACCCCAAATCAGATAAGTGGATCCCTCATTAAGATGAAAACATCAATTGTTATCTACAAACTGGTGTGTACAGCAGACCAGCTGTGAGGGCCTGAATCACTGTCATCCATTAAATTGATGCTTAACATATCGAACCTGCCAGCTACCCCACAATATGAAACTTGCTCCTGAGCCTATTAATCCAAGTAAGGCCAAAACATTCAGCAGAAAAGGCCTTAAAGATCAAGATGATTCTTCAAAAGCCTTATTGATTTATCCAGTGACTGCTGAGATGCATGGCTGCAACTCTTAGAAGACTATATTATGCTAATACTGCTGTTAGGTGTTCCCTTCCAGCACTATGAATGGCAAACAGCCTCAAATGGCCTCTGTTCCCATTTCTGAGGGGGATTATAGATGTTTTATACAAATAAAGAATCTCTTTCATTTATGTGCATAGATCAGCCTTTGAGTCATTCTTCTTAAACAGTAATAAATGCTAGACTTCTGCTTAATCTCACAGTTATTAACTAGTGAGTATCCATGGTCATGCAATGTGGCTGGTTCTGTAGGTTTGACAACTTTTGATCCTCGAAAAAACATCAGACAAAACAGATAGACTGCAGAAGTTCACAAAATTGTAGTACTCGCACAATCAGCACTGTTACTACCAAATCCTGCACACATTTCCTTCGAACACTAAGCACGAAGATGATGAGGCAGACCCATCTAATTACTGAACACAGATAAAAAACCAGAGCATCTGACAGCAATACTAGACTCAGACCCTTGAAGAAAATATTTGGTATTTCTTGGCCCAATCTAGAACAGTTATCTTTCTACCTTCAGAGTTCAACCCGCAGTAGTGAACTTTTCGCTGCCCTTTTGTGGCTAACCACCCATTTCAAGCTCAGCTTGTCAGATAGGACTTTCTGCATGAGTAGAGATAGAGGCTCGTGGTGTGATTTACCGCTGAAAATCAAGCAGCATTGTCACACACACAAAAAAGGTAACTAGCTTAATAAGCATTTCTGGTTTGTTGCCTATTTATATATAAGCCTTACTGCATAGGAAGAAGATGTCTGCACGTCAGGTGAATAGCTCTAAGTTCCAACACACTTTCCCCCTCCAAGATTGGGAACTCCTGGGTTTTACAGTATTCCTAGGGCATCTCCCCACTGCAAGTGGAGGCCATCCTGCTACCAAGAAATGAAGAAATGACTCCCTCTTTACAAATTTGCTTCTAATAAAATCCACAGATTTAATTACAAAGGCATCTTGTGAGATGAGGGAGATGCAATAAGATTCTGGTTAACTTTTCAGCTATCACAGTATGAATTGAAAGTGGGAGAGCACTTCAGCTGTATTTCATAGTTGTTTGTGAGTGATGATTGAAGAGGTATGCCACATCTAGAATTGGTCCTGGAGAACATAAATCCATGTTCATGTGAGATTTAGCAAGGCAGCTACAAACTACACCACCTATAGAGGTGAAACGATGTAGAATTACATAAACAGAACTGCACCTCTTCAGCATTGTAGGTCTCTGGAGTCATAGCAGATGTTCAAGGAAGGAATATTTGCAGATACTATAAAGACAATGCCATAGCTAAGGTACTTTTGCTGTCTTTGGTGAGCTGTAATGATTACCAAAGCACTCAATGAGCAACACTTAGCATTTCTAGAAGACCAAAAGTCTTTAAACAAGAGAAGACTTATCCTGCAAAGGGACACTCTGTGAATTTATATTACTTTCTCTATGACAGAAAAAAAAAATTAATATGGAAATGAAAAATCTAAGCCCATCTCAGCAGTCTAAGATCAGAGTTTAAAAAAAAAAAAAAAAGGAATCAACTTGAATCTGGACTACGGTGTCAACTTAAAATGGCTATGGTGTCTGCTTTCTTTACTTCCTCCCTCCAGATATTTGTACACATTGATGAGATCCCCCCCGAGCCTTCTCTTCTCCAGGCTGAACAGTCCCAGCTCTTTCAGGCTTCCCTCAGATGAGAGATGCTCCAGTCCCTTAACCATCTTTGTGACCCTTTGCCGGACTCTCTCCAGTATGTCCATGTCTCTAGTCCTAGGGAGCCCAGAACTGGACGCAGCACTCCATGTGTGGCCACACGAGTGCTGAATAAATGAGACAGATCACCTCCTTTACCTGCAGGCAACACTCCTCCTAATGCAGCCCAGGATACCATTCACTTTCTTTGCAGCAAGGGCACGTTGCCGGCTCATGATCAACTTGGTGCCCACCACTTTTCTGCAAAGTTGCTTTCCAGATGGTTGGCCTCCAGCATACGTTGGTGCATGAGGTTATTCCTCCCCAGGTGCAGGACTTTGCATGACATTCCTGTCAGCCCATTTCTCCAGCCTGCTGAGGTCCCTCTGGGTGGCAGCACCAATGCTCTGGCATATCAACTACTCCTCCCAGTTTGGTGTCATCAGCAAACTTGCTGAGGGTGCACTCTGCCTCATCATCCAGACCATTCATGAAGATGTTGAACAGGATCGGACCCAGTATTGACCCCTGCGGTACACCACTAGGTACTGGCCTCCAACGACGTTTTGCACGGCTGATCATCACTCTCTGGGCTCAGCCGTTCGGCCAGTTTTCAATCTACCTCACTATCTGCTCATCCAGCCCATACTTCACCAGCTTCTTTGTGAGCATTTTATGGGAGACAGTGCTGAAAGCCTTACCGAAGTCTAGGTAGACAATATCCACTCCCCTCTCTTCATCTCCCAAGCCAGTCATTTCATCATAGGTTATCACAGCGGGTTGAGCATGACTTGCCCTTTGTGAATCCATGCTGGCAACTCCCAGTCACCTTGTTGTTCATGGGCCAGGGATTAGTTTTCCAAGATTAGTTGCTCCATCACCTGCCCAGGGATTGAGGTAAGGCTGACCGGCCTGTAGTTCCCTGGGTCCTCCTTCTTGCCCTTTTTGAAGGCAGGAGTGACCCAAGGGTGACGCCATTCATCTTGTGTGTTAACTTTGGCGCCCAACGGTATATATTTTAACCTTAGCCTTTTAAGCTATTACACTTCCATAAGGCATGCAGCTGTTAACACACAGAAGATTTACACAGGCACAGAGAAAGAAACTGGGCTTAATTCCTTAACTCTAACAGTCTCCAAAATTTTAAAACACTGCAAAATTCACCCTGACAGAAGTCCAGGGTCAGTTACTTCTGTTCACGCGACTGTTGCTGCAGAGTCCTCCTGTGCTGAGAACTCTGGTCTCTCAAGAACCACAGGATAAAGCAGATAGTACATCATCCATAAATATTACATAACTTGCTGATTTACTTGTTTCATGAGCCAATAAATGCTTCATGAAATGTTCCTAAAAAAAAAAGAAACCATACCAAAACAAAAAAAAAACATTATCAGTTCAGCAAACTCAGAAAGTCAACATTTATGTCTGCCGCCTCCTGCACCAACTCTGATTCAGGCGTCTCTTCCCTTTAAAGGTCTCTAAAGTCAAACCAGTTTTTCTGCACTAAAATAAGAATACCTTTGTAAAGAGATTTTCTGAAACTCCCTTAGTTTTCAAAACATGCAGACTAGGCTGACATGTTCTTTAGCCAGCAACACTGCACATAAGACTTCTAGAAATACTTTTGTAAAAGAAAATCACACTGTATACCTCCCTGAAATATATGCTTTTGTTGACAATTTGAAAGAATATTAGGAAGGCAAGAAAGGCTGTCCAGTTTCAGATGATGCATGAAATGAGGTGGTGTAACAGTTGCCTCTGATCTAAAAATCAAGGCTACACAAGCCTAGCTATCCTTAGTATCTCTGTCTCGAGATTCAGAGATTCAGCTTGTAAAAAATTCCTAATGCAGTGTATCAGAATTATCCTGACTTCAAGGAAAAAGCTGCAACTGCACTCTGCATTCTACTTCTGAAACAAAAAGCTCAATAAAGCCCGTAGGACTGTACAGGTCCATTCATACACCCAAGTTACCAGATCTCCTCTTTCCTAGAGGCTCTAGAGTATTCTGAGATGAAAATAAAGGTCATGGTTTTTTTGGAATACTGAATACAGGGACAGGTAAAGCACTAGCAAAAGAGATGGCAAGAAACTACCCCATCATACCAACTGATCTGGATGGACTAGACACCTGTATGGATTGTCCGGCTCACAGTTCACAACCGAGTTTCACCACATCTAGTGCACACAGGCGACTCGTGGGGGTTTACAAAAGCGACCCAGCCTTGGGTTGCCTCGCGGCCCTCTCTCTCTGCAGAGACGACTCACGGGGAGCTGTGTAGACAGCTCAGCCCTGGCTTGTCTGATAAACCCTAAACTAAACAGGGCAGTGGCTGCGCCATTCAAAGAACCAACACCCGAACTGAGCCTTGAAATTCCTTAACAAATAGTATACCCTGAGTCGCAGTCCAACCACTATTCAATTGCCCGAGGAAACAAGGTTAAAAAAAAAAAAAAAAAAAAAAAGCAAGCTGGAGGGTTTCAGCTTCAGTTTCAAGTGACAGCCTTGTGTATTCAAACAATCACAGACCAGCAAAGGAAAGGTAAGGGGAAACTCCACTCAGATATACATAATCCACTTAGGCATATATCATAATCCACTCAGACATAGTCATACACACCATTCCACAAGTCAGGGGATAAAACCCCTAAGATTCAGGTTGGAAATGGGGGAGTCACTTCTGCAACTATACAGTCGGCTTGTGAAGGAGACCCTTCCCCCCCTTGCTCAGGACGCCGGTCGAGGTAGCTTCCCTGGGATTGAGAGCCCTTACCTGGAGGGGTAAGTGAATATTGTTTATGCTTAAAGTTTGTAAACACGTGTGTGCTTGTGGTTGTCTGTGAATCACTTGTGGTTGTCATAGTGTACTACTCTTCCTTTTAAAATGGTAATAGTGCATTCCTCCATTGTATCTGTAAAACCTGCAATAGTGGCGTGTTAAGTCTGTAAGTGAAGTTCAAATAAATCATTTGCTTGAACCTTGCAGTTAAGTCTGTGAGTGAAGCTCAAGTCGTTTCCTTGAACCTTGCAGTTAAGTCTTTTTCCGCCACAACAACCCAGGAAAACTATCCTAGTGGTAGTTGCTAAGTGAGAGTTGTACTGAAAAGCATTAAAACGCCTATCTAATCATGTTGTTCAGCTACAGTCTACAAATGAGCAGAAAAATAGACACAGAAAAATACTTAAACTGCATCAGTTAAACGCAGATAAGAGATATTATCTAGTTGACTATAACTTTTCCTACTTACGTTTCACAAATTAGCAATTATATGTTCAAATGTTGCTTCTTAGATAGAAGGTAATAAATACTACGGTGGTTTTCTACTATCAGCAGGGAAAGATTTGCAGACAGAATTCTTAAGTGATACTATCTTTATCTTTTACTGAAGTTTTCTAAAGCTGCTTTCCTGGACAACAGACGAGAGGAATCTAGTTACTGTTCACTGAGGCATCTCTTAGGACCTAATGAAATATTCATTGGTTTCACACTATTGATATTTTTGAAAAATCCACATGAGAAAGTTTGTGCATATATCAACTTATTAGAAATATTTGAGATTTTTGCTCTAGAAGATCTAAACATAAAAATTTGGCATGCACTGGACAGCCAGCTAAACACATTTAAAATACCTGGCACTGGCTAATAATACCTCAATTAAACTGCATAATTTCCATTCACTTCAATAGCCGTATCAGCTTCTTTGGCATGGGTTTCATGCATATCTAAGTAGAAAAGTTACACGTTCTCCGTTTTTAAAGGGCCTTCAAATCTGAGGCGCTTTACACCAGTCAGTCAACATCACAGATCACTTAAAATTCAGAATAAATGCGATGAAAATCTGGCATATAAATGCCTCCTCGTTCTGATCATTCCCGGAAGATATAATGCACTGTTTCTCATCCCGCCTAACTGAGCCAAAAACGATGGCAGTCTCGAGTTCATTTTCTCTTCTATTATTATTATTAGAAAGTTGCTTTCAGCCTAGGCAATTTTTGTGCTTTATCCTTCCTGCTTTTCATATCTCTGACTTCTTCACTCTAAGTTGACCTGCACAAGCAGTATTAACCTGCCAGATTAGTTACCTTTGTAAATAAATCGTCTCAGGACTAGAAGCAACAATCTTGAATTTGCACAACATACCAATCACAATCGCTCATGCCTAAGCATGCTCTAAGGATGTAAGCGGGCTTTTAAAAGAATCTCTCTTCAGATGATTTCTTCTTGCTGTGGGAGCTACTGTAGCACAGGGAACCAGATGTGAGAGCACAGACAATGCCTGGCATCTGGCTTGAATGTTCTCCCACTAGTTGCCGGCAGCAAGAAAGACTGATTTAAAGAGTGTGGGAAAAGGGAATGGAGAAAGAGAAGGGAGAAAAATGAATCTGAACGGCCATCGGGAAACCAAACAAAAGGGCCGTCGAGGGACAGAAGATCAGTGTGGAGCTTTGCCAGCCGGGAAGCACAAGTGGTAAAAGATCGGGCTTCCAGTCCCCCTCCTCATCCAAGGTGAAATGCCAGGGAGAAGTTGTTAAAAGAAGAGAGCAGGAATAGGAGCTGAAGGGAAGAAAGGAAAGGCATCAGGAGGAAGGACAGGGAATGAACGGAGGGTGAAAGCAGACAAGACATAACAAGGAACCATGGAGGGAGTGCCAAGAGTATAGTTGTGAGGACAGGAGTATGAGAAACACCCTGGGGAATCTGACAGGCGAAGAATGCCTTCTCATCTCCAGAACATATTCTTAGGACCTAGAATTGACCCTAACATATCAGCCTCTCAACATGCCTTTGTAGCCAAACACATCCAGGCAAAGCAAATGGTAAAAATGAATCTTGGGTAGCTTGCGTTTTTTTATTAATTAGTCATCTTTGGTATTTTGGTACTACCAGTTGTTCTACTAAATTGAGTAACAGACTGCACTATGTTCCTGAAGGTCCCAACCCAACTGATGATCCAGTCTCTCTGTTGTTTTTAAGAAGGAAAATCTGTATCAGGAACCCTAAGAAATGGTTCTGAAGACAAGTAATTAAGCTGTTTGTGCTATACTTACAAGTCTTATAAGAATCCTTTACATGCAATAAACATTATCTACCTTCTCCGATTATTAATCTCTCTTGACACTGGCTTTTTTTTTGGTAACACCTACTCCTAATGTTTTCTCCACTCATGTCAAGTATCTCCTTAATTACCCATATATTTTTCTCTGCCATGTCATCTTTTTCGTCCTTAGGCTCTGTGCTTACATTGTATCAATTTCTACTTTCTCAGTTATTTCTCTGTCTCCTGTTTCTCTTGAATGTGCTGCCAAGCTTTCCATTTTAAATTGATCTTGATTTCCACTTTAGACTTTGCCAGAAATGACTCAGTCCCCTTTAGACTGTATTTTCCTTTATAAAAAAAGTTAAACAGAGATGAAATTACATATTGTTTCACACTACATGCACTCATTACACACACAGCCTCCCTCCTCCCATTGGTATGATGTAACAGATTGCAATGCAAAAATCACAGTCTAGAAAAAAATAATTTTAAAAATCACATAGCTTTTACATCTTCAAAAACATATCCTTTACACAATGTCAGATGCAAAAATACATTACATTGCACCTGATGAAAGTAAGTAAATAGTAAACCCACAAAAGTGGGTTTGCTTTTTTTTTTTGAACTGATGAACTGGCTTGTTTTCACAGATTTACAGACATACTTAGCTTATCTACAGTTAATATATCTATTAGGACCAAGTTCTGACAGAAAATTAGTTGGCAAACAAAAGCTATGAGCAATGAATTAGTAAGCACCGAATCTTCATAGTTGTATAAATTCTGCAAGGCACTTGAAAAACCAGACATTTAGTTTGAAAAATGGTGAGATAAACACCCTAAACTCCTGCAGCATAATTTATAGATCTCAAGGCCAGGAATTGGACAAAAATTTTCTTTTATGCCATGCAAACAAAAATCAAAAAGGCTCATCAGAGCAACAATTTGATCATCTGTATAAAATAAAGCATAACGACCAAGCTTTTTTTATACAAAGCATAGTGACTACATCAATAAGTAGTATTTAAATGAAACATTTCTTCCAGAGATATATCTGGACTGAGTCACATACCACGTACTGACTATTCGTGTGTCCAGGAGGCATAACTATCAGTCTTGAACCTTTTCATGATTTTTCTACCGCCTCAAAGGAACATGATTACCAAGAAGTTTGCAGCATGCCAACAGTGGCCCTTTATTAATGACTTAAACACAAAAAAATTCCTCCTTGCATTCAAAACTCCTATTTATAAATCCAAATGCTCATAGGTCTATTGCCACAGGATTTCATACCAAAAGTTCAAACTGAGCTGCTTGCCTTTTGTGAGTTCCACGTATTCTTCAAAGCCACACCTACTCACAACACATTCCCTTGTTCTGTTCCCATGTTGGTCTGGCCAACGTGGGTCGCTTGTTCTTCTTATAACTTGCAGCCTGCCTTTGGCAACGTTAAAACGGATTTAATTTATACAGACCAAGCTGAACGATCGATTAAATTTCTCTGGAGTTTTCTATTTATTTGCTATCTCAACATGAGCAAATCTACAGTCAGCTATAAATTCTTATGAGAATACTTTTATTGTCAAGTCACTACTACGCTGATGATCTCTTACTTTCCATTAAGTGAATTTCTGGGATGGGGAGGAGGAGTGAAATCAAACTAGCTGGCTCAGCTCACAGATACCTAGGTCACCTTAAAGGACCTTTTCTGAAAATGGACATAGTTGTGTTCTTTTGGGCTAGGCATTTATCTGCAATTTTGTATTTTGAATTAAAAAAAATGAATGTTAATAGGCTAGGCAGCTTCTTGGTCATTTCTTTTAAGACTTGTTTGCTGATCACCCAATTCATACATGGTAACACAATACTAAGGCAGACAGCATCCTCTTGATTCCTAACAGACTAGAAGAGTTAACCATCTTTATCATGTGATAGGTGCCCACATCATTAGAGGCAACATGATTTTTGTTAATATTTTTGCTAGTTGGTAGTGGTTTTGCTTAGCAGTCATTGTAGCATTCATGGCATTTATTTTTCTCTCGCAGTACCTGTTCTTGTCTAAACAGTTTTTAATATTCCAACTCCTTTTTAAGAGGAAAACATAATAGTTAGTACTGACCGAAAACAAGTCCCAAAAGGCACAACCAGCCAAAGATGCCTGGTTTTAAAGCAGTATCATGTCCAGAGTTGTATTTTTGTTTTGTTTTTAAAGCGAAAAATGATCCTGCTGGAAGAAGTCTGTTGACAAAAGAGAATGCCATACTCCCTCTCTGGATCAGGTCAAGCATGAAAACCCTCACTGCAGGTGCTAACTTAGGAGGAAAGAACACAGGAAAACTCAGTGGGTAAAAATTAATGTGTTACTGTCTCAACAGTAACACCAATAAATGAATGTCTGGAAAACTATCAGGTAAGATACCATGCTTGCTGCCACTGGTGCCCATCAGCATCAGTATGACTTAAACTACTGAAGAGGGAGCCAAAAACGAATAGACATGGTCATCAGGTAATACATGGCATGCGAGTAGTTACAAATGATCTATTCTTTCTTAGCTTTTATAGCCCTCTACAGGAACATGACCAAAAAGTGAGTTTTAAGAGTGGCTATCACTGCATAGTTATTGTATTTTCTATTGCTAAAACAGCTTGTCCTTTATTTCCACCAGTTTAAAGCACGTTATACCAACAGGCAAACTTATTTCCAATCAGAGTAGAGGAAACAAAATTGCAATGAAGTCAGTTTTCCCCTCCTTTTCTGCTGTTCGGGTGCCATGCAGTACAAAGGTGCAACAATAAATCGGGCTCAGCGTCATTTGCCAGTCAAGAAAATGTTTACTACAAGCCTAGTAACTGGAAACTGCACAAGGATTACAATCTGCACTGAGCAAGCAGTGGCAATGCCAATATGTGACAATGCTTTAAGACTCAAGAAAAAAGATTATTTTTTTTTCAGGCTGTGTCCTGTTAGAGACCAGTGAGCTGTCACGACCACTTATGAATAAGCACCTCATATCCTGGCAACACACTGAAATCTCATCCTTATTGGATACGACATACACAATGCTGTTATCTCTTCCAAGATTTTAAACCGTTGAAAACTTAATTTAGATAAGCCCCTTCATAGGTACAGTCAAGACTTCTGTGAAACCAGTTCACAAAATATATTGTCTTGCTTAAAGATCTATATTTTATCTATTTAGGTCAGTTGTTGGGATATCCATTGGCATACATAACAATTTTACTAAGGAGTCTTCCTGAACAGAAGAGATGCTGCCTGTCAGTTTCCTGGAAAGAACTAGTTTGATTATCAGTAATAGAATATCAGGTACTTAACAGCCCTTACTCTCTATTTCAAATGACAGATTTCAGGCTGGATTTATCCATGCGAATTACATTATTATCTTGCCCAGAAAGATATGTCATTTTGATGGTGTTTATAAAGATAAGAAAGACAATCACATAAAGGAGCTACTTTATAGCTAAGGCTGGCAAAGGTAAACACAGTAAATCATTAGTATTTTTTGTATCGCGAATACCATAAATAAGTTTGTTCAACAAAAATACAACAATAAGCTATCCTTTTTACTTTATTAATAAATCAGCAGCAGACAAGAACACTTTGTCATAATGGTGTAAGTGTCCTCCTGCCAATATCCCACAACAGCCATTGGAATAATACTCACTTTGTTTTCCTTACTTGATGCCATTTCTCAAACACAGCCATGTACGCCGCATAACAACTGACCCTCTCTCCAGCTACGGTCTTCTGTCATTCCATGCATTACTGCTAGCAGGAATATTTTATTTGCCACTACCAGTCACACCAGGAGTTTTAATGATTTGTGAAGCTCCACTTCATGAAAAGAAGCAAGCAGTGAACAAGTAGCTTGTGCGCTCTCTCCACAGGCGAATGCTGTTCTTACCAGATAAGATGCTTAGTTACTCTAAAGGCAAGATCGGGTTACTCCTGCACACCTTACAAATGTCTTTATGGACTGCTAACAAATGAGCTCTAGGCAAAGCATTCAAGCATCACTTACTAATCCTAATCCCCAGGCACTTGTTTTATAAACCAGAACATAGGCAAGAACTGGAAACAATGCCCGAATCCTGCTGCAAACAGCTGCAGCTGAACTTCTGTGGGGAGGAACTCAGAAGCCGTGGACTCAATGTTTGGTTTTATTAGAGACTTCCTGTAAGACACTAGTCAAGACAGTTAAATCTGAGTTTTCAGAGACCACCACGAGCTACCACATTCCTTTTTCTGCTTCCTCTTGCTTCAGAAAATACGCTGAATTTTCAGAAGCTTTAAGGACTCTTAATCTGTAAACGAGGGCCATAGGCTCTCAGCATGCTAATTGCTGAGAAAAGATAGAGTCATACTTCTGTTCACTGAAGCACCCCAAATCCAGTGAATACCTCCAGTACTTTTATCCTTACATCTATCCACTATGCAATTATTGGTGTCTAAAATTAGCACGATAACACGTACTCTTAAAAAGAATATCGCAAACCTTCATGAATGAACATTCACAGGACACATAGCCAGCACCATTTTACAGAAAAGATTAAGAATAGAAGGTTCCTCCCGGGTGCGTATAAAGATAGGTGTTAGACACACACACCCCTGTCAAGTCTCCTGCACAGAAGGTACGAGAGATGACCAGCTCTTCCCCCGTGATCTCCCCTCTGGCTGGGTTTGCATTTCATGCATTTGCAGGACAGAGCAACACTTCCCAAGCACCCTGTGACCTACCAACCATCTCGGATCTGGAACGGAGGAGTGGCTGTGGCCCTGTTATGCGGTCAGCAGACACGCTTCTTTGGGGAAAACCCACACTCAAAACCACCACCTTAGAAGATGCATTCTAGAGCCCATGGATACAATGAGAAAAACCCCACAGAGCAAGCATTTCAAAACAAGCAATGACTTCTTGAGGATCAGAAAATAGGCTTACCCACTGAAACAAGCACTAAAGAAAAAATAGTACTAAAACACATCAGTAAAGCCCTCATCTATACAGAAAGACAGAATTAAGTTATGCCAAACACTAACTGCAAAAAGTGGTGTCATGTTTAAAATCACTCAAATCAAAATTTCAGTTAAATACGTTCTCAACTGCCCTAAGTTATTCAGGCTGAAAGAATGAAGCTTCCCAAAGGCAAAGCTCAGAAAGACAGGGAAAGCCCACATGTTTAAAGGCTCCATCTTAATTTGGATAAAATCTAGGTACCTGAAAGAAAGTCTGCAGTGAAACAAAAGAAAACCATGTAATACCACATTCCTCTGACTCTCTTAGTCTGGGTTAACTACATCTCTTCAGCCTCAGGACAATGATCTGCATTTTGCATCCTGCCTTCTCCTACCTGGAGACACAGATGCTCCAGCAAGCGCCTTGGTACGCTTGCTCCAGGTACTTTCTCTCAACGTTAGAGGATTTTGTTTCCTGCTCTCAGTATACATGGGATCTCGCTCAACTCCTAACACACACAACATGAGAGAGCAGAAAATAAAGCATGCTGGGAACACATAGAGGAAATGTCAAAAGGCTTAAACAAGGCTGAAAGTTTATGAAGGTACTACAAACAGAAATAAGATTTATTAAAGTCTGGTATCAAAGGACTTCATCTTCCAATTCACACAGCCATGGGAAGGGGGAAGGAGTCACTATGAGAGAAGCTGCTATTCAAAGGAGTTTACCAACCCCCCCGGGTGACACCAAGCCCCAAAAGGTGATGATGGAGATGAGGGCTTGCCACCATGGTGAGCCACGCAGTGTCACAGACAAGGGTGGGACTGTAGCCATGGGGAAGGGGCGGACTTGACACACAGAAGGCAAGAGACTCCTTCCTCAGTTGGGGAGATGCAGGTAACTGTTAATGATCAGTGGGTGGAGCTCAT
Organism: Harpia harpyja; assembly: GCF_026419915.1. Lineage (NCBI taxonomy): Eukaryota > Metazoa > Chordata > Aves > Accipitriformes > Accipitridae > Harpia > Harpia harpyja. Next base: position 51,405,799 of record NC_068947.1, read on the forward strand.
TTCTGCTTCCCTAGGACTTGCTATGTAACAAGGAAGTATGCCTAGTCACTCTGGAAAGGCAAACTTTCTTGAAGCAAGGAATGAGTAACAAGAGGTCCCACAGCATGGAGAATACCTTGAAGATAGTGGCACTGCTTCTCTGACTCCTGCTGCTCTTATCTCTTCTGAAAATGCCAACTCAGCAAATTGGACTCATCAAAGTTACCCCAGAGATGGAAGGAGATTATTGGAGAAGCTTCCTGAAGAGCAGGGATAGCCAACCTTGTTGGTTCCAGCCCCATCAGAAATTCACCTCCTCAGCCTTGTGTTATCTTCCTTCCTTCCTTCTTTTTCGAGGATGATGGTGATAGCAGGGGCCTCATCACTAGAACTGCCTGAGAGAGAAAGGGCAACTGCAATGTCTTTGAGAGCTCCAGGGAATAAATGGTACCCAAGGATTATTAACCCTCAGGGGAGATGCCACAGTATCCAGAGACAGTGGACATGCCTATGACTGGGATCACTGTGAAAAGATCACTATTCCTGTAGATTTGTTCAAAAATTTGGACTTTACCTGTCTATTCTTCAAGAAGCTAGACAGACATTGGCATGTAATATGAGTATCACGTTCGTTCTAGCAGTGGGTATAGTCACTGCTGGAGGCTATTGGGCAGGAGCTATAGAGGAGAAGCGACAGCAATTCATCAAATGCAACTGTAAAAAACCAGGAGATTTTGAACACACAGCAATCAACTCTGGTATCTTCTGTATTTGAAAAAACATAGCAACATTGTTCCTTTATCTTGTTTATGCTTTATTGCTCCTATGATCATTTAGTGTGTTTAATTACAGGATCATTCTGCATACATGCACCACTTGGGCTCTACAGCTCTCTGTCTCCTTCTTTGAACAAACGCCCATTTGGAGAGCAGAAAGTTCGTTTACAGTGTCTTCACAAAGGCTTGGCAGTGAAGAAACTGCTCCTAGCAGGGCTCAGCATCTTCAATACTGTCTTTTGGATGGTCTTCAGAAATGAGGAACAATGGGCCTGGATCCTGCCAGATGCTAGGAATCTCCATCTGCCTTTACAAGCTCAAAGAAGTTCACATAGCCAATATGGAACTGCAGCTTGTTTCTGCTGGCATTATCGGTCTATGATGTCTTCCTTGTACTTATTGCTCCTCCACTAACCAGGTGTGGGGACAGCATAATGGAAATTGTAGCTCTTGGACTATTTGATTCAGCACACCATGAGAAAACCCCATTTCTACTGAAGATTCCAGTATGGTACCCTACATCAGGTTCTGACAAACCTTTTACTGTTCTACACCTTCAGGACATTGTAATTCCTGGTCTCCTGGTAGCCTGCTCTCCCAGATTTGACATTCAGGCACACTCATTACGGATCTATTTTGTAACTTCTACTGCAGCTTATAGCTGCGGTCTGCTAGCAAGCTTTGCTGTTTCAGCATTAACACAGATCAGCCAGCAATTTTCTACTTGGTGCCACTCATTCTTATTGCTTGCCTGGTTGTTGCTTTTTTGTGCCAGCAGTTGAAAGCATTTTGGACAGGCAGTGATTTTACAAAGCAGCCCTCCTGTCCTCCCTCAGAAATCAGTATCAACTACCCTGATGCCCAAAAAAGACCCAGATCCATAAATGTGACTGAAAGAAGTGGAAGAATATATAATCAATCATATACCCAACAAAGACCAATTAGATAATTTGTGTTAAAAAAAAAAATTTACTAATATCAACATAAATAGTGAAGAGAAAACCTCATGTTACCCAGAGAAAAAGCAAGCACTAAATGTGACTGATCTTGAACAAAATCTTAAATCAGAGAACTGGATAGATACCATGGGAGATGAAAGAATTCCAGAGCCACATCCTGAGAAACCAGCTATACAACATGGCTGATTTCCAGGTAACAGAGTAACCTTCCTGGAAAGAGACTTTAAAAGGCTGTATGAACAGACAGCTCCAATCTAATGATAAAAGTGTAACTGGCAATATCATCCTTTTTTTATGAAATGCAAGTGCTTTATCTTATTTGGATCTCTGTATATACATGATACTCTTTCATTAAGCATTTCTATCCCAATGCTATTACATAAAATAGAGTGATATAAAGATATTTCATTAGTGTTGGATAAGAAGTTAAAGATAACCATAAAGAACACAAAACATTCTTATACAGTAAGTCTAGGGAATTAACTTGGAATAAACATAAAAGAACCTACTGTTCTAGGGAAAATGCTACATAATGCCTTGATAGGCATCACTGAAAACTATAAAAAACACAGATTCATAACTAAAGAAAAAAAACTATATTTGTGCCAGGATGATGCATGAGAGAAAACAAATCTCTTAATGCAGCCACAAAAAAGAAGATTTCGTTGCTTTTTTGTTTGGGGTTTGGGGGTTTTTTTTGTTTGGTTTTTGTTTTTTAATTCATGTAAGGCTAATTTTCATCCTAAACTGCCATATTCAATGTTTACTCTAAAGTAGGCATATGGAACATTTCATTTCTACTTATTTCTGTTATATTATCAACTATATCACAGTCCCCCCCAAGCATAAAGAAGCCCATGTCTAGTTCCTACAGAAGTTAAAGGATTATTGCAGGGATTACTGAGAAACAGACTGGCTCAATTTAGATAAGAAGTCATTATATATTTTACCGCCAATATGTTAATCTGGCCTGTTAACTCCATTTGACAGATGGAAAAGAGGAAGCATAGTGGTGCCTGTGAACTCAGAAGGTGGAAAACTTGTAGTTCACACCCCTTAACTACAAGATGATGCTTCCTTTTTGAGCAAAATGCAAAATGTAAAAATTTTACCCATTCTGTCATAACCCAGAGTGGAAAAAGGGAGTGCCTAGTTCTCACAGTATGGCTCCCAGCCACCTTCTACTAAGCAACTCTCCTAAATCCTGTACCTCCAAAAATATTTTATTAGTAATTCTTGATCGAGTATAGGCACAACGAATTTTGCACGTCCTACTTAAAGGTTTAGGTACTTAGAGATCATGCCTATTAACATACAGCTTAATAAGCAATAATGATGAGTAAAGTAAACACTTTGTATTGGTTGCTCAGTGGAAACTGGAAGAAACCTCTGGCATACAGCAAAATACAAGAGATTCTGCCTGGACATACAGCACTTCCAGGAGATCTGATGCTTTTTTCTTCTGCTTTTTATCAAGTCTCTCTTTCTTTCTTTGGTTTGACAATATAATTTCAAAAAAATTCCAGTATACAGTACACCCCACTTGTACTGTGGAACCCCAGTACTGTATCCAGCTCTGGGGTCCCCAGAATAAGAAAGACATGGACCTGTTGGAGCAGGTCCAGAGGAGGCCACAAAAACAGAGGGCTGGAACACCTCTCCTATGAAGACAGGCTGAGAGACTTGGGGTTGTTCAGCCTGGAGAAAAGAAGGCTTTGGGGAAACCTTATAGTGGCCTTTCAATATATAAAGGGGGCTTACAAGAAAGATGGAGACTTTTTACCATGGCCTGTAGTGATAGGAAAAGGGGCAATGGTTTTAAACTGAAAGAGGGTAGGTTTAGACTGGATATAAGGAAAAAATTTTTTATGATGAGGGTGGTGAAACACTGGCACAGGTTGCCCAGAGAAGTTGTGGATGACCCATCCTTGGAAAGGTTCAAAGTCAGGTTGGATGGGGCTTTGAGCAACCTGATCTAGTTGAAGATGTCCCTGCCCATGGCAGGGGGGTTGGACTAGACGTTCTTTAAAGGTCCCTTCCAACCCAAACCATTCTACGATTCTATATTCCACTGCTTTAGCATATATTCATTATATATTTCAATAATGTACTTTGGAGAAAAGCCACAGGCTCAAAGCTTCAAAAAAGCCCCCAAGAACCTCAAAAGCAATGACAGATTGGGACCTCATTCCTACATAGGAGCTGAGACAAAGGCGGCACGCTCTTATCGCTGATAATACACACCTAGCCAGACACCAGATGGCCTGTCCACAATCAGCCAGGAAAAACTTAGTGTGCAGAGGATTTAAACAAGGGCCTCCCAGACTGCAGACCTACTGCCCCTGCCACCAGATAAACCTCAGTGTTGTTTCAACTTGAGAAGACTGAAACAGAATGCACAGGCAGATTTCCCACTGTGTCAAGTTTCACAGGCATATCTTGATTTTCTTCTCTTTGAAAGGCATTCTGACATGAAAAAATGGAGAAAGATGGTGATTTTCCCCAAATCAGAAGAACTACCTGCTAGACAGAGAAACAATTTTGTCTCTCTAGATCAACAGAAAGGTACAGTGAGGCAAGACAACCAAGAAATTCAGCCACAGGGACGTGAAAACACATCCTCCTCAAACTTCAGCTTTACGTGCTCATCACTCAACAAAGTCCAGCAGAAATTCCCACATGTAAAAGGCTGAGTTGTTAAAAAATTCACAGCTATCATGTTTCACAAAGAAAGGCCTGTGACTCAACACCGGCCAGGACAAGCCTACAGCATTTTAAGCCAAGTTGTCAGTTGCTAAAAAACAGCAGCTTTTCTTTGGTTGTAAGGGAGATATATTTCCTTATTCTCCCATCCACTGCAGTGGGTAAGAGGGAACTCTTACTGAAAGAAGGGACAGCAAGACCCACAAACTTAATGTGAAAGGTTTAAAATTTTAACATCAACTGTAACCAGCATCATTAAAACCATGATCACAGTTGATGCTCCTCTAAGTAATACCAGTAACACGACAGCTAAAATATAGCATAGAGACCACAGAGTCGTGCCACTAGACATGCTAAATAATTTTTAAAGACTAACATGTTTCTAATAAGAGCATTAAGCAGGATAATTTTATCTAAATTAATAGCCAGCTGTACTTGAAAACTATGATCAATATCTACCATTATGACTCACAATCAGACAAAATCCTATCAAGCACAATTATCCTCTCCATACAAAGGGCAAAAGCATATAGATAAACCATGCTAACTATCAAATTCTCCAAATGTGGCCACTTAAAAATGACTGAACTTCCACAGCTGATGCTGAGTCTTGGACACTTTCTTTTATGGTTGTTGCTATAGCATCTTTCACAGCACTAAGTGATAGGAGTCAAAATGAAATAAGAATGTCTTTTATAACTGTCACCAAACAGCAGTAACTCTTGCTGTGGACCCAAGCAGAATTTACATAAATTAAAAGGGGAAAACCAGAATTAATTCCAAGCAGCCTTTTCATTGCACTGGATCTATTTTTCAATACATCAAACAAAGACATGCAGAAGTATGGAAATTAGTATGAAAACCTTCTAAACCAGTATCTAGCAACAGTCCTACAGAAGTAGAGGCTTGGAGGAAGGGAGATGGGGATTGGAAGATCAAGAAGGTGAGGGAAGGGAATATGAGCAAGTAAACGATAGCTTGATGGACAAAGGAAGGATACCTACCAGTAGATAGAGACTCCCTTAGAGGCATAAGCCCATGTGCATATTCACAACCTGATCAGGCAAAACATCCAAACAGTTGGGATCAAGCTTGCCTATCTTAGCAGCGGCTAAGAAGTGTCTCCTCACATGTCTGAATGCAGTAAAAAAAGAAATTAAGCATGCCCCAATCCTGAGCTAAGGCATACCTTCCCTTCTTGGGAACAGAAGGGAGAAGACCACACTGGACATCACGTCTCAAACAAACCTATTTCCAACTCCAAGGGGTTCTCAGAGGCAGGTCTCTCTTCTGGGCTCAATTACTGAAAAGCCTCAAGTTCCCTGGCTTGTCTTATCCACACTGACAAATTGCAGAGAAGCCATCCAACTTGGCAAATGACGTATTGTCTCAGGTACCAGAAGCAGTCCTATCCGCCACATTCTTTTGAAAGAAATGCAGTCTGAGCACTTTTTTTAGGAGTTCTTCTTTTGGAAAATAAAGATAATGCATATGAACGCTTGAGAGGAATAATCTCCTACCACAAGTCATGAAGCATTTAAAGTCCATTGGAGAGACTGATGCCATAAAAATATTTTTAAAAACAAGAGAGTCAGCCCAGTGGCCAAAATTTAGGAAGGACAGAAGGTAAAAGCTTTCTAAGAAGGAAAGAAACAAAATGTGCTGATGAAAACTCTAAGCAAAGGAGCTTGTTCTGACTCTACCAAGCGGTTAAAAGCAACTGAAAAGGAATACTCAGCTTCACAAATGCAGGTAAAGCATGCGTTCTGGCAGTCTTTGGCTGCACCCATCTGCATATTGGGGCAAAAAAGTTCTTGTTAAGGGGCTTGTGCATGAGTGTGGCATTGGTCTATACAAACAGTCCAGCTACCGATGCGTGATCTTTACTCTGATGTTTTTCATGTTCATGGTAGATGACTCCAAGGAGCACGCTCCAGTTTAAGTTATCCAGAGACAGGATCAATGTTCCTAACTGAAGAGATGATGTGGGACTGCTCCACTCAATGCTTGAAGGCTTCAGTGATCCCACAGTACTTAATGTGATCTGAGCTCCAAGCAACAGAAATACAGATTTCTGGAAAGGAAGCATCCTTCAACATGCTGCTGAGGTCACTTGCACTACAGTAGGAACTTCCATGACTACTCCTAACATTCCAGCTTAGCTACTTCAGCTGCTGCTTGGCACAAGTTGAAAAGCACATGCAGCTCAGACTGCTCTCTGTGAAACTTCCTTGCTGCAGAAATAAAAACACAAGCATTTTTCCTTGCTTATGTCCGACAGCAAAAGAAAGCTTCTGTTCTGGGGGCCTTCAAAAGAAAACTGGTAGGTTAATAATGCTGACCTAGATGAAACTCAGAAGCTGCCTCACGTTAATATTTGGGTTGATCATTCAGCGATTTTTATGTCTTCTTTTGTTAGGACAAAAGTGTAAACTAACAGAGCTTGAATTTTACCACTACTCTAGCACAAATGATAGCTTCTACAAAGGCTGTCTTCCTGAAGAGGTGCCACAGCAACCAATTTAAAAGGCTGACTTGTAACACTGGGGAATATGATCACTCCCTCAGGGTAAAATCCTTACTGAGCTGTGGAGGAAACCAATGGAAAATCTAAGCATGACAGATTCTGGAGGCAGAGAAAGGCTCACTGCCACGAACGCAAGACCAGCTCTTCAGTTGCTACAAAGGAAAGAGAGGGGCAAAATTATGCGCTACTCTTTTCCTCTGGGTCTCCTATAACGGACACATGAATCACTATAGCCGAAAGGACTGCTTGCAGCTGATCCCTCTGCAGACAGGGGGCTTGGAGACTGGACAGTGGAGAAGGTGAAGCAGTAGTACGTGATGAAAAATAAACTAGCAATTTCTTTCAAGATATGCACTGGATTTTTGCTTTGCCACTAAGCTCTTCTTGTAAAGAGAAGACACACTTACAAGAGAAAATTCACAGATCCCAGGATTATGCCAAAGACCTCAAGAGCCAAAAAATATGGGGCTTTCTCCTGGTTATTTTTAGGGCTGCAGGCTTAAAATCCTCAAGAACTTGTTGATACGTATGTAGTGCTCCCCTAAAAAAAGGGGGAAGACACATAGGGACACCTGAAAGTGTATCAAACCTCAAGCCATGAAGTATGGCTGAAAGCCTACTGTTTTAGGTACGGGGCTACAGAAGGGCCATGAAAAATACAGGATAAAACCAAACAAATCAGACAGAGGCAATAGATCAAAAGACAGGTAGCTGATAAGACATGAGAAGAGCTATGACTTAATCTGTAGGTTGGGTCAGGCTCCAGCCTTGTTAAAGTATGTGAAGTAAGAGGTCACAGCAATGTTACTGCTAGACCAAAGAAGTCCATGGTTGCAAGTCTTTGGGTATATGCATCCTTTCAATCTAAGCATGTCTTTGCATAAGCGCTCAGAAGTGTAAGTCTCCGATCTTTTTTAAGAGAAGTTTCAAAAGTGGGACGAAATTGGCTTGACATTTCTCAGTTTGTCACTGAGAAAATGGTAAGAAGATTGTGTAGTGCTTTTCTGAAGCAAACCTACGGCCTTGCAGGACAAGTGACAATACTATTATTTCTACCTTCATGGAGTTACAGAATATCAAACCCAGTTATTTTTGGCACGAGAAGCTAGTCACTTGACATTTCAGGCTGATGTTTACTTGAGAGGGTATCTTTTGAAAACATCTTGATAAAAGAAGCATTTCAAAGCTCTAACAAAGAGTACTAAATTGGCTGAGACCTGTACAGAAACAAGCTTTAAAGATTCCATACTCTAAGAATATGGTTATTTTAGACAACTTACTGCTGTAAAATTACTTTGAAAACTACTGAGAAACCAAGATTCTAGAAAATTCTTCATATGCAACATTTGCGAGAATACATTAAATTTCACAGACACCTTCCAGTCTCCTTACCTCTTGTCCTGAAAGGTAGTATGCTGCTAGAAGACCACCAATGAAGCGAATATTGACCTCAAAAACAGACACTTCGGAATTCTAGAACAGAAAGAAAGTGTAAATAAGTAACCAACTCCCTAATCAAAGAAGAAAAAAAAAATCACCAGGGCAGAGGCAAGTACATACCCTAACCCAATCCCCGTGCAAGGGTTTGTACTGTTTCAGTGTCTAGATCCATACTGAAATTCCTGTGCGCATCTTCACGACACCAAGTGATAATTCTAGTTATAGCTTCAACTGATATTTAAAAATCAAGTTAGCTTTTCTCCTGCTCTCTAATTGCATTTTGTGGTGAGAATATGATTAAAGTTGTTTGGGGATGGTGGGAAAGAAGGCAAGGACTGTACATTTCCATAATTCAGCATCTTTTCTCTTACATTTAAGCATAACACCAAATCTTCTGGGTTTACAGGATAAACTAGGAAAATAATTACAGAATTCCTGTAATGTGCTTTCTTAACCTGAATTACCAATGTGCAATTGCAAATTCAGAGCTCCAGTTTAACATAGTCTCTGTCTAGGAATAGCCTTTATGTATTTAATGTTATGACAAAAAGTACTGCAAGACCACTGAGAAACTCAAGAGAATAAACCATTTTACTGCCTTCCTCCACATTAATATCCTTGGGCTAAATTCACCAGTATCTTTTGACTCATTTAACCCACTGAAAAATTAAGAGGAACTAGGTAGTTTTAACATCTTTCTGCCTCCCTCTGCGCCCCATTCACTCCTTTGCCTGCACACACCCCATCTGTCTCTCCCTCATAAACTTCTCTTCATTCAACCCATTAGCCACAGAAACATACTTTATTATTAAAAGATTTTGAGATACGGGAGACTTTTCTTTTTGTCCAGAAAAATCACTACAATGTACACTGTACAAGTTGTCCCACCAATTAGCACAGAGTTGAAATTATATTTATAGGTATGCCTTTCCTTTCACGCTATTTCTATGGCACCTGCGGTTGTATCATGCATTTTGCTTATATCCAAAACAAATGTATTTTGCACATATTATTTATTTCAGAAAGATTATGTGAAACCTTTAAAGATTTCCTCAAATAGCACTAATGATTAAAAGTCTAAAGTCTGAACTACTCCCAAATGTAGGTTTTTAGTAAAAGTTGTATTTTTATTCACATACAGGTGATAAAAGAAAAATATCAGCAATGTAGCATATGATTCCACTTAATACATATTAAAGTCATGAATCACACAAGCAATGGTACAGTGTAGAATGAAACCAATGATTTCTGTTTCCCAGTAATAGAATCCAAGAGGAACAAATTTATGTACTTATTTATTTATAAACTTCAAGACATATAAGGAAATTACTCAAGTCTGGTGTGTATATATAAGGCAACTTATTAATCTTCAGAAATGTTTTTTGATACATAGGAAGCTGTAATTGAACCCCAGTGGGTCATGTAGATTTCTTCCACCCAAATCCTAGTTTAATTCTGCAAATTTATATTGAGATTGCCTCAGATCAGACAAAAGTTATGGAAGTAATTTAGTTCACCCTCATAATGGTACCATTATGTCTACACTGTCTCCGACATATTTAGGGTCTTCAGTTTTAGACTGATTCATTATCTGGCACTAACCGAAAAAAGCAGAGTAGAATTTCTTTAATGTTTGCCAGACAGTCAATGGATAAAACAAAAGGAAAAAAACCAAATAATGTCTGAAATGTAGGATATAATATAAAAACAACAGTCAGCATCTGCTCAATTCTGACTATATACCTATATTTCATTTTGTGCATTACTGAATGAAAAATTATTTTTGGAACTGTAGGGCAAGTCCAAGGATTGAAATACAAGTTCCGTCACAGAGGCTGTGGCAGTGCTAAAATTAGTAATAAGAACACTAATCAATAAGTATAAAACAGAGCCATTTCTTCCATTTAACACTTCCAAACTCTGCACACACGAAGAATGTCAGATACTATATGACCAGCTAGGAAATTCTTGTGATAGGTTCAGAACCTGTAGGCAAACTAAGACGACTCAAGTGACATTCTTCATGTTAAAACACCTTAAGCACATGGAAGAAGAAGAAGAGATTGTGTTCAGTAACTTACACACCATGGTTTGGGGGGAAATTGTCTTCCACAGCTCAGTTATTTCCCACTACTATCAGCTAGTAAAGCCTCATCTTTCTGCCTTCATTTCTGATGCCCTGTTGGTTCTCACTGACCACTCTCCCTTTCTTCCATTATCCAATTATAATTTGTACTTTGAAAATACAACACATAGCTGTATCTTTACTTGTAATTAAAATGTGAAAGGGTTAGGGTGGTTTTTTGTTTTGTTCCCCCCCCCCCCCCCAAATAAAGTTGCAAACACAGAGAACTTAACTAAAGCTTACATCTGATACTTTGAATCCTAAGTTTTTTAAGTTCCAGCTGAAAGACCTCTTATGTCTCCCCCCAAGAGGAACACTCTGAAAAGGACTAGAGAAATATTAGGGCAAGCTCTACTCACCACGCTGAAATCAAGATTTTTGTCAATCCACTCTTGTCCTTCTCTGAATTCATCGTGAAGCCCCATGATATAAAGAGTATCCAATGCATCTACTATGGTAGCACCCATTTGTGAGTTTCCTACGTGCAAAAAGAAGGATTTCTTTTACAAGTTATTATTTCATTACCTTTCTTAAACATCACGAGCATGAGAAAATAACCCAAGCAGTAGCAAAGTAAAGTTACTACAAAGATAACAGCACAAAGAATAGTCAAAATGAGCAAGGAATAGCAGCTATGCAAGAGGATCACACTTCTCTTTCAAAGCATCAGTCCTTTGGCACAGTTTGGCTTCTGGGGAGAAAAGACGACTAAAGATAGGAAAAAAAAACCAAAACAACCACAAAAAACCCACACCACGTTCTCATCTGCTTTCCTAACCTGAACATGAGCAATTGTACTTTGACACAAAAAAAAAGGGCAGGAAGACATTCAGCTTCAAAAAGCTATCAGGAATTCTAGGACAGAAGTGTCAAAAAAAAAAAAAAAAGCATATGCAAGATAAAGCAATCGGTACTTGCAGTAATGCCTTGCATTTCCCAACATTTACTACTGAAACGTTCAAAGTTTTGCAATTATGGAAGCTACCTAGTCCCTGAGAGCAGGGATGCCCTGGCTTGGGTTGACTGATGAAGCCGCAGCCCCAAGATGTTCTCCTCGCTCCCTGTAGGGACCCACACTATGAGCTGCTAATGGATTCCTCAATTGTCACCATTTAAAGTGGAGCATTTAAAGCCAAATAAAAATCAATGGTGCTTTACCCTAAAATACCATTCACTTGAAACAGCAGCAATTTAGAGTTGATTGATGAGTGACTCATGGGCTTGTACAAGGTAGGCAGGGTGAAGAGGTGGTGAGCCATTGCCCATGTTAGCCTTGACCTCCTTGGGCCATCCCAACTTAAGCTGTTGCCCTTACTAGGCAGAGATCTTTGCTTCTGGAGGAAAGCAAAAATTACCATGGGTTTGTTTATTTTCATGGAGTGTATAAAACCTTCCTACACATTAAGAAAGTAGCCAGATTTCACTGTTCATACCAGTATTCTATAAAACAGTACAGTAACTATACGATTAGCAATTTAATGACAGTAGTCTCCTAACAAGCCAATTTTATTTATTTTTAATGTGCTTTCCATCCACAATGGAATCTCTACAGCACAGTGTTCCTGCTTGGTTGTTTCCATTCATTTATTTATGATTTTTATATGTGTAGAGATTTTTTTTTCCCCTCAAGCATAACAATAACTGAATAAAGCCATCACCCCCACTGTATTTCTTTTACACACCTGACTGATACTTACATGCAAGCTTAACTCCATTTTCAGGGATTTCTTTCCCCAAATAAAAAAAAATTAAACACAACAGTTTCTGTGACAAAGTAATCAACTAATTTCTTCAAAAACAGCTATGCATCTGTTTTAATTAATTTAAACTAGATATGGAAAGCCTAAAGTTGGTGGTGTTTGTTACAAACATTCAAGTACAGATCGGGACACACTACCTTTCACAAGATTAATTGAAAGACATATCCTTTGACAAACTGGCCACCAGGCATACCTATAACTCTCAGGAAATGAATTCACCGTGGTGCATAAGTACTGTAAGGTTTAATGCCTTCAGCCAAATGACAAATTCCATTGCTTGCGCTGAAGTGGAATTTGCTTTGAGTAGAGCTACAGCATGCACTTAACTTTGTACCTTCTCACAAGCATAATGTGATAGTTATCTAATTTATCACTTCAAAAATATGCAAATCAGACCACGACACAAGGACTAACTTCAGTATTAGCTGACAAGGTATTTTTAACGAAGTTAGAATGTGTTATACTGCTATGGCACTCAAAGTAATTTCTGTTCCTTTATTTAAACCACATTGATAAAATTTTGAAACACACAAGGTGTTTGAACAAATTGGGATACACAGCCTTAGGAAATCCTGAAAGCTCCTCTTGTAACAGTTTCAAAAAATAAAAACCTTCTAACTTAAACACAACCATAACCACATCAGTAAGCTCTCATATTCTACAATTGGCATGGGGGGAGGAGAATACATTGCATGGGGATGGACTGGTGTGTCGTTGTCGCCCCCAACCCCAGAAAAAAAGTTCAGACACCTCTGTACAATCAACCACAGCTCTCTAGATCTCAGAAGTACATTCAAGTGTCCACAAGAGAGGACAGCAATATGTTGGGCACGAGAATATCTGCTTTCCAGCCCTCCAGAAAATATCTTTGAATATACAAATTTAAACAACCTTTTTCATGGAGTTCTCTGCACAGAACCATGAAAGAAGGGCCACAGAAATGCAAAAGCCCATGATTATTTTTGCCATCTGAGGAATCCAATAGATGCATCCAGACAGAGATGGAGAGCAGAAAGGCCAGAACTGCTGGAAGAGAGCTCTCTCTGGAATTGATCAAAAGTGTCCATGGTTTCTTGAACAATACGACTTCACCAAGTACACACAAGAAATTTGCTTTCATCCTCACAGTGTTAAAAGCGAGCCCTCAACCCCATATATAGAAATCTCACCTAAACCAGTAGTTCCCAACAGGGATTGTCTGACCGCCTGTATCACACAAGATCCTCCAGCGTTGTTTGCAGCCACAGAAATAAATGCAGTCCAATAGAGCAAAACAGACTTGCTCAGCATTTTTTGCCCCTAAGAGTCAATTAAAGGCTTAAGTACATACTCGGAGCTTTTGTCTGGGCCACACTCCAATAGTTTGTTCAAGCTCTCCCTCCTGCTGCCTTTTTGCCCCTTTCTCTCACTTTTTTGTCTATCTTTCCTAGACCCGCAGCTGTCCAACAAAACACTACTGAGCAAAGCCCCTTCTGCTCACACATGCCTCTTCCCTGAGCAGTAACGGGTGCCTATTTCCGAGATGCAGATCAGTATGGTTATATTTTCTAGGCTCCACGTGAGAGCTCAACTATTTCTTATTGTGGTCTCCTAAGGATAGCATTTGTATCCCAACCCATAATAAATTATTAATTTTTCTTCTTTCTTATTCATAAGTAGGCTATTTCAAACAATTTTTTTTTTTTCCCCCTTTTCTTCTTAAACATATGGTAACTAATCCGAACTGCACACCAGCACTTCTCCCTTGCGGAAGACTCAGAAGAACAATCTTTCTTTTTTAAACCTTTTTGGCCAAACACATTTCCAAAAGGTCAAGAGATAACAAGTCAGTATTTTGCAAGATTGTCTACCCAGTCTTCTTCCTTTAGTGTCAATCAGGCAGCACAAAGCAAGCTAATTCCTTCCTCGTGGGCACTGAGGGGGAAGAGTCCAAAATGCAGAGTTCATACCCAGAAGTCTTGCGCCTACGAGACTAGAGGGCAGAGCTGGACATAAGGCAACAGAGAGGACAATACACTTAAAGTAACACCTTGGCTGCCCCATGTGACAAGGTAAGTGCAACTTAAAACCATTTGTGGGCTACGCGAGGCTGGGTTAGAGAGTAAAATTAATGAATTGCTCTCAGCTTCTTTCTGGGAGGACTATGTGGCAAGGACATCATTCTTAATTTGTTCCTAACTAACAGCTTCCGCTGAATTCTTCTGTTATCTGCTGAGGTCCACAACCTAACCAGAACAGGCAGTGATGTTGTCATGGCTCTCTTCCTCCATCTTAAAATGCACTGCATTACCAGCAAGGCATCAGCTGAAATCTAAAGCAGGAAGAAACAGCAAGTATTCAAAGATCACTGGCCTCTGCACGAGCGTCATACGTGATGCTATAGAGAAAACAGACTACAATGGATAGGCAGCTGTACTTCCCCCGTCCTGATGTTGATACAAACCATTCAGTCTAAAGTCACAAAGAGAAATCATTTTCCATTCATAATAGAGTATGGGTTTTTTTCCCTTTCATAACTATGCTAAGATCCATAAATTTTGCCTTAAAGGACATGAGGATAGTCTTCCTAGACTTAAACTGCAGAAGGTGTCTTTTCAAAAGTAATAAAGTAACTCTAAACAATGAGATAATAGTTTAGAGGAGTATACGCTGCTTACTACCACCTCAACCAGTCTGATCTATTATTGCTCTGGATACAGAGAGAGCAGATGTCTCATTGTGGTGAAAAAGGCTACAAAACAATTAAATTGTAATAGAAAATAACACTTCTCCTAGCTGAAGGCACTCCTCCCAGGGTCTGCCTCTGTTCAATACAAAGGCTGGGTTGGTCATGTTGCATAAGATAATAACTGATTCCAAAAGGGCTCAGTTTTACAAATGTCAGATTAGGAAGTTTCCTCTCCATATAATTATAGTTCTAGTTGACTGAGCTCCAAATTTAATGAAGTTTGCCTAATTAATGCAATGCTCATTCTTCTAAATAAAACAGAACATCCATCATGAGTTAATGGAAGGAATTTAGCAGTGAAATAGCTGAACTATTAACAAAATCATGCACACTCTCATTAAGCAAGAGTACTATTCCAAAGGACTGCAAAATAGTAAGTCAGATTTATATTTAGGTAGACTTCAGTTTCCTGAGATTAGACAAGTAATTCCTTCAATTGATAGCACATAAATCTACAGTATGAAATATCTAGCAAATCATATGACTAAGTGTAAACAGCAGGGCCATTAAAAGAAAAATGGTCTTCCTATCTAAAATTCTTTCAGTATGCCGAAGCACTAGATAAAGAACTGGTTTATTTATACCATTTTGAAGTCTCACAAGAGACTATCAAAGTACAGGGAGACAGATCGTTGTCATGTGTTCCACGACAAAAGGAATATGGAGAAAATAAATAGCCCACTTTCATCATACCATAAGGATAAGTATAGAGATTTAGAAAGTCTGATATCAGCTACAGTTGCTTAGTGTATTTATTATGTGGAAGCAGAGGAGACTATGAGCAGTGAGGTACTGGAGAAAATATGCGAACTAGCCTACATCAATTACAATCAGAGAAGACTATGAAAATTTGAGACACAGACACGGTATGTAAATAAGGAACAAGATGACACATTAAAACTCTACACCAGCAAACTGAAGTCATGCACTCCGTATTGAAAAGTAATCATCAAATAGGTGCTTCACAGACACTTTGATTATTTGACATGTCACCTGTACCTACTCCTTTCTTCAACAGGGACACACCACAGGCAAATCTCATTACTTCTTCCGAAAAACGCTTCCGTGGGGGCTTTCGTTAGCCTGAGCTGAGGGCTGAGCGGGCGTACTGGGCCTTGCTGGGATGGAGTTAGTTGTCTTCACAGCAGCCTGTATGGTGCTGTGGTTTGGATTTGTGACTGGAACAGTGTTGATAACACACCAGTTTTGGCTGTTACCGAGCAGTGCTTGCACAGCATCAAGGCTTTCTCTTTTTTGTTCGCCTCCAACCCCCTGCCAGTGAATAAGCCGGGGGTGGGCAAGAGGCCGGGAAGGGACACAGTCATGACAGCTGACCCCAACTGACCAAAAGCATATTCCGTATCATATAATGCCATGCTCAGTGATAAAAGCTGAGGGGGGGGGGGGGATTCTGGCAGGTAGCCATTCCTTGGGGACCAGCTGGGCTTCGGTCAGCTTGTGGGAAGTGGTGAGTGATTGTCTTTGCATTACTTCCCCCCCACCCTCACCCCTTTCCTTCACTTCTTAAACTATCTGTATCTCAACCCATGGGTTTTCTTGCTTTTGCTCTTCCTATTCTCTCCCCTGCCTCGCTGGGGAGAGAATTTCCCTTCTTTCCCTTTCACCCTCTGTCCGTCTGTGCTCTAACACTCTTGTGTTACAAGTGTGTTAGTGTCTTACAACACACTTGGCATCTATCCAGAGACCAGTTAGAGGAGTGACAAACCTGAAGGAAACGCAGATCAAGTGGCGCTCTCATTATCGAAATGCGCGCTAGGTCAGAGCAGGGCTGCTACAAAGTCAAGGAAAGCAGCTTAAGTGGAAAAATTACCATGAGGCCACTTTGCCTCCAAGGAAAGTCATATACAATAGGCCTAATAGGCGCATGTAACCATTCTTACCCTTCTACCTTATGCAGTGACTGAAATGGAAATATTTTATTTATTAAGCAGAAAAGATAGCAAACGGAAGACCCAGAGGTGGGATGCTCATCAGTTAAGGAACTACAATCGAGGTAGGGTTTTAACATTTACTAAACCAGTGAAAAAAACAGAGGCATCTAACAGAGACTCTTGTTCTTGTTGAAAAGGACAGCCTGCGGATACCACCACCAGCTATGCTTTGATGAAAGCTATAGGAATTGGCAAGACTGCTTGAGGAAAAACAAGCAGTTGGATATAGTAAAAGCATTTGGGCTATTACTGAAGACAACTGGCTCTGTATCATACAAATAGCAAGTACCTCTGTGTCAAGACATCCCTGCAATGGAAATAAGTTATTTTATACTCTAGAAAGTCAACCTCTCTTCATAAGCGTTAGAAAGCTGGAATGTATAGTTAGTTACGTGTAGAGACGAGAGATGTGGATGTAAGGAAATGGCTCTCACTCTCAGCATAGCCAATGGGATGATCATACTGATGGACAGAACCATAAGATACAAACAGACCTCATGTGCCAGAAATAGTATTGGTCTCAGCCACTCATACCCAATTCTTGGTTTTTTCAGGGCCCTGGACAGACATCATTTACTGGGAGCAGAACCTACTCCTACTGGGGCAGAACACCTTTGATTACTGGTGTGTTTAATTGGGCGGGGGGGGCGATCAATTTGCAAAAGGAATCCAAGAGGACTGAAGTCTCGAGGGATAATTTAACTTAATTCCTAAGTTAAATTTCTGCTCTGGCAGATGACCTGAACTTCAGAGCGGTCCAGCACTACTGCCAGAGCAACCCGACAATTGGGGTGTGCCCAAGCATAGAGCAAATCCTCCCCATTCCCTCGCAGTGACTCCAGAAACAAAAGAGGAGATGTAAAGCCTCCTCAAGGAAGTATACCCTGGCACACTTTGAACCTAAAAGATCAGCTGTTTTCATATAGGCAGGTGTTTTAATCCCTAGCAACAGAGCAAAAATGCTTCCTTGAAAAACTCAGCCTGACATTAAATAAAGAGTTATTACAGTCTTAAAAAAATAAATATTCTTGTTATTGATATTCCCGCCTGCCCAGCTTCAGAATGGCTAAAAAATGCAGACTGGGCAAGACTGTACTGATCTTGGGAAAGTACAGCAATTTCTACTTAAAAAGATTCAAAGAATTCAAGTTTTCAGATTGTAGCAACAGGATTTCTTAATGTGATAGACAATTACAGATGTGGTAGAAATATATATAACATGAAAATTAAAAGCAAACAATTATCAACCGAGTTTTCTGTACCTCTAATGAGGCTCTGGCAATAAAACTGCCACTACTCAAGCATACCACTTGTAAAATATCTTAATGACTCACAAGGAACAAGATAATGTTTAAGAAAATGAATTAAACTTTTGAACAACAGAGTTTAATTCCACTGTGAAAACAAGTGCCTCAAAATTAGTCAATGAAACCACACATTTCATACAAAACTGCAACGTATGATTTCAGCTCAGCCATAAAATGCAATGAATAAGCCTTTAAGTATCCATGAAGAAACCAATTGCCTTTAACATTTTAGACTAATTAAGAAAGCAGAACAAAAAACTAAGCATGTTGATTGCTTAGTTCTGTTAAGTTGCTGATAACAGACAACATGAAAAGGAGTTCCTAATCTTTTGTACCAGACAATAAAGTATTTCAGCATATAAATAACATTAAATAATCAATTGTAATGCTTTCCTTAATTTTATAAATGAGGAAGTAATGGGAGTGAAGCACTGAAGTGTATGCTAGTCTTTGAATCTATTCAAAAGTGGACCTGCAGGTAGATGCTATTAATCAACAAACTGCTGCTTAAATAGCTATGTCCTTAAGACCCAAATTTAAAAACTTTGTCTAAGAATTTATACCATGGTAAACCTTCCTCTTCTCTGCTCTTCACTTGATTGCTTCACTTTGCTGTCCAACTAAATCCTACACAGCCCTTCAGCTTATATTCAAAATTCATACAAGCAAGAGCTGAATGCAGTCCCTGGACTACAAAGCCTGAATGTCCTCAAAACTAAATTTGAAAAGGGCTTAACATTTTAATACCAGACCATTTCGATTTTCTACATTTCTTTCCAATTGTGTCCTTCATATTTTTTTTGTTATTTTATTGTTAAGCACAAACACAAACCTGAATTACTGCAGATAAGAAGAGGACTGTGTGCAGACCATAATTAAGATTAATGCTGGAACTATCATCTGAGTTAGCTGAAGGTTAAGACCCAGTGATAACTGAAAGGCTGCAAAGTCAGGAGAGAAAGATTAGGATGAGCTTCAGAGTAGGAAATGAACGAGGGACAGGAGATGGCATTAAATTGAGTACAAAGGAGGGGACAAAAGTGTATCATATGGGAAGCAAGAATAAATGACAAGAAGTGAATGGTGATGGCAATCAGCTACACACATGAAGCAGTCAATCAAAACTAACCCAAAATACAGATATGGAGCAACTCCATTTTGAGAAGTCAGGAAGTGGAAGATTGAAGGGAAGAGAACCTGTCAATGATGGCTCACAAGTATGCAGAACCTAAATACAGGCAGCAGTCAGCTGAACTCAGCAGCAAGCAAAGCAAGATTAATATTTGACAGTAAATAGGAGAGCAAGATGTTATCTGGACTCGAATATAGTTCTGTGACCTGAGTGCAGAAATCTTATGTACAAAGCAAACTAAGTACTGATCTTCCAAGACAGTAAAGATACAATTACCTGTAAGAAATTGTAAGCTAAACTACTTTGTCAGCTAGGCAGTAGGAAAAGCATCATGAAAACCACACCTCTGACAGTCATCAGGTCACAAAAGCTTTTCCATTTTTAGATAAAAGCTTGGGCCACTTCCACACATTTTGGTCTAAACCACATACTAAATTTTCTTTAAGACAGCTGAAGAGGAGCTGATTTCAGTGTGGTAGCTGTAAAACTTCACCAAAACGGTGCAAAACTTGAGTGAACAGTATTAGTGGATTAGGCACAAGCACAGTGCTGCACTCCCGTGGTTGAACTGTTTCGGAATTCCAGCTGCCTCGTACATCTGCTGGCTTTGGATGACAGCAAAGTGTACTTGCATCTGCCTCCCCCTTTGTACGCACGGCCATGTAGTTGTCCTTACCATATTTAGTTTTAGAGCTCAGTATGCTAACGCTTATTTAGTTGTCATGCCTGTTTACTTAAGATTTTAACACAGTCCAAAATAGACTGCATAGCCTTAATTTCATTTCCTTATTACAGACCCTGTTCTTAATTCCAAATGATAAGAAACAAGTTTAAATTTAGGAATAACATTCCCACAACCTAAATAATTCCCAAATCAAAACAAACATAAGTCCAAAGATTCCCAACGGGAAACAAATATATTTTTTTCCTCAGAGCAAACCATCTGGTTTATAAGAGAAAAACAGGAGAGGATGCTATTAGAGAGAATAAAAATTCTCAATTTGAGCCTGAGCCCTGAACTCTACTATGACTTAATTTCTTCATTACCATTTGATGTAGATGTTTACCTCACTATTCTATAAGGCAGGTTACAGAAATGAGGTGTGTTTATCTAATTCCACTTTGCATCTGTGCATCTCATTATATTTTTTTTAAAGGCAGAATTTTCAATCTTCTGAATAATGCCATAGGATTTAACATCATCAGTTCAGCAACATGTAAAAAAGCCACTGAGAACAACTGACCTAAATGTGTTGTACATGAGCTAATACAAACTGGGTGAGATGACTTCAGTGGGAATACTGTATTATTAAAAAGAAGAACAGAAGACAACAGCTGCTCATCGTGAATTTTCCTGATATGCACAGGCACACTTGTGACAGTTTGATGAAAGAGCAATAACATTCAAAAAATATTCTTTGCTAACCACAGTTGTCTTTATCTATGGCACCAGTACTGTAAAACAGTTAAGAAGGAACGTACAGCCAGATTGCATCCTGCCTGCACACATTTGCAAGTTTTAGAGAACAACCATATCCTGAATAAACACAGTATCTATTGCAGTGAAGGAAAATAGTGTTTCCAAAACACTATTTGCCCAATTAGCAGCAGAGGATAGCTTTAAATTAGATACCTGAGGAAAAGTCAGAAATTTTGTAAAGGGAAGTCTTACCTTAGCATCAATGTTACAGTCTTTTTAAGAAGTGAACTTGCACATGGACAGAGAATATATACAGAAGGTATGTGAGAACATCCCTTAACAAAGGCTCTTAAGAAAACTAACCTGCCATAGGATAAGAGAAAATTGTTCTCACGCAAGTGAGTAATTGTTTAAGAGAGAGGAAACAGGATAAGTATAAACAGCCAATTATTATTGTGAGGGGAACCCACCAGTGGGATCCTACCAAGATGAATGCTTGGGCGCATTCTTATTTATGAAATCATTTTGAAATATATAAAAATCATCATATTTATAAATAATTTGGAAATACCGTATACCGATCAGGATTTTGAAAAGGAATGCTACTGCAGAAAAGCCACCCTATAGTCAGTTTCTAGACTCCATAAGGAGCCTAAGAGATGCAAAATACAATTATTAGGAAAGGAACAGTGAACAAAACAGAAAACAGAACAAAGTTTTAGTCTTCGCCTCAAAGAAAAAAACCAAAACTTGAAAAGATACAAAGAAAGGAGATAACAATGTATAGGGTATGAAAAGACATATGTACAAGAAGTGACTTAACAGACCAAGACTCTCCATGTAAGACAGGCACACAACTGAGGGCATATGCAGTTCTACAAACTTGCGAATGGCAAGGAAGAAATGAATAATGGGTTGGTTTTTTCCAATACCAAAACTGATCACCTAGGACAGTGAGCAGACCTCAAAACTAAAAAGCTTTCTACACAATATGGAATCAAACTATGGAACCACTCAGAATACAGTGGGTGCTCTTACGTTTGCACAGACTCAAAAGCAGATTGGACAAAAATCACAGGAAAATAAACTAAAAGTGATCAAATAAAACTTGCTGCCTCTGACCGCAGAAGCACTAACACTGCACAAACTTTTGTAAGGCAGGGAAGTACTCTAAGAAATGCTCACTTACTACAGGATTTTCCTGCTCTTACATTTCTTCCCTAGGTACCTGTTGTGAGCAATTTTTGGAGGATGAGTAATGATCATGTTTGATCTTTCGTCCGACCTGAAGGAACTTTTCTCACGTTATCAAAACACTGTCTTAATTCCAAATTCAGCCAGCAACTCTAGAGTGTTATGTTCTTTCTTAAAATTTTATCTTTCCAAAATTTGTGTTACTGGGAAAAAAAATACACATTAAACGTACATATAATATTCAACATTGCCCCAGTGTAGTCACTCATTACTGATTTTGCAGAGGACACAGCTGCATAGGCTTGTCCTAAGGCAGTTTCATTTACTTTAAAATTGGAATAGAACCTGAAATACAGATATTGGGCTGATATCTACATCATGAAATTACCTCTCTTTACTAGTCAGTGTGAATGGATTTTCTTTCCCCTTTCATTTACCACAGAAAAAGGCAATGACGGGTAGATTACTTGTGCACATACAGTTAAGATAAAAACTACTGCTCACCAAGTAGGTTGGGGTTTTTCTTCCCCCCAATCAAAACAACCAGAAGTCAAGAACATATTTGTTTACATATATACCTCATACACCTTTTTTGTTTTCATTTATCCTCCACACGGATTCAGACACTGAAAAAAACATGCACAGAAAAAGGATGCTGAGCAGTTGTTTCTCCTGTCTGCTGCTTCATTAGGATCTTACAATGAGAAGACACCAGAAGGTTTCAGCCATATTTTCAAAAGGCTACCCCTCAGTCTTTAGGGTATATCATCTAGTTTCTTCCCAGCAAAAGTGTTTGTCTCCATAATGTTTATAAATTTGTAGGTCATTTGGCAGTCAAAAAAAAAACCCCAGAAAAACAAAAAGCCCACAAAACCTGACACCCTTGACACTCAATTATGTGAACTTCAAAAGTAAATGACAACTAATCAGATGACAGCAGATGATAGTGTCAGAGCAGCTCAGGCAGCCCAATAACTGTTACGATGACAGATGACAAAAACGTCTAATAAACTAATGAATACTTCCCAGGGTAATATAAAAAAAAAAAAAATAAAATCTGTTAAAGCACTTTCTTGTAGTGCTTACGAGAAATACTCCGCCCCTTGTTTTTTAGACCACAAACAGGACAAAGAAATCGCATTACTCTCCCAAGCTATACTGTATTTGCCAAAGGTATCGGAAAAACAGACTCCTTTGCCTGGCTCAGCTCCTTCTTGCAACAGCCTCACGCCCTTGCAGTCTGACAAATGCATTTTCTCAGCGGGGCTTGGGAGCATCGCTGCTCCCGCTCTCCGGCACGGCGGAGAAATGCACTGTCAGATCTCCATTGCTTAGCAACACAAAGATCTGCGGCAAGAGCTTCCCACGCTGCGGCAGTGGGCAGTTGGCAGCTGGCTCAGCAACTTTCTCCCAGGTCGTGGGGGTTTATCAGCAGCGCTGGTAGCGAAAGGCTGAGATGGGCTGTGCAGCAAGCCAGGTAACAGGACACGCTCAACGAGGTGGTAGAAACCAAGTAGTCCACCAGCAAGTTAAAAAAATTCAGCTCGCTAGCTGCCCCAACTGAATCCTTGAGTTGTTCCCTTGGACACGTCTTGCTCGTTAACCAACATACACCTCGAAGTTTCATTTTTCCGTATGTATGAAGCAGCACCACATTATGTTGATGACACTGAACATGCCAGACAAAAATCTCTCATAAAAGAGAGAACAGCTTTATTTGGTCATGTGTTAGGGAAGAGATACAGCACTGCATTGCAGCCTTGAGGCTCGACTAGGTAATACAAATGCAACCACAATGTGACTTCATTGACAATTTTCTCTTCCTCCCAGAAGACATTAACCCAAGACAGAGCTGGCAGACATCTCAGATTAAATTGGCCATTTGCATGGCATGTGAGATGAGAGAACAGGAGAGGCATGAAAGCACTATAGATGCACGAGACGGTTCTAGTGTGACAAAATACAAAATAATAATTTCATTAAATCTTTGTGCATGAGAATGGGAGTGTCTGCACGCAAGCATCTACAACTTAAAAACTCCACATCGTTATTACTTAGGAAAGATCTTTTCATACCCTTCAAAACATATCTAGACATATATCTGTTTATGTATGTATACATTATCAGATCATCTTCATGTAACGCAGCTCATCTCTAGACAGAATACATCCAAATGCAAGGTTTAGAAATGCACTGCTAGTAGTATGGGAAGTTTACAATTTTGCAAGAGTTTGTATCAGTACTTTGTCCCGTACTTATTAACTGACAAACTGCACATCTTTATTCTCAGATAGTTAACATTACAAAGAAAAAACCACACCACAAATTTCTAAACTCTCATTTCAGAAAGCATCAGGTAAGATGACAGCCCATGATTTCTAGTTTTGCTGAGGACAATGTTCTGAGTTGCCTACGGATTGTGGCCTTTTTTCTTTATTTTTTTCCTTAAAGTCATTCAGGTTCTCAAATAAATGTTGTTTTAGAAAAATAAACATCGAAGACTGATACAAATCCACTAGTACAAACTGCTCAATTTAACTCACAGTAAAGCATCCTCAAAACTTGTGCTATGGTAATTAGTTCATAAGCCATTGAAGTAAAAGATGCCACAAAAACATATAGCTTAAAATTCTGAAGCATATCTGGACTTGGTAATTTTAACAGTGTTTCCGTAAGATGTTCACTGAGGGGTAACTAAACAAGGGCAGGGACAAATCATCTTTAAACAGCATGTTTCAGATGGTTACTCTGATCCTCAAAAGCAAATCCAATCAGATTTCATTACAGCAAGAGAATCCAACAATATCATCAACTACTCTGGTTTTCGTTAAACCCAGAAAACCTTCTGAAGTAAGCTCAGCATTTGCCATGCTTGCTCATTATGTGACATGCATCATTTTCCATCAGCCTCTTCACCCTTTGTGTTCTAATGAGAACTTGATGCAGATCCCATACAACCCCATCTCTGCAATAATGCCCTGCGGCTGTCATTAAATTATTCCAGCAATTTAAGCAGACCAACAAGAAAGTTAACATTTTTTTTTAGCTTAACTGCGACAACCACTAGCAGAGCTGCAAATAAAAATTTAAACTAGGAAGAGAAATTATACCTCTCTGCTATACTTTCCCCTTGCCTTTTATACTTTATCTTATGGGGTAGGAATAAATAACAAATCTTGAGATTACCAGCCCTTTCAAAACCAGGCAACTTTCACAAAAATAGGAGCAAGTTATCACCCTGCTGCACCAACACAGAACATTTAAAGGTTTGCTTCCTATGTCATCTAAATGTAAATATCTTTAAAAGCCCACCAATTCCCAGTCATGCTTTCCCAAAGCAGCACCGTACTACTAATGCTGTGACCTAGCTGTTGAAGAGGTACTATTCAAGATTTTAACTACTGACTGACTGTACAGTTTGATAGGCAACGTTTTTAGCAGGCTCTCCTTTACAATTTACAGTCACCAGGTCAGACATCTCGAAAAGACTGGCAGGAGTTTCTAGCTGCAGGTCAGCTAAAGCAACCCAGCAGGTTTTGTTATAAAAGTCAAACTAATAATTGGGGCAGCCCACAAAGGTTCTCACTGGCATGCTTCAGTGAGGCACAGAGCATCTTGCTTCAAAGTTTATCACCTTTCCTTATTTTTTTAATGACTTAAAACTAAGATTTATGACAGCAGAGCAGGCCACCTCCTCTCGCCTTCTCTGATCCCAGTCTGAACCCTGCTAGATGTTGCAATGTTAGGAACACTGATGCTCCTCTTGGCATATAGATATACACTGCTTCGGAGGGAAAGGGGAGTCCAACAAGGAAGATTTATGGCTTATTTACCTTCTAAATTGAATCGTGTTTACCCCACTTGAGAGTTATCAGTAAACCCGACTTCCCAAAGATTCATGCAAAGGGTTGCAGTGTCAACCAGCGATACCATCTCCTTGCTGAATCTCACAGACGTGCTATGAATTGAAATGGAAGTTCAACAGACTGCAGTAATAGCAGAAAATAGTTTGTGTCAAATCGGCTTTGAGATGAATAATAAAACCAGGTTTTGCTGAGCAGCTTTTTATTAAAAATAGCATCAGATTTCAAAAAGAATTATGTAATGCTTCTATAAAGGCAAATACTACCGGGAATGGTGTCATTATGGGTAATAGATTGGTAAAGTACTAGCAATAACAATACAGCCTAGACAGTCCTTTGGCACAAGTACCAATATTTTTTCCCCCTTCCCATCAACAACCCACCAAATCAACAATAGCTGATTCTATTTTAGACTTGATATATACTGAAGGCTATGTATTTCAGAAAAGTTTTTCATATGAAATAGCCTTGAACAGAGCAATCATAACATGATTTGGCTAAAAATTAAATGGCACAAAATAGCATCCGGATTTTAAAAGGACAAACACCTTAAGGAATCAGCTGCTAGAGTTAGCGGGAATAAGAGGATCAGAAACTTGAATGTGGGGGAAGCCTGCAATTTCTTTCAGACAGCAATGCCAAAACTCCAAAGAATAAGCATTCCAAGGAGAAAAAAGTAGAAGTACTCCAGACTCATTAGGAGACATGTTAGAAGTAAGCAGAGGAGGAATAGAAAGAAAATAAAAGACTAGAGTAAAATTATAATTCAAAATTGCTTCAAAATATTGTGTCAGTCACATTAAAAACAAACGTTAGAAAAATGTTTTCCTGCCATATAAAGAAAAAACCTCACTTCATAGAGAGTCTGGGTTACAAACCAAGGCTAATCTAAAATCATATTTGGCAAATTAAGCAACAGAACTGCACGTAAATTCAACAGCAGAGACACATGATCATACAGGTGAACATTAAAGCTGTTCACTGTCAGACCCAACTTCATCAGCTGGAAAAAATCTAAAGGAAAGCCAGGAATTAGAGATAACATACAACTAAATCACAGGAGGCTTCAGAAAAGATTTTTCTAGTAGAAATGAAAGTAGTGCCAATGTGCAAGGTAGCAAAGAGGAGTTATCTAAGAATACTACAGAATACTCTCCGGGAACCTAAGAAACGTCCTTCTGTCTGTCACGGCAGAAGCCTGTTGCTCCGGTCTTCCCTTCAGCCTCACGCTCTCTCTTGCCCTGTGCTCGGGACCGGCTGCATCTCACACTATTCCACTTCACTCTTCAAACTCCTCGTCCAGTCCAGATGCTTTTTTCCCCTGAGGATGCTAACTTGCTTATCTCCCCCCCTCAGACAACTCTCCCTGACCCAGTCATTTTTTTTATAAAGGAATATAAACAAGGAAAACAATATCAGCTTTCACAACATACTGAAGTGTAAGAAACCAGGTTCCAGTGCGTGACCAAAAGCGATCAATGCCAGGCTGTAAGGGGTTTGCCTGCAGTAAAGGTGAACAGTTCTCACTGCAGGTAGGGCTAGTACAGCACCTGAAAGTATTCTCCTGGGGATTTAAATAGGCTGCTACACACTACAAGTTTTGGGGGAGAAAGTGTATTTGTGGGGTTGTATTTATTTGTTTGTTTTTAAGTACTGCAGAAAATGTAACCCAGAGGCTCTCTTTCCATTGCTGGGAGCAGGGGAAAGGAGCAGTGTGCCTAGTTAAAGTTCTCCTCCTTTCTCCATGTCCAGCACTTATTTAAGGTTGAAGTTCATCACGCAAGTAAATTTGCTGAAAAACTGTTTGCATATAAAGAAAAATCCCTTGTTTATTTGGTAAGATATAAGAATGGTTTCAAGATAAAATTTAAGGAGATCAGGGGAAGGGACAGAGCAAAAAATGAAAAATCCCTTTAAGTATTACAATACTTTTGAAACAAGTCCTTTGACTCTTCTTTTGGAATAAGTTTCCTCTGGGAGTTTACTTTTTCCCTATGAATAAAAAAAAAAAGCTAACGAAATTTTGATCTAAGTCAATTTATTCTGGGTTCAGGCACTAAGCACAGAAAATGAAACAATTACACAATCCTATAATCTGTATTTCTATCATCCAAAGAAACAAATTAAAGGTTGAAAGCAAGATAAATAAAACAAATACTAATTACGAGAACCAACCTCACACAGAGTCATTAGTCAATTGCCTTACAATAAAAGCCAATAAATCTTGATTTCAAGCAAACTATTATAACCAATATTAACACACTGAAGCTATACACAGTATATTCACACTCATTCTTGATGTAAAGAGTGGTTATGATAAATTTGTACCTTCCTCAGACACCAGAGAGTAGATGAACACAGTATGGAACCCTGAAGAGAATTCAGAAAACCCTACCCAGTCTTAGGGCAGCTCTGTGTTTCAATATTGTGTGTTTCAATATAAATGCATGAACTTCATGGCTCAGTCATCTTAGGTGCTGTGCATTCTGGACCAATCCCGGCTTAACCTTCGTCACTAACATCAAGGTTATGTGTTTTGCTATACCAGAGGATGAACCTAGAGAACCTCCAGGGCTCAGTCCTCAACAGTTACAACCAGGTTTTTTGAACCATCAGTCCTACAGAACTGGGGACAAAAAATGGATTCTTTCCTGGTTTGAGTACCAATAAAATGCTTGTCACTTTCCAATCACTATTCTACTTATTCTACCCCAGTGCATTCACACCAAAAAAGCAGTACTGCTGCAGATCACTGATATTTTAAGGAAGAAAAGTCATCTAGTCTGATCACACGTACGCAACACAAGGCTATTCAATTTCTTGATCCTTACCTTCTGTAACACTCATATTCACACCCCATTGCTCAAATATTTTCACTCCATCCCCTGAATTTCTTCAAAACTTGCCCCTACCCTCAAACTTCTGTATTTTGAATGTTTTCTTCTTTCATTCCAGTCTACAGGTTCAGGATCCACAAGTCACACATCAAGTAACAATGTCACTTTCGCCTTACCCAGACCTTTTTTTAAAAGCTACTTTAAATTTCACCTTGGTACCAGCAGCTTTTTGGCATCTTGCATGTGCATGTTGTCTTGTATCACATTCTCATGGAACTAAACACAAACATCTCGACAAGATGAGGTTGTTTTTTTTAAAAACAAATTTATATTCGTTGCATCCCAAGATATCATCACTGCATTGTAGCTTTTATTTATATACATATGTGTACACAAAGTAACAGCGCACATAGACACAGCTTAGCTTTTGCAACAAGAAGAACATGCTAATCCCCAAAAGATAGTTTAGTAAAGTAATTCATTGAAGTACCATCAAAATAATCAATACATTTCTGTCATCCACACTTCAAAAGATTTATATTAAAACAGAATTTGCTAGGAAGTTTGGGTAGACTTTCAAAGAGGACAGCATGAAAAGAAATATTAAAAAAAACCAACAAAACAAACAAACAAGAAACCCAAACCCAAAACAAACCAGAAAATATAGCCTACCAAATATGTTGGTGGAATGTCCTTTCCGGGCAATTGGTTTGAGCTCATTATGTCCCCATCCATATTGCCTATAATTGTCCCAGGCATGCTTCATCATCTAAGAGATGGAAAAAATAGGATTCGATTACATTATAAAACTACTTTGTATGAATACAATATTTTACTCCTTATTTGAGACTTCATCTTTCACAGTCACCCCAGCATACTGATAATTACTTTGCCACTATTTCTGTCTGTTACAGAAATCAGATTATGTAGCATGAATAAATTTGGAAACAACTTCAAGTCTATTTAACTTGAGCTATAGAGCCTAATGCTCTGCATTAGGTTGTTTTCTTGTTCTTTCTTTCTTTTCCCTAAATATATGCACAGACATTTAAGAATTTAAGCACAAGGAATGCATTTAAGCACAAGGGATTGGTGAAAAATACTGGCTAACATCTAAGACACTAACTAAAAGAAAAAAATATCAACCCATACCTGAAGCATACAAGGGATTTATTTACACTGGTGCATCCAATTATGACTAAACAATTTTGCAAAAGGCATAATAAGTTTTTTATTAGCAACACCTACTTGTCAAAGATATACTGTCATACAGCCTCTACAAAATGAAATGCCAAAAGCTTTGCTCTTTAGAAAGCATAATGAACAAAGCAGTATAAAATTATTAATATTTGCTCCACAAAACATTCTCAACTCTCTTTAATAGATGTTTCCACCACCTAGTAAGCAAGCTACATCTAAAAAACAACAGGTCTTGTTGATGCACAAGTATTAGTTGTGCACATCAGCCACTGAGCAGTGTTTTTAAGGATTTGCTAAATCTTTTTAAATTCCTTGCTTGTTGGTATACAGCAGAAATTCAGCAGCTACCAAACTGCAAAGTAAATGCAGTTTAAAGAAAATCAAATACTATTAGTTACCTAAACAGATCAAAGTAAGTAACAGGAAGAAATCAGATTCTGAAAGACACTGCCGCAGACAAAAACAGTTAGGAACAAACCTGTTCTAAAACGGCCATCAGGCTGTATCCACAACATTATACATATTTTTATATTGCATCTTAAAAATGGTATTAAAATATTGTTAATATAAACAAAAACCCCAGAAAACGCATAGGACTTAAATCATCATCTCCACAAGTTTGAGAAATGCTCTCTAAGAGGAGAAACTATGCTAATGTAACTAACAGACCAACACTAACCCTTTAAGAAACTGATTATAGCAGGGCAAGTAAAGTTTTCACTATGATTTACAAGACTGTAGTTTTCTTATTTTAATCAGAGAGTCACCATACTCATAGAAAACGGGAAGGAACAAGCAGATGCTGGCTAAAGAGCGAGGTGCAGCCAGTTGCCTTACCAGCGCTACCTCACGTAGAAGCAGCTCTCTTCTCTTACCGAGGTCAGGATTTAGTGGCAGTCAGCATCCAGTAATCCCAACTCTTTCAAACTGCATCTAAACTGTCTGCTGAGACATGAACAACAAAGTCCTTGTCTCCCTACAACCATCAAGACATCCCTGTCCAACCTACACCGCTGTAATTCCTTTGAACGTAAACTCTCTCCAAATTTCCCATGGCTCCGTTAACTCATGCCCAGACAATAAATTTGAACCACAGCGAAGGCATACGCACAGGCCCAGAAGCTGGGAAGCACTTCTGTGTTAAACTGACATCAACCTGGGCACAGATGTCCCTCTCAAGATGCCAGAGGTCCCACTCCTACCGCCTGTCATTCAAAGTCAGCTCACATGTTGCTTTTGGTATTTGCACTAAAAGATTCTGACACCTGATTAGGCAATAATACTGTATTGTTTCTTTTAGTGTCATGAACCTGTAATGTAAGAAAAAGAGGATGCAAGTATTATACTAAAAGAGGAGAGAAAAGCCATTTCATTAGCACTCACAAATTCCTTGGTGTTTACAAAGCACTTAATCAAATTGACCAATTAATAGCTATTAGAACCTTAAGATGACTCAGGTAAAGTGATCCTTTCTTGACAGGCAAGAAAACTACAGCATGACAAACACAATAAAAGCCTGATCACAGGCAGTATAGAAGTTCCTCTGAGATCTCTTACTAACGTTATCCAGAATCAACCTACAAATTTTTATCAAAAAATTGTTCATTAACATAAGATCATAGAATCAAGAATCACAGCACCATTCAGGCATGAAGGGAGCTCAGGATGTCTCTAGTTCAAGCTCCTGCTCAAAGCAGGACCAGTTATGGGATCAGACTGGGCTACTTAAGGCTTTCTCCAGTCAGACCGGGACAGTCAAGGCATCCATGAAGTGTCCTGCTCTAACTCACAGCTTGCCAGTCCACCTTTAAGTCCTAAAAACTCTACTTGGGAAAACACAGACCTATAGTTTTAGAAGGCACTAGAGGATGAAACAAAAGAATTACTGAGCAGTGAGCTCTCTGTAAGTTTGATAGCAGACAGATGTCTAAACAAGGTGACCATGACACGGCAGATCTAACCAGCTTGCTTCCACATAAAGGAAACTGGGCTTCTGAGACCTTTGGAGGCATCAAATATTTCATGAAGGAGAATCAAATGACCATTGACGTTTTAGCTTTGTAAAAAAATCTCAAAGTGTAGGCAAATACCAGTATAGATCAAAACTAGCTAAGTCCAAAAGAAGAATAACTTGTTTCCTCAAAGCAGAATGTTAATTGTGGAATATTTCACTGTCCCAACTTGCTATGCTTCTGGGGGGAAGGTACAGATTTTCTTACAGACTATTTAGTTCTAAGGAAACCCAAGAAAATTATGGAAATTACAAAGAGCTAAAACAGAATACATCACAATATAAGATGTCTCTATACCCATAAGATCATAAGACAAAATTTATCCTAGGATAAAATTTCATTAAGATAGAAACCATAAAGGAGTCGATTTCACCAGATTCATGAATTAATGCAGAAGTAACTTAAGAATACACTGCTGAGACCAGAAACTCTGTCAAACACAAGAGACTAAGACGCAGTTGACTGCATCATCTAAGGTTCTGACATAGGAAATCATATTTTGAGGAGATTAAGCTACTTTGATAAACACGAATGTGTCTGTCCTATCCCCTCTGCCTCCCCTAAACAGTGTACAAAGAATATGGTGTTATAACTCCCCAAGAATCTTTTGACTTCATTACACTAACTAGTCAACTGATTTTTTTCCAGACGAACACTGAACATTACTCTGGCACACAGCTCATTACTCTCCTCTACCACAAAGTGAGCAGACTTCACGATATCATGTTAGCAGATAACTGCACATTACATGCAAGTGAGAAACCCCACAGCTCTTGTATACAATATTAAGTTTTGTAAGGATGATATGCCAAGAGATCTTATAACAACATGGAGATTTCTGTTACTGCCAGTACCGGTAGCATAATATACTATAGATATAACATCTATACTATTGGGAGCAGTTGTGTACACAGAAGTTTTTGAGAGACAGGAGAAGACAGATGCCTCTACCAGCGGAAAATGTAACAGAGGATGCCACTTTGGCTCAGGAAGTACAAGCAACGTGAACTCCTGATCTGAAAAACAAGATTACCTCTACGGTTATGCCAGATAGCATCTGCATAGTGAAAGCTGGAAATGCTAAAGAATAGCTGCAGGTATAGATAGGCTTTTCTTTGAAAAAAAACTTGTCTTTAAGAGGAGGGAGACATCTCAGACACGGACTGGAACATCAGCACTAATGATAATAGAAAGAAGGTAAAAATACTTGCAAAAAACCACCCCCAACCCTTAAAGAAGCCATGACAGAGGCATCTTAAGCTCAGTAGAATGAAAATAACAAGCTGGTCCAAGCATGCATCAGTAACTGTGAACAAAGCAAGGGGTGGATTTCCATAGCTGACATTTCCATACCTGAGAGCAGTTTGTCAAGGTAAGTGCTTGGGGCTTGATGGCATATCATATAAAGATCTTGCAATCTGTCCACTGGAGAACAAATGGTTTTAGTGATGGACTTTTTACTGACACTATTAATGCCAGATTTTGCTTTTGAAGGCAAAATAATTCATAGGGTATAAGTCTACTGAATACCAGTCTCGAATATGGTTATTATGGGATGCACCATATAAAACAGCCAGCAAGATGCTGTTGCATGTACAGCTTGATAATTCTTACAAAAAGACGAATTTGGACTCTGCTGCGAGAGCACCAGAATGGCAAGAAGCAGGGCATGTCAAATAAAACTGCTTTTGTAGGTACACCGTTATCTAGATGCTTTTACTGACTTTAGAACATGTTCGTGGGATCTGATCCTCTATAGTCACCAGGAAATCAGGTTTTTATAACAACAGAGTGGTAACGATGTCTTTTGACAAAATCATAATTGTAACAGTAAAAGGAGGTTACAGTGATTGAAAAGACTTTTGTAAGGGAGTTCTATCACTACAGCAGTATGTTAGAAGCAATAATTCAAACCACAGATTGGCTCAAAAGCCCCTTTCCACTCCTCAAAAAAAGGGCAGACACCTAGCAAACAGAAAATAAGAGTTCTGAGAAATAAACAAAAGAAACAATTTACTGGCAAATTGCAGTATTTACTCGTTGTGCTTAGAAATGAGAAAACTATCCTCTTCTTGCCATTCCATCAGGAATGTGCATAACAGAGAGCAAATAGGTTTTGCTTTCAAAGGAACATATTCTGGTTAAGAGTATGATTTCAAGAGATTTATATAAACCACCTTCAAATTCTGTTTTAAAATTAACCAAGGACTTGCTAGACAAGATTACTGCTCAATTGGCAGATTAAAAATTAATAACCTCTTTCCCACTGTCGGCAGAGAATACTTTTTGGAGGTTAAATTAAAGAATTATCATTTCCTTGTATAAATACTTAGATTTTTGAGAAACTAAGATTTTTGAAGAAACTTAGCAAACTCATACAGATTATTTTATTCTTCCAGGAGCTACAAATCTCTGCCTAAGAGAAATTATTTTAGGCATCAGTCTATGCCTCTCTCATGCATTTCTGAACACTGCCACTGAAAAAGTCTGTTTGGAACATGTTCCTAACACACACAGAAAGATGGGTTTTCTTTTACTGATGAATCTGGAAACAAATCCATTGCTGAAACAAAGCTAAAATGTTTATCAACTGTATGCAAAAATGGAAGCTTGTCCTTTTTTGTTGGCATGAAATACTTTAAGTCTAAGATGCCTGATGGAACTAAGGGGATAGAAAATACATCAGACTGGTAAGAACTGGAACAGTAGATGTAAAGAGCCTAAACTTGGAGAGCTTACAGCAGTGAACTGACTGCTCAAATTTGTACAGGAAAGCCAAATGCTTTTTTTCCAAGATGATGAATCAGTATTTTTGACCTTGTGTGTCCTCATGGTATCAAGAGAAACTGGTATTCACGGGTTTGACTAAGGTCCTGTGGCGCTCAGAAAGCTACAACCTCCCAGATCATCTTTGTAAACAACCAGGACTGCACATCAGCCAGCAGAAAGCAGTTCCTTTCTTCCAGTCTTGCCTTTTCAGGCATCAACCTAATCACCTTCATCAGCTTATCCCTGCACCTCTGCCAGTTTTACTGTATCCTTTTTGAAGCTGAGAGACTAGAAATAGATGAAGTGTGCAAGATGCAGATGTACCTTAGCTCCACAGGCTACCATAAGAACCTTGCCTGTTTTGTTCTCCTTTCCTAAAATACTGAATATTTGCTTTTTGTCTGCTATTGAGCACTACAGTGACATTTCCAAGGAACTATTATAAACACAAGCTCTCATTCTCAAGTGGCAGTAAGTCACCTCACACCTTTTCATATTAAGCATGAAGTTGGACTTTCTCCCGCTCCAGCCCCCATATGCATCATTTTACATTTAGCTGAGAAATAAAAAGGGAGATAATCACTCAGTCCTGTAAGATTTTTCTGCAATTCTTCAGTCTGGCCTCAGTTTTCTACTCCAAATCTCCATGTTGGCAGCAAAGTTGATCATAGCACTATTCATCCATTTTCAAACTCCAAATAATTTATTTGTATAATTTAGAGCATGGATCCCCAGTGCATGGCCTCCATGGCCTCCAGTACCATTTATTTGTACTCTCCATTTCCTGCCTTCTAACCAATTTCTCCAAGCAATCAGAGACACAATCCTCCATCCCATGGCTGCTTAGTTCAACAGCTGTCAGTGATGAATCTTGCCAAAAATTTTTTTAAAATTATGTATATAACTGTGTCTCCCTTGTTCACATGCTTGCTAACTCTTTCAGGGATCTTCTATAGCTTTGCGCATCATGACATCATTAAAAATATACCCGGAAATCTTACGTATCTGTGTGCTCAAAAATCCTGTTCCCTGTTCTAGTTTTTGTTAATCTGCGGTTCATTCATCAGGCACAGGGATCTGCAGTTCTTTGATCTCCCCTTGAATCCCTTTCAAAGATTGACATCTTATTAGCCACCTTCTAGTCCTCTGGTAACAAAGCAGAAAGCAAGGATAGATGCCAGCAATGAAAATCAAGAATCCAAATCTCAGAGCAAACTATGTCAGAATAAACTGTTTCAAGTTTCAGGTATTACAGTATTATACGCAGATTGTCTATGACTTAATGGAACACACCATAAGAGGTTACTCATCAACTACAAGCAGCTCACATTGTGTATCAATTATATCATTAATATCAATGATTCTGAGATTAACATAGTTTTCCTGATGATGTTACAAGAACACACTGGCATACATTCTATGGAGTTGCTCTGGGAAACAGAGGGGACTACAGCAGAAATGATGCAAAGATGACTAACAAGTAGTAGAATTTTTACTATATTTAAGATGGTGGTCTTGCTTTCCAATCAAAGTCTCCATAGCTGCAAAACCACACATTGTCACTTGTATAACAGATCTTGTATAATTTAATATAGACCGCTCTTCCATCTAGCCATAATTCATGATTTTTGCTACCACCATTTCTGTAGAATGGGAATAAATGGCACATAAAATACAAAATTTAAAAAAAAAAAAAGCAGCAAGGTCAGTCAGATATCATGGAGCCTTTTGATTCACCCACTTCTGAAGTAATTTACCTGGGGTTTTGCCCATTTTTGTTTGGCTGATTATATTAGGGAAGTGAAATAATTCCTTGTTTTCATGATTTTATTTTGCATTTATGAATTTTAAATACTGCAAATGTGCTACTTCATTGCTGAAAGACAGGTTCTTCTCACAATGGTCTGGAAAAAAGATATCTTTAATAATGAAGACCTTGAATTTTTAACATGTTTCCAATAATGCATGAGTGCTGGAGAATTCTGTAATTGCTATAGCTTGAATAAATTGATTCATTTTTTAAATATCCTCAGACACAAACTTGCATTCCTCATTAGTAGTACACTTTAAGTTACCAACCAAAGCAACCTATCCAGTATGTGCAGCTGAAATACTGCACCATCCACACTAGGAGCTTTATTTTCATCCTTCTGTTTGAGCAAAATAAATACACCAAGCTACAAAGCTTCTCATAGGCATAAATTAAAGACTTACAAATGTAAAATGAGTTCTTTATACAATCATCCCAACATGCTGGGACACAACTTTCTGCAGGGCCATTCCTAACTTGCCTGGTCTGTACTGGCCAAAGTGCTAATTGCACAATTTTCATTCTAATACATCCATTGAAAATTAGTTTACCAACAGGCTTGATCAAAAAGAGTCCATCCTTACTTTACAGAGATTTTGCTCATTCGGTAAAAATAAGATAAGCACTAAAAAAGTGCAGTGAAACTAATTTAAAGCCAACTTAGTTGCTCTCAACATGCTGAATTACATTTGAGAATCCAGAACAGAGAATCCAAATAGCATGCAAACAAAACCACTTAATAAAAAATGTGTATGTATACGTGTGTATAGATACAAACACATTTTTATATATACATGTATGTGTGTATATAAAGGTGTGTTTGTATCTATACAAACAAATGTGTGTATATCTCTATTTTATACAATCACACACACTCCAGGGAGTGTTATCTTAAATACTGAAAAAAGATAGGTCATAATACTTCTTGTGCTTCATTTTCATTGGGATCAAAGCCAGGAGCAGCGAGCTACAAAGCACAATGCAAAACTCTTAACACAAGAGACGTGTATTACCAAATTCCCTTTCCTTTTCAAACTGGCGACCTGTCACAAGTGGGGTGCCCCAGGGATCGATATTGAGCCCAATGCTGATTAATATCTTCATAAGTGATCTAGATGATGGGATCAAGTGTACCCTCATGAAGTTTGCCGATGATACCAAACTGAGTGGGGAAGGGGACGCTTTGGAAGGGAGAGCCACCCCACAGGAAGACATGGATAGACTGGAAGAGCGGGCTAACGAGAACCTTATGAAGTTCAACAAGGACAAGGGTAAGGTCTTTCACCTGGGAAAACATAATCCAGGAGTGCAGCACAGGGTGGGATTCACCCAGTTGGGGAGCAGCTCTGTGGAAAGGGACCTGGTGGTCCTGGTGGGCAAGCAGCTCGATACAAGTGAAGCGCATGCTGCTGCGGCAAAGCAAGCCAACAGGATGCTGGGTTGCATCGCCGACAAAGATAAAGAAGTCATTACCCCACTCTACTCAGCGCTTGTCAGGTCACACCTGGAATACTGTGTTCAGTTTTGGTCCCCACTATACAAAAAGATGCGGACAGGCTGGAAAGAGTCCAGAGAAGAGCCACAAAGATGATCAAAGGACTGGGAAGCCTGCCATATGAGGAAAGGCTGAGAGAACTGGGTTTGTTCAGTCCTGAGAAAAGAAGGCTTTGGGGAGACCTTATCACCATGTTCCAGTATTTAAAGGATGGCTACAAAGCAGCTGAACATTCCCTTTTTACAAGGAGCCCCATGGAAAAGATGAGGGGTAATGGGTACAAGTTACTCCTGGGGAGATTCTGATTGGACACAAAAGGAAAATTTCTCAAAATGAGAACGATCAGCCATTGGAATAATCTCCCCAGGGAAGTGGTGGATTCCCCAGCACTGGACACTTTTAAGATTCAGCTGGACAGGGTGCTGGGCCATCTTGTCTAGACCGTGCTTTTGCCAAGAGAGGTTGGACCAGATGATCCTCAAGGTCCCTTCCAACCTGGGATTCTATGATTAAAAACTGATGTCCTAAGCAACTAGAAGTCCAAGTAAGTTTGATCAAGAAAACAAAAAAGAGTATAAAAGCGTCAGCAAGAATGAAATTGTTCTAAATTGGTTTTAGATGCTGAAAAAAGTCCCCCCGCCACAGAAGGCAGCCTATTTGGCTAGATCAGAAACACTGCAATTACAAAAAAAAAATAAATAAACGAGATTAGCAGTGGAAGTTGTACGAATAGTAACTATGAAAAGATGAGTTACACAGCATGAAGAGACCTCTACATGGCTAAGTATTTCTTTCTTCTGCACAGCTCTTTTCTCAATAAGCACACAAAATAGAACTCAGGTAAAAGGACACTTACTATTTTTAACCTGATTTCTTAAGAGAATTAGGCTTATGCAATCTTGCTGTCTGTACACCTGCCATTTGCCACATACATTTGCAGTAGCCTTTGAATCTGTTCTCTCATTTCAAACCTGATTTTGCAGAGTTGGGAGGAACCAGATAACTGAGACCTCTACTTTTTGTGCAGGGGTGGGGTGTAAAGAAAAAGATACCTGTGGCTAGATAAGGTAGACAGACACAAATTAGTACCCCAACTGAGAGGAAGGCAGTTATAATCCAATAATCCAACCCTTTATTCATTCAGAGGGGCAGCATTTAGCATGCAGGTAGCTCTACACCAGGCACAGAACACATTGCAATTCACACAGTCAGACAGGAAGATAAGAGGGCATTCACAGCAATGTGTGCATGAGGAGTGGAGGGTGGTATAAGGGGATGTAGGTCAAAAATTCATAGGAAACCATTAGTTTTGCTGCTCATAAAACTGCATTATTAGCAGCCTCTTGAGCATCATACAGAGACCACAATGAAAATATATTTTAATCACTTCTCCTCTTGGCACAGTTCTAAAAGTACTTCCAAAATTGCCTCCACTAATATTAAATAAATTATCTTCCTACCTCCCCTTCTAAGAGGCAACATATTACAAGTCACATTTTAAAAAAGGATACACTGAAAGTTTTGCTGAAGGCCACAGTAAGTTCACTGGCAGAAGAACTCAAGTCAGAACATTCCTAGCTTCCCAGCCAGGACCTTGTTCCTCACTTGGAGGATCCAAACTTAACAGCAACTCGTTCTGCAGGTGTCCGATATAGCAACAGATCTTTAACTGTGGCCCCTATGCTCCCTGGATGCTCATTTCACAACAACTTTTGCTTAAATGTCTTTCTCTGCTTTTTCTTTTTCTCAGGAAGCTGTGACAAGCAGGAACAGAACCGAAATTTTGCCGTGTTGAAAACGGCTTATCAGAAAGCAATAAGATATCTCCTTGCTATCCCATCTCATTAAACATAACAGCTTTTAAACTGCACAAGAAGCAAGCATGCTACAGCCAGCAGCTTCAGTCACCTCACAACTCTAGCTTATTTGTGTGAACACCACACTGCCTTTGAGCTGAATTTAAAAAGTCTATAAAAATTAGCACTGCCTAATTACATGACTGCGTATCACAACAAATACAGAACAAGTAGTAGAACAAAAGCTCCAGAGAACTCAGATTTTCCAGTCTATCTTTGAAACCTAGAACATAAAAACTATTTCACTCTTAAGTTTACTACATGCACTTGTGTAACACTCTGGAGAAGCTTTCTTCCAGCTGACAGGCTTAGCCAACAAACATCATCCTATCACAGAATGGTTGAGGTTGGAAGGGACCTCTGAAGGTCATCTGGTCCAACCTCCCTGCTCAAGCACGGTAATATGGAGCAGGCTGCCCAGGTCTATGTCCAGTCATCCGATGAATATCTCCAAGGAGGGAGACTCCACAACCCATCTGGACAACCAGCTCCAGTGCTTGGTCAGCCTCACAGTAAACACGGTTTCCGATGTTCAGAGGGAGCCTCTTGTGTTTCGTCTTGTGCCCATTGTCTCTTGTCCTGTCACTGGGCACCACTGAGAGACCCTGGCTCTGTCCTCTTTGCACCCGCCCTTCAGGTATTTATATATATTGGTAAGATCTCCCTGAGCCTTCTCTTCTCCAGGACGGTGCCAGCTCACTCAACGTTTCCTCAGAGGAGAGATGCTCCAGTCCCTTCATCATCTTTGTGGCCCTTTGTTGGACTCTCTCCAGTATGTCCATCTCTCTCTTGTACTGGGGAGCCCAGAACTGGATACAGCACTCCAAGTGTGGCCGCACCGGCGTTGAGCAGAGGGGAAGGATCACCTCTCTCAACCTCCTGGCAATACTTTGTCTAATGCAGCCCAGGATACAATTAGCCTTCTGTGCTGCAAGGGCACACTGCTGGCTCCTGTTCAGTTTGGTATCCACCAGGACTCCCAAGTCCTTTTCTGCAAAGCTGCTTTCCAGATGGTTGACCTCCAGCATATATTGGTGCACGAGGTTGTTGCTCCCCAGGTGAAGGACTTGCCCTCACTGAACTGCCCATTTCTCAAGCCTGTCGAGGTCCCTCTGGGTGGCAGCACGATGCTCTGCCATATTAGCCACTCCTCCCAGTTTTGTCGTCAGCAAACTTGCTAAAGGCACACTCTGCCTCATTGTCCAGATCATTAATGAAGACATTGAACAGGATCAGACCCAGTATTGATCCCTGGGGTACACCACTAGTTACTGGCCTCCAAATAGACTTTAAATAACTGACCAGCACCCTCTGGGCCCAGCCATTCAGCCAGTTTTCAACCCACCACACTGTCTGTTTACCCAGCTCATACTTCATCAGCTTCCCTGTGAGGATTTTTATGGGAGACAGTGCCAAAAGCCTTACCAAAGTCTAGGCAGACAATATCCACTGCTCGCCCC
This sequence comes from Harpia harpyja, assembly GCF_026419915.1. NCBI lineage: Eukaryota > Metazoa > Chordata > Aves > Accipitriformes > Accipitridae > Harpia > Harpia harpyja. Next base: position 51,447,103 of record NC_068947.1, read on the forward strand.
TCATCTACTAAGCCAGTCATTTCATCGTACAAGTTTATCAGGCAGGTCAGCCATGACTTCCCCTTTGTCAATCCATGCTGGCTACGCCCCATCACCTTCTTGTTGTTCGTGGGCCTGGGAATAGTTTCCAGGATTTGCTGCTCCATCACCTTCCCAGGGATGGAGGTAAGGCTGACCAGCCTGTAGTTCCCTGGGTCCTCCTTCTTGAAGATAGGAAGGACATTTGCTTTCCTCCAGTCTTTGGGCACTTCTCCAAATCACCACAATCATTCAAAGATTATCAAGAGGTCTCGCAATGACACCAGCCAGCTCTCTCAGCACTCCTGGGTATGTTCCATCACGGCCCATAGACTTAAGTATGTATAGTTTGCTTAAGTATTCCTTCACTTGATCCCCATCCACCAAGGGTACGCCTTTCTTGCTCCAGACTTTCTCAGTGGTCACCAGGGCCTGGGATTCCTGAAGGCCAGTCTTATCAGTGCAGACTGAGGCAAAAAAGAACCTCAGCTTCTTCCACATCCTCTGTCACCAGGTCTCCTGCTTCGTTCAGCAGCTGGCCCACATTCTTTAATCTTCCTTTTGTCACCTGTGTACTTATAGAAGCCCTTCACACTGCCTTTGACATCCCTTGCCAGATTCACTTGCAGCTGGGCTTTGGCTTTCCTAACCCCATCTCTGCAAGCTCAGACAGTATCTCTGTATTCCTCCCAGGTTAACTGTCCCTGTTTCCACCTTCTTTGTGCTTCCTTTCTGTGTCTGAGTTTTGAAAGAGCTCCTGGCATTTTTGCCTGACTTCCTGCTCATTGGAATGGACCACTCTTGAGCTTGGTGGAGTCATCCTTCAATATTAACCAGCTTTCTAGGGCCCCTCTTCCCTCCAAGGCCTTATGCCAAGGGACTCTACCAAGCAGATCCTTGAAGAGGCAGGGCTGTGAGCTTGCTTTTTGCCCTTCTCCCTCCTTTCAGGATCCTAACCTCCACTTCCTCACGGTCCCTACAGCCAAGGCTGCCTTTGAACTTCACATCCCCAACAAACCCCTCTTTTGTGAATATGAAGTTTAGCAGAGCACTTCTCGTTGACTGCACTATCATTTGGAGGAGTAAGTTGTCATCAATGCACTCCAGAAAGCTCTTGAATTGCTTATGCCCTGCTGTGCCTCCAGCAGATACTGAGTTGGTTGAAGTTCCCCATGAAGACCACAAACACGACGCTGCTCCAATCTGTCTGTAGAGCGCCTCATCCGCTTGTTATTCCTGGTTAGGCGGCCTATAGCAGACACACACTACAATGTCACCCACACCAGTCTGCTCTTTAATCCTTACCCATAAGCTCTCAGTTGGTTCATCATCCATCCCCAGGCAGAGCTCCAGGCACTCCAGCTGCTCTCTCATATAAAAGGCAACTTCACCCCCTCATTTTCCTGGCCTGTTCTTCTTAAAGAGTCTGTATCCTTCCACTGCAACACTCCAGTCATCCAAGTCATCCCACCACATCTCCATCCATCTCCACATCTCCCAACAAGATCACAGCCCTGCAACTGCACACAGATCTCCGACTCATCGTGTTTATTCCCCATGCTGCACACATGCTTGTATGTGCACTTCAGAGAGATACCCTGGCATGCTGATTTCCCAGAAATGGTTTTGGGGATTTCTCCGTAATGCTGCCTGGTAGGCACTTCCTTGCTTCTATGCAAATGCGAGAGGTGACCCTGCTTAAGCCCTGTTATGTTGATTTTGTGATCCCTTTCTGTCACACCACTGCAGGTCCTTTGCTCATCCACCCTGTTAGTCGCTCCCTCACAGGGCTGCTAGTTACTCTCTCCCTCCCTCATCGTTCCTAGCTCAAAGCCCTCCTGACAAGGTCAGCCATCCTGCTGGCAAAGATGCCTTTGCCCTGCCTTAGCGAGGTAGGTCCCATCTCTCCCAGGCAGACCCTGCAAAGAGGGTCGCACGGTTACAGAACCCAAAACCCTGTTGCCAGCACCAGCTCCACAACCGACTGCTGATGCGCGTTGCCAGCACCCTCATCCTCGCACCCTTTCCCCTTACTGGAAGGATGAAGGAGACCACTACCCAGGCCCCCGGGTCCCTGACAATCACCCCCAGGGCTGTGTAGTCAGTATGTATGCAAAACTGATACCCTATGTAACACAATACATACTGACTTGCAAAAGTTACATATCCATGATTTCAGCACTTCTCAGAGCAAACACTTTAACAATCCAAGAACTCAATTCAATGTTTAAAACAAGGTATATATAGAATATCCTGCATGGGATTAGTACCATTATTGGGTGAAATACACTTCTTAACACATATCCAAAATGAATGCTGGCAGTAAGACAATACTGTGAAACCTTAAGCTGAAACGAAAGAAAACCTGAAGCCTGAGTAGGGTGAAAAGAATTATAAAGTTTTCCTTATTTGACTGGGTAAAATTTAATTTATCAAGGAAACAAAACTTTTTAAAAAAAGAGCACTATGTAATGATTACACTTAAACTGCAGAAAAAAATTAATACTCTGAACACCATTTAAAGGACATAATAATGGAAATTAAGTGCCAAAAATTCCAAGTGCTCATGCAATTTATATCTAATTTAACTTGGAAAGGAAGCCAATGACTTCCAAAAGAAGAGTTTTGTTCTTAATTTCTTTTCTGGAAATTATACAAGTTACATCTACCTTCTTATAAAACCATTTTCTCATCTTTTACTTAGTATGAAAAAAAAAATCACTAAACTATTAATCCAAAGCTAAAGTGTAACAGCAAGAATAATTTTCAGATGTGTTTATTCTTAAAATACCAGTTAATTAAAAACCACAGCATTTTTTAAAAGCCAGAACAGCAAGCTAATATACTAGAGAAGTGCTACAAAGCAGGTGGAAAGCAGTAAGCATTACTGGATGTACAGTAAGCAGGTGCAAAATCTTTACTTCTCAAAGTTGTTACTGTGCATCTAAAATAACCAGTCAACTTCTAAATGGTCCTTATTGAAATAACTGAAATAACAGCTTGTTAGAAGAATATAGACAATATATATACAATTATGTGAATTAGTTACAATTGAGAATACAATGTAACACTAAATATAAACAGCAGAACCAAAAGACACACTGAAACAAAAACAAGAGATGTAGGTTCTGCTCCTGGTTTATTCCATTACCTTCTGAAGACTCCCTCTCTGTGCTCAGTAAACATTCCTATTATATAAAGCTTTCAAATGCTTTATAAAGCTCTCTTAAGAGCATTACACAACTTTTTTTACTTTTATATGCACTTTTTTTTAAAAAAATCAAAATACATATTTTTAAAATATTTAAGTACTGCAAAACCACTTTTTATACAAGTATCTGTTAAAAAAGACTTCACCAAGTTGTTCTTTGGAAGGAAAAAATAGTAGTAAATTTTCTGTAAAAATGATAGAACTGAGATTCCATTTGAAAGCTTTCCAGTCTTTCTCCCAATTATAGAGAGCCATGTGCATATTACAAACTGTCCCCAACAGTCAGCCTGATTCTACATAGTTTTTCACCATTTGATATTAGGTGAAATAGGCCGTATAAATTAATTAATTTTGTGAATTTAAGCAGTCTAAAGCTGTTCTGTGAGAGTGAAGTTCCTCAAATATGCATCAGGACACTTCAAAGTAAACCAAGGCATGAGCCAAATGGCTTCTCAGGACCACCTGGAATTCTGAAGCCACATATGCAGCCTCCAAAGAGCTGGGAGCTTCCCTGTGCTATTTTTTTGGTCTCAATCCAGGCAGTCATAATGTCTTACATGTCAGAAATGCTGCACAAGCTAGGTGTAGACCCATGTTAGAGATATTGTCTCCCGGAACTTGTTCTTTTTTTGCTAAGTATATCTCTCATCTACGAAGACTATTTGTCTACACTGGTTACAACAAACTGCGAGAAGACCTCAGCAATGATCATAGCGTATTTCAAAATGCACTTTGCATCTCTGGAATCACTGCAGCCTTCTGTGATACATCTGATGCTGTCAAGAACAGGTTTCAGGCAAAATGTTATTCAACTGACACTGTCGATACATGTTTTATCTCAGCCACATTATATTCATTGCAACGTAGCAGATGCCAAAATCCAGAAGTAGACCCAGAGGCCAAACAAAAATGACAATGTACCAACAACGGGTTCTTCAGCATTATTTGTCCATTCTCACTAGCAGACCTTCCACTCCTGTATGCTACGCTTTCACGCATCTAGCTGTAGAAGTGATAATCTGCTGTCCTGCATCAAAGAAATTAAAAAATCCCAAGACCACTTGGTAGCTATAGTACTAACAAGATTGACTCAGTGAAGGCAATTCACACAACAAAGACAGACATTTCAGTCATGCTAGTATGATCCTGGACTGTTCAAGCACAGTGGTCACACTGTTGAAGACTGCTCAGTACAAAGATATGATTATCTTAACTGAAGGACTTACCCACCTAATACATAGTCCCATAAAATCTTCGGTCTGGCTATGAAAAGCTACACTTCAGAAACCACAATAGGAGTCATCAACAAGTTATGCAATAAAAAAACAGCTTGTCAGTGTGACTCACACATAGGCTGATCACAAAAAAAAAAAAAAAAAAAAAAGAGTAAGCCTTTTACAGCATGAGATTTGTGGTAACTGTAGCTAACACAAACTACCCTGGATTCCTTACTCACAAATTACTGCACCTTCACGTTTAGATCAGCAAGAATTGTCCAAACTTTACTACTTATTCATGCCACCAAGAAAATTGCCATTCTGTATTAACCTATAGCTTCTCATCTCCTCTCAGTCTACATTCTGACCAAACAACCTCAGAAATGCAAATACTAATTTTCAACCCTCACTTCAATTTCAGGCTTGATCTATAGGAACTTTAGTTGATTATTTCTTCCAGCTAGTTCTTCATTGTTAGCTGCACTCAGTACTGTCACATTACTTTGTCAACTCAATTTTATTCTACCCATTAAATCCATCAGTGGCACACTCAAAGGTATTTAAATAGTCATCTGTAGTTAAAATTAGAAGTGCTGACAACTACATGACCATACCATTCACCGTTCATCTCCACCCTACAGCAGACATTTTGAAAAGCAAGATTCTCTGTATATTCTCACTGAAAATGTTTGAGGACACAGTTTTGAAAAGCACCAGAACCTTCTGAAATCCACAAACCAGTGCTGTCCTTTGGGAAACAGCCCTAACCAAGCAGGGTCAAGGGGGTCCAGTATTCTACACACAACTCCTCAGGCAAAAGTGTTTCTGCAGTAGTCACTAACAGAATAGGCACACCTTCCAGGAAAAGATTTGCCACTGGAGAGATTCAAATAGTGGTACAGCTCCATGCTGTATCACTCATGTATCATAAGCAGTTGTTCATTATTTGATAAGAGTGGATTTCATCTAGTCATCATTAATATTCAATGTAAAATTCCAGCTTGGGTGATCTACCCACAGCATGGTACATACACCAGCTGCAACTCCTCCCTATTACAAGGACAGGTGTATGACTGACTTTTTTTTGTTTGGATTTATGAGCTAATTAAACTCAGATTATAATTTAAAAGAAGATTTAGCTGATGTAACTACTAAGTGCTGTGGTCCTTGATGTTCTTTAATTACAGAGCCTCTGCTTGCCTACCTCTGCCCTGAACCATTCCTGCTTGCTAACCCGATTTTTAGACATAAAACTAATGAGATTGCGGGAAAGAAAAAGAAGGCTGTACAACATTTCTGCCATACTAGTTAGAACTACAGACTCAGAAAAATGCCTGGTGATAACTGGCATTGCCAGGGCAAAAGAGGGCAACGAATCTCACGGCCAACCAGGAGCAGAAAGGTTAAGACCAGAAACAGCAATTCCCATAGCATAAGCTGCCACAGAACCAAAAGCCTAGGCCAAAATCTTGTTTTGACTGTTTTACAGGTAAATGAGACAATCTACTTAAATGAATTCCTAGGTTTTTTTAGACCCATTTAAAACCTAATTTGAAAAGCATATGATAATTTGGTAATTTGCAAATTTTAGCTGCAGGTCATTTTTTTCCCCCTATCTTTTCAATCCACTTTTTAAACATTTAAAAATATCTTGTGACACACTAACATATGCCATTCTTTGAAGGGAACCTGACAAAGTCAAGCTCTGCTTTAAAGATGCACTTGTTGCTGTTCCATGTGTTAATGACAAACTCACTTTGAACCCATATCACTAAGTTGAAGAAATTCCTAAAATCATTTTTAAGTTGTTATCCAGTGAAATATTAACACCCCAACACCAGGAAAAAACATTCGATGTTCATTAATACTTGATGTGCACTTTTAATAAAAACCAGTAAGTGAAAAGATTTGTAGTCCTGTTTTTCTTTTAATATAAATCATAACAGCAACGCCATATAAATAACTGCTATCAGATACAAGAATGAGTAGGACCACATCATCATCATCTTTACCTCTTTAATTTTGTTCCTCTTCTCTCGGATATCCGGGTCTGCTGGTTCTCCACTGTTTATCCCTATAAGATTTGGTAAAGGAACAGGGGGCAGTGGCTTGCTGTCTTTCTTTTTCAACTCTTGCACTACTTTGTTCTTTTCTGTCTGAATCTCAGCTTGAATCTCATCACGCGATTTCTTCAATTTCTCCTTAGCCTCTTCCAGAGCCTTTTCATGATCTGCTCGGATCTTATTTCTCAGACGTTCCTCTTCTTCTCTAGAGACACAAATGCTAGTCAGCATCTCATTACTAAAAACACATTGCTTATAAACAAACTGCAGCTTCACAACAGAAGCCACATCCCAAGTTAGTTTACTGTAATTCTAATGATTCAGGCAAGTTTACTGAATTGTGTTAGTACACAATCCTACGCTATTTTTGCCATGAACCCCAAAAGAACAGCACACACATCCACAACGTTATTGTAGAAAAATGTATCAGAAGGGTTTTCTAGATTATGTCTCAGCACCTTTGCTTGCCTACTCAAGGATTTAGAGAGGAAAAGCCCTACATCTGTACTTCAACTAGAAGACACGTGCAGAGGCATATTGAGCAATCATTCAGTTAAAAAAAAAAAATTCAGAAGGGCTCTTCCTTGCCTTCTGTACAATAAATACATAGTACACAACTTCTCAAGATTGAAGTAACTACTGCAAAAAAAAAAAAAAAAATTGCAGCCAGTACTTTATTAATAATGCGGTGTAAGCTGCAAGGGCTGCAAACCCCACCACAGCATGTTTTGTCTTCAGTTCAGAACTCATTGTTCCAATCAGTACGGTCCATAAACCTCACAAGTTAAATGCAGAGTTAATTATAAAGCCATTTAGGAACGTAAGAGCTTTTAGTAAAGCATGATTTTGAAACTCACTGTCAATAAAACCAACATCATCTTGTTTCTAAGCACAATTTTCCATCATGATCTTTAATGATTAGTAAAAGTTCTGAGGTTCACACACAAAACGAAGACTGCTGTTTAAAGCCTGGGTTAAACAAGAGTTTATTCTAACAACAGACAAAAATGGCCCATTCCAGTCCTAAAACATTTCAAGGCATCAGAAAGATATACATCAGACTCCCAATATAACACAACCTTTTCAAGCTTCTTTAAAATATAGAGATGCTCAATGACTAATGTGAGCCAAAATAGTTGTAGGGATTTAGAACAAGCACTAGTTACAAAACACACACTCCCTCCCTGTTTCCTCCCCCAGGCAAAAATACTTTCTCCCCAAAGAGCATTAAGGAGAAGACAGTGGATAATGGAAAGGAAAGAAGGCAAGCAGCAAACCATATAAGAAATACCAAGCTTGGCATAACTGCTTTTAGGAGGAACTGAGACACTTGACCCATATCATGTGTTTTTTCCACTATACTGAAAACGTACCAATGAAAAGGAGCAACCACCATTTGGTATGTGAGAATTAGAATAGAAGAGTTCAGCTGGAAGGGACCTACAGCAATCATCTAGTCCAACTGCAACTAAAAGCCAATCCAAAGTTTACAGACAAAAATAAACACGAGATTGACAACTGTTAACCAAACACTGACAACAAATACAGGAATGTATCTATGTATTTAAATTGGGATATTTTTCCTACAAAGGTTATTAGAAATATTTGACAAAGTTATGATGAACGGGTAACATTTCCAAAGATTCAAACAAATTTTAAGTAACTCACTGGGGTGCTGTGTTGGAATATTTGGAGATATGGACAGATCTTACTGAGCTTTGCAAGTATAATAGAACTGTTTTTATTAATGTCACAGATCAAGATCATGTCACATCTGTTATAGAGCACTGCTTCACCTTTACAAAGAAAGGTCAAAGAATGAAGCTAATAATGAATTACTTGCACAGAGTTACGATACAATACTATCAGAGCAATCCCACCAGACTGGTCCATTTCCTGCAAGGTTTATAACAGTTACAGTCCTCTGCCTAAGGAGAGTTGATTTTAAGTCAAAGTGCAATAAATTAAGCTTTTAGTTCCAGAAATGCACAGTTCAAACCCCCAGTGCACTAGCCCTGACTGCTATCTCATAAACATCCAGTATATTTTAAAGTTAAAATTTATACACTACTTTGCTCCAGTCTTTAGCTTGGACTCAAAAGCTCAAATAGAGACTTTTTTTAGGCACATATTTTCTTCTCAATTTGACAAAGTCTGACATCACTTGATGTCATCCAGAAAATAACTTCCCAGTTTACAGGCCAATGTTCATAGCACGCAGGGGGAAAACCATGGTACTACAACATAAATCCTCTCAGCAAAATATATTGTTACACAAAGAGTGTTTTATTAGCCCTTACATTTTTCTTAAGTGCTATTAGGTTTGCATTTTAAAAAGTTATAGTGGCATTATTACCTTTCGATATTTCAGTACCAGAAATACAATGCAATGTTTTAACAGATGCACTGACTAAAAGGCATTCAAACTGAAGTTCTTCAGCTGCTTTTCTCAATGTGACCCACGTCACATCCATGTTTCTCCCTAACAATAAAAAATGAAGGACTGAGCTCCTCACTTTGACTATCAAATCCAAGCTCATTAACACTGTTGAACAGTAACAGTCCTTCTCTCCCTCAACTGTAGAGCAAAGAAACAACTTTCAAGGTGGCAAAAGACTAGTCTAAAGAGTGAAAAATACAAGTAATACCATTTAGGATAACTTTTACTTCTACTATGACCCATTTATGGGGGGAAGATAACTTTCCTGTATTCCTGTAAAAGTTACTCACATTCTATTGTGGCAGCAACGTGCTCAATTCAATAACAAAAGCAGCTGAAAACTACTATCAACTGAAAAATTTAAAACCATAGATTTGTAGTCTGGAAAGCTTTTCCAAGGCTAGCAGAGGGCTCTGCGTAAGATGCAGCTGGAGAGAATGAGAACAAGGTCACCAGAACGAGACATCACTCCCCGCAGTCATGTTCTCACCAAGAGACAGCACGCTGTACAGAAGCCAAAGAGATGGCTTACAGAGAATGAGAAATAGGAAGAATCAAAATACTTCAGTGCGAGGATAATGTATTTTAGAGGTAAGTTTCTCATTTTCAAAACTCAGTTTCCTGGAGGCAAGTGACAGCCTTTAATTTCTGACTAGATCTACTAATGTTTTGTTAACAGATGTTGAAATTCTTTTTGCAAAGGATCAACCATCAACCATGAAAAACCTGGAATTTTAGGAAAACAGGGTAACAATGTATCTCAGACCTCAATAAAAAGATGTTCAAGGTATATTCACATTAACCTAATTTGAAGAGGATGGTTCACAATGAGTCTGCTTTATTCATAAATAGAAATGGTTTTGGTAAAACCCATGGTTAACATGCATGTCCCCAAACACGATCCCCGTGCGAAAAAGATTAATGATGTTTGAGTGTTATAGTGAGTCTGACTCACTGAGTCACTGGTGATGTGCTTTGTGCACCTTCATGGTTTTGCACCATCAAGATCAAGTGCCATGAAGATTTTGCCTTTACCTTTCCTTTAAATTTTCAGTCCCAGGTGCTGCATACAACAGTAATAATAAAAGCTCCATCACTCTAGCAACTTCGTCTATTTCTAGATTCAAACTGCATGAAACAGCCATAAATTGGAAAACAAGTTTTGAATTCACGTCTGTTTACACTGCAGGAACCACTATATAAACATACAAAAGCTGTTGATTTCTACAGCACTATAATCCAATTAGAGTCATTAAAGAGGTTTGAATGACAGTCTACTTTCCTTCAGTCACTCAGCAGAATACGTAAATATTTGAAGAAAACACACAGCGACTCAATAGAGATGAAAAATTCTAGCGCTAACTGTATGATCAGCTCCAAGTCTTCCAGGAAATGACATTCTGAGACAAACATAAGAAAACAGTAAGATGAAGAGAAAGGTCAACAGGTATTTGAGGGAGTTTACAGGAGATAGTACAAGAGCTGCTTCTGCAGACAGATATTCTCTATGCAATTACCAATGATGGACAGCATGAGCTACAAGAAATGTCATATTCTACATTCCAGCTGAAGACATATTTTACCAAATATATTCAAGTATATGACCCTAATGGAAGAAAAAGCACACCCCTAAATACCAACACCACATGTTTCTTCTGAGTTCTTAAGCAACAAGAACTAAGTGAAAATACAGAATAAAGTTAAGAGAATGAGAAGACTGGAAATGTGTGAGCAGCTGACACCCCCCACCCCCCAAGTCACACCCAAACACCAACAAGCTCCCCATCCAGCATAAGAAAGAGTCAGCAACAGTTTAATGCACATAGATAGCCCTACATTCAAATACTCAAAGAAAAGAGACCTCCAAAAGGATCAATCTAAAAATATAAGATTGGAAAGAATCCCAGCATAAACACATATACCAAAATGTGTCAAACAGTTTCCCTATCCAACTACCCACCCCACTTCTAGGCAACATAAGCAAACTCTTAAAACAGAGTATTCTGAGTACGTCTTCAAAAACCTTACCTAACAGAAAGCTGCTGCTTCCTTCTAGTCACCCCAACAACTTACTCTAAAGTCTCAAGACAGAGGTTCAAGTACCATGAAACTACAGCAGTAGCTACTTCAAAACAAGCAATATTATTAAAAGAATCTGTAATTAGACTATTTTTGCCAGCAAGAACCATAAATAGACCTAATAATTAGAATCTGAAACTAGAAACAGGTGCAAGTTTCTTAAACACTGTGATTAACTACTCCAGCTGCTTATGCAGGAACACTGTACACTCTCAAAGAATCCACGAACTAAGTGTCATTCAGAAAAGACCACAAATTATAACACTCAATAACCAAATCACTAACCAAAACTTAATGTGCTTTAATTATGCACCCAGTAGTGAGCCTTCTGAACTTAGCAGCTACTAAAGCTTCACTTGCCAAGACAATGACTTAACATCTCTCCTATCTGCTATGACACAACAGGCTCTCTAGAAACTGAATTGCAAAAAACCAAAAATGCTTTCAAACTTCTTCGTAAGATTCAAGATCAAAAAAGAAAATAAAAATTAGAATGGAGTCAAGAAAACTGGCCACCAGCAATTGTTCTCTCACACTAAAAAGCAGAGCACTGGGTCACTATAGCAAAAGGACAAGCAGCTTATTATCATTTGGATTTTCAGCAGATAGATATGCAAGAACTGTTAAAGCACATAAAGATTTGTGTAAGTGTCATCCAGAAACAAATCCCTGTGCAGAAATTCTGAACTTCTACCCTTTTGTCAAGTTTAATCTTCAACCAGAGGCTACTTTCAGAGACACAGTGAAACAAAAAGGTAGGCACTAATTAAAAAAAAATATATATATATATCCTTGGGAGTCAGTGCCTAAAAAACATTTCACATGTTAACTACAAAAGTTGCTTTTCCTTCCAATCTTGCAGCATACACGATTTTATAACATCCACACATATTACAACCCCATCATGTTCTCCTAGTATTGGGGAAGATACATTCATGACACACAAGGACACTGGAGATATATATACTGCCCCTCACTGTCCAGAAAATTAACCCAAATTGCAGATTCCTTGAGTGGTTTCTTTTAGAGAAAGGTGATGGTAGAATTTATTTCTAGCAAGTGGTTAGATTTGCGTATGACATGGGTACTGCTCCTCAAACACAAGGAACATGAGACAGACTCCTTATCCAAGCCCTCTTATCCCTCTCCATCAAGTTTCAGAAGTTTTTCCTTTTGCCATCACACTTCCCCTTGACCTTTTTCATGTTCCTGTTTCCTGCCTTCCTTTACTATTATTTGTCCCAACTCAGGGCTCTGCTAGCTTGCTTCCTTGGTCTTCTAGAAAGGCATGGCCGCCACTCTGAACACCAGTCCTCCTCACTTTGCATCATTCAACTTCTTCAGGCCACGCCAGGGAGAGGAGAGAATTAACTCACTGACACAGGCACTCTCCTTTAATCCTAAATACCCCCTCTTAAATTCCATGTAGACCTCCTCCAAACAAAATTTCCTTCCGCTTACGTGCAATAATGATGTCCCTAATTGATCCCTTTTGCTGCCAAGTCTTAGACCACGAATCTGGGCCTTCAGCCACCTCCGTCACTGCTCTCAAAAACTCTCATCTCTATGACGGCACCTCACAGATCCTATTTCAGATCTGCTCTCTTGTCTAAACCAAAACCTCAGTCTCTGACATTTCTTTGTAGATAGCTGGGTGTCACCTTCAAGCAAAATGAACTGTAACTTAACTTTTAATCTTCCTCCCACATCTTTTGTTCAGCAGTGGAAACTTCTCCATTGCCCAGATTGCCAGTGTCTGGGCATTCTTCCCACTTCCTAGAACGTGACTACACCTAAATTTTTCTGCTTAACTTCCACGTATTTAAAATGCAGTCTTTCTTAACCCATACAGTTAGAAGCCCTCAGAGCTGGATCTTGTTCTGTTTATCCAGCAATTCTGTTAGGAACACAATCCACTTAACTACTTGCAACCTTACGTTGCCTTTCAGTATTTTTTTTCTGCAAAACCTGCAATTCATTATATGTGTTTTTCTAGGCACAATAGAAAGAAAACATGGCCACTTCTAGATGTCTGATATGTTAATTCACAGATTTCCATGCTGATCATTAAAGGCCACTGCTGCTTGTTACTCCTGTATCTGTCTCTACCCAATTGTTTTTCTTTGTCTTGTAATTTAGGCAGGGCCTTTGGAAGCAGCTCTGGAATGAGGACAAGTGAAACCCTTGGGGAATATATTTAGAGAGAATTTAAAAAACACAGATTGAATGGGCACATAGAACTTGCAGAAGGGAGTGAAGAGTTGAAGCACATCCCTTATGCATGAAGACCAAGCCCTCTGCAAAACTACAAGCCAAAAAATTCCTTACTATTGTTAGGTATCTTTTATAAGGTTTTGGAATGTAGCCAGAATCTTCATAAATCATCATAAGATAATACACCCAATTAAATACTTCATTAACAAAGTGCATTAGCATATAAGACATCTCCTGTTTTCTTTTACAACAATAATAAAAAGTATAAAACATAGCTTCCGGTTCAGAACAAAACAGTACAGATTCCACTATCAAATGTAGAATATGTGTAACTTATGAAGAAAAAAAAAAAAAGACATGCAGGCAAGGGGTCATCCTTCAGGAATTATTTGCTTCCATGTTATGAATGTTAACATGAGCAGAACTGGGAAAATTTATCTTGAGATTTTGTCAAGTGCTGTGACCATTAGCAAAGGAATGTGCTCCTCACCTCTGTCTACAGCAGCCATGTAATCCCAAGCGTCAACTCAAAAAAGGAGGGTGCCAAGCTCAAGTTAATGGTTTTCTTGGGACCTGCAAGCACTGTCATAGCTAGTATAGTCAACTTAAGTTTTACTATGGAGGAAAGGTAGATGCTTTCTGCAAACACTCCAACAGTTGCATTCATATTAGCAGCCAGGCATTTGTCAACGCCAAGAAGGGTCACTAGAGACTACGTAAGCATTTTAAGCTCACATGAAATTTCTTAGTTTTGTAGTTACAGTATCAGCTGAAACAGATTTTCAGAAGAAGCAGATCAACTATTTCAGGAAGAAATATGATACTTTAAGACTACAACAGCAACGAATGCAACTTTCATTAGTGAGGAGCAAATAAAAATATAAATTACACATAACACTTTACACAAGTTTTCAACTACATATAAGCAAACTCATTCAGTTTTTAGTGTCTTAATGTCATTCAGGTACGAAAACACTTTGTTAGGAAAAGCGATAGATGCGTAAAGTTCAACAATGTTGAGTTTTCAATCACTACAGCTCTATCAAACGCATCTCATTTAGATCCTTTCTGCTTATACGATGTAAAAGAATACAATTACATTTGCCTCACAGCACTAACATATAATCAAAAGCAGGCATTATTTCAGAATTTTTGCTGATTAAAGAAACTTCATTTAACAGCTGCAGCTAATTACTTCAGTGCAGAATATTAAGCCTCTGCAGAACAAGGTCTTAAATTTGATTGTCAAAGCACTTACAATGCTAATATAGAGGAAAAAAAATTCTTTTTTTTTTTTAGGAATCAATCTTACTTCTAGAAAAGGACACTGAAAAGCCTAAGTCTTACTAAAAGTTTATGAAATTTAAGATCTCTTCATGTTTTATCAGGAAGCCTGAATGAGAAGAATGTTGCTACTGGCCCTGTGTAAAAGCATTTAAAATAGGTTCCTGTCTCCCAGCACCATACTGACTGGAGCATCACATCTTCCTTTCCAATTAGTACCCCAATGAGACAGATTTTTTTTTTTTTTCTTAGTAATGAAGATGGAAGAACTTTACAAGAAGCAGGAGTGAAAAATACATATAGACTATAGGAATAAAAAACAGAAAAAGAAATCAGTATCGAACAAGAGAATTGGGTAGGATAAAAAGTTAGAAATTAGCAAGATAGTAAGAACAAACTGGAAATAGAGAGTTTATTTTGATGTGGTATTCAAACAGCACCAAACACTAGTAGGATAATTTTAATTCAAAATTGCAGAAGCCTACTACAATTAACAATGTCGAAACACAGAATTTTCTACTACAAATCACTCTAGGTATCCAGGTATCACTCTAGGTTGCTGAAAACACTGCTGTTGTACAAGTTTAGATATATATGTAGCAATGTATTTACACTCTACTCTCCACAGTCAAGTCTAGGACAGTATGGACAAACATCTTGCATACTATATTATTTATTGCTATAAAAGACAGTTTGATCAAGGAAGAATAATATATAGCTGGTCCTGTGATACTGAGAAAGCAATGAACTGGATTCTCACGCAAGAGCAATGCATCATCTCTGCTTCCTATTAAAGAAGGCATCTTACAAATAAGCACATTTAGATATAGGACAAAGCAGTCCTGCTGATGCTGATGGCACAGATCAGATACTGAAGCATATGCTCAAGCAGAAATAAAAGGAACCAGAGCACTCCCATTACACAGCAGCAAGCTCTTAAATATTATGTCCAGTCTGCTACTACTGCCAAAGACTAAGTTTCCAATAGGAAAAAAAACCCAAAGAGACAAACCCAGCAACACAAGCCAGGAAGGAAAATAAGAGTGGTGCATCCTACGATTTGGCATATATCACAAAAGTTGCTGCAGAGTCTGAAGCATTACTATATTTTCCATACCACTCAAAGCTCATCTTTCTCACAGGTCATCATGCTATAATCTTTACAAAAGTTGTTTTTCTTTATTCTACACAGAATTAAATATTTGTAAACACTCGTTTTTCACAATGATAAAAACAAACCTGCATTGATAGCAACTTTTTCCCTGGAAAACCACAGTCCTACTTAAGCTGCCCAATATTAAACAGAATCCTGAAGCTAGCTGGACTTAGGTGGCTAGTGTTATAGATTCAAACACCTGAAAACCAGTGAGATTACTGGTTACTGTTACACCTTAATTCTCACCCTTTAGAACACATGAAGAGCCATATTAAAGGTGCATGTGCAAGTGTGGAACTGGCACTTCATACACTACTTAACATTTTAACATTCTCTGGAATGAAAAGTTTTGGTTTTTCAAAAATATAATTCTTAGATAATTTTTTACCTAAAGAAAATGAATCATGGGTCCCTTTCTGTACAACAACAGCAACTGTTTCAGTATATGCTCTAGGGAAACTTGCACTATGTTTTCAGCACTATAGTGCTGACTTGCTACTCCTTCACCCTCTGTACTAGCTACGTTGCCTGAGAGTTGTGCCAAGACGGAATGCTGGGTTCATAACCTTACATTTGTCCAGGAAATTTGAGAGGGGATGGGGACAGAAACAAGAACGAAGTGACAACAACGGAACTCCAATCATATATGTGCATCACACACAGCATCCTTGCTCTCCCTTATTTCCTCATCTTCTTTGCCCCAGAATTACAAATCCCCCTTCCGCACATGAGACTCCCAGAAGAGGAAAAAAGGTTCCTGGAGGCATGCAGAAAATCTTCAGGACTGACTGAAAGGACCCAAATAGCCTCCAGAAACCGAACAAGTTTTAAGTAGGAGCCTTAACCAGCTGAGAAATTCCTTTTCCTTCTGCATACCTACATGGTAAAGAAAAGGAATTTCTTAGCACATCTATTGATTATAGCATGCTCTTGTCCAGATAGTTTAGCTCAGTAACAGAACATGTGATATTAGTTTGACTAATAAGCTACGAAGAGTTTTCTAACATTTCACCTGAGGTAGAGGAACAGCAAAATATGAGAGAACATTTAAGCAAGAGAAACAGGACTTTAGCTGTTTACCTTCACAAGATACAGCTTGAAAACTTTTGTCCAGCAGATATCAAAGCTTGCTGAAATCACTATGTAAGAATGTCACAGAGAAAGCTGCATTAATTCCTTGCAATGGGAAGTGCTAAATATAAACATATTAAATACTTAATATACCAGGATAGCCTCACTCTCCACATGTGGTAGGACAGATGATGCTTCTGCGACATTCCATGTAGACATTATAAGCTTGTTCTAAAATGAAAGAACAAGAGGGGACATACTTGAAAAGAATTTGCCCCCCCCAAAAAACCACCAAAACACCCACACTAAATGTGTGAGTCCAGGAAGAACAACAGTAGAAAGAAGATAACCCCTGATCTACTCTTGTTTTGAAAAAAAGACCAAGCAAACCATAAAACAGACCAAGAAGACTTTTCAAGCAACACAATTAAAAAGCAAACACCTCTGTTAACCCACTTTTATAATTAACTTGATTTTATTTTGTTAAGAACAGAGCTTCAAAGTTTCATTTAGTTTCAAATAACAATCAGAAAAAAATATTACTGTGAGCAGTAATATTAGGCTGACTTTTGAAAGTGTCAAGTAAGTAACCTTAAGAACAGAGCTTGGGACACTAGAAAAGAAAAACAGTGTGCCAAAAAACTTTTGCTGTATAGAATTGTGTTTGGGGGTAGGGGGTGTTTAAGGAAACTAAGAAGCAGCACTCACTAAAAATTATGAAAATCACTTTAATGTCCTAGTGATACAAAATGGTTAAGGCTGGAGATTTACACCCATAAGAGACTCCACCATTTGCACTCATAGAGGATGACAGACTCCTGCTATCAGTTACTATGTAGGTCAACAACAGAGGAAGAGAAACATACCTTGACAGGGTTTCACACATATCAGCTTGCAGCAGGAAAAAAAAGACTCCAGCTACAGTTTCACATTATATTTAAGATGATTAATACCTAGCTACTGCCAAGTGAAAGGTCCCACTCAGCCTTGCACCAGCTCTGGCACTTGTCAGCGGCTGGTGAACCGATTGAGGGTCTTAACACAGCTAGACTATCTGGGGGCTTCGTAGTGCTCTCCTGGGCATTTGTTTGTTCTGAGCTTTTTTGCATGGACTTAGCTCCCTGAATTAGCTGATGGTGGGGTCAGATGACATCCAAAGCTACCACGGGTAAAGAAGCAGGAGCAATCTTCTCTCTACAGATTAGTCCACACAGCATTTCCCTTAACAGAGCCTGCCAGAGACAAATGTGTAAATTGTAGCTTTAAGGTGACTGGTATAACAAGAAATAAAATTTAACTGTAGAGCTCTGAGGTAAACAGTCAAAGCCAACAGTAATAAGGCAAGGATCTGCTGGAAACTGAGGACAACTGGATGAAACCATGGTGAGATAAACAAACTGACTGGACAGCCCACACACCATCTAGAGCAGAGATCACCAATGCAAGCACAAGCCGTGGCAGGTTAAGCTTTGGGAAGTTCTTCTGACAAACTCAGAGGAGACCCATCTGCAGACCCAACTTCCAGTCAGAGAGGAGATGACACTGCCTTCACCATCTGCCCCAGGTAGAGAAGTCCACCTGTGTGGACTGGGAAGAGAATATCCCTGGATGAGTAAGAGTTGCCCACCATCAGCACGGGTCCCCTCTCCTGATCACCAGCCAGATAGCGCACAGGAACGCAGCCTCCCTGGTGTTGTTGCAGTGAGTCACTGATGGCTGGAAAATTAGTGGTTCTGTAGAAACAAGTCAACTAGCATGTGAAAGATTCTTGTATGTCCACACATGCTGCTGATTTATTTGGTTAAAGATTGGTTGTGTATGACCACAGCATTAATATGATCAACAATAATAGTTGGAATATTGGTTTACATAATAAAGGATATTTTAAGTCTGTATTCCTTGTATTGGTCACCATCTCTGTGCAAATCATTCTTTTAAGTTTCAGGGTTTTAGTTGCCCTGCAAAAGCAAGCTCCCTTGCTCCTTATGCCGGTACTCAGGAGACCAGGCAACAAGCCAGTCAGCCAGTGGTGAGCTGAGCCAGCTGAAAAAATCACTGATCATTTCAGGCCAAATCAGGTCTCCTAACTGGCTGACCGCCCAAACACTGCTGTTGGGATAAGGATATAGGCAAGATTAAATGGCTGGGGACACAGCAGAACAGGACATGAGCGTCAGGTGTTAGAGACCTGCATGTTCAGGGATGTTAAATTAGAGCCCAAGCTACAAGGACCATGTTTTCTGCATACAAACTCACATGGCCATTACCCACAGTCATTCCCTCCTCTACCATCACCTCTATCCCCTCGCTCAGCCATATGGTTTCCTCTCCTCTAGTTTATCCCAATGATACTGCTTCCTCCATCAGATAAGAGTCACTCCCCACCATCCCAAATTTTATTTATGCCTTACTGAGCACCAACTTGCTTCAAGTGTCTCCTCTCCCCAAGGCCACTCTGATTAGTCTTTCATAGTTCACTCAGCCAATGCCTCTTCTTATAACTCAGACAAACAACGTTGATCTTTTTCTACTTAGGGAAAAAGGGGCAGAAAGCAAAAGGCACTATTTCACAGTCATCCCACTCCCTTTTATTTTGCTCTGCATGCAGTTCCCATCTCCAGGTTCCAAAGAAACAAATTAATTGCTGCTCCTCACCATGACCAAGGCCCTGGCTCAATTTCCCCCTCCAGATTCCTGTTCCTAATCAGGTACTTTTTTCCCTTTTCCACCCCCTATACTGGAAAAATGAGAATTATATTAACTGAAGCAATGTCCTCTTCCTGATGTCTGTGTTCAAAAGGGGTACCACAGGAAGTATGGTAGCTCCCTCCTTTTATACCATGAGTCTTCTGCACAGCCTGATCTCTAGCAGTAAACCACAAGACTCTCACCGACTGAAGAAAAACAGCTGGAGAAAGTTAGCAATTTAAAGCAATAGCCATGATATTAGTACGGTCTTAGGCCCAAAAATCTCAATTGTTCAAATATAAAATAAGTTGACAGCAAAAATACACATAAAGAGAGAAAGGCTATTGCAAAGTGGAAGTAGCAAATAGTGTATAATGTAGACTCAGAGATGGCAAACTTTCAGGTAAGCAGATGGTACTAGACTTCTCTGCACGGGAAACCCCCTGGCAGGTCCTACAGAGCTCTAACAAAGTGACTACCCTCACACAGATGTTCTGTTGATGGAAGCTACCACATTTCCATAATGCTATTTTAACTCGCCCAGCCAGAGTTGCTTTGCACATCCCAGAAGCAAGAGTGCTTTAAATGTCATATTGGAAGTTCAGGCATACTGCTCAGATTTATCTTCCTCCTCCACCTATAATTGTTACCATATAGCTAAATTGATACCTCTATATCAGTGCATTTAAAATAAGAATGGTAGTCAACATGCAAGGTACCGTAAGCCATGCACTAAAATGTTGTATGGCAAAGAGATTGAAGAGGAAGAAGAGGAGGAAAACCCTGGGATCTACCACGAGACCGATATAAGCTCTTCGTTACAGGGAAACAATACTACTAGGGGTGTGCAGCTTAGTCCAAACACAGATCTACAGCAATTTCTCTTGACTTGCTCCTCTCACCACCAAGAAACAGTTATGCATAACCCTCCTGGCTAATACAGCATCAGTGCTAGTCAATTAGCCTTGCTGTGGCATGGGAGCAGCATTTAATTTATCTGAAAGATGCAGATCAGCTCTTTGCACCGCAGGACTGCCAGGATCACACCACTCCCCACCACTCCCTTCCCTCTATGTGGCAGCAGTTTAAAATGTAGCCCTGCTTCACGGAAACTGGAAGAATTATGGGGCAACAACAGAAAAAAAAAATTAATTTTAACTCGGTCTCAGAATATCAATAGCTTTCAGAGGGTATTTTGTGACAAGCTGTGAGAAAAACCCAGACAGGACAGGAGCCGCAGGCAATGTTCCGTTGTTAAACACACTCCTTACTTATTTCAGGGGAAAAAAACCAAATATATATATATATATCACTTATACTGTGAGTCAAAAGGATTTCATATGAGAGGACACAGACTGCAGTGTGGATATACTTTTAACAGTAATATTGGATTAATTAAAATAGAAATACTCTAAAAGTTCTAAAAATACTCTAAAAAAAGTTCTTCTCCCATACAGCACCGCTGGGACTGGTTAGAAGGAAAGAACATCAGAGCTTTATACCTCTCTACTTAGCAAATCAGCCAAAACAGTAACTAAAGATAGAGCAACAAAATACCTGGAAATCATGACGTACAGTCTAATCTGCACTGTTCCACAGAGCAAAACTGTATCTCATTACTCCCAAAGTTCTTTAATCTTGTCAATAACGCAGAGGATGAAAGACAACTGTGTGACAAATTATTTAGCCTTCCAGGTGCTTTTAATAAGTTTCCACATTAAAATAATCCACCCTGCTAATAAACTACACAATTTTGATTCAAGAGACAGATAATTAGGTGTTGGGGTTTTTTCCACGTAAAAAAGACCAGAAGAGCAACACTGGATCAGTAACTCCCCACCCAAAAAAATATAACAATGCAAGGCTCACACTTACATGAGCTCAGTACACTTATGAATATGGAAAGCAGTTTTCTGCGCCTCAGAGGAGAATACAGTTCCCATCACGGAATCACAGAAATGTTGAGGTTGGAAGGAACCTCTGGAGGTCATCTGGTCCAACCCTCCTGCTCAAGCAGGGCCACCTAGAGCCAGTTGCCCAGGACCATGTCCCGAGAGCTTCTGAATATCTTCAAGGATGTAGATATCATTACCATAAATTATGTAGTGGAGTTTCCTCATATGTGAGCAAACTGCAGAGAATATGAGTGATAACCTTCACTCTCAAAAAGATACCTTCCCAACTGCAATGTCTTCCCAACTGAATTGACAATATTGTTGACAGCCAACCAGGTTAGTAAAATCCAGCACATAGCTGTGGCAGGTACACCCGCCCTGATAGAAAGTGAAAACTCTCTGGCCATGGAAGAGAGGAAAAAACCCAGAGGCCATGGGTTGGAAGCTGAACTGCCCAGCGATGCCACGTTACTGTCAGCAGGTACACACATCAGGAATAGAGAAGTGTTGACCCTCGGCCAGCGGGGATTAAAATGACCATCTATGACCACAGGCCAGATTCGATGAGGGTATAAACGGGGCCCCTCCAGAGGGCATTTTGAGCCAGTCCTCCTCGGAGCAGTGGGTCTGCAGTCCAGGACTCTCCCCTTGGGTTGGGACGCTGCCCTAGGTAACTCCTTGAGGTTGAGAGCCCTCATCTAGGTGAGCAATATGCACATTTTGAGTCATCATTTCTAAACCTTAAGAACTCTTAGGTCAGCTGTGTAGTACTAATTCCCCTTACATCATTGAGCCTGTGTGTTCACTAATGTTATTGGAGTTCTAACTGACCTCTTTTATTGAAGAATAAAATCTGGTTTTAACACCTGCTTGATTTGATTGCACGTGTCTCCGTGACAGTAGTCTAAGGAATGACTGACCCATAAAAAAAGGTAAGGATGTTAGCATCACGATGGTAAATGCAACAGAAGGCAAAAAAAAAAAGTATAAAAGAGGAAATTGTGATGTGTAAAATACTCTTACACATTACAACCGAGTCAGTTAAAGACAACTTGGCATTCTTTGGGAACTGCTGAGCAGATCTTTGTTCATACGCATCTGCAATAAATATACTGTCAGGACACAAGAAGTGAAACAAAATACAGCAAACGAGCAATGTTTCGGTAGTATATATAGAGAGAACTCTAGTATAGTAGTACATCTAGTATATACATCTAGAACTATCATGGATGTTTTTCATAAACCTACAATAAAATTAACAGATTAAACTAAAGCAATGAAATGTTGATTAACAGCTATCAGTGCTATTTCCAGTACCAGTGAAATACTTTAATATTAAAATGTTTTACAGACTACATATACAGGGTTTAGATGTATGCAACAATAGAGGAGTTGGACACAAACTACTCTTGACGTGACCAACACAGAAAATACACAGAAGTACCGTAGCCCAGAACATGAACCTAAAACAACCGAAGAGCTTGGGATATAAAATGTCTCAGCGATCTGACCTTTGAATTATCTTCATCAACAGACTCTCAGATTTTTCAGAGAGCTTTATAAACCGTACATAGTACACTCTGTGTTATCTTCCTCTGTTAATTTGCTTAATACAATCACATATACATCCAGCATGTAAAGTCAATTTTCTTCCTTCTCCACCATTGCTGTAGTCAACTTTCTAAATTCCCAGCAACAAAATGCAGCTCATGGACAGTTGTAGTCATATGTTTGATTCCTCTAAGATTAAATTAAAATCTGTTTCATTAACTCAAATGATTATGGCAACTTCCTTACCTCCTTCATGTAAAAGAGGTCATTTCCCTAACAAATATGTTATCCATAATATAACAGTACATAATTAAGAAAGAGATGACTCAAACAAGGTAACATTGTTGATTTGACTAATGGAAACTCTGGAACTAGAAAACAACCCACAACTCTTTCCTTCAGTGGCTATAGGCAACAAAATCATGTTTATTTTGAGAAGTTCAGACCCAATAGTTTCAAACATTCTGGTCCAGAGTAAACAAGCATGCAGTCCCAAGATCACCAAACCAAGAGATTCAACTCTTTATGACCCAAAGTCCAGCGTGACCTTGGGCTCCGCTCCACCAAAACCAAACTGTTACTTTATGACAGGATACTTTCACAGCTGTAAGCCACAAAAGGTAGGAAAAAGAGTGAAACTGCTGAGACACCAACTTAATTCAAGAGAAAAATATTGACTCCAAAAGGCATAAAATCTGAAAAAAAAAAAGGGGAGTTGGAATATGTTGACTCAGCAAGATCAAGAATCAACCCACTCCAAGAATCAAAGGAGGTTGATATTTTCCTACCTTACACCTTCCAGGCCAGCAGGGACTCATCGAGTTGGTAAGCACACTAATCCTCAGTAAATAGCCTGACTGGCAAGGCTCTCTGCACAAGCCAGCAAATAATTGCTGTGTATCTCCTGCCTGAAGAACCTCTGTGTATGCTAGAAGGTGCCAAATGCACACCCATGGCAACTTTATAGAGAAAGACTCTATTTCTGAAGATTAATGCTGTAGCAAATGCCACATCCTTGCAGCCATGGTCATGCATGGAAGTTAATATTAGTTGGAAGATCTTTCCAAACCTAAAGATGCTGCAAAATCAAGCACTCAGACTAGGAAATGTCACCTTCAGTCATTATTGGTTTGGATTCCAGAAAGAAGGGATGGGAGAAAAAATAAAGAACACAAACCATGGTATTTAAGATGGCTGTCAAAGCCTAGTGTAGCTTCCCTTCTTGAGGATTTCTTAAGTTTTATGGAGACTTTTATTTAGTCTTGCTTCTCAGAGGTTAAAGTTCAGTCATTCTTAATGGGTTAAAAGAACATGAGGCCATATTAGCCATCCATCACCACAACGTGTCGGGACCACATCTAGCCTTTGTGGGAGAAAGGTCGGGGCAAAGGCTATCTGTGATCTGAAAAACAGCACGGCATAAAGGAACATAAGAAAAAATTCCAGGTTATGCTTCCATCCAACTCCTCCTATCCTTCCCTCCCCTCTCAGCCTTCCCATCTCCACATAGCGGAGAAGATAGTGATGTCTCAGACTCCACGACCATTGGACAGCACTTGCCACCTTCACAGCCCTGTTTTATTTCAACTGTTGAGCACTGAACTGAAAACAGCAGGGTCAAATTGCTAATAATAAGCAACCGATTCTATAAAAAGGAGAGGTAGAGCAAAAACTGAAAATATAACACCAAAAACCGTCTGCCACAAATGTTTTTGAACAGTTTGATGTAAACATAAGGCTTTCTAAATCTCAAAAGACATTCTATTTTAAGCATTATTGAACCCACCTGAAAGCTAGTGAGGCAAGGTTATGGCTGGTGCAGTTTAAGGCAATTTTTCAAGGCAGCTTGGAAGAACTCTACTTGCAGTCCGCGCAGTTTCCAGAATTTTTTCTTATTAACAGAAGTCAGATAGAAAAATGAATTTAAGTATCAAATTTAAGGAATACTTTGATTTTTTTTATGCTTCCACATATTTTCTAGTTACTAGAACACTAGACAATATTACATAGTTTGCTTTCTTCTAAAAATTCCATACTATGAACCCATGAAGGTTCAAAACAAAATTGCTAGGGAAACAAAGAACAGCAAGTAATTACGACTTACTCAAAAATCATACACACCACTTTGGAGTTCAGGCGGGTTGTTGGTTTGTTTACTTGGTAGTGTATGAAAGGAAGCTCCATAGATGATTCCCTGGAGTTTTTTCCTTTCAAACTCAAAAGGCACACTAAATTTTTCCAGGATCGCCACCAGCAAATTCTAGAGTATGAAAAATTTTGAATAAAATGACATACCTTAATGGACTAAATCGCAATCTTGTGCTGGGGATTGATCAGGTGACTTGCGTCAGTATCTGAACCTCCCAGACCAAGGAAAGGTGGCATTTTCTTTGCAGTGCCCTAAGTTTCTCCTGCAAGTGTTCCTGCAGGTTACATTACCACTTGAAACGTCACATATTTCATTGAGCATAATGATTCAGGCACCTTGCCAAATTGACACGAATATGTCAAGCCTCATTTTTCTTTGTAATAGCAGTAGACTGGATGATCTAGTCCCACTGTAGTGTGATGGCCAGATGCTATTCTGAGAAAATTATGTCTAAAGAGGGGACGGGGCGTGTCAAGCAAACAGCTATGCATAACTCCAATAGCATATCCATCTGAATAAAATTAGTGCTCAAGTGATTTATAGAAACCAAAATAAACATATCAAAAGACTGCAAATGTACCAAAAAACAGAGCAAACCAAGGACCTGGGGTTCACATGTTGTGTTACTAACAAACACAAAGTCACCATTAGGTATTTGACTGAGTCAATAATCTGTTCCCATCGCCTACTTTGGCCAGCAAGCAGCTATCAAATGCGGCAATGCCAACAAAGGACTGGGTAAAAGCCAGCCAGAAGCATTCCAGGTTCTCTTCATCACTAGTTTTTTGTTGTTGTTTTTCACATCAAGTAATACCAAGAATGATGGGGTGATATGGGGGTTTTTGTTAGGTTTTGGGTAGGGTTTTTTGGTGGGGTTTGGTGGGTTTTTTTTAAAAAGAGCTTCCTTTGGTTACCAGTACAACTTTGAATGATTCCAAATCATTCTGTTCACCAGTATCACTACAAGAAAAAGCTGAACCAAGTTCATAACAGAAGTTATTTATAAAAACTTCCAGTAGAAAAATCAGTCACCTCATTAGCCATTGGTTTTAAAGTTTCACATGCAAGTATTGAAATGACAGCAGTGACAACGGATTAACCGCTTCACTAAGCAGTTTATAGATATCACATATACAGATACCTTGGTATCCTTCCATAGGTATCAGTCCCTCAGTATAAGAAAGTTCCCAGACATGTTATAAAACTAAAAAAAAAAAATTCTCAGTTATCAGGGTGACAGTTATTGCAGTACAGTTAAGTTCCCTTCCATCATCTGGGATGTGAATTAGTAATTCATTTCACACAGAAACAGGCATAACATTCATACTCTATGAACTTTTCACTGCCCTGATCTGGACCAGCTTAACAATTATAACAGCTAGTAGATCCAACTTGACTGTTTTTAAGTACCTAAATCAGTATTTTTAACAGTTCAGAGTAACAACAACCAGTTAAAATAATGTGCAAGATATAGTGATAAAACCAAAGTTAAAAATTTGTTTTAATTCTTAGCACTATTTCTCATTTGTTTTGAATTTTCCTATTTACTGGAAAATGGCTGTTTCACAGACCCATTAATATTTTAATTGCCGTGGATTCCATTATCTCTAGAAGGCAGCATTATTCACAAAAGTAGAAATTTGAATTCCTTGAACACCCTTTATAACATCAGAACTCCATGATGCAGAAGAGCCCACTTACCCCTCTGCAGTATTTTCTTCTCCAGAACACTGTGCATTGCAATTCAGAATTCAATACATGTGTTACTTAATAATTTGGAGAACACTTTCCACTCAAATAGAAGCCAACGACAGCAGAACAGATGCCTTTAGGAAACTAAGGATGTGTGATTATAGCACTGGGAAAACAGACACATGCTCGCATCATCTGCAATTATTAAGTTTAGAATTAAACAGTCTTCATTGTTTCCAAGATAAACCCGATTAACAAGAGATTTAAAAGGTCACTAGAAACATGGTTCTTAGTCAAACTAGTTCACGCTATCATTTTTTCAGGACTGAATTTTCTCTTTCTTTAGGAAAAAAAAGGGGGGGCAGGGGGGAGAAAAATATCGTATCTTATCCAGGAAAATAACTGCCCTCTTCTCCAAGAAGCATCTTTCCCACTACTTTTGCCATCTCAAACAAGCCCAGAGAGTGGTGAGTGTTTTTTCAAGTTTTGTTTTTAAAGCACAGAGCAAATTTTATGTCATAAAAGTAATGAAAACAAGCAGGAAGGTTGTGCTCCAGAAAGTCAGCTCTGGATTATGATTTTTTTAAATATACTACAGAAAGGATGCAAGCATTCTGGAGCAAAAGCAGATTCCCTAACTTGCATAGGGAAAGTAGTAAATAGCACTCAAAATGTAATACATCTGTAAAGGCGTATTACACATCCAGAAAAGTCTGCTGAAGAAACAGCACGTGCTGTAAGCTATTCTTACGAGCCAACAAACCTAAACCATGAGTACAACCCAGTGTATTCAGCACAAGTTTACTCATCCAGCAGGATATTCAGAGCAAGAACATGGCAGATGCGATCCTCCCCTTCCCACTGCAGGATTTAAGGGATATGCCACTCGAACAGACAAGATGGTTTTTTTACCCTTTGTGAGCACATTCAGTTTGATCCAATAAAAAGTAAAACGGATTAGTTTGATTTACCACTGATGGTCACCTGCTCATAAGTGGCCTGACTGTACACTTCAGCAGTTAAAACATGTCAGCAGATCCCAGAGAAAAAGGATAACAAATTACTGAGACGGAGAAACTACTTATGCAGCTTGCCTGTGCAAACTTCAAATGCCTTGCTGGCCTACAAACAGTGCTAAACCTCAGCTGAGATGAATGTCATCTTGCAAAAGCCTTCCAAGTTGCTACCAGCACACATTAAATGTGAAAATTGACATTTCTGCGTGCTGGTGTTAATAGACACAAAGTAATCTCATTTACGAGCTCTTAAATCATTATGCAGCAAGAAAATAGTTGCATCGTATGCACTCCCTTAAAGCTGTAATTTTGCTCATGCCATACTGATCAGATTACATAACGTTAAGCCAAATGAAAACCTCAAACTTGCTCTCTTGAATAGCATCACAGAAAATAGCTACCTGTCCATTGTAAGCCTCAATGGCAGCACTACAGCAAGGAGTTGGAGAAGCATTTGCAAAATCCTCTGGTGATTTAAGAGGTGACTACCAAGTAAGAAAGCACATAAAACATTAATGAAACTAATGCTGAATACCATATGCAAGGTAATCCAGTTCATGACTTTGCATAATAAAAATATTTAAAAAAAATTAAGGCAGCAAGACAGAATCATAAACACAAGTCAACATTTGGGCAAATAAATCCTGTAAGGAGGAGAACTAATGTATCCCCATACTTCATGCATCAGTGGCCTTTAGCTTTCTGTCCTAATGTTTCCTACCGCCTCAGTAACGCACCCCATCGCTAGTAGCACCCCATAAAACCCAGCTCTTTCCTGCCACAGGGTTAATTTCCAACCACCCTTCTCCAGCGATCGGTGAAGAGCAGAGGACACGAGCTGCGGCTCGTTCAGAGGTACACTTGTGCAGACGGACTAGCAGCAGACCAAGTACCACAAATGACTCTGCAGCCCATAGCTGTGAATCTTCCTTCAGCACTGTCCCTATATAAGGTCTTTCACCCAGCACTGAGATACACACAAGATACAGAAACATACTTATTTGGACAGGTCACCCTTTGCTGCTGATAGATGTTACGGAAGATAAAGAGGGAATAGAGAACAGCACAGGGTCAGTGAGCCCTACAGGTGAACATATAGCACAGCCATGTAAGCTTTGTTTGCTTAGGAGACAAGGCTAAAGATACCTTTAAAAAGCAGTCTCTGGCTTAGAAAAGAAGGTTAATAAATAACCTAAAACACATCTTCTCAATTTTTTTTTTTTTTCAAATTTTAGAAACAACAGCGTACCTGGTTGAGTACTCAAAAAAGAATGGAAGTTACCATGGAAAATTGTCTTCCCCCCCCCCCTTTTTTTTTTTTTTTTTTTTTTGAGATCTTCAAATATTAAATAATACAAATAATACAGACCTCCAGATCTTTATTGGAGTGAATGGATGAAGCTACACAATTTGCTCAGTACAGGACACTAGATCAGACAACAACATAAAGACAAAAGGAATCAAAAGCCTACAAATTTTATGAGCAAACATATATTACAAGAACTTAGCAGTTCTCGAAGCTTGTCCCAGTATCTCCCCCCGCCCCGTGAATAAGCGTATTTGCTCTCAATACAGTAAGATAATAAAGTAAAATCTCTTTGTTGAATTTGAAGACAAATAGCAGAAGTCATATTGATCAAATAAGAGGTAAATAACTACATTGTAAATGCAGGTACTTTGGAAAAGTTACAATCATACAGGACATTTAAAGCCCTCAGACTTTTTATTGCAAGGTTTGGGGCAGCAGCAGAAAGGTACTACTGATTTTTCCCCTTTCTTGGCCTTACTACCCTGTTGGCCTGTTGAACACTTGTCTCCCCACAAACAGTTAACTTGCAAAAGAGCTCTGAATTTTAGTAATAAAGTGATAATCTAGTTAATGAATTAAGACAGATGATAGCACTCGCTTGAGCCTGCAACTGGAAATGAAGGGAAAAGAACAAATCCCACAAGCTATATCCAAACACATGCCCTCAAGTTCCCACTTTGTTAGCCTGAATAACTGCGGTGCAAAACAGCTGCCTGCCCATCAGACCAGGCTTTTCTCAACATGGAGAGCTGCAATAATGAAAGCGTGGGCTGGTGGAATAAAAGCGCTGACTGTGTTTTGGACTTTATGGGCTTCTTAGGGAAGGACATAAGAAGAGAAGAAAGGAGTTACAAAATTTTTTCCTCTTTGCTCATATTCAGTCTCAGTTCAATTGTTATGAAAACATGTACACATACAACACATGTCGTCACCAAACTTGTAATTAGTTTTACATACATTTGTTGTAAGGAAGCAAAAACCCGTAACTCAGAACTAGCTGAGTAGGATCGAGATGTTTGTATTTTCTACAGGAAAGTGAGAGGATCAGAACATGGGAGAACTCTTGTAGTGCAATATGCCCACAACTAGCCGTGCTGCTTACTATTGCCTGCACTGCTACCATCATCAAGCAACCCACATTTATGCTAAAGTTCTTTTGAGATTTTAATCTACAAAACTTCGAATGAACCAAAGTGCTACTGCCTCCCACCCACTAGCTGGCCTAAACCCAGTCAGCAGGCTTCCTGCAGTTTTCCCACGCCTGATTGTTTTCCAGCATGTAGACAAAGTGTAGATCATGCAGAAAACCAACAAGTTAAAACTTTTTTTAATTTTTTTTTTTTTTTAACTGGAAAGGATAAGAACTGGAGAACACCAGCTCTCGACTCTTCTCTTTCATAATACAGGAAATACTTTGACAAACTGGAGTACAGCAAGATAACTTGAAGAAAGCAGCACTCTACATATGATGTAGGCTGTTCAGCAGATGGGGGGGGAGGAGGGAGGATATCTAGACAGATGGTCTGGAATTTGCATTTTGTAATTCAAAGATGAAAGCATTTCTCAGCCTACAACATAATGCGCTAATTTCAGCAGAACCTTAGAAATAATGCAAGAGGGTACCTCTCCCACAGTCCAGTAAAACTTCAGGAGAAATTCAAATTGAGTTTAAGGGTATAATGTGGGGACTCCAGAAGAAATCAAGAGGAATCATACTCCCAAAAATCTTCAAGTACCAGCATCATTTCTCAAGCCTCTGCTCAAAATGGAGTCCAGAATAGAGAATGACATGTGGCTACTAAAAACTCCAACTGAGAAAAGTCTCCACATAAAGATAGCCAGCGTTCTTGCAATAGCTTCAACAGCTGAAGACTGACACCAGTTAATGACTTCTTTGCCCTAGACATAGGAGATGTTTCTGAACCACGACTTGGAACCTACTACTCCTGCCCTCTTCAGCTCCATAGGTGTCACCACGAGGACCTGCATCTCCTGCATGTTGCACCCTAAAGACACTTTGCTTCTAGATCAGGCACCTCACCTTAAACTCAGTGCCCACATTTCAGAGAGACTGTGGCGTCTACTCTGAAGACAGACTCAATTTCACACAATGAAAAATTGGACAGAGAAGGAACTGGGGCCCAGACCCTACAGTGGCTCCTGATTTTTCAGGGGAAGAACCAGGTTCTCCGAGTCACAATAGCAAATACTCTTAATTACACTAATGAGCTGTGCCTCAAGTAAAGGTGGGAAAGGAAGAGCAAAGAGCACTTTTATACTTGATGGCACGGCAGAGGATGACAGGAGACACTGATCCCACTGAGTAATAGAGGTTAAATTATCTCCTCTGCCCACTTCTACTATGGCTAATTAAGTCATACAGACCAGAGAAGATAAAGGTATTCAGAAGCAGCATATTAAGCCTTTCATGTTTCTTTAAAAAAAAAATAAAAAATGCAGGATTTCAAAGAAGAAATTAAGACTGAAAGCTCTTCAGAATAATTTTTGTTACTTTCACCTCCTAAAAGTAGAGCCGGCAGCTGCTGCTGCCGTAGAGCCAGACTTATATCGAGCAACAGAAGAAAGAGCACTTTTAGACTATTGCCATACAGCTGCTGACCCCAAACTGGTCATATCAGACTGCTGAGCTTATATCTTTGCATAACACAGAAGTCAATATTCCTTAGCTTGACAGAAGCAAAGTCAAAGGTATGATTTACACTGATCTATACCTACTCACACACAGAGGCCAAGGCAGTTGAGGTGGTCAGCTGTATTAGCAGCACCTGCTATTAATCTGATGACATGAGGGCTGGTGGGTGTTTTGGTTTTTTTTAAACACAGGCAGGAATTATGACTCGAAGTAATACACAGGAATCTAGCAGCTGAAGATACAGCTCTGCAAATTCTGAAGGACTGAATTGTTGGCACAACAGTAGTCCAAGTGCTGTTACAAAGTGGCTTTGCAGCTTTGAGCTCATAAAATTACATTATTCGTTGCCTTAAGATTAATGTACTTTTACCACAGAAATGATCTTAACTTTCGTCAAGTAATATAAAGAGCCACTGCTCAACACATCATTAAAGAAACAAGTCTGCTCAATTTCCGTATTACAGATAATCTTATTTTAAAAAAAAATATGATAAATCAAGGAGATTACAGGACATCTGCATTCTCACTCATTTACATGAGATGCCAAGAAACTGTAAGCATGTTTTGTTTTGGTTCCAAAGCTATCTTTCAGACCTGGTACTGAACAATAAAATACCTAAGACAGCTGGAAACTAACTGGGTAGTGAGAAACACCTTAAGTGGTTTTGTGTGGCAGGGGAGATGCAGAAGTTTAGGAGAAGTGACAGTTAGCTAAAACCGTGTAACAAATTTTGAGTGACGCACAAGTTTGTTTGGCAAGATGTGTCTTCAAAACTGTGCTGCTCTCGTTCCATAACCTCTGCAATATCCTATTTGAAATGGAGAGAAATTCATCTTTGGGAAATGAAATCATTTTTTAAAAAGCGTGTGTATGCACATATCTTCACAAGTCCTGGACTAGTCTTTTCCACTCTCCCTCCTCCCAGAGGCAAAATTTTGTGGTACACCTTTCCAACAATATTAACCCATTCCTCATGCATTATCCTGCAAGTGCACATGAAGAGCTTAGCCATGAAATGAACAGCTAAAAATAAGTACTAACTTGCACTACAGCCCATCCATTTCCCAAAACATAAATTGCAGTTTTATTCCAGATTTTAAACATCTTCTTGCAAGAAAGTTGTTTTTCTTTGGACGATAGGCAAGGACACTGTCATCCTTGAACAAATACTTAAGACCATCAGGAAGGGAGTGGGGCTTCCCCCCCTTTTTCTTCCTGGAAGGGGAGAAGGGAAGAGGGACGGGAGCAGTAAAAAAACCCAACAGGTTAACGGAAGATGCAAAGTGAACATCACCGAGGGGCAACCACTGTAACAATAATAATAAAAACACTCAAGAATGTCAAGGGAGCCCAGGGGAAGAGGTGGGAAAGCAATGTGAGGAATACAGAGGAGGTCCAGTGAGAACCACTGTTTGTACACCCAACACTAAAGCATGGCTGCATGACAACCCTCTACCTACAGCATTGCTATATTTTGCTAGAAGATAGAAACATGAATATCCTCCAATAGCCTACAAAGCTCAAAATTTAAGGGGCAGGGGAAAATAAGCATTAAAATATTATAGCCTATACACCAAGGGAGAAACATCATAATGATATGTGGGTTTTATCATTTGATAGAGGTCAATACGAGCATTCACAGAAGAAACACTTTCCTTTAGTCACTAAATCAACACACCTGTCATTTCATGATCAAGTATATACTTCATATGAATGACCTTAGATCTCTGATCCGATTTCTTCTGAAGACCCACAATTCTTGGAAATACAGCTTGTCAATCTATCATCACACTTCACATCTTAGACCACATCCTCCTTTGTATTACCAGTAGGTTAATTTCTCTTGATCTTTTGTACCATAACTCCTCAGCGCCATCCAAAAAGCAACACTTACAGAGTAGCTGACACTTGACTTTGCTCCTTGATAGTAAGCTGAAGAAAGTTCTCCATCCCAAACTGAGATAACAAGTAACGTAGAATTCACTGCTGAAGACCCTATACTTTCTCAAAATACCATCTGTCAATGTCCCTGCAATCCAGGAGCAGGGACTGAGCAATGAAAATGGCAACGGGTGTTTTCATTTATGGAAAACAGTCACCACAACAGCTCCAAGCTAGCAAATAGCCTGTTGATAAGACTATGTGGTAATAAGCCAAACACGTTGCTCCAACAGTAAAGCACATAACCTTGCTTCACAATGCATATTGTGGCATTCACACAAGTGTCTTACAAGCAGGTTAAGCAGGCAGGCTTTTTTAGTAGTTAAGACATGCTTGGAGTAATCCAATGGTTTGCAGGGCTAAAACAACAGGAATAGTATCTATTCTTCCTCAAATAACAACTCAAAAGGCAGCCATAAAAAACTGGACATGACAGGGACAATTTGGGGAGGGGGGGAGGTACACACATTGATAGCTAATGGAGGAACCATGGGAGAGTTAACTGATGACAGCATAACCGCTTTGTTTAAGAACAGATCCCAAACAAGCAAAATGCATTTAGCTCCGGCAGTTATAAGTTACTGCTTATCTACAGGACAGAAAAAATTAGTACGCACTTCATTACTAAACCTGTATCCTCCGTAATTACACTTAAAGAGGAAACCTGAAAAGGACCCACATAAGTAGGTTAATCAAGAGCATCACTCTGGAACTATCGGTATCAACAAACTCCTTTTTCTACAGCCCATCTACTGGGCAACAAAAGGTACAACAGTCACAGCTGGAGTTTTGAAAATTTCTGAACTCTTCTTTTTGTATCATCTGTCTTCTATTTTAGAACCTGATTTTGACTGCATGTACCACCACAGCGACTGGGGAAGCTAAGAAATAAGATCACAAAAAACAAAAAGGCTGTGAAAGATGAGAACTTCAGAGGCGTGTTAGAGTGTGTCTAAACCTATATTTTGTGCAACTTTTAACTGCAGCAGTGACTAACATCATAGACAAAAGAAGTCCTTGTTAAATATTAAGCATCCATGCCCTTTCTGTTAGGGAGAAAGGGCTTATGACAAGTGCCCCAAGACATCCAACGGCAAAGATGCCTTAAGGAAAAATACCATAGTATTCGGGTAGTCTTTATCACCCATAACACATGAATAAAAACAGGCAATTATACCCTCTCCTTTTAATCTAGCACAAATAACCTTTAAATAATTCTTCTGTCATGTCAACAGGATATATTTTAAACCGTTCTCAAAGGAACACTACCAGCATAAGTAACCTTTCTTTAAATTTCACTGTATTACTACTTTGAGTATGGAAGAGCATATATTTTATCACCCGTCACCATCACATTTTACACATCCTTGACAGTGAAGAGAGATCAGTCAGCTTCCCTGTGATCCAGGCACTAGGGTAGGATTTAAGCAATTAAAGTATGTTAGAAGCAAACATACTGTATAACCCTCATTTAAGTTTTTTCAATCTCAGTTTTGAAGGCTTAACTTCACATGACCCAGCCTTGAACATTTAGAGGCTTGGACGGCACAAAGCTTTAGGTGGCCCCAAAAAGCTATCAGCAGCGTGACATTTACCTTTGTTACTCTTAACTACTATTTTATCTCCGGTTTCTTTACACTGGCAAACGCAAACAAGGAAACTTAGCCACCCGCACCTCCAATTGTCTGGAACAGCATTAGAACGAGCGATTTTTAAGGGCCAGAAAAGGCGATTGTGCCATCCACGCTAGTTCTGCGTCCTGCGTGTCACAGGCTGACAGCCTCTGGGTCACAGCATGAAGTCTTTGTCAGATCAAAGTTCTCACTGCACTATTCAGCAACAAGCAGCTGTTTTGGGTAAGCACATAAAAGCTATAGAAAAGATGCAGCAGGTTTTCAGTCACTGTCTCCACAAATGCCGGAACTTAACTGCCTTCCTTCCACGACCGACCCAGGGAATGGGCTAGGGTGAGGAAATAAATCGGTCGCTGGAAGAGTATTTATCCTCCCAGCCCTGGCTAGCCAGCAGGCTAAATCCATGCCAGAAAAGAAAACATGGAGCCACAGCTACATATGGCAGCTGGAGGACACCAGGCTAGCGCTCACAAGTTGATACACGCTGGGAAGGACGCGAGGATGCCAGAGAGAGGAGCGACAGCGGTGCGGGAAGGACCTATCTTAACCCATCTCCCCTTCCACCCGCGGTCCCGCTCCCACGGGGGACCCGCTGGCCGCCGTTACCTACCTGTGCCGGTGCTCGTCGTGCCCTTGCCCGTGGATGAGGAAGCCGCCGAGGTCCTTGCCCCCTTTGCTGGTGTCCACATGAGGAATGAGCACATCCTCCAAGCCCAGGTCAAAGCGCTTGTGCTTCGAGGAGTCGGGGAGGAAGAAGAACGCCCCGAAGCACAGGGTGATGAAGGCACTAAGAATAAGGAGCAGGATAAATTTTTCGGAGAGTCTCAAGGTAGCCCTGTGGTGCGGGAAGGCGGAGGCCCCCAGGTTCAGGGGGGGCAACCTCCGCCCGGACAGCGGCAGCAGGGCGGGAGTGGTCATCCTTCCGCTAACGACCACCCGGCGGGGCCCGCCTCAGCCCCTCAGCAGCCCAGCCCGGGCCCGGCTCCGGCTCGGTTCGGCCACCTCCCGGCCCGGCGCGGGGGCTGAAGGCGGCTTCACCATCCTCCCCACGGGTGCCGGGCCGCGTCCCCCCCCCCCTCACCCGCCGAACCACCGAGCGGGGGAGGCAACGGGAGGGAGGGGAGGGGGGGGCCGGGCCGCCTCGACGGCCCCCGCCCCCCCGTGGGGGGGGGGGGGGGGGGGTGCTCGGCCGCCCCGCTACCTGCGCACCGTCCCTCTCCCTCCCTCCCTCCGCCCCGGGGGCCGGCAGGGCCCCTGAGCGGGCGGCTACCGGGTCAGCGGCGCTCCGCGGCCGCTGGGCTGCGGGACGCCGCCACCGGCAACAGCGCCGAGGAGAGACAAGGGGCTGCCGAGGGCCCGGCCTGACGCTCGGCGTCCCTCCGCCCGCGTCCCTTTAGCCGGGCCGGGCGGAGGTTCATCCCCGCCGCCCCGCTGACGGAACGGGGCCGAAACGGCGCCGGGGAAACGGCCACCGCAATTCCACTCCGGACCCTCTCCTCTCCTCTCGCTCTCTCTCCCCGCCCGCCCCTCAACGGCGCCTGCGCGGCGGCGGAGCGGCGCAGGCGCGCTGGGGGAAGCGAGGGCTCGAGGAAGCCGCCGCTGAGAGAGAACCCGCCTCTTCGGCGGGAGGGGCGGGGCCTGCCCGCGCTCTTCTCTGAGGGAGGGAGAGGGCGGCTCGGCCGGGCAGGGACGGGGGAATGGCGGGCAATGGCCGGGGCAGCTCGGTAGCCCTTCCCTGACGGCTCGGCGTTGACCCCCCCGCCCCCCCTGCGGGCTCCTAAACGGCGTCTTGCGCCTCACCATTCTGCGGCAGCGCCGGTGTCTCTTTGCGACCGCGCTGCTCTTAGGCGGTTAGAGGGTGGCAGGTCGGGCAGCATAAACGTGAGGTGTTTTTTTGGGTTTGGGGGGTTTTTTTTGGTAAATAGCGCGCAGATCTGGTTTAGCGCGGGGTCCTCTTGGGGACCTCGTGAGGTAAAGCCCCGTGGGGGAGTAACATTTGTCTCTGGTACGACAGACGCGTCCCTTGGGAGCCGCACGGAGCTCTGAGGCGAGCACGCGTCACGCCACGCACGGAGGCATCGAGCTGTGCCCCCCACCGCCCCTCCGTGTAATTTGGTTTATCGTAAGGGGCTCGGCCTGGGTCAGCTTTCCCGAGGGCTGTGGGTCTTCCAGAAATAGTGCCAGCTCTAGTGACTTCAGCCGTTTGGGCCATCCAGCTCCCCGAGCCGCTTATAAACCTGCGGGGATGCTGAGGCAGAAGTGCTACAAGAAGGGGCGTAGGTGAAGCGACGGGCAGAAAACAGATCTGAATTGCCCTTCGCAAATAGGAAACGTGACCGTTTTACCCTGCTCAGTCACGGCTTGCTGCCTACGGGCACACACAAGGCATAGTTCTCCGGTCTGTAAAGGGTTTCATGCAAAAGCAAAAGGAAAGGTGAAGTAAAGGCCTGAGCAAGGTAGCTGCAGGAACCGGATTCAGAGGAGTTAAAAGAACAAAAGCGTGCTGCTCGTTTCAAAGTAGGGTGTTTCTCACCTTTTAAAAAGTTAACCCTGTTACTGGAGCCTTGAGTACTCCCAGATTATGGAGAGCAGAGTGTGTTTAGTGAACCTGGCAGACGAGGCTGAATCCCAGCCAAGGAAACATAAAGGCAGGGGAGACGACAGGTCGGTTCAGCCTGCTGAAGTGAAGTTAGCTGGGCTGGAGAGGACTTCCAAGGTGGAAGGCAGCATCCTCAGACAGTGGTAGGACCGATAAGTTTTGAGGCATGTGTCCTGCAGGCAGACAGAGCAGGCACGGAGCCAAGAGTGGCTTCCACTGCCACTAACGCTGCCAGCGCCCATGAGTGGGGTGCCCTTGATCCCAGTCACAGCAGTTACTGGTATCTGAGCAGAGCAGGTTTGATAACAGACCTAAATGCCTGGTATTACTGTTATCAGTCTTATACTTTGCTTTAAATATTTTGAATCTTTGGGGAATTATGCTGGCCTGTGGAAAAAAACATCCCAAGTCCAGCTGGACGTGCTGAATTAATGAAGGATAGTGCTCAGCTTTCTGGTCTGAGTCTGGTGTACTATGGAAATTAAGCCCTCAAGAGAGGTTAATTTGGGAGGATTCCAGGGAGGGAAAGCAGCTGAGCTAATAAAAAAACTCTGGCGGTCAATGTCATGGCACAGGTGTGGGTGGGTCCAAAAAAATGAGATTAATAAACACTTAGGGTCAGTCAGGTTATCTGAAGTTAATTGATCAAGGTGAAGGAGGCCATCTTCTACACCAGATTAACTCTTCTGCTCTGATCACTCCTTATGTCCTCACATCCAAGCTATGTATCATGCCTTGCTGGATCTTTTTGCATAAAGTGTCAGAGATAATGGCCTTTCCCATCTGTCCACCCAGCTAAACTCTTCCATCAACTTATATTTTTGCTTCCTCTTCTCTGTTTTTTACAAAGAGGACCCACGACAATGCCGTGCAGCAGACAGCTGGACCCTGCTCACTAGTCTTGGACTAGTAAAAAACAGAATGAGGTGAGAAACTCTGCCATGAGGTGATAAAAACCAAAGAGCCAGTGTCCGACAGAGATACCAAAGAGAGAGCATATACGAAAAGAGCTGTATTATCAATGATATTACAATGCACTCCAACCAGTACAGCAACTAAGCCTAACATTTTATGATGTTACTACAGGATCAACAGGCTTCAACTGGTCTGTTGGGCATTTCAGCTGTCTTCAAGTTTTGATCTGGTAAAGTATCTTCAAGTCTTCACGTGTTAAATTGCTTTCTCACACAGTCTGAAAAAAAAGGATCAGTCCATGAAGACTTTTGTTCTTCAGTCTTTTTGCCCTTTGCTTCACTCTTCTCTGCCAACTGCTTGTTTCTCTTTTGCTTTAAAGACTGAGCAGAAGCTTCCAGTTTCTTTATAAAATGTTTCTTTGTGTTTAGCTCCTTGCAAGGAAGTGACATTTCTGTAGGGTTTGTAGTTAATGATGACCTTTCCAAATTCTAAAGCATCTGTGTCTAAACCATGATGAAGTTTTGTATTTCTACAATTTTATGCTTGTTTTGACTTCCCTACTCTTTACCAAAGTCTAAGAGTAATTTTTCATCCTTTGGTTCTGTCATACTGGGTAATATACATATCCCTGTAAGTCTGCCAGTGATTTTCCACGCTGCAGTGGTGGTGCTCTGTAGCTGAACAACATTAAATATAGAACTATATTGAATTAGTTGGTTTTGTGAGCCTGTGCTACACTATATAGATTCTGCATCTATTAGTGTTTTCTCAGATATGCCCAGAACATTCTCGGAAGTGTCCTGTGCTGAAACCTAAAGGTTTTCACAGGAACCAGGGATTTCTTGTACTCACCGCCTTGTCTTTGATCAATTACTAGTGTAACTGGGAGCTTGAGGTGCAAAAGTGCTTGATCATCAGCACTAAAGTCACTGTATTACCACAGGCCAACATTTCTGGAAAGTTATTAGGGTAGTTCACATTTTTCAAAGGTAGACAAAGTAAGTCCTGTGCAATTACAGATCCATATCCGCTTATTACTTCTTTCTTCTTGAAATGACCACAATGATCCCTTCTAGCATCACAATCTGGGCACACAGTCTGCAATCATTATTTGCAAAGCCGCCTCTTCAGTTTTCTCCCAAGCCCTTTCCAGCCTTTCCTCTGGCCCCCAGGTTCCATGGAACGTCTGACATCATAGCTCAAAACGGCATTCACGTCCTCTTGGACCAGATGGTGACTGGGCTCTGGTGAGCATACTCTTTGTGAAATCTAGTCTCTAGTGGCTGCTGTGACTCTCTCTTCATTTTTTCTCATCCTATCCTTCCAACCATTACTTCTTTGGAAGAGACTCTTCACCCGCAGCCAAGCTTCGCCGCAAGACTTGGGTCTTTGGCCCATTTCCCTGCTCTCTATATACCTCCTCCCTATGTTGCTGAATGTATGTAAGCATACATTTTACTATTATTTCTAATAATCAACCTCTCCAATTCAGAACCCATTTTGTTCCAAACAACCCTTACCTTTAGATCTTTTTGAGGAAGACTAGCCCTTGCTCATCCTCAACGTGGCTATAGCAGGATGATTAATACTGCCTCATCTCATTAGACTATACCAGTAATTTAGCAGCTATAAAAACTGAACTCGTGGCAACTTCTGTAGAGAGACACAAAATAGGCGTAAATACCAGATTGTAGAAGAAAATGTGAGGTCTATGAGTGTGTGTTGGGATCAGTAGCAGCACTGCCATTCTTTGGCTGAGAAAGTGAAAATAAGCTAGCCAAAGATGCTCAGAAACAAGGGTCAGGAGCTGCATGGCTTCAGGACCTTGAGACCAAATAGTTGCCTGTAGCGTGTACTGGGAAGACCATCCCTAAATTATTGGAGCTTGTTAAACATATGGAAGAGATTGTGTAACAAGTTAAATATATCAACTGCATGGTGGTCTGGGTTTGCACGTGATGGGACTTGATGACTGAGGTTGTCCCTGGAAATAAAAAACAAGCTGATCATTCAGCTGGACACGAATCTCACACATTTGACGTTTTACATCCAAGCACAATCTGCTTTAAAAGAAAAATAGGATTTATGCCCCATTTGTGCAATCCTAAAAATAGAATGCTAAGACATCTTTACGATAATGGAGATGAGAAATTTCTAAGTAAATAAATTATAGCTTCCCATTGCCAAAAGTTTATTTCAGAAATGAGTCAAGATAAAGATTTTCAACATTATAAAAAACAAGTCAGAGTCCTCTTAGAAACGTAATTTAAAAACCTGGCACCCACTGCCACAGGCATGCTGAGATGGACAACACCGAACAGTGGCAGATCAATCAATGTTTGAAAGGCTCACGTTTTTCTTAAAATTCCAGACCAGGTCTGGTAACCACTACAGGGGAGCATGAAAATCAGCTTCATATTTCACAGTGAAGTGTTCTTCCATTCTGGAGAGGGCAGATTAAAATTTGGCTAGAAAAGAGAGAGATTCACTTCCTTACAGCTATGTTTTGGAATATCTGCCTGTCCCTGTTCCTCTACACAGATCGTCATGCCTGTCTCAATGAGCCTCCCTGCAGGCATATGGGCCCAACTGCACTGATTACTTTGCAGAACTGGGGGTTAGAAATTACAAAGCCACATGCTTTATAATTGCAAACTCACTAACTTATCCCAGTCTCGTTCAATGATCTTCTCCTTCCCAGCAGGGCCCATCTGTCACCATTTCACTAACTCCATGTTTTAATGAGATCCAATTTCGCTCTTTGCTTTCAAGTGATTTTATTCTATATCTGTACGTCGAAAGAAAAAAAAAGTTTTCTATTAAAAGAAAGTCATTAATATGTAGAAAACCGAAGGGCCCCTGCTTATATTGCCATTTGACATTTTATCATTGCATTGTTGATAGCTCTGCATTATCTTCATTCCATGCTAAAAGAGCAATTAAAAGACATTTCTCTTTACAAAGAAAGATAAAAAATAAAAAATACATGAAAGAAATATGGACATTCAAGTCTGAACTGCCTTAGAACTACAACAAGCTGATAAGCCAGTCCTTTGGAAGCCTAATCTCCAGGTAAAATGTTCTCATTCGGCTCATGCTACTGAATTAGACTTGGTCCATGGACGGTCAGTGAAGAATTCTGCTGTTAAAGAAGAATATACCACTTGATGCAAAAACGATAGAGCCAGCTCTTGCATTAGCAGCTCCCTTCGTTAGCCCAGCCACAAGTCTGGAGGGAAGAAAGGCACTACACAAACAGAAGCTCTCCCAGGCTGTACCTATATTACCTTTATACCTTGGATCTCCTAGGCTAGCTCAAGCCTGAGGGTGGAGTTGAAGGCATCAAAGCAAATTGACTGGACACAGTAGCTGTCATTTAGCACGACACACTGTGGACTGTATGAGCTTCATGTACCAATGCTCCCTTGTTCCAAATGAATTAAAAAAGCCAGATCGCGGGCACCATCATCAGCTACAGTGGGCAAATGCATGGCTTTTTGTTGTGTGGATGCTATGCTCAGCCAACAAATTCCTGGCATACTGTTGTCTAGCCTGCATTTATCTAGCTAACTGCAGACTGACGTGCGCAGCAGGGAAAGATGCATTGCTGTGCCCCAAGCACTGTGCTCACCCTTGCTACCTTGTGAAGCCATCAGGGTGCCTATCGGGACTGGCAACCGCAAGACAGGGATTTCCCACCCACCTCTGTGCGGGTTGAAAGTCAAGGCAGTGGATCTGCTTTCCGTGAAAGATTATATTCATCACCCAAACACAAGGCCTTCTCGTGATTTGTCAGTCTGCCCATTACACTTGTCAATAATCCTCCCCCTCACTTATCTAATAGTTTCTCCCTCTCCCCATCATTCCCTCCAAGTCATCTAAAGCCACCCAGCCCTCAGGTGGCCACTGTTCTTCCTTCCCACAGTCTCTGAGCTGAGTTTGTGCTTGGGTCTGTAATTACACATACCCAAACATCAGGCTAGCACTGCAGGGCTTCTCTGCAGAAGCTGCAATGGAAATTTATCCAGCAAAGGCCCTACATGGTGTCTCCAAAGTGCCTCTAGTTGGCAGTTAGGATATGCCTTATGCACCTAGTAATACCCTCCCCACTTCTACTCCGTGAGGCTTTCTAGCCACAAATCCCAGCAGATCCCTGCCTGTGTTCCAGCTGTGCCATGAGAGGCTGAGTGGCCTCCCACTGCTGGTCTGGGATTTCCCAGATGTACGTCAGTGTGTGTGAGTAGTAAGTCTGAGCTTTTGGATCATAGTGCATTTATTAAGGTTTGAATCAATGCCATACATACACAATGAACCTAGCATTTGCTGGTCAGGCTCAACTGACTGAATAGCAGACAGATAGTAATTGAGTCCAGTGCGTCCTCACGGCGTTAGCTCTACTTGACAGGTATGCAGCAAACTGCACGAGGTGTGTGTTTGAAACCATCGTGACTTCCAGACATACAGCCGCCCAGCTGGAACAGCTATGCAGGAGACTTGCAGCCACTTGGATCTACTAGACACACCTAAAAATCCTCCAGTTCCAGCAAGTGTGAAATTCTGGATATCAAAACAGAGCTTCTCTGGGGAAATCTATGCATGTGGCAACAGGTGAGGAAAAAAGGTGTTTCTGCTGCTGCCTGTTGCCGCTGTTGATGGAAATGCCCCCAGAGATTTGACTGGGAACTTCTGCTCTACTGTATGTATCTATGATTATATACTTTCACCGTCATTATACATTCTCTTTCTTTTCCCTTCCAGAAACGCACACATGCACGCGTGCACATACTCTGACAACTAAGAACACCGAGCCACCTCCCCTCAGGAAGAATGAAGCCAGCTTCATCCCTTCTCTCTCAAGCATGAATAAAATCTGCTGATCTCACCTGAACAACTTCAGAGCTCTACAGCTAGTCCTTTCGTGCTTCAGAGAGCCCATCCAGCCTCCCTATAAATGCTTGCGATGGACATTTATGTTCCATCCGATAGTTAAATAACTGCTGGCAGGTTATTGCGTTGTACCATAGCTAGATTTTCACAGACTCCTTCATGGATAGAGCAGAGACTAAAGTCAGGCTGAAAGATAGCAGCATGAGTGCTGTGCTTACTGTTTATGTTTTTATTTTTGTTACCTAAAATTTGCATTTAATAGGACTGGAATGCAATGGAGTCCTTAAAGTGGAACTCACAAGTCCCAGTAAATATAGAAAAAAAAACAAGGCAGTGGAAAATGATGCTGGGTCCTACATTTGGGTCACAACAACCCCATGCAACGCTACAGGCTTGGGAAAGAGTGCCTGGAAAGCTGCCCAGCAGAAGAAGACCTGGGGGTGCTGGTGGACAGCCGGCTGAAGATGAGCCAGCAGTGTGCCCAGGTGGCCAAGAAGGCTAACGGTGTCCTGGCTTGTGTCAGAAATAGTGTGGCCAGCAGGAGCAGGGCAGTGATCGTCCCCCTGTACTCGATGCTGGTGAGGCCGCACCTTGAGTAACGTGTTCAGTTTTGGGCCCCTCACTACCAGAAAGACATTGAGGTGCTGGAGCGTGTCCAGAGAAGGGCAACGAA
Organism: Harpia harpyja; assembly: GCF_026419915.1. NCBI lineage: Eukaryota > Metazoa > Chordata > Aves > Accipitriformes > Accipitridae > Harpia > Harpia harpyja. The sequence goes on from NC_068947.1 coordinate 51,491,459, forward strand.
GCTGGTGAAGGGTCTAGAGCACAAGTCTTATGAGGAGCAGCTGAGGGAACTGGGGTTGTTTAGCCTGGAGAAAAGGAGGCTGAGGGGAGACCTTATCGCTCTCTACAACTACCTGGAAGGAGGTTGTAGCCAGGTGGGGGTCAGGCTCTTCTCCCAAGTAACAAGCGATAGGACAAGAGGAAACAGCCTCAAGTTGCACCAGGGAGGTGGGGGGTTAGATTGGATATTAGGAAAGATTTCTTCACCAAAAGGGTTGTCAAGCACTGGAACAGGCTGCCCAGGGAAGTGGTTGACTCACCATCCCTGGAGGCATTTAAAAGACGTGTAGATGTGGCGCTTAGGGACATGGTTTAGTGGTGGACTTGGCAGTGTTAGGTTGATGGTTGGACTCAATGATCTTAAGGTTTTTTTCCAACCTAAACAATTCTATGATTCTAAGATGTTGGATGAAATCAGTACAGAAAAATTATAATAAAAACGAAGTTCCAAAGTCTCTGGGGTGGCACCGTGTAAATAACCTGGCAGCTTTAAAATTGTGAGAGATGCTGATGAAATCCTGAAAAAGTGCAGATTCAACCAGCGCTTTCTGTTGTACATGAAAATCATTAAGGCTAGTAAAATGGATGACAATTAAAGGAATGGCAGTGGTTTGGGGAGTATTGGTTGCATTTTGTATAGGGAGATAAAGGGGAACATTGTTTTGAAATGCTAATGCAAAGGTAGGAAGAACATTGTGTCCATAGGAAGAAATGCTACCCATTTTCTCAGTCAGAGTTCAGAAAAAAAAAGGAAGCAGGTTTTTTTTCCCCACCCTGAAGAGTTTCATTGTTTGTTGTGGGTTTTTTGTTTTTGTTTTCGTTTTTTAAATCAGGACTATTCATTAATGATCAGAAAACTTGTGATTCATTAAAGAAAGGAATATCTCAAAGACCGCTGTATCAAAATCCCAAAGGCCTTTAAATGGCACGGATTACATGATACTAGGCAACCCATTTTAAACTATTTCAGTAAAGACTAGAGAAAACGAAATAGCAAAGGAAATAAACATGCCAAACAATGTCAGCAAACCAGCAGCTGGCAGGTGTAACAGAAGACGTTCAGATGCAAAGCAAAAACCCAGCAATTGTAGTGATAAGCCCAAATAGTTCACAAAGATGTACACACAAAGCAGGAAAATATTTGGGTTATAGATGGAAGGACTGGGAATAAACTCTTCCTAAGCAGAATAAAGGACAAATGTGCAATTTCTGAGAATACCTAATAAAAACAGGCACAAATGGTTCATATTCTAATGTATAAAACAGACAGAACACCATCAGGGAAAGTGAAAGCAGAAATAGAAATAACTGAAATAAAATTATTTACACACGGAACAAGCTTCAAATGTCAAAGAGTAAAATGCCACGCTGGGGGAGAAATTCCAGGCCTGGGTAACTGGGCAGCATCAATTCAGAGAAAAGGCAAAACGGTGGAATAAGGGTGCAGCAGCCTACCCGGACTAGTTTCCATCAAAATCTCAGGGGGAGCACACGTGTTTGGCATAAACAAGGTGTATGCAACTACAGAAAATCAGCTTCCTTAACAAACCTGACCCAGATCTGAGCGAGCCAGCTCCATCACACAAAGTTGTTCTCACAGGAAAGAGATGTCTCTCAGAGACAAAAGAATATTTATAGAAGGCCTTAGACATCACTGTAACTTGCAGATTTTTTACAACACTAAAGACTTGTTCTCCTGATATGTTTGGTAGATATTGCTTCACGAAACTCTTTCATAGTGTGCTCTGCAGCCATGACATTTCTGTGCAGACACAAGGACCTGTCTAGCTATTTCCAGGCCTGGTTTCTACCTGATGCTTGCTCCTACTCTGCCTGCTTTTGTGTAGAGGAGAAATTCTGGCAAAAAGACCGGCTAAACTGATACCCTCCCCAACCCATCGTTCTCCTATCATTAGGTCTATTAGCTTCTCAATTTATCAGCTACATTTTTATGAGTTTATGACATCCCATGTCCATATTTTCTGCTTCCCTTGTGCTATATTTGACTCAACCTGGGTTGCACCTACATCTCAGTGTGCCAGGATGTTCCAGAAATTCATTCTTCAGTGACTAAAATCTACTAGCATCTGGTTTAAATTTGGTCGGACTAATTTATAGCCATTCATTTTTGCTCAATGTTACTGATAAAGTAGTAACATTATCATTCAGGGTTTATGATTTATTTTTTGTAGGAAGACTTTGAAATTTAGGTTTGGCTGAATTTTTCTCATGGCAGAGATTCAGAGATTGTTCATGGATATCCCATAATAAATAACACAAATGTCTGTAACATTTGATGTAGAACCATGCCTGGTATAGTTCTGGTTATGCTATTTCACGTTTTTTCATGTCTGTTTACCTAATTACCAACAGGTAGAAGAAATGTACGGTTTACATTAGACAGAAGTCTTTTAAGTACAGCTTAGAGCACTATACTCCATGTATGTTTGGTGACAGCACATAAATCTTAGATGTTCTCTGTCATCAGCTACACTTCATATCCCTCACAGACATTATTTAACAATTGAAATGTATTAGGAAACTAATTTGATGCACTTTAAAAATAATTTCAAGGTATACAGGTACATAATAGTCTTGGCGTGGACCCTGGGAAGCAAAGGAATGAAAAGTTAGGGCAAGCAACCTACTTCCACCTTCCACACCTCTCCCAAAGGCATGTGCGTTGTGTAAGTTACCCTCCGAATTAGCAGCTCAGCTTCTCATCTTCATTTGCCTGGGGACCCCCATTACCCGTCTCACCAGCCCACTCTGCCTCCAGGACACAGCACCAAATAGCCACATGGCCAGTCACACACAATCCTTCGGTCCCGCTTCCTTGTTTTCAGCCCCTTCCTTTCTTAGAAATGTGCTGGCACTGCTGCACTCTTCACTCCCTGACACGAGGTATGATTAATGACAGTTCTTAAAAAATACAAATGCCCTTTTTTGTCAGCATGGCCAACAACTAGTGTTTCATAAGCTAGCAGCTTCATCAGTCTTCAGGCAGGAAACAAATCATGACACATTCCCCACAGGTCAGCATAAATGTTCCACTGTGGGATTTCTTTATCATTACTAAAAGAGAAATGCACCTAAGAAGAAAGCACCCAAGTTTCATTCTGAAAAATCCTTCAAAAATTCCCTTTAGTCTGCCTTTGCTCAGGGCTCCAGGACACAGGTCGTGGGAAGCAGAGAAATATGTGCCTACACTGAGCCCTTTTTTGGAAAAAAAGAAAAAAGGTTGAAAAGTTGAGATTAAGCAAAAGATACATCATCTACAATATAGTTTTATGGAATCAGTAATGCTCATTTTGGTTAGGCTGCATATGGGTTTAAATTCTAATCCCTTGTTTGCTATTACACATAATTGTCTCTGACAAAAATTTCCCATGCCTGGTTTAGCCAGTTGCTGAATTTTCTTCTGTTAAGTTTAAGCAAAAACAGTTTCAGTCTCTTTCATCAGGAAAGCAGGGGGGGAATTCCTGATTTGTTACAATCTTATCTCCAAAGCACCTCAAATTTGAACAATGAGTTGAAAATGAAAAGTTCTGACTTAATTAGGTGATGAGACTTCGAAAATGTCTTGCTAGATGCGTGCAGTCAGGGCATTCGTGCCACAGCCAGGGAGGACTCAAGATGGCTTTCCCACCCAAGAAAAGCTAGCCCATGGTTATCAGACCTTCTGTCCTGATTTGCACCAAGTTCCCCTGAGCTCTTGTCTGCGAGCACGGACTATCAGCCAAAGTCTGCCACTCTTTTGCTAAGAAAGTGGGCGTTTTCTTTCAAAAGCATCTGGGGGAAGCTGTGCTCCATTTTACCTCTGCTTTTGAGGTAGAGTTATCACAGTGAGAGTCCTCGGGCTCTTCACAACTGCTCACATCACACACGGAGCTGCACCACAACATGGTCCTCTTGAGCAGAAACCCACCTCCCGGCGCGTGCGTAGTCACAGCGTGGCTGCCCAAAAGCAGATTCAGAGGAACCCACGCCGTACGCCACCTGACGAGCCCACTGCCAGCTGATCCTCACTTCTGAGTAATGAAACACAATTGCTCAGCGACAGCTTCTGCTTTGCAAATAGATACTGGGAGCTGTCATTTCGCCAGTTATTAATCCAGTTAATGTGGGCTCTCTTCTCGTTGCACTGTGCAAATTTTTTGATCAGTGTAACGAGGTACTAAATCAACTGCCTTATAAATGTCCGTATATACTATATCAACGGTGTTGTCTTTATCAGTGTAACTTGCTGTCTTCTCAGCACAAATGTTTGATCTGACTAATTTCCCTAAAAATATGCTAACTGACATTAATTATAATCTTACCCTTCAGGTATTTCTCAGCTAATCCCTTAACTGCTTTTCCCTTATTTTACCATGACTGAATCAGGCTAACTAACTTATAATTAGCTGTATCATTCTCATTCTCTTTGAATATTGACACAATATTATCACTGAGACTTGATTTTCTGGTGGTTTTCCATCATTCCGAGATTTGTTAAAAATTATCAGAGGTGCAGAAGTCAACTTGGACTTTTTTTTATGACTCTTAGGAGCAAATAATTTGGGCCTGCAGATTTAACGATGTTAGCAGCTGTTACTTAACATGTCAATAATTAGCGGGTCAGAAATTAGTTCATCGGGCTAATTTGACATACATGTATCACACTGCTTTCTTCCAAATATAGTAAAGAAATTATTATTCTGTCTTTTCTGCACCATTAGCAGCAATTTTATCAGCTGCATCTAGCTATGGCCAAACATTTCTGGTTTCTTGGTTTGGGTTTTTTGTTTTTAATACTATTGTTCTTAAATAACTTGATATTGTACTTTGACTTTCCAGCCAAAGACCCTCTTCTTTGGCAGTCTTATCTCCCCATATCAGTTTTCCAAGATTTGTGGCTCCTCATTCATCATTCTTATGACCTGTTTCCAATTTTTCCATTTGTTATAAATCATGTATTTATTTCTAATCATGGCTTTCCCTTAAGCAACTGAAAACAGTACGGCCAATGTTCCTTTTCTTTGATGGTGACTTTTGGACAGCTAATACACCCTCCTCAAGAGCCATCATCTTCCATTTACATTGTTCTGCCCAGATATATTTCCCCAACTGATTCTACTTATAACTTTCTTGAGATTTGATAAATTAAAGCTTTTGAAGCTGCATGTGTTTGGAACTCTCCGGTGGTTGGCCACGCTAAATATAATCAGACTGTGAACACTGGTCTCTTGGCAACCACCAACTTCCAATTCAGCAACTTTCATCTTTATTCCTTGTAGTGAAGTCCAAAATATTTACCTTACGCTGGTAAGGCTTTTAAGTTATGTAAGTGACATTTTACCAACTTTTTGGAAAAAGTGGTTAGGTCACCATCCCTTTGAATGCGGAAGACAAGATTAGATCTCTTTTTAAAAGATGTTCTTTGATCTAGTTCTGAAAAAACATTATCCAGCCTCTGCACAGGGAGGGTCAGCCTAGGTGAACGGGGGGGTCCCTTCTGCCCGGAGAGTCTGAAAGTCTCTGAACAAAAAAAGAAAAAAACTCTATTGATGTTTAATTGGTAACTGCAAATCTTCCAGTTTTTAATTTCCCCGTAACAGTGCAGGTTTGAATTCTGCCCATTGTAGAAACCTGCTTAGGTGTTACTCATCAATGTAATTGCTAGTTTTCTAACCCTTCTAAGCTAAAAGGTTGGTCCTTTTCATATTCCTCTTATTCTGTCCTTCCACCCTGCTATCTCAGTTGTATTTTCCTAGACAGTATTAGTTGGCACACTGGTCTATAGGCATTCAGGAATCTTCACTTCTGATTTATCTCTTCTTGCAGATGCACAGCAATAACATGAGAGGCAAAAGACACAAGACAGAACATGAGAAATTCCAATTATGCATCAGATTTTTTTGTTTTGTTTTAGTTTGGGTTTTTTTTTTTACCTTGAGAGTAGTCAGATACTGGAAGAGGTTACCCAGAGAGGTTACAGGATGTCCTTCCCGTGAGGTGTTCAAGACTTAACTGGACATGGCCCTGAGCAACCTGATCAAATTAGACCTGCTTTGAGCTAGGAGGTTCCCCTAGATGATCCCCAGAAGTCCCTTCCAACCTACATTATTCATGGCTCTATGATCTACAGGCCTAAACCAAGGTAATTGTATCTTCCCTGTATAGTCCTACCTCTGAAACTTTTTTTCCTCTCTGTCCTTCTTAATCACATTATAACTAGAGGTGTTAAGATTCACATCATTAACATCTGAGCAGGTCAATGTCATTGATAATGTCAGTGAAATTAAAATGTCTTTTTATTAAGGTTGTTCCATTTCTTCAGGTCTTTTCCTCACCAGCCTGCAACCCAATGCTTCATAAAAACAAAGTCTTTCAAAACATGTCTTATTTCAAATGTTAGTATGCCATAGTACTGAAGTACTCTAATGCTGCTCATGACTTTTTGTAGGATAAAAATAGTACATTACAGAAATAATGCATTGAAGGAGGTGTTTGAATGGTACTACACATAGGCAGATACATCTGTCTCAATTAAAGAGGTTTTGATTATACTGTTCTTGCACAGTACTAGTTTTGGTACATTGCTCCTTCAGGCCTACATAAATGAATGCACCGGGCAAGGCAGGTGGAGCTCTGTAATGTATGCAGGGATTTCTGAGATTTGAAGAGCTTGCCTTTGCAGTATAAATGTAAATCTAGGATGTATCAAAAAACATGTTTGTGGATTATATAACCCTTTTTTGGCACATTCTGATGAACTAAATATTTCAGAGCATTGCTAATAAATTCCACAGCTTTTCACTTGATTCTGCCAGAACTGTAATGAGATAACAGAAGTACATTAAATAACCTTGAAGAATATTTCAAGATCCATTGGCTGTTACACGTCATGCAATTTCAAGGCGAAGTACTTTGAGTTCTAGAAGTTACAGTAGTTCGAAGAGTAGAGCCTAATGATGAGGGATGACAAAATACAATGGGAACTGCAATGTGGACCGAATAGATTTTTAGGAGACCTAACTACACAAACAGTCCATCAAACCTCCTGAAGTTATATATAATTAAAAATAACTAGATTTTTTTTCCTGGTTCATAGACTGTTAATATAGTACATGCTCACACACAGGTATATATAGGCATGTAATGTAATGGTCTTAAAAGATAAGGTAAGCAAGTGTCTTACACAGAAGTGTATGATGTACTGTGAAGAACACAGGTACGCATCAAGAGGTAGAGATAAATATTTACCAGCAAAGTGACTGTAGCTTTTATAACCTTATTGCATTTCTGAAAGGGAAAAACCCTATGCCTGAGAGCCTTTTACAAGGATGATTACCTATTATAAACAAACAAGCTTAAAATGCATTCATATCCTCATAAAACAGTATTTCCCACTAAGCTAACTAAAATCATGCAAGATAATGCTCAAATTAACATTACAACTGGAATAAAGTGAATTAATATATTTTTAAGATATAGTATGCAGTCAACAACTACACTTCAGATGAACACAAGTGGGATCCAGATTGTGAAATTACCTGTCTGAGCCTTAAAAATGCGTAATAATGGTAATATAACAAACATAACCTTTTTTCAGTCTCTCTGAGGCAGCTGCTAGACTTATCAAAATTGCTGTTTATTGAGCAACCTATGCAATTTTCCATTATTCAACCTAATTGCTCTCATTTCATTCAAAATGACTTAAAACCCTCTGTTTCCCATTTTGGCAAGCTAGTACTCTACAAACACAGTTTCCAAACCTCGCAATGCAATATGATTTAAGATAGCAATTTCTACATATTTGGATGTGTACGAGCTATCATGCACATGCACTTAATCACAGTTTCTAAAGGTTACAATAATTTCTCACCAGTAGGCAAGCTATCTATAGGCTAGTCTGCAGAGTCTTGAGCTGTTGTCTGCTTTGGATTAGCCTCAGGACAGCAGTAGTCTGCATCTTGCTGGTCCAATAGAAAACTACCTGGACTGCTTACCCTTATGGATGGGATCCTTCTTTCTCTGTAACTCCCCAAACGCATCGAGGGATGTCACATCTTGCATCTCCAAAATATGCTGTTTCCTCTCCTTTTGCTGTCCCTTTTGACTTCAGGGTATTATCTTCAATTTAGCCCCATGTCAAACCCTGAAAATTGAACTCTTTTGCTGGCAGTTTGCATATTGTCACCCACTTTTAAAGCAATGATAGAAGGGTCTCAAAATATGAAGCTTTCAGAATAAGGAAGAGATTGCTGTACAGCTCTTCTCTCAAATCCCACATAGGATAAGAGATGAGTTGGTGATGAGGTCAGTTTCTCACATTTCCTCTGGCTGTTTAGTTTCACTGATGACCTAATTCACCAATATTTTCTCTGACTTCGCTGATACTCCCAGTGCACGTGACAATATTTTGTATTCTTTCAACAATTCTTCAGTCATTTTTGGTCCTATTAGCAGCAAAGGGTCGGGGAAATAAAGTAATTTTGTTCACTCTAGCTAGAGGAGGGTCACCCCTGGCAAAAGAATTGTCTGTAGTTCCATTAATAAGAACTTTAGTTAAGCAAAGAAGAGCAGCGTTACCAGAGCATAGCATAGGAAAGTATGGAAAGAGAGGTTTAAATACCCAAGCTTTGTTTAAAGGGGCTTATTATTTCACTGCTGCCTCCAAGTGATGGCTTCAAAGAGAAACTAGTTATTCTCAATACTTATAAAAAAAAACACACAAAAGTGACTATAAATTGTCAACTTAACCTCTTATGTGATTATTTCTATTTTTCAGCAATGAGTTTAATTTATTTTAAGTTACATATAAAAAGCAAACCATTTAATAGCAAAATCTTCTGTTTCACGTGCTAGTTCTCTTTGGATAACATTTCCACACAGTGGACTTGCACTGCAGAACAGAGTACAGTCAAGTTCTTCCATTTTCAGCCAGTTTTTCTTTTTTATTAGGAGGACGGCCAGATTCTCTTATGCTCTGGGAGGACTTGAGTTGAAAAGGATGCGCTCTCTGCTCTGGTCTCAAATGTCATAATTCTTCCAGTTAGAATAATATAGAAAAAGAGTGAGTGAGTCTATAGGATGCACGGGCAGAACACTTCAGTACATCAGCATATATACAGGGTGAAGTGTTTGTAAGCTCATTGCCTGAATTTAAATTTTATGTATTTAATTCCCTTGTATGTTACCATCACTTCCACATCAAAGAATCACATTTTGTTTAAACAAGTTGCTAAACCAGAAGCCATGAGAAAGAAATCCTCTCCAAATGCACTGGATACTTTAATCTTCATCTCACAAAACTCAGGCATTGTATATTAAATAAACCTTGCTCCCAGTTTAACTGGAACATCCTGTAGGACACAGCCAATTAAATAACCTGACTGATGTTTAAATGTAGTTCCCCTGCCTTGTAATAGCAACTGCTTCTTTCTCTGAATCAAAACTAAACAGGGTGTGCCTGAGAGCTCTAATGCAGTTCTCGTTCCTGGACAACTGTTAGGACTTGCCGAAATGGGCCCTGGGACCAGCAGAATTTTAAATCTCAATCTTTCCTGAGGGCTAGAGTGTTTTCCCAGGCACTGCTGGCCATTGCTCCTAGGAACTGCAGAACCTTCTATGAGATTTCCTTTAACCTCCAGAAGTTTTTGCCATACTATGAGATGAGAAGATGTGGGATGTTATTTTCAGCAGGCATTGGTAATCCCCAGTGACCAAAGACCTAACCAAAATCAATGCAGAAGCTGCCCCTGGCCATGAAAGAACAGAAAAAGACTGTCCAGTTAGGGCCAAATCCACCAAAGTTTCTCAGTACCTAAGATGGCTCCTGGGTTGGATTTAAGGCATCCAAACACAAACTAACAAACATGAAAGCCCCTCTTCAGCTGTTACTCAACCTAAATTCTATAGGTCTCCAGGGTTTCAGGCTTCCAGGTGACAAAACTTGAGATGCTTAGAGAGGGTTTACCAATTCAGGCTCTAGCAAGACCCAGTCCGAGCCAAGACCGAGGAGAAAGCCTTTCCTCTCTTTGTCTTGTTTGATGGACTTGACATAGTTGGTTGTCTCAGAACATATTTATTGAATCAGTCTCTGCACAAAATTGGATTGCAGGTGCTTATTCCTTTTGAAATATGGTTAGAAGGACGATGTCTCTCTCTGCCTATTAGATTGGGACTATTTTTACTGCTGTTTAGTGGTTAGAGCCCTCATTCAGAGGTGGAGAGGGTGCAAGCCAATTCCCAGGCCTGCCTGTGAGATGTCTGTATGCTTCCGTCTCACACGTTATGGAATAGCACTGTAGACAGGTATTCCCTGGTAGATGACAATTCGCAACCACTCCTGAACCTCTGAAGTAGAAAGAGAGAATACTGCTTGAGCTGTATGATGAGAGCAGTCTCACGGAAAAGGTCATTCCTGGTCTTCTTTTCTCAGCCCCAAGCCACCGCCAATGCGTTTGGCATAATAATATTTAATGCGAAACTCTTAATACAGTCCTGGGAGCAGCAATATGAATCCAGAGCTCCCACGTCCCATATGAAGCATTAGAAAATGGAGGTCATTTCGCTCCTTCTCCTCCTCTGACCGAGAGAGTAGTTCTTCTGTGCAAAGTGGAACTGGTTTGGAAGTGATTCAGTCCTATCCCAGGGCTGCCTTTAGCCTGAAAAAGTAAGTCAGAATCTTCTCCTGAGGACCATGAACCTGGGCCTCCTGCGTCCTGAGTGAGTGGCCTGGCTCCTAAAGAAGAGAAATGGGGATTTGCTGGCACTCTTCCGGTAGAGCGATGCATCCTTCTTTTAAAAGGAGGTGATGAAGGTGCCTGTTGGCAGAAGAAGCTTCTAGAGTATGAATCTTGAGGGAGAGCAGGCACCTATTAGCACAGAATAAGAAAGCCACATCCTAGAAAGTGGTCAGACTGAAGACATATTTGTGCTGGCTTTTCCCATAGACTCATGTAGGTGGCTCCCTCCTCAGTGTGCTAATTGTCAAAATTTCCATTCTAAAGCATCGCATTCTCTCCATGAACTGTGCAATCTCTATGTTTAGCATCTCTTGTTTTCTGGATGTGGGCATGCAAAGCCTTAATTATAATAGCAGTCTTGCTGTAGCCAGGATAGTCTAAGTGAATTCTAGAGAGATGGTATTTTCTTTTGGAGTTACTCATACAACAGGAAAAAGAAAGCAGGCTGTCAGGCCTTTTTCAAGACTTTTCAAGCTCTTCTGGGTTTTTTTCCATCAATATTTGGATCTAATAAAAGATATTTCTCTGTCTACAAAACTTGTCTTAGCAATTTATGGCAAAGAATGTTTTACCACCTTTCCTAAATTTTAAAACTTGTCCCGTACAGCCGATTTGGGGAATACACCATGCCAGTGTTGTTTTCATTTCTCCAAGTGAGCTGTGACTGAGGCAGTACAAGCAAGACAGTTTCGTTTCTCAATCTTTTTGTGCTTTGTACCCTCAGGCCACTTAGCAGAGGTTTTGGCCTTAGTGGTACCCAGAGGCTCTAGAGGGACTATGCTGAAGCAATTTCATAATCATCCCTCCAGAGTCTCAAGATACCTCCTAACAATACCGTGGGTACTTTCCTGTTGTTTACTGTGACACACCTTTGTCTGGAGCTCATCTTGCTTTTTAATCAGTCAAGCATCATTTCTGCATTAGCATTTAACATTCTGGGGCTAATGAAGATTGTCTTGGCATCCCTTATGTCTTTAACAGAAAACTGAGATCCTACACAGGGCTGAGGGGGTTCTCTCACCGTAAACTGGGTTGTTCTCTTTGCCACAGGTGCCATCACCCCGGATTTGGGCTGCTCGCCATTTCTCACCTGCCTCCCTGGTGGCTACTTCAGCCTTAGCCAACAGATCACACAGTTCTTCTGGAAAGTTTCTGGGGTTCCCAAGGAAGGCAGCACTTGCTCACTTGCAGGCCACACCGCTTCGTAGGGCATGAAGGTCCCTTCCTTCAGGATGTCCTTTACCTCCCTCCCAGTAAAACCCAATACCGGCTTTCTGAGAAAACCTCTCCAGAGCCTCATGTGATTCAGTACATCAGATTTGCTTGCCTTTGACCATTTTATCCCATGCTTTTCCCACTCTGGCAAATATCTACCAAACATCTGCCTGCCATAAGTAAAATCTACTTATAACACTAAGCTGGTAAGTAGTACCCGTGTGTACAGTAATCAAGATTTCAGCCACCCGCACTTTGGCCCTTTGTCAGCTTGGGGCATCTGCTGAGCATGGGGGATGCAGTCTGAGCTGCTCACAGCATTCACACCCGTGCTGTGGGTGGCAGGCATATGTCCACATATGCCTCAGTCAACCTCTTGCACATCATCTTATCATAATGTAAGTGTCTTGCAGTATCACAAGCAGCTCCAGGTTGGCAAATCTTTTTAACCTGCACCCCTGCTGCACAGTTGTGAATTTCAGCGAGGCTCTGTGCAGTCCGTAGGATCTTGTCCTTGCTGCTACATGTCTCTGGGGGAAACCTCTACAGACCTGGAATCTAGGCTGCAAGGAAACATCTTTCCAGATACCTGTCAGCTTTTAGGGTTGTGCTGTATTAGAAATATACACAATGTTTAGTGTGACCTATTTCAACAAAGAACGTGTTTCCTCTTTCTATGTATGCTAACTTGGAGATCTATTTTCAATCCTTGTTTTGTATCTTCATATTTTTTCTTCAATTTCAAGGGTTTTCTTTCAGCAGCAGACAAAAAAGTGGCTGAACAGTTGATGAAAATTCACTCTTAAGCCTGGGCTTTCAAATTCAGTCTGTCTTTCTGAATAATTGCTTACCTTTTCTTCATGATCTACCATCAAGTTGTTTGGGTTTTTTTCCCCTAACACTGAGTATTCTCATTAACCTCTTCTTAAAAACCTTCTTATCTGCTGCTAACTCCTAATTCTGTTCTACAAAATCCCTGCCTCTCTGTGGTCTTCTTATGTAATTTTTATGTGTTTCAGTTAAAGCCTGATCTGGTTTCTCTTTCCTTGCCTACACATGGTCTCTGTCTTGCTCCAAACCTTTTAGGTTCTCTTCTGATTTAGCCACATTGGTTTCCTATTTCAAATGCCACTCTAACAAGTTTTTAAGAGAGAATCACAGGCAATACGCTGCAAACTGAGTTATCAGCGTCAAATATCTATTATTATCAATAACAGTATAGGCAAAGCTAACCTATAAATGCATAGCAAAACTTTCACCATGAGCAAGGAACCAAATCCCACCACATCAAAAGTTACTCGGGCTCATACAAAGGGCACTACCTCCTCATCCAACTGCAACCAGCCTGGCTGGCTGGTGATTTGACTCAGATGAAAACCGAACTCAATAAATTTGTATGATGTTCAGGTTAAATGGTGAGACTCTGTAGGCAGAAAGACAAAGAATATTTCCAATTTGATTACTTCCAGTACAATGTTTAGGTCTCATCCATCATTACTTTCGGTGACACCTTAGAGTGGGGGGAATATACTCCATCATCTCCGAAAATCCTATGCACCTCTCCTGCTTTTTTTGTTAACTACAAGACTAAGTTGCAAGCAAGTAAAAAAACCTGAAGCCTGTAAAAGCTCCCAGGTTTTAGATTTTTGCTGAACTTGTTTGGAAAACATTTAAATTAGATCCAATTAGTTTTTAATCAATCTAGTTGCAGAAATTATTCTTTTGGCTGCATTCACAGGAAACTTGAGTTAAAAGCAAATTATAGTTCCCTGATTGCTACTGACTGGAGAAACAACTTCCCCTTTTTCACTCATAGCAGCCTACTTCTCTGGTTTTAATCAGAGCTGTTGAGCAGTTTGTCCTGGGCAAAGACAGACGTGTCTAGAAACCAATTTGGAATTAATTTCTAATAATGTTTAATAGGCAATAGATACAGGATGGATTATTCTCCCCAGACAGCTCCTTTTTGAATACCATGTATAAACTGTGATTCAGACAAAAAAGACTCAGGTGTGAATAATGTTTGATCTACGGCTGGCAAGCACAACTGCAGTCATTAAGCTGGGCTTTTATGAGGCTCACTGCATGCTCATAAGCTAACTTAAAACAAATCTTAATGGGTGATAAAGTTGCAAGTTTTACTAAGCTGGCAGAATCAAAATGAGGTTACAGGAGAAGTCAAATTCCATGTAAATAAATTGACAGTACAGGAAAATTAAGTTATCAGTTTATCAAAGAATTATACATACAAATAGTCAAACACATAAGCACAACTCTTTACTCAGTCATATAGAAAAATCAGTTAGAACATGGCAAGCATGGCAGCTGTGGTAAAAGTATGGCCTTAAATTTCTCTAATTTCCCATAAATGCTACGGAATTAGTCCTGATACCACCATTCTTACATAACAATCCATTCAGCTGTATTTTTATTGTGTCATCAGATCTTAAATTGACTTAGTGACTTTCAGCAGGAGAGTGCTGGGGAAGAACAGAGTTTTGTCTAATCTGATTGGAGAAACTTCAGTCCTTGCCAACAAATCTATTTCCCATTCTATTAATATAAGACCTATTTAAGCAAACAAAAGTGAATGGAATTTGCCAGCCATAAAAACTAAGCCTTATCCAAAAAGGGTTATTTCCTTCAGGCAAAATCCAAGCAAAGGTTTTCTTGAAGACCAGGGCTACACAGCAGCTCAGGGACTGCTGTGAATAACACTGACATTTGTCGGAGAATTAAATGCGCTTTGAAAGAAGGGGAATTTCAACTTAAAAAGAGGAAGCTTCTTTTGGACAGAGAGTGCTTGCTGTAAGAAGCACATACGTATTTGTGATAGGAAAGGGTTGATTTTATGTGAGCCAGGCTTTCTGCATGTGGCGGAGGACAGAGGAAAGAATGAACATTTCTGTTGTCACGATCCATACTGGAGTATTTTGCTGCCTCTGAGACAGGAAGCCTGGAGAAAGAAATAAGGTACTCCCTAGTATTGTAATAATGCTTTCAATTGAGTGGTTTTGCTTTTTTATTTATCTGATAATGATTTCAGCAGTTACTGAGGCAAGCCTTTGTAATGATCCTATAAACAAGTAGGAGCATACATTTGTAAAAATGTAATTGCTATTAGTAAAGTGACTCTGCAGCTGCTCTCTATTTCATTTGAGTCACAGCTGCTAATCATAGCAGCTTCACAGACATCCCTTATTCCCTGGAGCAAGCTGACCAATCTATAGCAGAATGACCCAGAGCCCATTCTATAGTGGCATCAGCACAATTATTTCCTGAATTCCTGGAGCAGGACATTTATAATCAGAAACTGGGCAAAAGGACCAAAGTGGATCTGCAGGGCATTTTCTGATTGTGCATGTTATAATGTGGGTGCTGGTCTCTTCTGTCAGGTGGCTGGAGATAGGACGAGAGGAAATGGCCTCAAGTTGCGGCAGGGGAGGTTTAGGTTGGATATTAGGAAAAATTGCTTTACTGAAAGGGTTGTCGGGCATTGGAACAGGCTGCCCAGGGAAGTGGTTGAGTCATCATCCCTGGAGGTATTCAAAAAGCGAGTAGACAAGGCACTTCAGAACGTGGTTTAGTGGGCATTGTTGATGGTTGGACTCGATGATCTCGAAGGTCTTTTCCAACCTAAATGATTCTATGATTCTATAAGGACGGCGGTCTTAATTTACACCAGTAGATAGAAGAATTGGGTCCTTTCTTCCCAACTACTATAATTCTGGTGGTTGAAGGGAGGGACCCAAAACCAAAAGGCAAAACCTCTTCCTTTAGCTTTGTAAGTCAGTTAATGTGCCATGAGAAGTACTGTGAGAAAATCAGTATGTGTCCCCAGAGTGATTTCTGCACTAGAACTGGGAGCAGGAGGGCTTGGCTCATTTAACTGCACTTCTGAATATCACGTCTTCATCCAATAATTGAGATTAATTTATTGCAAGAAAAAGTAGCTTCTGATCAGTGATCCTCCTGTTTAAGAAGCAATATGAGGTTTGTGTCACATGCCCAGCTGGTTTTGAAAGACACTTATTGAAAATAAAGAATGTAATACCTGATGACTAAACATATAATATATTGTATGGCTGCTAATCCTTGTTAGGTGCGTTTGGGTATAGGTTAGGAATCAACTACAGATTCATCCTTTTGTGTACAGCACATATCTTGCCATCAGAGGTGCCTTGCAAATTGCTATTTGAGGTTATGCCTGTACTGCATTGTGTAGCCATGCTGCTATTTCCAGGCAAAGTGTCCTGTGCCAAAGTAGGAGGCTCAGAAGATGGACAACCTGGGAGCGGGCATTTAAATTTCCTTTTCTGTACAATGACTCCTGAGGAAAGTCCAGCAACTGACTGGTCTGTTAATCAGCTGGCATCTCTAAATTGTCACCTGTGTGGGAACAGGGGTGTGCTCCTTCTCTGTTTCACTGCGAAGTCGAACAGGTTAGTGTGAGCTGGTGAGAAGTGAATCTGGCAATTGCTACTTCCCAGCTGACAAGTTTGCTTGACTAACCTCGAGGCAAGCGCGAGGGCTGGGAAAGGAGGACAGACATCACCTGATGTGGTACCTGTGGTGCAGAAGTGGTTCAACCAACTTGCCAATTCTGTGGTCAGGTGTAGCTTAGAGTGTGGAAAAATACGTCAACCTGACCTGTCCTTTAGGTGGAACTCAGAATAAACGCCACAGCTAATCCCAACAAATGGTTTGTTCTGGTTGATGACATTCTTCCCCTCCGAATTTCCCCAGCAGTTTCACTTGCTTGGAGTACGTGTTTGTGTCCTATTATTTGTGCTGTGGGGCTGTGCGTTGTTAGGCAGTTGTTGTGGCTGTCTTTCAGAGATACCTGCCCTTTAGTTGTGGATGAAGAATTCTGCTTGCAGAGGCAGTGGAATGCTCCATCATCTTGGGACCAAAGGTATTATTTAAACAATCGGTGTTGTTTAATTGTTATTAAAAGAGCAGTTTCTGGATGTTAAGCAGAGTGATCCCAGATTCACAGACAAAGTCATAGTTCTCCTAAAGATCTAATAAAAGGATATTACTGAAAGAGGGGATAGTGGGAAGGAATACAAAATGCACTCAGAAATCAAAGGTTAGGGAGACAGAGGGGTTTTTTTAATGTAGTAACAACATAATTAAACAACAAGCCCAGAGTTTTTAAATGTAAAAGATTGTTCTAAAAGAATGAGCAATAGAAAAAGTTTAGCAATTGATTAAAACGGTGCCACTTTCTAACTGGAGAAGCACACAGGAAACACAAGTTTCCCAGTATGTTTTTAAAATGTGTCCCTTGTTGGATATTTATGTGGTTGTATGGCTTAGTATTTGGGTGGAGGGTATCCTAGAATTCTCTGACCTTGCCACTTTAAGGGAATTTTCTTAAGTTGTGATTTCCTTTGATAACGCTTGTTCAAATCAACCTGTGTTTACAACATGGGAGAAGGCTGGTAAATGCTTTTTTAGCAGAATTGCTTTTAGAAGTCTCTAGGATAGCTTTCAGGTCAGTGGTGGAAAGCCTTAGTCACAGATGTCCTGTCTCCAGGAGGTTCACAGTGCTGCTCATGGAGCTACTCAGTGTTGCATAGGGTGGAAATTTTAGAAAAATTCCCTACACTAGAAAAGTCAAAAGCGTAGGTTACTAGTTCAGTGGCCAGTTTTGTTTTGAGTTCATAATGAAACATGGGGGAGGAAAGTCTTCCCATAGAAGACATGTACCTGATATGAGAAAATAAGCTAGTTACATGTAAGAACATGTCAGAAAGGAACATTTTGGAAGGAACTGAAGGGCAGTGAAGGAACTTAGGAGTCAAAAAGCACAGATTTGACAGTGTCTTTCAAAAGATAATGACTACATCCAAAAATGAAAACAGGAAAAGAGAGAGCAAATGAAAACCCAGGCAAGCATACCAGATACAGAGCTCTTGTTTACTCCAAGACCTTCACGCTTCACTGTGCGTATTGGGTTTTCACATGCTGGATTCACATGCTGGATTGGGAGGAACAAGAGACAAAAAGCACAAGCCAATAAGTTGCACAGGGCTTTCTGGCAATTGCCTCTTTTTCCGGAACATCAATCTTTGAGTTCTTCAGGGAAGGAATCCCCCTGTATTCAGCCAAGTGGGAACTGCTCATGACTTTTCTCAGACTGGTTTGGACCAAACCAAAGCAGTCATGAATAAGACCAGTAAAGTGCATGTACTCATATGGTTTCTTCTCCTTTCAGTGATCAGACTGCAGAGATAGTAAATAAAGGGTTGAGCGTGACTACTGACTGCATACTGACATAATTTCGATTAATATACTTCTCCATTTTTCATCTCTGACATCCACACATGGTTTGTAATTGTGAGTCATGGGAACATCTCCAGGAATGGCTAACAAAGCCTCAAAAGGCAAGAAAGACACACCACATCATAGTGCTAGCTTTATTTAGCAGGGGAAAATGGTTACCTCCCTGTGGACTGACCTCACATAATTCTGGATGTCAGAGATAATTTTTAAGTCCTGGGTCTTCAAACCACTCCCATCTCATCAGTTATCACTGGCATCGTGAAAAAGTGCCACTTCCACAGCTGGATGCAGCCAGCACGTGAACAGAAAAAACTGCACATCCATACACAGACCTGCAATGCTCTGAAGAGAAGCAGAGTGCTCATGCACTGGGCCATGGCCACGAAGAGGGCACTTTGGTCTGCACTAGTTGCCAGCAGCAGGCCATACCCTGAAGCAAAGTCTGTCTTTCCCCTCTCACCTAGTCCTCTCTGACTGCTAAACAATTCTGGGACATAACCAGACTTTCAGTGGCCTGCAGGTATAAAAGAGAACGGAGCACAGAATTTGTATTGAATATGCCAAAGAAACGGTGTAAGTAGCCAACACACAGACTGTGTAATTCTCTTTCCTCCCCTCAGTCTCCTGGACACTGGCTCCAAGGATTTGCATTTGTTGGTTAAAGGCATCTTGTAAAAAAGGGGAAGAGAAGCTGCTTGCAGCACTGAAGTTTTAGTGGCCCGATTCATGATTCAGCACCTCTCTATAAAGCAGCTCATGTAGGAGAAGCAGCTTGTCACGGTCAGTGACCTCCCTCTTCAGGGAATGTGGGTGTACACCCCTCTGCAGACTTGGGATTCTCACGGGATGCGGCCATCCCCAGCACACGCCTTCTCCTGGCAGACAGCAGCCAGGAAACCGTGTAGGATCTTTGAGACTTCTGTCCTCACAGCTCCAAATCCAACCCATAAAGAAAGGCAAGCAGTGTTATCTGGTATTTTTGCCTGGTTTTTATTTCTCTCTCTCACTCTTTATTTTCAGTTCCGGTTTTGGTCTTCGCTGCCGTGAGATAGTCATTGCAAAACATGCCTAGCTATAGCAGTACACTCTCTCTACTTCACTTGTTTCCAGTTGCAAATTGTTTTAATTTCTCCTCTTACACACTTGCACTGGACCCAAAAAAGAGGGCTATCCTTTTTTTTTTACTTGACTGGAAGCAAAAATTCTTATTCATAGGAGGAAAACATGACTGCTAAGAAGGAGTTTCTGTAGTTTTCAGTGGCTTGGCACAGGCAATTTTATTAGGCAATCAGTTGTGTGGTTTAATTCAGTGGGGCTCAGCCAAGGAGGAAAACCCCTTGATAAAAGTTCACCATGTAGTAGGGCGGCTGGAGCAGAAAGAGAATGACCTCTGTCTATGGCAATGTATTCTGCACAAGCTCTCCCTCCTTTTCTGCTACGACAGGTGGATCACAGAGAAAATTATCTATATCCTCTGAGACATTTGGGCTTCTTTCTCCCCTTTCCTAAGAAAGGGCAGGATGAATCTGGTCTGGAAAATATATCATTCACAGTTCTGTACGTTACAGCACACACACAAAAAACATGTCAGCGGACTGAGGGGAATTCTGTATGAAACAGGAGAGACTCTTGCTCCCAGAGACCTGGGGTAAAGACCAAAGTGTACCAGCTTAAAATAAAACATGACAAAAAATGGGAAACCATCAGGAAGCTGTACTATCAGTCAGTACAGCAGACAGCAATCTCACTGTTTCTAAGCAGTATGAGAGCTGAAGAGTTTTTACATCTGCTCCAGCAAAAGAGGAATCTTTGGAGCTGTTTAAAGGAGGAGAGTGAAGGACCTTGGCCGGGGAGGTGTGGAGGCTTCTCCCAGATGTATGGAAAAGGCACAGGAAAAACACAAAGGCGCAGCTAAAATGCAAACCAGCAACCACAGGCCAGTCAGATGCAGGTGCCGTTCTCTGACTGCTGCATGGGAATGATATTTAGCTGTTTACCAGGATCATAGGCCCTTATCCCACATGAACCCAAGCAGCCATAGAAGTGTTTTGCTTATGAGATGAGTCATAGGGTTTTTTTCTTTTTTTCTAAACAGATACCAGTTTTTCTTGACCACAGATTATGTGCTGTTTAGCCTCCACTCTTTAAAGCATATAGGATTTCTCTCAGTTACCTTTTACTGTCGTGAAAGATAGGTTCCTGTTACAAAACTAAAGGTCACACACTTCATCGCTTCTGGTAGCTGACATCATAGCGCCGTCTTCCCCACCTCCTCCTTCTGTGTCACCCTCTCCTCCCCCTCTACTTTCAATTCCCCCATCTTCTTCCCTACTCTGCCGGGCCAAGCATGCTCCCCATTCCCCTTTCCTCTGTACCAGGTATTTTGGGTACTCGTCCTGTCCTTTGCACCCCAGGGGCTCTGTGTTCCTCCCATGGCATACCCTGTCTGCAGTAATCTTGCACTACATCCCCTTCTTTGTAAACCAGAGATCTGTCATGGCATGCTTCTTGTTGCTAAAGGCTGTGAAGCACACAGAAGTCCTTGCACCAGTCCATGGGAAAAGGTGAGATTAACTTTCTCAATAGTCTCTCTCTTGCTAAAACTTCTTGGTTTACCACTTCTTGGGGAGTACTGGAGAAGGTACTGGAGTGTTTTCGAACCTCTAACATGTTTCTTTCATTCTTCCTTCTTACAGCGTCATGGAGGTCTGCATATTCTTCCTTTATGCTATGATGCTTCTCCCAGGTAAAAGGCGAATTTTTAATTGTGAAAACTGTTTTGATTATTTGTGTCCTGCTATGTGATACTTCCTCATCCACTAAGAAGCTCATTCCTTAGTAGTAATTAATCATTTCCATTGCACAGTCAAGGTCATATAGCCTATGATGTGACATGTATTTAAATTGTGTGCAGGGACTTTATAAAATACATAGTAAGTACTTTCTCTCTTCAACTTTATATCTTTACATTACACTTATTTTATGGTGCTTTTAAATTTTCAGTTTAAATCTATCTTTTAAATGTGTGTATATCACCCCTGTATATCAGAGAGCAGAGCAGTATTAAACGGAAAACGGACAGTTAGATACGGGACAACTGGAGTTTTAGGTAGCCATGGAGATCATTTTGCAGTCTGGTGCTCTGGATGAGCAGTCAAAACTTTGCACCGGGAGAGAGACTGCAAATCTTCTCGTCCTTTTGAACAGAGCAGAGGTGTTGCTATCTTCTGGGACAGAGGACTGCATTTCTCATTCCAGGAAGAGATGGTCCTCCCAGCCCATCACCGCCCATAATAATGGCTACACGCACTGATGAAAGTGGGAGAAAAATCATCCCTTGTGGGGGTGCATGCTTTCTTTGCATGAAAGCATAATTGTGTTTATTGACTATTTCTGTCAACAGGATCAGCAACAGAATAGTTAAATTTGACATTTAATCTGTCATTAAACTCTAGATTAATTACAGAACAGTTAAATTTGACATTTAATTTGTCATCAAATTTTAGATTAATTCTTCAGTGAGACTGAAAGTGTTCACCTGTTTCTGACATTCTGGTCATATATTCCCTAGACACCAACATTTACCACACAGTGTGCACTTTACATTTTCTTCACTGCAATGCTGTGTTATTTTATTAGGAGAATGAACTCAACTTTTTAAAAGAAATTGTGCAACCATCTCCTTTGTGGCAGAATCTCTGCACTCAGGATGCTACATACAAGAATGGTTTGGACCTTTTGCCTGCATATAAGTCTTCTAAAATATAGACACTCACAAGCTCTGCGTGGTAGGCCTTCCTTGGAAAGTAAAATATAGGAAGAAAAATAAGAAACAGTTTTATGACCTGAACGTCACAAGACTAAGTGAGTCAGTTTGAAGAACTATGTGTCCTGTCATACCTAGTGGGAGAATTTGTGTCTAAATGCTGGAGTTTTTATTGCTACTGTCATTAAGTGTTGCCTCTGTGAGTGCAAATACTTGGTGTTCTTTTGTAGCTGATGGAAATCTTAATTTCTTCTCTCTCTTTGTCTAAGGTATTGTTGCCAGTGTGCATCAGGTGAAGTCATTTCTCAATCACACTGCATATCTATCCTGCTATTTTCCAAACTCTCAGAAAACTGACATAAAGGATTTAAGAATTTTTTGGCAAAAAGGTGATGTTGAAGTGGTGCATGAAGTATACTACGGCCAAGAAAAACATGATAACCTTAGTCCTAAATATATAAATCGCACCAAGATGGATATGGACAAATGGACCTTGCAATTGTTAAATGCAGGAATTGTGGATGAGGGACAGTATACATGTATTATACAGCACAGAGATAAAGGATCGCCAAAGGTCATACACACATCTGAGTGTGTACTGCACATTATTGGTAAGTAATCTCTTCTATTTGTCATCTGGTCTGGGGTTTGGGTTTGGTTTGGGTTTTTTTGGGTTTTGGGGTGGTTTTTTGGGGGGGGGGGGCGGCGCATTTCTCTGTCACTTTGTTCAGTCCAGAATTGCATGGTACTGTCCTCAAGCCACTGAAGATGCACCTGCACTGGAACAGACTTTCTAAAGATGGATAAGAGCATTCTCAATAGAAAATCCTCAGCTCTGAATGAAAAGTACTTGGGTGGAAGCAATTAGTAGTAGAAAATGAGGCAATAATTTGCTCAATACTGCATCATTCCTGATTCTCACCCTGTCATACTTTGTAGTGAAAACCATTCTGCCTTCTTCCTCTTGCCTCCTGCAAGTTTTATGGCTTTTAGGACTCTGGAAAATACACTTCTTTATTTGCATCTGATGCACTGCCTTCTATTAAAAGCAATAGTAGTTAGCATTGTTGGTGGTAAATTACAATTGAAATATAACAAGATTTCTGCAAACACCCAGCTATTTTATGATGATATAAATTACAGGGAGAATAAAGAAAAGAGCAGCTCATATGTGGAGGAGTAGAAATTCGTATGCTCAGTTAGAGTAAGATTGAAAATATCTCCGAAGAAAAAATGTAGGCAATGATGAGATTCAACCTGATTTCTTGCATGTTATCAGAGGAAAAGCCAGAAAATCTTTTAACAGGGGAATGGGGTTCAGTGAGGAAGCAATCTTTTCCTAATATTTTCTAGTATTTTTAGTAATTCCTAATATAATTTCCTAATGTTTTTCTATTTGAAGCTGTTCTGCTAGTAACCTTTGTCCTTATGCCTGTGTTCTCTCTTCCACTATGATAGTGCTAGTCATTAATAATATCATCTAACTTCCACTGGTGTTTTCAGGCTTCAAAACT
Source organism: Harpia harpyja (assembly GCF_026419915.1). Taxonomy (NCBI): domain Eukaryota; kingdom Metazoa; phylum Chordata; class Aves; order Accipitriformes; family Accipitridae; genus Harpia; species Harpia harpyja. The sequence continues at coordinate 51,515,019 of NC_068947.1, forward strand.
GCTTCAAAGAAGAATAGGCCATGTGTAACAGCAGCCAAAACCAGTACCAGGATGTCTGAGCCTATTTAGCTTTGTGCTACCAGCAAGTGTTCCCTCAATTCACAGATAGAAAACCTAGATTGTTAATTTTGATTCTCCCAGAATTTACTCAACAAGTATTTTCAGCAAAGTTTTAGAACCCAGAAACTTATAATGTGCACTCAGTATCAAGACCTCCAATTTTAGAGATGCTTAGCATCAACCATTCAGTTAATTAATTCAAGCAGTTAAACCAGTTATCAGCTTAGCCAACATCTGAGCAACATGTTCTAGAAGTCTCAGGCTGAGGCACTAAAACTCTCCCAGACCCTTTAAGGTTTAACTTAGGAAGCCTGTTTTAAACTATTTGCTGCTGTGTTCCTTCCAAATGACTCTCTGTTCAAGAAGCTCCCAAAGGAAGGAGCAGTATAAAATCATATTTTAAAAAAACAAACTTAAAAAGAATTATAAGAAAAATACAAATGTTGAAATGTGCTTATGCTTACCTACTGTTTCTTAATTAGAATCTCATATCATACATGGAGGGGTTTTTGTAGTATGGCGTGTCACACTTAAAATGGACATAAGAAAGATTGAGTGCTGTACAAGAATGATGGGGCAGTCATACAAAGCTATCCAGATCACTTGGTGACCAAGCCCATTCAGAAATACTGAAGTACCTTCTAATACAGTTTACATGTGTTATTTATATGTATTACATTAGGAAAATAGATAGATAGATATATGTATATTATATGTATTGTGTACAGCCAGGATGATTTATATAAGAACAATGAACACAGATCATCCTCCAGAAAGAAGGGAAGGCTTCACAATGGAAAGCTTTGGCTCCTAAAACAGGCAAGGTAGGGACCATGGTGACAAGCAGCTTAACTGGAAATTCTGCTGCTATAGCATGGCTGTAGTGCTTCCTTTGGATGGATCAATAAGGGAAGTAGGTGAGACTAGGGAAGCTATTTCAAAATATGCTATTCAAAGAGTTGGGAGTGAAACTGATGTCAGAATAGAGAATTAACAGTTTGTGTCCTCATTTTAAAGGGGATGTTGAAAAACTTAAAAGCATGAAGAAAAGCTCTACTAGAGTTATCTGAAGGCTAGAAAAAATACAGTCCAACTGCAGACATTAAAAGATCGATCTGATTACCTTATAATGCAGAAGACTGAGAAGAGTCTTGTTTTCAGAGTGTGGAAACCTGAAATACACATAAAATACTGGATATTAAAAAAAAAAGGCTAATTAATTCAGTGAAGAAATAAAAACAGTCAGTGGCTGGAAGCAGGTGAGAAGTAAGGCACATTGCCCCTTTAGAAAATGGAACAAAAACAGGTAGGGTGATTAAGCCATTGAGAAAAATATTAAGGGCTTGATGGATCTGCTGCCTCTTGAGGTATTTAAATCTAAGCCCATAGCCTTTTTGGAAGAAATGTTATCTTTAAATACAAAAGACTTCCTGAAACATGCTTTTCTGTTAACAGTCCAAAGCTCACATATACATAACCCACGCCCTGCATGCAACCAACATCACTTTTCAGTAAATTGAGGTTCCAGAAGCCATAATAACAGAAGTGCTTTGATCAGGGTCTATTCCACTATTTCCACATGTTTACTGTCAATAAGATCAAAACTCTTAAATCACTTGGATGATTTGGCAAGTTTCACAGCCATGGATTACATTCCTACCCTCGCTGTAAAATGCCAAGGAGAGAATAAATACTCCAGACCAGAAGCTGGAGTGAGCAGTCAGCTAAGCAAGTCAGACCTTGAGGAGAAAGAGGAAGCTTGAGCTCTCCTGAGGGACAACTTAGCTAAATTTTGGGGTGTGAAAAAGGTGGGGCTTTTTCCATTTTGAATTCACAGCCATGGACTCTCTTGGGGATTTAAGTGACTAAGCTAAATCCTTCTCTCTGTGTGTTGGCATACAGCAACTAAAAGCAACATCATGTTTCTTCATCCATCCATATTAAGAATTCACCAGAGCAAGGATTAGAGCCTGGATCAAACACATTGAGTGTGCGTGCAGAAGAGTCAGACCCTCTTAGGCTCATATTTTTCTAAGAATCCTTTTCCCCCTCTCCAATGTTTCTCTATATTGTCTTTAGTCCTATTGGCACTAAAATAATGAAGTATTTTCAATGAAGCCTTGAGTCTGTTTTTTGGGTTTTGTTGTTGGTTTTGTTTTTTTAACTTGCTGTATGTCAACATGCAGTCAGTATTATGTCCACATTCTCTCCTTCTTTCCATTATAGTCTACTATTTCTACTATGACCTTTTAACCAAACAAATCCTGTTTGAGACTATTTGGGAGACTACTTAAGAGAGATCATTGGTTCAAAGCTTCCATTTATCATTAATATTTTATGTTTAAATAATTCTTCCCACTCCCATTTCACTAATTATGTCTTGCCTGGGAAACTTGACTTTTTAAAGCAACAGGTATGTTTTTCATTTACTGGGATGAGTATCCAATGACAAAGTAAAAGAACTTGTACTGTAGACACTTCCACATAAAATGCCCAGCTAAGGGAGGTCTACTATCAAGATGAGTGAATTACTTTATATGCTGCCAAATGATTACTCATAATACTGACAGACACCAAGGATATTTCTACCTATGACAGCACTGGACCTCCAACTTAACCCATCTGAAGTCCCTCAGATGATTTCTTTTTCTATATTTCACAGTTAGAAGTTTGTGGTTTTCCCCTTACCTAATCAGGAGGTTGGGAGTAGACAGCACTGTGTCCCATTCCCTTTTTGTGCTTACACACTGACCTGCAAGCAGGCCAGGTTTGATTATTCTGTGGTGTCAATGGATCTAAAGGAGGTGGGAGAGACAGAGGCCCAGTGTCTGGCTGATCAGACTTATGTCCTTGAAACACCCTGAGGACAAGGAGTAGCAAGTCTACATGTACACCAAAAACATAACAAACTCTTCTTGGGACTCCCATTGTTTTCCTGGGAAAATTGTTTAGACTTGCTTCTGCCTGAAAATCTTAAATAATTGGCAGGAACTGTCACAAGATGTGGTATGTCTGACTCATGATGCTTTCTCTTTGGTCTATTTCAGCCAACTATAGTCAACCTGAGATAGCAAGGCTGCACACTGGGGAACTAAAGTCCAACAAATACTTGAATCTCTCCTGTTCTTCCAGCGGAGGTTATCCAGAGCCCAAGCAGATGACTTGGCTAATTTCACACGAAAACACAACACGTGGGCTTGTGCGTCACATGGACATCTCACAGGATGCTGTAACAAAGCTGTACAATGTTACTAGCAAGCTGAATATCACAGTTCCTACAAACACCCTCACTAATATTAGCTGCTTGCTTTACCTTGGAGAGCAGCTGGGGAGCCTTGTCTCAGTGCCACTAGGCATAGGTGAGTCTCCATTTGCCCATTCCAATTTTTGCACGGGTAGGAGCAGGGCACATTGCAGTAGAGCTGATCACAGATAGTAGCATAGTCAAGGCAGGGAATAAATCCTAAGTAGCAGTAGGAGTTGGTTACAAGGGTTGTACATTCTCCATCCTGTCGCCAACAGCCATGGCCACCAAATTCCCTCTCCTTTCCATATGGGAAGTCTTATTACAGCAAGGAGAGGGCACAGAGAAGGAAGGCTACTGCTACACAATCCAGAACACAGCCCTGTTCACCCCCTCCCTAGATGCTGCTGCAGTAGCCACAGAGCAACCTGGATGTCTGGATTAGACAGCAACCAGTCTCTGGAGGTGACATTTAGCTGTTAAGGGAGGTTGCCACTTCACAGAATCAGAGAACTGTTGAGGTTGGAAGAGGCACCTGGAGCTCATCTAGTTCAGCCACTCTGCTCAAAGCAGGGTCAAGAGGTAGCACAGGGCCTTATCCAGTTGAGTTTTAAGTATCTCCCAGGATAGAGACTCCCCAACCTCTTTTAGCAAACTGTTCCAGTGTTTGACCGCCCTGACAGTAAAAAAGTTTTATCTAATGTTTAGGTGCTTGAGCTGCTATTAATCATTCCCTAGAGAGAAGCAGGCGGCTAAACAGAAGAGTCCCTTGGACCAGATTTGGCGCAGAAACTGCCAAATAGACTGTGCTGAGTTTACGAGTAAAGGCCATGAAAATTTGACTAGTCTTAGAAGCATTCCTGGTGGTTTTCGTAACATTTGACAAAATGAAGTGTGCATTCCAAAATGACTGTTTGGGGATTTTTTTTTCTGGGACTGTGTCTTTTTTCAGACACCTCTTGCAAGAAGAAGCTGGGGCCCCGAGTTCCAATAAGACTTCACTGCTGGATTATCTCAGGGTTCCACATGCCTGATCCTTTATTTAAAGTAAAGCTGTATTTTATTTATCTCCTGGGAGAGGAAAACATTCTTTGACATATTGGTTTGTAAGCCATGGCACAAGCGCATCAAAATAAAGACAATTCCTACATGGCTTGCAGGTGTCTGCTTTAGACAATGTTGAAGATGGAGAGCTGTGCTTCAACTGACAGGAACAGGGAGCCAAGAGGGAATGGTAATATTGCAGGAAAGCCTACCAGGGTAGTACAGGCATACACCTTACTACTGCAGATGGAAAAGAAGCTTGCTACTCATTCTGGAAAGAAGTTCCACAGTGCAGTTTTATTCATATAAATTTATCTAAAGGGTTAAGTCATCAATGCTAGGTGTGGCAAACTGCCTCTGTTCTCCTTACATTCTAGGATTTTTAAATAATATTAAAATACAATACAGAAGTCTTCTGAGGTTTGCACAGCTCTACATGTTGCTCATGAATGTTGATATGGCTATATTAGCTATAGTGCTGCATCCTCCTCTTCCCTATTCAATTCTTCTTCTCTCCTCCCTGGCTTTATGAAAGTAGCCACCTGATAAGCAGTGATGGTGGGTACGAAACTAGGAACTCCACATAAACAAAAGCTTTGTTTGGCAATAACTGAAGCTCTGTCAGTTGCTAAACTTAGCACCAAAACCTCAAAAGCACAATAACCAGAAACAGAGGGAAACTCCTTTGCATTCCCTGCTACTTTCACATCCCTTGCAGCATTTTGTTAGGCTTTGACCATCATTTCCAACAGATACCAGGTAGTAACATATCCCAGGTTCTTCAAACTTGCACAGTAGCACAGTAGCTGCCTCACAGGCTCTTGTATTAATCAAGTTGCTGATCTCGCATGTGTTACCCAAACTTCAGAAAGAGTACTTTGCCTTACTGTTGTTTAAGTAGCTGTTAAGACTTGGTAGTTTCATTAGTTATTGGAAATGGAAATAAAGCAATGTGGATAGTGATTTATTGACACTATTAAAACACTGTAAAAGCAAAGGATGCTGAGGGTCTTTCCCTAAACTTCTAATTCACATAACTTTGGGATAGATGGTTTAAGCTAATTGTAACCGAATTAAATTTTTGCTGTGTGTATATCTCTTCTGTTTTCTAATTCAGAGATACAGGGGGAAGAAATGGAGCAAGTGAAGATAAATTTCTTCGGCCCACTTATAGCTGTGATTATACTGATCACATTTCTCCTGGGTTTTGTGATACTGAAGAACAGAAATACCTTATCTACCAACCAGAGTAAGTTATTACTTCTCAGCTTCAGCTCTACTGTCCCTCACGTCACAGGCTTTGCTCTTTGTAATCATCCCTTTACCTACATTCAAGCTGCTGACAGAAGGTTGTGTTTCATGCCGGACTTAAGCTAAACTCCGTGGACAATTTAGTTCCTGCAACAACTTACTCCATCCGGCAGTAAGTCAAAACATCTTTCTCCTGTCTTGTCCTGAGATCCACTTCTCCCTCTTCTTTGTGCTCTGTGAGACTGCCATGGCAACAGCTCACCACTTTTTCCTGCAGTTTCATCCTTTTTTCCTGGTTTATTGGTAGATTTGGCTCCTAAAACCACTGAACTGTATAAACCTTTCTTGTCCATCACCATTTATAAGAAAGGTGGAGCTGGGGGAGGGATGAGATAAGGCTTCTGTCAAGTGCAAGTATCTTTGTCATCACAGAGCTGAAGGATCCAAGGCATTGCTCCACCACAGGCTGCCCAACAGGGGAGTGGAAGAATCATCTTGTACTAGGAACAGAATTCAATCTTTGCATTGCATTTCTCTATTTTGTTCCAACACTAGTCTCAGCAGTCCAGGGTTTATTCTGCACTGAAAGTATCCTCATGCTGACATCAGAGACTATCCTTCCTTGCAGCAAGAGCGAAGAGCATTCCTCACAGTCAGTCCTGTTTCCTTACTCAGCCAAGGGTCCTGAGCCCCACCTCATTCTTTCTCCAAATCCTAAGATAACTGGACATTTACTATCAACTCTTTTTCAGCTCCTGTTTGTCATGTTTCTGTAAATGACATATTCATCTATTTTAGGTGTCAGTCTAGCAGTCTAGAAGCTATCCAGCTTGAAGCTGAGGTGATCAGCCAGACTGCTGACTGGGAAGCATCTCTGCACATAGCAAGTCCTGAGGTCCTGTGTTCCTAGATGCTCTGCCAGAACAAGAATCCACCCCAGATATCCTACAGAACAACATGCAACATTTTTGTCTGATGGCTGAAATCCATTGTCCAGTGTTCTCTGCTTTTAGTTTTGCTCCAGAATGGTGGTAATTATGATGCTCTGCCTATCTGCACGACTACCTCTTTGCTCTATCTTCATGATGCACCATGACATTGTAAAATCCTGAGAGTCAATGAAGAAAGCAGAGCTGCGTGGGTTACAGAAGGGAATGTCTCAGAAATAGAGTTAGGCCACAATCTGTGAATCATAACCATCACTGGAAACATGATCAGAGGCAGGCTATTAATCATGAGCTATAAACGCTTTTGGCAGAGCCAGTGTGGCTTTGTACCAGTGAACTTTCTTGTAAAGCTCCACAGCAGAAAGAGGAACTTCGGGGCACGTCCCCACCTTCTGAGAAAAGTCATGCAATTCATGTCGGCATTTGAAACTAGAAATCACCTGAAGGAAAGACTTGCTTTAAATATAATTTCTGGTTATCTGGATTTTATTTTTTTACTACCATCTAAGCTTAATATGCCCAGTTAGTACCTCCACACTTTGTTCCTCTGTATTCTGGCCAGGTGCTGTACTAGTTGTTCAGGTGGATGCAGGGATAGCAAATGAAAGCATGAGGTATCATTCATATGTGTATAAATCTAAATATACAAAATTAAGCTAAGCAGATAACAAAAAAAAATATTACGTAAGTAGGTCATGTTGCAATTTGGTTGACTATGTTGTCCCTTTCTTAATCGTGCTTCAAACCTTGAAGCTAAAGCAATCCGTGCACTATGCTCAGCTATAGGAAGTAGTTTTACCTTTCAGAAAAGATTCTTCATTTCATTCAAAATATGCCGGTTCTCCAGTCTTGAATGATCTCTGCACTTTATATTCTTCAACAGCATTGACATCGTTCAGGAGGAAGAATGCAGCAGAATTGAGACAAAATTCTTCTGAGGTCTTGATTGTGTTTGTAGGTCTGACATTTTCAGCAAGAGCAGGGACATTAGCAACACATTCTCAAGACAAATTTCAGCTCAGAGTTGCAGTCTGGGGACATAAATTCTCTACAGTTTCTGCTGGGTACAAATATTCTTTTCTGTTAAATAATGTTGTGAGTTGCTAGACTCCACTGCAATTTTTACTCCATTTTCAAGTGTGTGAGAGAATGTGCATGTCCTTTTGAGTTAGCAAAACCATTTGGGAGTCAGTTCATTAAGCTATTACACTATCATTCCAAATATTTTCATTCAGATTAGTATCATTCAGATTTTGTTAAAAGTTTTATTATTATGTAAAATTTTATATTTGCTAGCAAACTTATTTAATGACTTATTAAAATATATGTCTTTTTCTGTGTTGGTGTTTTATTCTCCTGTCATTAAAGCAGTATATTGGGGAATACCCACATTTGGTGTTCTTAGGGAGGAAACACTCCCAGAATTATTTCTTGGAAGCAAATGAAGAAAAAAGGTATTGCTGCAATGACCAAGAATGGGACAACTGAAGGTTTCATACATTCATTTATAGAGCTAAATAAATGTGCACAACTCTGTGTATGCATACCTCCTTGATTTATTGACCTATACACCTTAAAGATAAGATTCACTTAGCAGAAAAAAAAATTCTGAGCACTTGGAAATTCAACAGTTTTTGCAACATCTTAGTACCTCTGAGGGGGCTTTTCACTCTGATACACTGTCTACTATCACTATCACCAGCTGTAACTAGTGGAAAAAGTCACATGGTGGGTTATGTTTATCTTTTTACAGCTCTCATCCTTAATTTGTTCCTAATTACTGAAGTTGTTTGTTTTCCCCCTTGCCATCCCTCTACTTTAGGCTTCCAACCTCCTTCTATTACCTGATCAATTTCTCTACCTCCTCTTTTCTTGCTCTTAAAATCAACTCTAATTCCCTCCTGCAGCTAAAGACAGTTAAGGGGGAAAAAAGCAGGTGGGCTTCAGGGAAAATCTTAGTTTGTCTCCATCTGTTCAAAAGCATTAATCCTCTGCTCTAGCAGGTGTAATGAGCACAGTAGCAAGGCACAAGAAAAATGTAGTTGATGTGCTGGCATTTCTGTCCTCCATACAAATACATTCAGTTTTCCAGGCTATCTCCTCACCCACTTTGTAGTTTTTTCTTTGACAGCATGCTTTCAGTCATTTAGTGACTCTATAAACATGGCAAGCAAACAAATGAGCATATGCCCACTACATACCACAGCATATAACAGCTTCACTTAAAAACACCATTGCTTTATTTTTAGGCATAACATTATGAATTTCAGAAAATGCTAACAGAAATGGAAACTGTGTGTTAAACCAGTATCCAATGCCCTAAGGTAAAATCCTGTCATCAGACTTACAGTTGTGATAGATTGCTTCAGGTTCACTGGTTAACCAGCACTGAATCACAGAATAGTTGAGGTTGGAATGGACCTAGGGAGACTGTCTGGTCCAACCCCCCCTGCTCAGGCAGGGTCACCTGGAGCACGTTGCCCAGGTCCACATCCAGACAGCTTCTGAATATCTCCGAGGGAGGAGACTCCACGACCTATCTGGGCAACCTGCTCCAGGGCTCAGTCAGGCTTCACAGTAAAAAAGGGTTTCCTTGTGTTCAGAAGGAACCTCCTGAGTTTCAGCTTGTGCCCATTGCCTCTGGTCCTCTCACTGGGCACCACTGAAAAGAGCCTGACTCAGTCTTTTTCCGCACCCTCCCTCCCTTCAGGCATTTATACACACTGATGAGATTCCCCTGAGGCTTCTCTTCTCCAGGCTGAATGGTCCCAGTTCACTCAGCCTTTCCTTAGATGAGAGATGCTCCAGTCCCTTAATTATCTTTGTGGTCCTTCGCTGGACTCCCTCCAGTATGTTGATGTCTTTCTTGTACTGGGGAACCCAGAACTGGACAGAGGACTCCAGGTGCTGTAGGACTCAGCACTGCTGAGTAGAGGGGAAGGATCACCTCCCTCGGCCTGCTGGCAATGCTTTCCCTGATGCAGCCCAGATCCTGTTGGCCACCTTTGCCACGAGGGCGCACTGCTGCCTCATCTGCAACTTGTCCACTAGGCCATCCATCTCCTTTTCTGCGAAGCTGCTTTCCAGATGGTTTGCCCCAGCCTGTACTGGTGCATGGGGTTATTCCTCCCAAGGTGCAGGACTTTGAATTTCCCTTTGTTGAGGTTCCTCTCTGCCCATTTCTCCAGCCTCTTGAGAACGCTCTGGATGGCAGCACAACCCTCTGGTGTGCCAGTCCTCCCAGCTTTTTATAGTCTTTAAACTTGCTGAGGGTACACTCGCTCCCATCGTCCAGGTCATTAGTGAAGAGGAAAGTCGGTTTTACTGCTGATTTCTTAATGTCACCCAGTGCTACTGCAACAAGCAATACTTTCTTATGTTTAACGGGCGAAGGGACAGTGAAGTGTTGCATTTCCAGAATATTCCATGGTCAATTCTGAGGGGATTGTCATTAACAAACCATCTTATGGCAAACGTCCCTTAGTGGTCGTCTTCCTCTTCAGGTGAATTATTTGCTACTGGGCATTACATTTGACCACAGAAATATGGCAATTCTATTAAAGAAATCTAGTTCTTATGTGTATTACCTCTAATATTTGGTTTCAAATTCTCTTTCTCCCTCCTTTCCAAACTCAGAAGAAAAAAAACAACAAAAAAACTTGGATATGAAACACTTACCTACACTGGAATGCTGGGCTGTCATAATTCATAACTGGTCTCTTTGCTTTCCCTTCTTCTGCACTGGGAGGGCCACAATGCTGGGGCAGGGAAGGGCCTAAGGAAGACATGTTTTCTGATCCCAGGATGGGCTACCAGAAGGTTCTCAAGAGAAAATATACAATTAGGCAGGACAGCTGGTGAAAGAAGAGAAAGAGGGGGTAAATGGATGAGGGCTAAGAAAGCGTAAGGAAAAGAGTGACACTCCGGGCTGCCTTGCAACGGGAAGTGCATGTGCATGAAGTGCAGAGCCTAGGCACAAGCCCCTGCTTCACAGACCCCAGGAAAGAAAAGGTTCTGGCAGCAGCACCACTAGCAAGGAGAGCTTCTGCACAGAAGTCCTGAAATCTAGAATATTCTTACAGTCCTTGACTTGCCATACCTCCTTACATACTCGTGAATTTTATGGCAGGTTTGCAAGATCAAATTTTCCTGCACTTGGTGTATGCTTGATGCTGAGACCTGCCTACCTTTTCTCCACTGCTTTTGTTAATACAGCTCTTAAAACAAAAACTCATGAAAATCATAAAAATTATGCCTAGCCACCCATTCCTAATAAGCAGTGCTTATTATTTCAGAAGGACATGGAACTAGGAAAAAATGGAAAGATGAGGTGAGAATAGCTCAAATTGCAGTTACATATATACATGCACAGCTTACGAACGATTTACATTGCCCATGAATATTGTTTCTTCTGAAACATAAAAGTTAGACCAAAAGCATAACTAGTTTCTTTCAAAATAATTTTCTAAAGCCTTCCTCAGCCTTGTTCTCTTGCTGTTAGCAAGAGAAACTGCTCCATTTTCAGAGTGTTCAAAACTGAGAACCTCTCTACCACCTCAACAACTTTCTTTTACACCTTTTTTCATCTTTGCCCTCCCTCTGTCCTGCAAACATTATAGAATCCACAATCTGAGGGAGACTTTTCTCAAGGGTCTCAAGATACTCCATGAAAACAGCTTTCACTTGCCTTTCAGTTTGCCAGAACTACAGTGTGTTTCCCAGCTGAGAGGGCTAATGCAATCCCTGCAGATATGAAAATGGGACTATGACACAGAAGCAGAGGAGAGATCTTAGTACTTTACCTTGCACTGTTAAATGCACTCCTGTATCCAGATATATAAGTCATGGTTCAAAAAGATGTTAAAACATTAGAAATAGAGGTGATAAAAAATGACTAAGGCTCTAGAAAGCAAGTTTACAATGTGTAGTTTATGGAGCTCAACATATGCAGACGATGAAGAAAATGGAGAAAGGACCTGATGAATCTGTCTAGCATTCCAACACTTGGAATGACTGGTTAGATAAGGAAGATGTGAGAGATCCTTCCTAGGAGTGACACTTGTACTGGGGACCCCAGAACTGGACACAGTACTACACATGTGGCCTCACCAGTGCTGAGTAGAGGGGAAGGATCACATCCTTTGACCTGCTGGCAACACTCCTCCTAATGCAGCCCAGGATAACATTAGCCTTCTTTGCCACAAGGACATGTTGCTGGCTCATGTTCAGCTTGGTGTCCACCAGGACCCCCAGGTCTTTTTCTGCAAAGCTGTTTTCCACCTTGTCAGGTCCCAGTGTGTACTGCTGCATGGAAAGGAGACAAAGAAGTTGAGTTAAAAGAGGCAGAGTAAGCAGGTTTCTGGAATGTATCTGAAAGAGCCAGCATATAATAAAGGTTTGTACTGAGGAATAGAAAGGGAATGATTTAAAAAAAAAATTAGGTGGAGAAAAATTATGACACCTAGCAAGACAGTCTGTGTGGGAAGAAAAGCCAAGACAAACCCAAGGAAAGAAAAGAAGATGCTCAGTAGCATATTCCCTCATCACTAGATAGCTTCTTGAGAGAATTATCAGTGGTCACAGCTTCCACTATTCAAGTTGCCTATGGCAACAGAGCATATTGTGAGAGAGGTAGAAATCAAGCTTTTCCTATCAGATCAGACATCCAGCAGAGGAAGACTCTAAAACCCTGAGATCTTCTTTCTTCAGACATCTTCTTTCTATGTCTGGGATATTGTACAAGACCCGCTCTCCATCTGCAGTTTGGAGAGTGTCTCAGATGAGGTTTATTCAGATTGGATTGGCTGAAACTGGCAGAATTATGCTGATGGATAACAACAGATCATATGGCCAGTCATCTTTGTCCAGATGTATTGGAAAAGATCATTTAAAATAATGAACCTCTCAATAACAACTAATTCCCTCTCCTGCTTTAGTTCAACTACAGTTAGAGCTGATCATTATACTTAAAAGGTAAAGGTATTGCTTAACTTCTTTGGAATGATGGGAAAGAAGGTTAGAAGTGCTCAGGAGTGAAAAACAGACTGCAGACCTAAGCCTTTATAGAATTTCGATTAGCCTATAAGCACTAGGAAGGGTTTGGTTTTTTTTAATTGGGTCAGTGGTTAAGTCCTTCAATATTATGTACGCACCCAGATCAGAAAATGTATAAAAACAACTGCAGTACAGGAACAGAGTAGGTTTTATCAAGCAAAATACCAAAATGGTCTATCAGCATAACACACTGATACATCAAAACCCAGCTTCCTCTAAAGTAATGCAAAGCAGCTGTTTGATCCCAGCAACCAGAGTTAGGAACCACGGCACATACTTATCAGTTTTTACCACTTCTTAGCTTCCTCTTATTGGCAAAAAGTGAGCGGAAAACTGGATTCAAGGGTATCACATCCCAGACATTCATCTGCAGGGGAATTTCGGGAGGCTGACTGTAACTAGCCTCTCTAAAACCCAACAAGAACACCCGCAGCAGCAGTACGCCACTGAGGAAAAATGTAGTCGTGTCTTATAATGAGGGTCCCTAGCCAGGCCACTGGGCTTGGCTCTTTATTTCCTCTTTCTTCTCCTTTGCTCTCCTGGAGTGCTAGACCAGCAGCGTCGACAGGCTCCCGAGCAAACCTGGCGCCCTCCTCCCGCCCCCCAAACCTCCCTGAGGCGGGGAGCTCCTCCAGGTAGCCCGACCTGCGACCTTTGTTCAGGGAACGGCCTCCCGCTCTCGCCGGTTACCCTGACCCCCCCCGGTACCCTTTTGATTCCACATCGGGTTTTTTCATTCAAGAAAAAGAAAATAAACTTAAAAAAAAAAAAAAAAAAAAAAAGAAGGGAGGGGCGGGCAAAGCAAACTCCCGCCGACGGCCGTTGCGACCGTTGGCCGTGGCGGGGGGGGTGCCGCGCCCCGCGGCCGTTGGGGGGCGATGCGCGCGCCTCGCCTGCCCCCTGGCGGCTTCCCGCCTTCCCGCTCCCCCTCACCTCACTCACCCTGACAGGGGAAGATGTCCGGCTACCCCGACAGAGGAGTCTGCGGGTGTCAGAGGGTGTTTTGTGGAGAGGCGTGGGGTCACAGGCTGAAGACCGCGTCGGGAGGGCTCCAGTTGACCCTCCGGCTCCAAACGGGGTGGGCTCTGAGGCCGGACTGGGCTGCTCAGGGCTTTGTCCAGTCAGGTCTTGAAAACCTCCAAGGGTGGAAATTGCACAGCCTCGCGGGGGAACTTGGTCTACTGCTTGACTGTCCTCACAGAGAAAACGTTTCCCTTACACCCAGCCCAAACCTCTCTTCTTTCAGTTTCTGTCATCTCTCATCCTCCCGCCATGCACCACTGTGAAGAGCCTGGCTCCAATTTTTTTCTCCATAACCTCCTTGTAGGTGTTGGAAAGATGCAGTTCAGCATCCCTTCTCCAGGCCAAACAAAGGGCGCTCCCTCGGCCTCTCCTCACAGTGCAAGCGCTCCAGCCCCGTCACCACCAGGGTGGTCTCCCACCAAACTTGCTCCAATTTATCCACGTCTTTCTTGCGTTGGGGAGCCCAGGACTGGACACACTATTCTAGATGTGGTCTAAGAAGTGCTGACTAAAAAGTGGTAGCATCAGTCGCCTCACTTGTTCTACTGGCAATGCTGCTGTCAACACAGCCCTGGGTATCGTCAGCCTTGTTTGCTGCCAGGGCGCTCTTCTGTCAGGAGCTACATGGACAGAAATCATCTCACCAGCGTCTTCCTCCCTGCTGATGGGACTCCTTTTGTCTTTTCCCCAGCGGCAGCTAGCACTTTGGGAGATGAGGTATTGAGAATCTATGCATTCACTCTGCCAGTCTTTGATCTTGCCTCGTAGTTTTGTCATTTCTCCTTCTCTCTCAGGCCTGGATCATGACCAATCCCACAAGTCTAACCCACTCTCAACAAATTCCTTGCAATTTGTTCCACTCACATTTTGGGAACTTTTCATATAAAACTAGAAAGCAGCCAGAAGATACAGAGAAAAGGAGATTTATTCACATGAACAGAACTGTAAGGCGGTCCAGGCAAAAAAGAAGCTGTAGGACAACAAGACTGAGATTTAGAAAAGCAGGGAAATTAATTATAAGGTGTGTTTGAAAGTGGAAAGCTATTCAGAAAACTGAATGCAACAAGTAGAATGGAGTTCATACAGACCATCAAGAATCTGGACACATCAAAGGCAAGGGACAGAGACTCTCTAAGGGGAGAAGTTCCTTCTTCATGAAATTTATAAACCCTGCAGGTGAAAATTGCAGTTGATGGAAAGCAGTTTTCCTCTCAGGGAAATAATAATTTAAATTAATTATTTAAAGTATACTCTTAAAAGGGAAATTAGGAAAAAAGGTATTTGTAAAAACTGGAAAAAAATCTAGTCAAAGCATTTAATTTCAATAGTGACAGTACTATACAATCCAAACAAAATAAGGATCAGAATGAGAACATATAAAATATCAAAATAATACCTTTTGAATTTTAATTATTTGCCCCCCCAAATTCTAAAGACAATTTTTGTAAATTGTTTTCAGCATTTTCAAGAGGAATAATAAAAAAAAAAAAATCTGTTGAAATTTTCTTTTTAATACCTAAAGGCTTCTCTGCACTGAATTTTCTTTATGGGCTGATCTCAACAGATCTAAAGAGAAGCACTGGGAGACTGATCTACCAGTTAATAGAGAGGCCTGATAGTTTTGGTTAGATAGATTCCACTATCTAATGTTTGTCATTAGACATGTATCAATATAAGTACAGTGTTCTTTAAGCTGCATAGTACAGTACAACTCCATTGTGTATACTCTTCTCCATCAGCACTATTTCCTGAATCTTTTATTGGTGTGAAGTACAATTTCAAAAATGAATAACAATATGAAAAGAATGGAATTAAGTAATACCACTAAGAGGAATAAGGTCAGACAAGAAAAGGCCCTCTGAAGAGTCTTCATGTGGCAGAACTGTGAAAAAACAAGTAGTACTAAATCCTTTTAGTTTGCATTAGCACTACGTACAATAGAACATCAGCCATCTGCGACATGAAAATCCATTCTCTTACATGCCTCTATTACAATTTCCAAGCATTTAGGTAGGTTGAGTAGGCACCCGTAGGGGAAGGCTCCAGCATCAATTTTATTACACATGCATAATGACTGCCACTGTGCAATGCAGAGTAGTACTGATAAAAGTGTGAAGCTGGGCAGGGGTGTCACAGTGACATTTTGTGAAGCACTCTTTTGTCACATTCCCTGGTGACCTCAACATCTTAAGGAAAGATGGTGCTATCATGTCCTTACGGCATTACCTAGGGCAGCAAGCAAAGGAGATGTAGGGCTCTGTCAGAAGGAAGCACGTGTTCCTGTGATTATGGATTTTTAGCAGGCAACTTTTGCTTTCCCTGGGCATTTTAGGAGGTAAACTGAAGAGCACGTGGCACGCACTTAAAGTCTTGGAGACATTACCGTAATTATTTGTTGGCTTTATATAAAAATGTTACTTACCTATTACTGATCTTATCTGAGATACTTCGTCTTAGTGTACATTCCTACTCTGGCTATACAAGCAATATTAACTGAAGTTTTTCCCTTGGCAACATCTGAAAAGTACTTTAAAACCCCACTCCTTTTTCTTCCTTTTCTCCCTCTCAGGTGCAGGAAAGAAAAAAAGAAAAAAGAAGAGGGAATGCCCCACCCTTCCAGTCATGGCAGCAGCTCTGCATGTTCCAAGAATACAAAATATTCTGGAAGAAAGCCATCAATATCACTTGAGCTGTTGCTGTTGATACCCTGATTGTAGCAGAAGCATCTTTTTTTACCTTTCACTGTACACGTCTGAGAAATTTGAAGTAAAATAACAGTCTCTGTGCAGATCTCGCCAGCCCTTAGGTCTCTTTGGCTCAGAAACAAAAGTCATTGGACCTTCCATGGACTTAGCCTTGCTAATATGAGAAGAAGAAGTTGCCTGAAAGCCAAACTGCACAAGAAGCTTCAAAAACATATGCAGGAAAAACATCCAGAGAAGTAAATTTCCTGATTCAAGTGCACTTCTTGAATAATCTCTAACAAACAAGTATGTCAGCAAATACAGTATATTGGATAGCAGGCAACTGCAATGGGTCTTTGCCTTCCTAGCTCTTCCAGGGGATGTAAATACAACCAAAATGCTGTTTATGTGAAAAGATGAAGACGACAGCAGATAACCACAGGCTTAAGTGGTTTCTCCACAACAATTCTGAGTGAAAAAAGTTGAGATCCTCCGTAGCTCCTGATGAAAAGTTTCTGAGCATTAGTTAAGTAAATCTATATCTTGCTGTGTCAGGACGTTCACAGTAGCTCAGTGAGAAAAAATCAGAAAAAAATGCATCCTTTTAGTATATGATGGCAATACTGCTACTGAAGGCATACTCCGCATTCAGTGGGAAGACCCACTGCTTTTATTTTAAAGAAGTAGTCCAATATAGCTGGTAGAAATGCAGTGTCAGGAAAAAGTGAGTTAGATTTTACACACGGTAGAGAATGCAGATTGTTCTAACATGTTTGTCCAGTGGTCTTCCACTGATTAACAAAAATGTCTATTATTGAAGAGGAACAAGCTTACTCTGTTCCTCTTTCTGAGAGCTGGAAGCAGCTGATGTGATTAAGTAGCTGAGTGATAAATCCATTCTTAACTGATCTTTAGAAGATCTGTGAGAAGAGGCAAAATTCTGAAACTTTGTACCAGAAAATATAAAAGGCCCTGGAACCAATCCTGCATGAACCTTGCTGGGAACTAGTGGAAACATCACAACCTCATCCCTTATCCTTTTGGTAAGTACACATAGACCAGCATCAGGAGGAGAACTAACCTGTGTGAGTTTGCATATTTGGAGATGTGGGTGTTTCCTGCTGCTTTACACAGGAAAGTGTAAAGATGTTTGTCTGAAGCTCCATTCTGTTCAGAAACTTCTGCAGCAGAGTGCTAGGTAGAATTTATTTTCAGTGAAAGAGAAATGTCGTTGCCCTGTTAGTTGTCCAGCCTAGCGTATAATTAAACAACTTGTATGATGTATCATAAGGCAAAAAGTATAAAGATGCATTCTGGGGGGGAATTTTTTTTTAAACTAAGTAAAATTTCTTGATTCACAGACCAAAGGAGGAATCTGCCACCTTTAAGTCATAGAAAAAAGAATTACAGGGTCCTTTACAATGTCCCTGGTAAGAGTAAAAACCAAGTCACTGGTGTCATGGACCCTTACCCTTAATGACTTCTCTCCTGCAGCCTAACCCCGACATGAAAATAGAGAACTGAGATCTGGCCCAGTGTTATCTCTTACTGGTTTTCCAGGAGACTCTGCTATGGAAACACATCCTGAGAATGACCCTGCAATGGAGTCTCAGCCACAAGGAAATGCAGCTGAGAGATCAAGTTACCTTCAGTGAGGGAGCCACGTGAAGGCCTGTCTAATTCCGTATGTGTCATATTCATTCTATGTAGGAACAGTTCACTACTGAAATATCTGAGATGGACCACAGCAATTGTTTAACATTACCTACAGACAAATGGTTCAAAGGAAATTAGAAGGACAGCTGACAAGCTGAAAATTCCAAGGAGCTTATTTCCTGCATTTGAAAGTAGATAGGAAAAAATTAAAATGGTGGTTACGATTAGCTGCAATCTGATTTATAATCTGGCATAAATGAAACCTTTCAGCAATAGAGAAAGCCTGGAATTGAAACAATGGAGCTAAAGAGCTCCAAAGAAGAGCTGAGGAAACACTTGGGAAACTAACTTTAACGGAAGGCATCTGTGAAGGTCCTGGTGTCTTCGTAGCACTAAGGTATGTGTCAGTGCAGACACAGAAACTGGCATTGGAGCTATCTAGTCATTTAGGTGCTCAATTTGTTGGCATTACTATAATATGCAAACAATTCCCAAGTAAGGTAGACAAGTACTGTCACGCTGTGCCAGCCATAGGAGAGCTAAAGCACAGAGTTAAGCAATTTGACTGAAGCAATACAGGAGGTGTTTGAAAGAGCAAGGTACAGAATCTGATCTCCTGAGAATCATTCCACTGTCTGATCCCCAAGGCCATTCTTTCTTGTTGAGCCAGCTGCTCAGCAACTGATCTCAGTCGCTGCAAACCACTTTTCCAACAGGAAATCCACATTCTGGGCTTTGCTTGAACCGGGCTAAAAAAGGTTATAGATGTTTCTGAATGGCAAATCAATAACAAGCAGTTTTAGAATCTGGGCAGACTTTGGTCTGCAAGGGAAAAAGAGCACAGCATAGGAAACAAGTCAAGTCAGAGGCTTGAAAGTAGCAGTTTGGCAAATGTGGATTAAAGGAAGTATTGGGTTACTGCTTTAAGTATCCTATATTCTTGTCAGAATATGCTTTTGTACTATCTAGAGCAAATATCCCTGCTTGTCATCCATCCAAACGAGTATACTTAATCTTTTATTAATAACTGCATCTCTTAAACCAGCCATTGGCATTTCCATGGCTCCTGCATCCTAGACTATTGTACATGTGCAGTCAGTACACAGCACTGTTAATAGATTTTCCATAGTAATCCTCCTGTAGTCGCTCACTTCCCAGACACCTAAGGAAATGCATCACATCAGCAGTACAGTGCAGATATTGCTAGTGGGAAGTGCTGGGAAGCTGTCAGTAGGCAGTAGGGACCAGCTTACTAACCTGATCAGGAACTTTTGAACTTTACCACACTGGGGACAATATAGAAATAGACAGATTGCCTTGTAAATAATTTCTTGTCTTCTTTGCAGCCATAGAGAACACGCTTCCCTGTGTGCATATCTGTGTGGCTAATTATTGCCTCCAGTAATTCCAGCCCCTGTGAAAAAAAAAAAAAAACTTCATGTTATCATCTCCACATCTTACGTGGTCAGGCCTCCTACTCAGGATACCTGCATCAGCACCTTTTTTTCTGTGCTGGTCTTGCTGACCTGTACCTTTTGACAGCTCTTGATAAAAAACTAGTTACCACCAGGTGATGATATGTTTGTTACTGACAAGCAGCATGTGCTCTTAGGCCCCCATATGAGGAGTTTTTCATTGCTGTTAAACACAGGCCTTCTTAAAACTGGTTATAGATTTTCTGAAGTAACATTGTTCATTAGGAAAAGCTAATTCTTTGAAACCAGCCCCACTAGTGAGAAAGAACAGCTTTTCATAAATTGACTCAGTAAAAGTCTGGGGAAAAAATTATGTGGTTATGATATCTGAATTTTATGTTTTCAAAATGAAGCTTTCTTTTTCAACTGGAAAATCTTTTTGTTTCCAATATTTGTGTTTTAAAGGGTTTAAAATGTTCAGAAGCTCAAATGGAAAAAGTGGTTTTCAAAATCAGTGTAACAATATTTCAAATCTCCCCAATCTTTTTTTCCCCACAGATTATTTCCCACAGAATTTCCATTCACTATGTTTTATAAGCTTAGGGTCTTTCTGCCACTTCGGGAAGAAGAGATACTTCAAAATCAGACCTTCACAGAAACAAAAAACTGCTTGAGACTCCTCTGTAAACTTTCTCTATTTTTTTCACATCACTGATGCCTATCCAGATATTGCAAATCAGGCACTCTTCTAAAGCTGTTCTTATTAGGGCCTTTGCCAATAACTTTGCCTATTTTCCAAACATCTGCTTGTGTTTAGCGTGGTTCATTTCAAATCACAGACATTGGCAAAATGAATACATTCCATCATGCCCTTTCCTGTAGATGACTTTGGTACTCTAGGTGTTATTCAGACTTTCTAGATCAAAGAAACAACCACTTCATATTTCAGTTCCAGGGTCTGAAATACTGCAAGAACAATCTGATCTATCTGTACAGTACTGTGCTATTTCTAGTTTCATTCCTGGCTGAGCAGGGCAAGTGAAGAGATATGTAAGCACTTAAAAGCATAAATCAAATTTGAACTTGGAGCACTGATGTTTAATACATTGGACAAAACATGCCTGGCATTGCTGTTGTCAAGCTCTGTATCCAGTAAATAACTTCTATACTGACTGCATCAGTACTGCTGTGTAGAGGGTCCCAGGCGGAGATTTGATACTTAGGGCTCAGGGAGTCAATCGGAGCCTGCAGTAAGGCTAAGATTTAAACAAAAGTGTTGCTGCATTGTCTAACTGCATGTGTTTCACTATGTACGCTCTTAAAAAGGTGGACAGAGTAGAGGTATATATGCATAAAAATTGTTGCAAATGTCGTTCATTCATTAGAACACAGGACTGAGTGTTGAGTATCTCATCTCTAAAATGGGAATAATAATACTTCCTTGCCTGGGCAGGCATCAGTCTCCCCTTTGGTAAATCATAAGTATTTCACTACAAAGTCACATCTTGGTGGTCTTTTTGGCTATAGGAAGGGTTAGTCAGTTAATAATTACCCTACTAGCAAAGTATTTGGCCCTTTTAAAAATTAAATCCTTGATGCTGTAAGAACAAGGTCCACGGAGAAAGGAACAGTCTCTACTGTTGCCAGCTCTTACTTTCTGATTGCGTGACTTGACTTTGCACCTCAACTCTCTGCACATTAGTGTCCCTGATTGTTAGATAAGGTAATGGTCCCTCAAACTACAAAAACGCTTTAGCATCCCTAGACAAAAGGCACTGTGGAAGCACAAAAGAACTGTTTACATGAGTTAAAAAATAACTTTTAACCTTTGATCTTGAAGATCTATTTCACCTGTGCACCATATGCTCGAAGGCCTGACAGCTTCAGCTTCACCTTTTTCCTGTGGATGCACTCTTTGACTTCACAGCCCTTATGCTTTTAGCTTGATGGCATCCAAGATGTTTCTTAGCAATCATATTCTGCCAGCAACACACATTCTTTGCTCCTCAAGATCTGGGAAATTTACTGCATTCCTCTCTTTTCCACACTGCTCTTTAGAGAAGTTAACCTCTGAAGAAACCCAAGGAAACAAACAAGAAATCCCACAAGCATAAGGGATTTGCAGCATGTTGAAAATGCATAGGGGTGGAAAAACAACTCTGTAGTTGTCAGCTGAACCTGATCCAAACAATCTGATCAAAGATGATAACTTGACTTTGTTTTGTGCAAAAAGACCTTTGTTTATACATTGGGTGCACAACAAGGGGAAACGATTAGCAACATTAAGGTAGCTGGCCTGGAGTAAGAAATGCGATGGCTAGAAGGTAAGAACAGCAGCCTGCAGAAGAAATTCAATTTTTATAGAGCTTCTGGTGACAAAAGAGATGGTATGGAATGTGGAAGGTTTACTTCAGGGCAGATATTTTTGAACTGATATTTTGCCTCTAATGCTTGATTTAGGGAATGGTGGGGCTATGAAAGGGGCAGGAATAGGAAAAGAGATGGCCACAAACACCTTGCATATGCACCTGTATGGTGATCATGTTGAAAGATTTTTTAAAAAAAGGAGACTGCTTGCCTAAGCCAAAGGGTCGCAAAGAGAATGAAAACATGAGAAAGATAGGAGACCCAACAGCAGCCTCACACTGAAAACTGTGAAATGAGTCACTTGAAAGTGTCAGAATAGTTTTGGGAATCTTCAGGGAACAGAGGCATTCTTTTGGGCCACTTTTTATAGCTATTTCTCCTGATTCAGGCAGGTCCCCTTTCTGTTCCCACCTAGCCTCCTTAGTTGTGATGATACCAATGATCGTGGGGCTGTACATGGACCAGGAGCAAATTAAAAACATATGTATTTTTAATTTTGATTCTGTAATCAGATCAATTCCCCAATTTCCTGTCCATCTCCACAGTCAACCACACACAACAAAGAGGGGTAGGTGACTGTTTGGTGCCAAGGGAGGCAAGTAGGAATTTCTTAACTTTGTGGCTCTGCTAGGAGGATTTTCTTGGAGCCATAGCCTCAGATACAGACATGTGATACATGATATTCATCTGTGTATCTTGTTAGGCCCTTCCTTTCTGCTAAAAATCCAGAACTACTGGTGTCATGATAATAGGTCTATTTGTTTTATTTCAATAGTGACCCAGTTGTTGAATCAGCTACCAAGCAGAGGAGCGCATGTGGCCATGGAAGCAGTTAGTTAAACTGGCCAGTCACTGACAGATAACAGGTAAACAAGATTGTACCAAGATTTGTTACAGATAATTAGACCAAGTCACAGCTGCTAAGGTGGAGAAATAATTTTCAAATACCCAGCACTAAAGGCCTATGTAATAAATCACTGCCTGTTTGTTTGCAGAGTTACTTATTCTTGTAACTATCTGAAACTAATCTCCGTAATACTGAATATGGATATTAATTCAAGTGAGTTGATTCCTATTTGCAAAGGAGAGGCAATACTTAACCAAGTGTGCCTTTGGAGAAAAGAATTTTCCAAGAAGCAAAATACTTCCTTAACTGAGACATTTTGTCATAGGAACTATTAAGACTGATGTAGAAAAAGAATGTAGTAGTATATATAGCTAAACATGATAACACTGCTTCTTCCCTTGCCCTTCAGACCTAATGTCAATATTGACCAATAACTGAGTATTTAAAAGCCACCCAGAAAATTCTTATTCTCTATAAAAGCCTGAAGTCTCACTCTGCCCAAGAAATATGTTCTAAGGCATGACAAATGTGGAAAAGTATATGACAAAAAGTAGGTGCAATACAATAGCAACATTTTAAATTACTTTTAATGTTTTTAAAAGGAAACAGAATGTACTTTCTGATGTACATTATAGATATCAAATCATCCCATTAGCAGCTGTGACACAGAAGACAAGAGGAGATTAATTATTTCCTTCCTTTAATGACTAGATTTATTCAGTGATGGCTGAACAGTGCATGTGACCATTTCAGAGGAAAGCAGAGGTGGTTAATGAGAGCTTCATTAAGACTGATGATCAAACAATACTGTAATAAAGGCATAAATTCAGAGGCTGGGATGTTATAAAGACAGGAGAAAGCATTGTAAACATGTAGTCTGACCTCTTCTGTAACAGACACTGTTGGATTTGGAATTAATGTCCTGACTATTAAAAAAAAACGGTTTTGAATTGAAAAGATTTCCATTGCAGGAGATTGTACCAGAAATTGTTGGTAATTGTTCTGACAGCTATATTACAAAATTTACTTGATGTCAAGTCTGAATTTGCTTAAATTCAAATTCCAGTAAATGTCTCTTGCCCTGCTAGGTGTCTGGGTGTAAATGTAGGCAAATGGGTGTCTGTCCTTTTCTGAGGAGTTGAGGGCTTACCCATCTCTTCTTGCCTAGCCTGGAACAGCAAACAGGTAAGATTTTCTACTTTTTGCTTTACTACCATAAAACTGTCTTCGGATTTGAAACTGAAGAGCTATTACCACTTCCCCCCCACCTCCCCTGCCATGTTGATACTTAATGTCTGTGATAAACTCACACCCTCACCTTCCTTTTCATAAACTAAACAAATCTGTCTTTCAAATTTTCACTGAGGCATTTTTTCCAAATCTTTAATAATTCTTACGTCCTTTTTCTTGCTCATCTCCAGTTTTAAGGCCATCTGTCTTGAAGTGAGAATACTTGCACTTGATACACTATTCCATCTGTTGCCACAGGAGCGCAAATCAGAGGCAGAAGATGTTCAGTTTATGAATTAACACTTTTCTGTGCAGCATTGTTCGGATGAACCTGATGTTCACCTACGTGTCCATTGAGACGTCCAACTTCTTTCACAGCAGTTGAGGACTAAGCCACAGTGAATACATGCACAAGTGTCATTTGTGTGGATTTCTCATCATGAATAACCCAACAACAGCTGAAGAGATTAGGTTGCTGTGAATGACTGAGTAGAAGAGCTGAGGTAACACTGATGGCATTTTATGTGAATCTAAAAAGATACTGAGAACTACATTCTTCCTATTATTAATACGTTTGGGGGTTTGGGTTTTTTTCATCCAAATTTTAAAGTCTTGATGGAAGTGTCTTGGTTAGGAGCAAAAATTGCCCCATGCTGCCTCTCTTCTCCATAGAGACAGGCACCTCCAGGGGGCTGTTCAAGTCTTTTGAGGGGGCCTTATGCTTTCACTCACCTTCTGTTATGTGTTGTATAGTAAGCATCCTAAAGGACCTGCATTACAGATCGCCGCTTGCACTGCCAGTTCTTCATCTGTCTATTGTTATTAGAGAACAACAGAAGACAGCAACTGATTTGTAGAAAGTCAGTTCCCTATGATTTATATGGCGGAGTGCATTAGCATTCAGCCTTTACTACAGTAAAAACTTCTACTTACAAAGATTGTAGGGAAAAGTAGCTATTAACCTTCCTCATCATGAATAATTAACTACAACAGCAGCTGAACTTAAGATTCATCTCTCAGTTAATGTTTGTCCAGACAGATAATACCTGAACTGATCAAAACCAAACACAAACCCCACACCACACCCAGTCAATCTGTCAAAATCTGCTCATGCCTGCAACTGCATGAAACAGAATTGTCTCTTTAATTAAATTACATTTTAAAATTATTTTTAGTGTGTGAGCTAATTAAGATCCTTCTGTTCTTAGAAGGCTGTTTATTATTCAAAGTGTAAATTCTCTGGGAATGCTACAATTTTGGGACAGATCATATGTGCAGTTCAAAAGTGGAACAGAAATTACAAGAGAAAGGAGTTGGGAGAAGAACCCAGAAAAGCAAGCTTATGTGCATATGGCTAGAAATCTGGCTAAAATGCAGCACTTCTGTGCCACACTTTCTTAATAGAAGTGCAGGAGGAGATCAGGAAGGACAGGAGCTAAGGAGCTGTGGGAAGCATGAGGGAAGATCAAGAGGCTTCTCAAGTAAATGAGAACTTAAGCTTCAGTTTTGACCTTGAAATTTTTGAATACATACATATAGGTCCTGCAAAAGCACTTCTAAATATAGGGGGGAAACATTCTTAAGCTATCCAGTTGTAACTTCAAAGTCTTCTGATTTCAGCGTAGTTCTGTGTTTGTTTTTAATCCTACGGTACAACTTTTGCTTGGGTTGTCAGTGCTGAAGGGATATTTGGAAGCCTCCTTTGAGGTCAGATTTGATGGTTCCCCATCCCAACACTTCACTTGCACTAACTGCAGATGAACACAAAGGGAATAACTTTTATGGACCTGCAGACTTAATAATCACTACTGCCTCACAGATGTGCTGCCTTTGTGCTTCAGTCTGAGGAAAAAAGACAGGGCAGTGTGCACAAGGTTTTTCTGTAGCTCTCCTGAACCAAACTTTGGAAATATAGAGAAGAACTAAAGGCATGAAAATGAGGGAAGACAATGAGAGAACTAGTATCAGAAGGAAAAAAAAAAAAAGGAAAAACAAACAAAAAAAACAAAACAAAACAAACCTGACTGAGGAAAGAAGATCAGAAAATACAGGAGGAGCCTGACTGGAAAAAACAGACAGCCAGACACTAGTAAATTTTGCGTTCAGTTCAGTTATTGTGCTAACGCTGGAAAGCTTCACCCTCAGTGGCCTGTTTTTTCACACTAGTTGTCTCTTTCCATTTATGAGCAAGCAGAGATACTGTTCACCACACTGATTTTTAAATAGCTGTTAACAGGCTCAGGAGTTGAAATGTGGAAAGCAAGTCCTGCCTCTCAGAATTACTGTTTGAAGCTAGCAGCCTTCTGGTGCAGATATCACTACATCCATTTTGACTGGCTCACATCTGGAAAGTTTTCTTTGCAATCATAAAATGTGGACATGAAACTGTTATTTTATCCATGGCTAGCTCCTGAAGCACAAGATGACTCTATCATGAGGGAAAACTGCCAGTTTACTAAGCTGCCCCAAGTAGGCCAAATGTGACCTATAGATCAAACAAATGCAGGGACTGAATAATAAACAAAGGAGCTACAATAGTTATAAATAACATTTTTAACAGAAAATTCATTGCTGAAAAGTTACAGCAAAATGGGATTTTAAGGAGAGTGTGCTTGGCTGTGATTAATAGAGAGGCAATGTTCTCTGTGTGCTTCTGCTTTGATATTCAGCAAATACCTTGGAGCTTTTGTTTTGGTTTTTCATACTCCCCAGGGCAGGATATTCCAGGGTTGCTCAACAAATAACTGCTCAAATGATATTGCTTAGGCTGCTTGTATCTGCCAGAGTAGCCCTGCCCAACTGCACAGATCCTTTTTAAAAAAGCTAAGGAGGGAGAAGAAACACTTAAGGATAACCAAAAAAGAAGTGCCTGTGCCTGTGCCTGTGCCTGAAAAAGGAATACGAGAACAAAGAAGATGAAGTGGGAAAGGAGTAAAGAAAAGGTGAGAATGAACATCACCAGCTATTTCCAGATCTGTACACAAGGAACACAGACCCTCGCCAAGAAAGTAGAACATTTCAAAATGAGTTTGGAGGTGGTCCTGGAAAATGTACATGCAGAACAATTCTGCAATGGCAGCAGGGGGGATGGACTGGATGTGAACTTACTGGGTCTCTTCCATCTCCAGTTTCTGTGAAAACAGTCACCATTCTTTAGCAATATGATAAATATTTAAAAAATCATAGATACAAACTAAATAAAACATATTAAATAACAAGTTCAGCCAATTTAATCATGACTTTTCAACTTTTTAAACCAAGACAGCAGGGAGGAAGAAGGAACAGGCTTGAGATTTTTAGTCCTCTTTGTTTAAAGCTAATTCACATAGGACACACCTTCATGAGACTTGTTCAATAACATTTGTGGAGCTGGGCTGGAGTTGTTGTTGGATTGTCCTCAGTCCACAGGGCTGCTGGTTTTGTCCAATGCACACTGGGTGCTGTCTCTCTCTAGCAGCCTTTAATTCAGATTTTGCCTTGTTTGTGTTTCACTCCTAGCTGGACCAGTAGATTTCATTTTGGGTAGTGTAATACCAGTCTAGTCCTTTCAGCATTTAGTCACCAAAAGCTGATTCCTTTCTTCATTCCTGCACTGACCACAACAACATCAACTGCCCTCCAAGAGCAAATCTGCTCCTCTGTAAGGGATCCATGTGTTGCAGCTACACAGACTTCATGGTCCTCAGCAGGAGAAGAAGAATTTTTGGCTTGAAAAACATAGAACTCATTGTTTGAGCACGTGGTGTATCCATAAAGTCTAGCTGCAGCGAGGGGACTTGTGTTCCGCGGGACAGCCACTAGACAGTGATATAGCCACATCTGCACAGCCAAAGTATGTCAGCTTCACACCCCTGTAATAGCCTCAGCCTCTCCCTAGCATTTCCTTCACAGCCTAACAGCTCAAATTTTCTCTGAATCCCAGTCAAAACTCAGCTTGCATATGTTCCTTCTGAGTACTCATCGTTCAGTCTCAGCAGAGAGGAAGGCTTGAATAAAGCCTTTCCTCCTATACAAGCCAAAGATGAGGAACATTCTGGGGTAGAGGGAGCCAGCGATATGCCTTGCCTGTGGTGCTCAGCTTGTCCAATGGAAAGAAGACCTCAGCCTTCTGGGTTGTCAGTCTTCAAACTATCAGCCTGACTTCTTTTATTAGCAATAAAAGTAGTTTAAGAAGTTGAGGCAGACATAGTCATTCTCCCTGCCACATACTGCCCTGAACTTATGTGACAGAGCAAAACAATGGAGAGCCTGGTTTAGGCTTTATCAGTATAATCCTCTTCAGCACGTCAGGCCTTGGGAACAACACTCAGCCATCAGTAACCTGGCTCAAATTTGGGCTTCAGCTTCCCAGGCAACTGGCTCAAGCCACTTACATCCACACCCATTGTATTAAGCATACCTCTGGCAAGCACCAGCTGCATCCTCAGAAAGCTTTGGCAGAATGAATATCAAACTTTCCAGTTATCCCGTCTGACTTTGCACCTTGCCATCTAGCCTTTACACTTCTTCCTGACACTTCCTTCTTCCCCAATCACATGCATACCCTGGATAAGGGACACAGAGAAGCTGGAAGAGGCTAAATTACAGGAGCAGCAAGCCTGTCCTAGCACGAATCCATCCTCCCGACTAGGGCCAGGTGAATCAGGCAGGTTCCCAAGCCCTTTTGGAGAGCTGCCTGACTGCTGCACTTGAGAGCTTGAGAGCTGCAAGAGTTCTGTTTGGAAGGTTACTTACATCTTTGCCCAGATGATGGACAGAGCTCACTATTTAGAGACACAATAGTATCTGTCCTCTTAAACCTCTGCAGAGTTTCTGCAGGAAAATGCTTCTGTCGGATTATTTTGTCCTTCACACTTAGAGGAGACCAGCAGTGGATAAACAAAACACCTGTATGCAAAGAGCAACTTCAATACTCTGCCTTATAAGCTGACACCTGCCCTGTTCACATCAGCACGTGACCTCACCACTCCCCATGCCTTTGTGAGACTCCATCACCTCATGGCACCTGCCCATTCCCTACTCTGGCTACTCACTAGGAAATTAACTTAGAGTGGAGAAAGTCATCCACACAGCCCATGTAAGATGGATGTGCAATGCATTCCAACAGAGCCATTACTCCTGACCAGGGATCATCAGAGGCATCATCAAAAGAATCAGCAGCCTAACATAACTTGTCCAACTGTGCCCTAAAAGACAGTCCATGAGACCCTATTTTCCTTAATGTTGCACAATAAGATGTGTTACACACATAAATCCTCAGTAGGTCCAACAGACTACAGATGCCACTCCAATCGATGGTCTCCTCCAGGAGTCGTTCCCAGCAGTTGCCCACCTCTCTCCCAACCTGCTTTTGCCTCTGAGTTGCTAACAAGCCTGGGCATCTGATGATATACAGTTGGAAACCGTACCAGCCCTGCAATCAAACAAAACCCTTGCAAGAGGAAAGTAGCTGTTTCTGAGAGTTCTTCTGTCCTTCTGAACTCTCTCCTTGTTCTGTGAGACACCCCTTGTTGCTCCCTGAAAATGTCCCCACTGACACCACAGGTGTCTTTCCACCACAAGGGACCTGCTGCAGCTCCACAGACTTGCTTGACAATGTAGCCTTTGATCCTTTGAGATCAAACCCTGAAGGCCACAGTGCAGTAGAGGTGACCACACTACCTTGGAAACCAGAGAAGTCTTCTTGCCACCTCAGTTTTTCTCTTCTTTACCCTTCGGTCTGGTGTTGCAGCTCAGCCCTTCCTAGCTTTTCCTTGTTTAACTGCTTGTGTATTTCCAGAAATAGTCAAAGGTGGTTTTGACTTGTAGTTTTAAAGGAACAAATAGCTGCATGTTCTCTGTAGTTCCGTGTATTCCTTTTCTTTCTACTCTCACACGTGCCTTTGAAGTAGAAGTGATCCTCTGTATTTGTTGGTTTGCTTCTTTCACAGGCACTGTATCACTGAGCTATTAATGCTATTTAGTGTTATGAAGAGATTACAATAAATAGGGAACTAAATAATAAAAAGAATATACTTGGCTTTTCCTTGTTATTCTTCTGCTATATTTTAAGCATATGTTGCATATGGCAAAGGCAGAGACAAGCTGGGATATAAGGACTAGCTCCCAAATCAAGTCACTACTGAAGCTGGCTTGGATCCAGAGTCTCTGCTAAAAATGGCAGCTTCATCTGCAGAAAGGGTGACAGAGTCAAAACCGCAATCAACTGTCATTAGCACAGGACTCAAAATGTTAGTGTTTCCCTGGTGTAAGGAGCTTTCTCTTTCTTTTTCCTCCCACCTAATTCAAAACAAAATGGGGCCATGTGAAACAAAACGAAGGACAGCATGGGTTTCAAAAGGATAGCATGGGTAATTCTTCCTCTGGAATGCTCTGTGGCCAGCTGTTTAGGTTATTGCCTCACTAACTGAGAGATGTGGGTTCAAATCTGCTTAGACACAGGAGGAGCTGAGCCTTCCACATCCTGGCTGAGCTCTGCAATCATTGGGATTAGAGAGTGCCCTGACAAAGTGCATTCTGGTATGGTCTGCTTGAACTCCATAGGTGAGATAGAGGAAGAATGCCTGTCATGTTGCTCAGGCTTAGATAGAAGGGCCCTGAATGGATGTAACTTTACTACCTTGGTTTGTGTAGCTAAGCTTTAGGAAGCAAGGGGTTGTCCAGCAGGAATACAGGAGGTCCCTGTGGGCTTGTCCTGCTGCCTGTCCATTGTCCCATTTTTATCAGTGGAAACAGTTTTTGCTCTGTTGCTACTATCACAGTGAAAGAAGCAATCACAAAGTGATGAAATGACAGATAATGGGGAGCTACAATGAATATAAAGAGAAATAAAAAATTAAAACTTTCTGTTACATTGTTTCCTATTTGATACAACCATGCCTCAAATACTGGGCCACAGAAAACTTACAGCATAAATTTCATGGTTGGCTAAGTGGGGGTAGTGCAGCAATGAATACTGCAGTATCTGACATGGATTTTGTGGAAGAAGTTTGGAAAGGTACCACAATCCGACATCTGACCTGGAACATCTCCCATTTTAAAGGTTTTGTTTTCTTCCATCTTTTCTGTCTCTGCCCCATAACTATAGCTGGATGATTACTTAAAATAACCCCCACCCCCTTCTCCTCCAGTTTCTGCACAACCAGAGAATAGCCTTAAAAAAGTTTAGTTTTGTTGCCATGCTAACCTGACTCCAAATACTTGGTGTACAAAGAAATCTCTACTGTTTCTTCAAACGAGAGTTTATTTTGATTTGCGATTTGAAACATTAACGCTTTTGACTGCTGCAGGGAAGTGTTAGGTTTGCTTGGGTCCCTAAATAACTTTTAGTTTAACCTTAATAGGGAATTCTCTGAATTTGTAGACCTTTTATCTGGAACCATCTCCAATTAAGCATGATTAAGAATTAAGGAAGCTATTCATTCACCTTTGCAATCAGTAATTTTTTTTTTTTAATCTGGAAAGTATTTGTGGTCATTTCATTATGATTGTGCAGTTATATTGTAATAACTATCATAAGGATGATGATCTATTTCTTTAAAAGTTAGTGTACTGCAGTAGAAGTGGGAAAATACATACAATTATTTATCAAAATTAACTGCATCCTAATACATGAAAAGCTATTTGAGGACCTAGGTGACTAAGTCCTTTGTATTTCTGCCATAATACGTGGACTAGTCATTTACTAAAGTTAGGTCTCATGGATCTCCTTCACAAGTAAAGGTCTCTCTCATGTCTTCAGGGTGAAACATACAATAATACACTTTTAATATATTCTAAGTGTCACTCTCACCAGTACTCTGCAACTGTAACAGCATTTTTGTCGTTATTATTTGGGAAAAGGAAAACTGGACTCTCAGGACAGGTCCAGACCACTAGGGTTGGGCTGTAGTTAGGGCTACGTGCTACTTTTCCTAGAAAAAAAAGCATTTTATCAGGTTAAGAGATTTCAGATATAAACTGTATAGTGATGACAAAGGACAGTGTTGCTCTCAACCAACGTTGACAGGTCCTTGGACATGAAAAGCAGCGTAATCGTTTAAGTGCTAGCAAATAACAACGAAAACATTTTGTTCTCTGCATTTCAATCCTTAAGACCCAAATAAACTGGTGAGTATAGCAAATCTGGAGCTGCACCTATCCGCACAACCTCACAACGGTTTAACTGTACAGAGCGAGCTGAGGATTTTCTGCTCCTGGTACCTTCACCGCACGGGGCTCGGGTCCCAGGGAACAGCATAAAACAGCCTTTTTCGGTCTGACCTGGAAGAAGACCCCAGTCTTGAAAAGAAACGGGAGCGAGCGATGCTTTTTTTTTTTTTTTTTCCCCCCACAGTAGTGTCCTGCTGCAGGCTGAGGAACCCGGGTGCCAACCTGTCGAGTCCCGCTACACCGGGAACCCCAAGAGCGCGGCAGCAGCAGCAGCGCTCTGCACCGCGGCCGCAGCCCGGTTACCGCGCGGGGGAACCGACCCGTCGCTCAGCGCAGCGTAGCCCAGCTGCAGGAAGCTTCACGAAGAGGTATCCGACTTGCCGGCACCTCCTTGGCGGGGGGAGCCGGGTACGAGCCATGCCCCGGCCGGGGACGCCGTGCCCGGGAGCGGCGGGGCGCTGGCCGCCGTTACCTGTGGGGCGCAGCGCGGGGAGGTCGCCGCCCCCCCCCCCCGCCTTAGCGTGGCCCGTGGGAGCGGGTCCGGGTGCCGGAGGCGGCGGGGAGGGCTGGGACGGGGCCCCCGGCCAGGGGGTTCTCTCTCTTTCCCACCCCCTCCTCCCCCTCGCCGCCGGTTCCCGTGAGGCTGCAAGTGCCGCCGCGGCAGCTGGGGGGCCGGCGGGGGATGCTGCTGCCGCTGCCGCTGCCCTGCCCAGTGCCGGAGTAAGGGCGGGAGCTGGTGGCGGCAGGAGCAGCCCCGGCGGCGGGACGAGGTGAGCGGGGCGCGGGCCCGCGGGGCAGGTGGGTGCGCGCCGGGGAGCGGGGCCGGGAGCCGGGAGTCGGGAGCCGGCAAGTGCTCCCGCCCGGGGGGCCAGCCCGCCCGCGCTGGGGGGCTGTGAGGAGCACGGGGAAGGGACGGGGCGCAGCCCGCGGGGTTTGCAGAGGCGGGACGGGGGAGAACCCGCGCGGTGCAGCGCCGGGGTCCGGCTTTGGGGGTGCAGGGACCCGGAGGAGCAGAGCCCCCGGCGAGGGGCGGAGGGGGAAGCCGAGGGCGACGGGGAGCCGGGGACATTTCAGGCTGAGCCCGGCCGGCCGTGCCGGATGCAGACGTAATTCCACGGAGGGACCCCTCCGCCTCCTCTCCCCAAATCTTGGGCAGGGTGGCTGCTGCTACATGTAGGATCAGGCAAAAGGAGCAATTTCCGTGGAGCTCAGAGGTGTTTTCTCTGGCTGAAGTTGCCTAGAAATAACATTGACGGGAAGAACAGTAATTCATAACAAAACTTGAAAGAGCAACAGGTTGTTTTACTGAAATCACACGCGCTGGGAAAAAAAATCACCTCAAGTGGTCCTGACAGAAAACGGCTAATAGCAGTGTCGCGCAAACGGATTTGTAACACAATTAGGAGGTTTGGGAGCCCCTAACACTACTCAAATTTCACCATATGTCTGAAGAGAGATTCTAAAAACTAAGGTGTCTGTCCTTAAAATACTCATTTTGACTTCTGTGGATACAGGATAAGATCCTCAGAATTACTTTCATCTGTTTAATTTTTTGACGCGTTTCCCTTTTTACTGATGTTTTTCCTGCTTGAAAAGAGTTGTCCATTATGCATGGCCCTCCTGCTCACTAACAGCCTCTGCCCCCCAAAGCCATCTCTGTGTGCCTTTCAGTGCAGTCCAGGTGCAAACTACAATTAACCCTATGGATACCCCAGGCTGAACTCAGAGGAGCAGGGGAGGTAATGGGCCAGTAGACCTACTGCATGTCCAGTGCAGTGCTCCTGTTCGGTCATATGTGCGGGGAGACTGGCTTTGCAGGCTTTTCCTGATTTCCCCTTTTGAGTAGTGTCTCTATCACAGTCAAGACTTTTTTGCCTCCTACTCGAGTTTCACCACCTGGTGTAAATGCAAAGAGGATGTGCTGGGAGGGGCAAGGTCAGAGGAGTATTAGTGAGGCGTTGCTAAGGCTATTTCTCAGGCAGTGTAGTGTCCCTGAAAGTATTTATGCTAATTGTGGAAATTAGAGCCCTTAACTCCTGTTCTTGATTTAGGCTGGGGCTGGGCAACTGTGGACTCTCTTCACTTACCGTCCTACCCTTCTCACCCCACCATGCTGCAGACTAAGCTCTCCTTGCAGTGAGAAATGCAAATTCCAGCCCCAGGGACAGGATGCGGTTCTGTTCCCTGTGCATTCACTGGGGTCTGGTCATTGATCCCAGTGTTGTGAAGTCTGGATCCATACATCTCTTCTAGTTCTGAGAGTGGAAAAAATTAGTAGGATGATTATTAGGAATATTTTTGCTGAGGTTTACTGAGCGGTGGTGAAGGGATCTGATGGCTGTTCAGATGAAACACTTTCAATAACTAGCTTACATTTAATTAATCTAAGTTAATGAAGTTGTTGAAGAGTAGGTAGTTTTAAAGCAGATTGATTATGGCAGGTTGGTGATGAGAAGGCATACAGAGCATCTCAAAGTAATTTATTTTATTGTAGGACATGACATGGCTGGTGTTTGGGGTCATCTATAGAATTATTAGGGTGATCCCAACTCTACACCCAAGTGTGTGTCAAATCTCATCACAGTATTTGACACCAGACTGTCCTACCCGTAACCTCTCAAAGACGCTAGTGATGGAGTGGGTGGCATGCAGGCAAAATTTTGACATCATTCTCCAAGTAGCAATAGAGCGATAATGACAGAGAAGGTTGTACAGTTACCTCCTGTGTTAAACTTTATGGCTCAGTGAAAGAATTCAGATCCCAGGTCTGTCAGTCTGACGCCCTTTGCACCATTCTCAAACCTCAGTACTTTCTTGATATTTGATGAGCTTGTTAGAATTGTCTTCCGAAATATAAGCAAAAATGTCAAGTGAGACAGCGGGAGCTTTTCAGTCTGCTCCCATTCCATCTGCATGCTGGCCGCAAACTGTTGCATCTGCTGTTGGTTGCAAACAACCTCTTCTGCATAAGTTGATAGACTTTCTCAGTCACTTATTAACTGCGAGAGTGCAGAATGCTTTACCTGCACTAATTTGTGCCAACAATTTTAAGAACATTATTGACACTCAAGTAGACTGAGGTGGTAGCTTTAGTACCAAAATCTTCTCTGCTGATGTATCAGGGCTAATTCTGTATAAGCACATTTTTTGTTCAGCTGAGAAAGTTAGGACAGATGAACTGCTCAGCTCACAAAATATAAGAGATTGTAATCTCTTCATGTGTACTTGAAATGCTAGTGAAGGCCACGCGATCTAGTGTCTTAATTGTAAAGATGATTCCAGAGCCTGTTCTGGGCTTGGACACTGACCTCAGGCAAACCACTTCCTTTCAGTTTTCCTGTTTCAAAAGTGGAAATAAGAACCGTGCCTCACAGGGTCTTGTTAGAAATGTCTTGTTTAGAAACAGGGGTTTCTAAAGCACACTGGAATTTCCATGCAAAAAGCTCTGTATTGTTGTAAGGTATGGTTACCATATGGGAACAGGCAAAGCAGAGGGGTTCGGAAGTTTCTGATCCTTTTTCCTGCCATTTTCAGGAGGCTTCAACTGACTGTTGTGGTGCATAGGGTCAGGCAACCACTCCTCCGTTCTGCAGCCTTCAGGTGGACCTTATAACTAGATCCCCTGTACCTGAAACTAACTTTACTGATCTAAATGCATTTTGGAGTTGGAGGGGAAACTTCATGCTACTGAACTTGATAATTTCTATTTATTAATAGTTAGTTTGGGGCACTTGGGGCTGGCATATTAACCTGTCTCTGCCTACAGTGCCTGGTACTGGGATAGAGACTACTTGGTGCTGAATACAAGATACTGAACACCTGGGTAAGTCTCTGATGACTGAACACCTGGGTGACTGTCTGATAGGGGTATGGCAGTTAGTAAGTGCTTGGGTTCTGATTTTTTGCTTCTCAAAAAATGGCAGGGGGGTGTTAAACACAGCTGTGACATTGAAAATACAGATATGCAATATTCTTTTGTGCAGAAAGCGAGGGCCATTGTGCTGTGTCCGAAGTCTGGAGGTAGATTCGAGCCATTGCTCCTCAGGACTTGTCCGAGTGCAAGTACTCATGGTTAATGGTGGCACTTTGCATGCTAAGAGTGACCATTCCAACACATTGCACAGGGAATGGGAATTTGTGATGACACATACAAAGAAAAAGAAGACAGAGAAAAGAAAGAAGGATGGGGAAGGAAAAAGAGACAGGAGCAAGGGTGGCAGTAATCCTAGCAAAGGGAACATTTTCCAGTAAGCAGTTCTGAATGTGATGTAAAAAATAACAACTGAAAGTTTTATTTTACTACACAGAGCCCAAATTCTTCCTTTGATCTCTGTACAAGCTTCCTTTTGGCATCTGTGGGAGATCACTGGAGAGAGGGGAGTGTGTAGTCTTGAATTTATGATGCAGCCGTGGACAGTCATGAAATGGAATTCAGTCCTCTCAAAAAATGAATACATAGCCGTGAGTCAACCAGAAAGGTACACTCATGGTCCTGAAATGAATGGTAAAAATCAGTCTGTTAGCAGACAT
This sequence comes from Harpia harpyja, assembly GCF_026419915.1. Lineage (NCBI taxonomy): Eukaryota > Metazoa > Chordata > Aves > Accipitriformes > Accipitridae > Harpia > Harpia harpyja. The sequence continues at coordinate 51,551,522 of NC_068947.1, forward strand.
CTTACAACCAAAATAGTAGGTAAATTATCAGAATACTCCATTCACTGCAGCTAAACTGTTGGCATCTATTTAAAAAAATTAACAGTGTCTGTGCCACTGTCTACAGAAATTCCTTAATACACTTGATTTGTGTAATAGTTTACACAAATACACTATTTTTGAGACTTTATCAGTATTCAGCATCTAGAAACAGTTATTTCAGCTTAATAAGTTAGGAACACGTTAAGTGACCTCTAATGAGCAACAATAAATTCTCTACAACACTTTCTTAAATTATGGGATCAGTTTAGTAAATTTTGCTAATTAAACCTACTACTTGAAAATAGAAATATGTGAGCTTTAAAAGGTAGATAACAGATGCACCAACCTTTCTGAGCAAACCAAATACACAAGAACTCATAGAACTTAAGATGGTTGATTTCAGGATTTTTTCAGGAGTTTGTCATGGATAATCAACATATAGGTCTAGTCACCTACAGACAGCTCACTTTAACTTGAAAGAGTTTGACATCTGATGCTCCTGTTTGCTTGTTGTGCTGCTGCTATACTTGGACACTTGATATCTTGAATTAAAACACTGAGAAACTAGGGGCTTTGGGTTTCTTTACATACATCTTATGAGAAACAGAACATTTAGGAGCAACCCAAAGCAAAATCTAACATTAAAGTCTCACTGTAAATCATTCCTGCTGCAAGAAGCTCTGCCTGCTTTCTGCCTTCAGTCAGCAAGTCCTTCCAGGACCACGACACTGCTCAGAGCAGTCTGCTGGGTTTTGCAAGCAACAGGGCTGCTGACCTGTTACAGTTACCATTACTTTGCTCCGCTTAGGAGGACATCTCATAAACTGGAATAGTGGTCTACAGCATGCTCTGCAACAGAAAAGAGAGCTAGTCCCTGCCAGAAAGTGCTGAAGTTGTCTCAGGCAGATTACGTTAAGGAGATGAAAGACATTTCGTCTTTCCATTTCCTGTCATCATCTCCTCAAGGCAGAGCTTAAGAGACGTAGTCCTTTTCTCCAAGAAGTACCATCTAACCTGTATTTTCTGCTTTCTGTTCTCTGTGCTTTCTTTTTACCTTGTAATCTTAATCTTCTTGAAAAGGGGACATTCATTCCCTATTCCTGTTTTTCTACCCTCTGGCTCACCACTGGCCTAGCAGCATTAATTAAGCATTCGCTTGTGAGAACTGCCTGTGCTAAAGGAGCACCACTGAAGACGAGCTGCTGGAGGAATGTAATATTATGGGGAGGTTTCCTCCAGCCCCATTACTCCTGGCTCCTCTAGTGCCAACTGGAAGCATCAGGAGAGGATGGGCGTGGGAGCAGCCTGACTGTTCAGTGGCTGTGCAACAGATCTGTGTCTCTTATACTGGCTGTTAGTGTCAAAGCATTCAGCAAACTCAGGAGCTCTTCAGGAGCATCCACTCACGGCTGTTCTCACATGGTCCATTGCACAAAACTCTCCACAGAGGCAAGGCAAAAAGGGGAGTTGAGGTCTGCTGGTGATGGGGTTCATCAGTGAATTTACAGATTAGGGACTGTGGTAGCAGATGGGTTGTTCATCCAGTCTTCTACTTAAATTCTTCTTTGAGAAGCCTGAGCTGATCTACAGCTTGCAGACGGTTTTGTTGGCAGCCTTCCCTCTTCCCAGAAAGGTTCAGGTACCTTTAAAATACTGAGTACCATTTCAGGTGCACAGCAGTATGACACCTAGCCTGCAGCTGCTGGGCCTCAGAAGGGCAAGGATCTTTCACAAGTCCTGCATCACATCTGCCAGACTGGTGCAGTTGTCTCCGATATCCTGGTGAGGCACGGTATAGGCAGGTTTAAATGTCTAGTGCCTCAATAATTGGTGCTTGTGGCAGGGAATGCCTCATTATTCACATCTTCTTTCACCTCGTTGATGTCTTTGCCACACGCAATGCACGTTTCTGCTCAGTTCTTTGGCACCACTTGAAACCCCGTTGTAGGAAGCCACGACTGAATGGGTCCACATGTACCGCACTCAGTCTGCTATGGTAGCTGCTTTCAAGACAACCTGTTTAGCTGTATGTGGTTTTAAATATTTTGAACATATCATAATTGGTACTCATTAGGAACTTCTGACTAACCCTGAGTAAGCCAGCTGTCCAAGCCCTGCAACAGCAATCCAGTTTTCAGATCTCTCTCTTCGTTTACATTTTATAACATGTTTTACATTTAGCCTTTGAGGAGGAATTTGACTAAGCTGTACCCAGTCTACACCAAGCAGTACACTCTACACCATGCAGTGTTGCAGCTGTTCAGATGCCATTCTTACTACACAAGTGTTTCGAAAGTATTTTGAATTGTGGAGGTATCTCTTCCTTCCAGGAGACTTTGTATTGGAAAGACAACAGTCTGCTCAAAGGACAACTAATCTATGCCACATTTAAGTCCCACAGATATTTTATGTCTTCTGCATAGCCATATATTTTGCAAGACTGTCATATTCTTGCACAAATGATAAAATGTCAAACCTTGCTGATGAGTTTCCTCCATTCAGTGGCCTTCAGTCTAGGGAAAATGCACAGATTTATAAACTGAGCTGTAATCCTAAATCTTCTGCTGCCTGTATTTATTATTTCAGGGAACCTGCCTACAGTCCTTATCTTACCTTAGGGAGGCAACTGTAATTCTCCTGTTTTATGTATTAGAGATTGAAGGGGCTGGATCCAGTTAGTGAATGACAAACTGGGTATAAAAGTCTGGTTTCTAAACAACAGAAGTAAGCTTCCACCTGTTGCGCCACAATGTCCTTCAAATACATTACTCCATACGATACCCTTGTCTAAAGCATTGTAATGAGGATACAAACATTATTATCAACAGTGGTGTGTGAATGTATATATGAATGTGTAAGCATGAATTCATGATATGATTTAGACTTCTGTCTTTAACAAACATACCGATAGCAGATTATGCTTCTTTTAGTTCCCAGGATAGTCTTAGGTTGACTAATTGTAGCAGCTAGCTAAGGTACAACTACTGTTACTTCCATTTCTCAGGAAAGAGCATTTGCACAGTTAATGGTCTCTGACGTGTTATGTCCATTTTCATGGACATTTGCATACCTAAGCCTTTGAAAGCAACCGTCAGTCAGAAAGCTCTGCTTAATCTTAAGGAGAAGGCTTTACCCTCCCTTCTCCACAGTTAGATCAGAGCACCTATTTTGAATATGCTGCCTGGGAGCTTTCAGTTGAGAGCTTTGAGCGGTGTCTCTCTATGAAGTGGTGCAGGAAGCACAGTGTTAATGTGCTGGCTTGCAAGGATGAGATCTCAATCCGCCAGGCTTAAGCAGCAGCTGGATGACACTTTTGAGGGTGGAAAAATCTCTGTGCCTAAAGTGGGTGATGAATATCTCAAGAACCTTTGAAGACCTGAGCTTTAGTTCCTCAGTATTAATAACTGGAATCCCTTCCTCTTCTGAAGTGTCTGCAGCATTTGCTGCATTTGTTTCACTCTACTTAAGCATCGGAGTTTTGGTTCACAGCCATGAAAGCTAGAAGTGTGTAGTTTTAATTGAAAACTGAGGTTCAAATGAAAACTGAAAATGAAAAATGTTTTCAAATGAAAACATGATCCCTGATCCCCAAAGTCATAGGTAGATTCTTGCTGAGTTTGTGCTCTGACCATGGATGCATTGGTAACTGTGGCTGGAATCTCACAACAGCAGGATCTGTCGCCTTGTATTGGAAATAACCAGAATGAAGCAGATTAAGTTTTTGGGAGTTGTTTTGCTGTAGTTATTTTCATTGCTTTCATAGAGTCTATTTCAGTTTTCAGTTGGGGCAATGAAGTATTTTATGAAGGAAGAGCAACAAAAATTGGACACAAGGCACTCTTAATGGGAAGGAGTTCACTACAACCAGAAATATCCATACGTACTGGTCGATGTCATAGGTCAACAATATGGAGAGAAGTGCAGTGGTTCTCCTTGTTGTTGGGCTTCTGTGTGCAGTGATAGAGCTGAAGGTACTAGGGTAGGGGCCTGGATCTAGCCATTTTTCAGTACTTGTCAAACTGGAATTGCTGTAGCTGAAGTAGGACGTGTCTGATGTTCTATCATCAGTGCCAGACGAGGTAGCTGGCAGCACAATACGATGAGAGGTGCTGCAGTGGTAGCACTGAAACCAGCAGTAACGAGAGGGTCTGGAGCAGATGTGGCGGCCTGACGAGAGGCAATGGTGGCCTGGGAGTTGAGGCAGGCACGGCACTGGCACTGTCGGCTCTCTTACAGACTTGCCTAAGTCAAATGTGGGAAGAACATTGTCGCTTGCATGGCTGTGGGAGTGAACAGGTTCAACAAGGTGAACCAAGGGACTGCGAGGCTGAGTGCTCCCCATTTGTTATTTGTATGAGGATGACATGCTTTTCCTATATAATGCTTGGTTCCTTTCTCCCCTAATAAACTATTCCTTGCTTTGTACAGCAACACGTTATTTGCAGAAATAGACTTATTGCCTGTTAACAACACTGAGGCATAGCACTTAATTTCCATGATTCTAGGTGGGGACTATTGCTGGTAATAGCTGCATTTGATGGTATTTTTTAAGAACATTTAGGTTGGTGACAGTGCCTGGCAAATGACAGTAAAGATCCCAACGACATCCTGCAAGAAGAAACTATCGACAAAGATTATTACTGAGGAACAGACTATTTTAATGCCCCTATATCAAAATAATTTAAATAACTTATTCTGAAATTGCTTCTTTTTTCTGAAAGTTTTATAGTTTTGCTGAAATATCTTTCCTGTAAGCAGTGCCATGATATTGTTAGTATTTGCAGTTTTTAAAGTGAAATCTTATTCTGGGAGGTGATTTGTAGTAGTCTCATTTTCTCATTCAATACGTCTGTTGCCATATTTTTCAAGGTGATAGCTACAGTTACTAAAGACTGAAACAAATCTTGGGCACTGTGGTTTCTATTAACACTGCAAAACTGGCGGAGATGACGCAACGATTTGTATCCTCTCTCTTTGTGTGCACTATCTAGAGAATTACTGACTTGTAATTGAGAATTGTTGACAGTTGTGCCAACAAACTGGGGGATACAGAAGAGGGTAGGTGACACTGAGGACGCAGTTTGTTCTGATGACTTTCCGTTGCTGTTAGCAATTTGCAGACTGGCAGGTAAGTTTGGAGGGATGGCCATTAAAAACAATAACATCTTGTAAATTATAAAGAATATACATGCAACACGTGGAATATTAAGATTTTGTTTTTATAGGCAATTTTTGAAACAGCCCTATGTTATATGGCCTTGTCTGAAAGCTCTGCTTGCAGTAAATCAGAGCACATTGAAATAGCTGTCTCAGAAATAAGAAAGATTGACTTGATTGAACCAGGATTTGAACATACAATTCCAGACAGAAAAAACAGTTGACAACAGCTTGGCATCCAGACACTGTCTTTCATCCAAAGATCTAAAAGAGCTTTTAAAAATGTCTAATTACAGCATAATGGGTTCCCATTTTGTATCAAGGATTATCAAAGTAGAAAAAATACACAACTACAATTTTCAGGTTCAGATTTCTATTCTTGGGTACTTACATTCGTATTATACTTCACGTTATTGATCTAAATATGGGTTTAAATGGCAACTTGCATTCAAGTTTTAAAATGATCAGATTTCCAGACCCAGAGATGAAAAGGGGGCATTTTTGATGAGCATATAAAACACTTAAAAGCCTAAATTATTTTCTTTCTCACTGGGATTTGCGCTTTTAAATTTCTTTTTTTTTTTTTGCTTTTAATACTTTGTCTCTGAGTTCAGCCTGTAGTTCCCAGCTAACATATCTCTGTGATGCTTACACTAATATTATGCCACCTTCTTCAGAAGCAAAGCAACTATGAAAATTATTTAGGGAACAGTACAGGAACAATAACTAGGAAGGAAAAAGAAGTCATAATTCTTAGTTAAGCAGGTAACGCAGCAGTGCTGGTGTGTACCTAACAATGCACATTTCCTCCGAAATGAGGTATTTCGGGTGAGCAAGAGTTCACATCCTGTTGGGGAAAGGGATTATGAGATCTATACCTCTCAATTAAGGGAACACAGTTTCACTAGTACAGCTTGCAGTGGGGTTAGATAACTCATGGCTCTAATCTTTTCCTTTCAGTACTGTGGACTGATAGAAATGGAAGATGAACACAGAGACCTATGGGATCTCTCTGCTTTGACTATATACTTTGTCCAGTTTAAATCTAAGTGATCCCATGTTAACTTTATGGTATTGTTCCATCCAAAAAGTTCATGGAGTACAGATTTGAAATTGAGATGTTTCTAAAATTCAGACACCTATTTCCTCAGTACCTGCCAGCTCCCTTAACATTTCCTGTACCTGGGGAAAATACCTGTGGGAATTAAAGTTCACCTTCTCCCAGTGGTCCTCAGTTATCAAAACCCCTGTTAGAACCACAGGCAAGTGGGTGATACACAAAGCGGTCCTGTAGCTACACGGTGGCACGCAGGGCTGGGGCTGGCCTCCCTGTTTGTTACTGCATTTGGGCAACTGCAAAGATGGCATAAAGCTATTTTTGTTTCACCTCCTCTGGTCTGATGCCAAGAACAGCTTGGAGAACCTGGGCATGACTTGTACAGGAACATTTACTTACATGTAATTGTTTGTTGCAGCACATAGTCCCCTCTCAGTCAAATGTTTAAGCTATGGGCTGTAACAGATGCCTAGATTCATTGCTTTCTGCTACCTTTATTTTTTATTAATAAAGTCATAAAATCCTTATCTGCATGGATTGTGTAAATCTTAGAGGCAAAAAGTAAATCCCTCTTCCACTGCTTATTTAGTTTGTAAAGCCCACTGCAGTCCTGACATCTGTTTAACACAGTGCATGTTTACAGTGCAACTTAAAAGGTTTAGAGTAATAATTACATATAAAAATATACAGATGTCCTCATCCTGAACAAAATCCATAAGTATATCAAATAGCAAACCTTATCCCAACTCTTACTCACTATATCTTCATTTCTCCTAAATGCCTGAAGAAACAGAAAGGATCTTGTGGTTCCTCTGCGGATTGCTAAATGAACTATCCTTCTTACACTATCTGCTTGGAGTGTTTCTTCAGAAATATTCTGCATGTTCCAAGACTCTACGTTGATACATATAAAATTACAACAGCAGCTGCCTGACATGATATTATTCTAGGAATACTGTATGACTGTGTAAATAAAGATCGCATGATAATGCAAATCTCAGCTAGTTGAAAAATCAAAAGGTCATTCTCATTCATACTATACTGAGATGAAAAATGAAAAAATGGATGAATAGGGCAGTACAAATTTGAGCTCATGTTGTGGAGGTGAGCTAGTTAATTCTTCAGCTCAGTTCCAGTTCACGTGCTGCCATGACTGAAGTTATTTCAGCTCATTTAAACAAAGTAGTGAAATAATCATTCAGGTTCAGCTGTGATTTGAGGAAAAGCTCCTGCTCCCTGTTTACAGGATGATTTAATCATGCATAAATAATCAGATAATTATGAATTGAATACAGGTCAAATTGATAGTGGGTTCCAAAATTTTAATTAACTTTACACACGTTTGCGTAAAGTTAGGAAGTTTGTATCAGGAATTAATTTCCTTTGCAGTTCATGTATTGTTCGCTGTTCCATAGTCTTAAATTATTGTTAGTTTAGAAATTAGAAAGCACGTATGCAACTATTGGATCCTTTTAAGGTCACATGATAGCAAGAGAAAGAAACTTTCTCATATGTTATTTGTCTGAACAGCTCTTCTGCACTCACAAATTAGAATAGAGTTTAAACATTTGTTCAAAGCTGTGTCCTCTTTTAATCCACCTCCTGGCTTCTGGTACTGCACATTTTTCTCACACTGCCCCTAAATTTCCTATTGTCACACCTTCCCCACATTGGTAAGTTTGATTCAATCCTCTTGCTGTGTGGTCAGACCAGTGGCAGAGCATGTTTGCAAGTTCATGCTCTGCAGGTGAGAGATGTGTTCTTTAGCCTCAGTTCAAAGCCCAGCTTCTGAGACCTGAGCCGGTGGTCTGAGCAGTCTGCCAGGGTCTGTGGGTGTGCTCACAAACAAAACAGCAGGTTCTTGCAGTTCTGTGTGAATAGGGAAAAGGGAGGCTGAGAATATTTTGGGTGATACTGGTCTGAAGGAGAAAGGAGGGTAGGATTTGTCAGAGAAAGTGAAATTATGTAAATCAAATCACGGAAGCATATAGAAGTTGTATTGGGCAAGGTTTTTTTCAAATACACAATACAGTTTGGGGTCAAAAAGAGGAAGACCCATTTCATAACTGAATGACCATAAGCTAATGTGCAGGTGGCTCCCCTGGTATGTAGGATGGCTCAGTTCTAGTCTTTCAGCCAGATCAGGGCCAAGTAGACCTGGTTGGACTCCAGAAGTTGTGTGTTGCAGACAAGCACCCACCTCGCCAATGGCATTGGTGTTCCTGAGCAATGTTTCTGACATTTCTGGCTTAAAACAGGGAAAGGTCTTGTAGTTCTTCTGATGTGGAATGGAAAAAATATCTTAAGTTCTGACAGCATTCACTACATGGGGGAACTTTTTTTGACATATCTTCATTATAAGGGTGGCTGACGTGTGGTTTTGAAACTCTGAATGACACCTACATGGTAAACAAATACTTCTTGGACAGGTGTAAGCCAAACTGCTGCTGCTTTTCAGCACCACTTAGGTTCTCAAGAGTCAGATTTTTAGACTTAATCATACCTAAACTTTCAATTAGTAGCATATTGGGCTTTTCCAATGTCCCTAATCACCTAGCTCTTTCTGGACTTCAGTTCCCAAGACTGAGGACCAGAGTCCGGAGTGCCCATTGAAATGGCAAGTGACTGTGGTGTGTCATAATCTATTAGTATATCTTTGATTAAACTGTAGTCCAATATGTTCTCTCTCACTGAATCTCCAATTCTTACTTTCAGTTGTTAAATTCTTCATTTCCTATTGTTATCAATCATTGTAACCATCTTTATTCAGCAATGTGTTTTGCTGGATGTATATCAGAAATAGGGCTATAGTTATAGGTTTATATGTATATTTATAGGTCTGTATAAGACACTCTGGCTTAGGGAAAGCTGAACTAACTACAATGATTGATCCATTTCAACATGCGTCAAATGTATTAACAGTAAATGATGCTTAAACAGATGCCTGTCTCAAGGCCTGAACTTCTTAAGGTGATGGACCCATGTAACCATACAGGTTTGGAACCCGTGTCCTTGCAAATGAGACATCAGGTTTTTCCCTAAAAACTGTATTGTTTTAAAGCTGCAGGTAAAGACTACTTTGCTTATTTTTACTGGGCTGACATGATGCAAACTTCATTCAACATGGCTAGATCCCAGAAGACACAGCATAGCTGACAGTTTTACTAGCAAGGCCAAAGCCAGGAACAGCAGATTGACAGACAGACAAAGACACACTGCTGGGTTTATGTGATTCTAAATACATAAATACATTAAATACCTGAATATAAACATATGTTTATAAATTCAGAAATATTAATCACCCAGATATATAAATAAGAACAATGATGGTGTCTGATTCATAGTTCTTGATAGAAGATATGACAAACACACAGGGTAAGGACAACTGAGTTAAAAATGGCTCACCTTTGAAAAAAGAAAAGGAACAGTTGAAGTTGGGTTTCTGGATTTCAGCAGAGCGTTCTTCATTTTTTGTCTCCTACATACAGTTTGAGCATTGTCTCTTCCTGATAGTCTGAACGTGTGCACAATAATATGTTTGGGGACACTTAACGCAACTCCATCCTTCAGTCAGGATAGATGGAAAATCAGTATGGGTTTTTAAAAACACCCTGGATATGTATGTCAGTCAATGGAAAATTTAAGCAACAGAGAAAATTTACTGGCCCAAGAATACAGCAGGCTTGCAAAAATGATTTTTTAAAAACATAATGATGAATAGTCATAACAGTAAGAATATTCATGGCTAGTGATGACACTTGTTGGTAGAAATATGAAGTGCTTTTACCTCAGAGCTTAAACAACTGATAACTGTTGGAGTTGAAGGTGGGACCTGAGGTGGAAGGTTAATTATCCCAGCTCAGTTTATCTTGTTCTGAAATGACCAGCGATGATTTCTGCTGGAGAGAGAATCCAGGCAAGTTATATAGAGGTGTGGATCTTTTTTTTTCGGTGTCTGTACATAAATTTTGGTGCTCTTACTGGGATGCTGATAATCAAAATAACATGCTTTTATAATATTCCCCTCTTACTAATCTTTCTCTAAAATAAATAATATAAATTTTTTCTTTCTCTCCAGAAAGCCCGTTGCTGGCTTCCTCTAAACTCTGAAGACACTTACTGTCCCTTGATACTGATGTTCCAGACAGAGCTATTAGTGCTGAGCCTCCAGACACAGAAATTGAATTTACAGACTCAATGCTTTAAGGCTTCAAAGAGCTGAAGGGGTGGAGAGAGGCTGGCACAGAACAGTATACTTTTCCCAATTTCACTTCAGGGAAATGAAATAAACATTTACAAATAAAATCATGAAAGCATTTTTTTAAATTAGGTGTATTAGCATTATCTGTTCATTATATTCTCCCACTTGCAAATTGTAGTGAAGAACCATTTGTCTTCCAAGAGTGTGGTGGCAAGGCTTAATTTAATGTTTGTTAGGAAGTCTTGGATCCTTGGAGAGAAGCTATGAGAGGAGCATGCAGTATCATTATCATAATTTTACATATAATAATATTCTGCTCTTTTATTTTGCTGAGGAACACTGATTCATTGTCAACACCCTCCATCCTCCACAGAATAGGTCAAAGTTAATTGTTATCTATTTACTGGCTAGGGAAGCAGAGATTTCTTTTGCTGCATTCAACATTGCACAAGAAGTAAATGCCTGAGGAAGAAATGAAGCTGGCAAGAAATAAGGCATATACAGTGAGCACTTGAAATCTAACTGATGTAGTTGTTTACTAGAGTACCTCCTACTACTGTTTTCTTAGCGATGTTTTTGTTGCTAATGGGTTGAGCTCAGAAAGAGGTTACAAATGCTAATGTTAGTTTTGTGCTCTCCTTGATTCCTTGCAGAAGGACCAAGAGGGGGGTGCTTTGTTTTGTTTGAAATGGTTTCCTTCAGCTTTGCAAATAGCAAGAGAGAAGAATATGCTGTCTTCTGAAGGTTTAGGAGCAGTCTGTCTTGACATTTTATAATTTGAAAAGGTGATTGTGCTGAGTCCTTAGCAAGGCTCTTTAACAATGTTATCGACATAATCAAGTAAAACAAAACAAAAAAAAATGGCTCGAACAATTTGATTAAAATTTGCTGCTCCCAGTCACTTTCTAAATGTTTGTTGCCTTGACTGTTGTAGTGGTACTTTTTTCACTGCCTGTCTGGTATTTTCATAGAATTTTCTAGTTTACAGAAATGCAGATTTGCTCAAGCGCATTCCTGTGGTACACCTTAGGTCTGTCTTCCCAATAGTGGGAAGGGAGATAATATGACCATTTTTTCCACTGATAGATTAATTTTAAGAGTATTCCATTTCACTTTGTATCACATTAGCTCTTTTAGCTGGCTACAGATCTGGCAGACTTGGGCTTAGCAAGGATGCATTTGGAGTATTGAATCTGTACAGTCAAAAAAAGGAGGAAATAGGACATCACTTTAGTGAGAAGTCTCAGAAGGGTTTGAGAACAAGTTTTCAGGTGCAGTCTTTGCACTTCCCCTTGTAAATGTGGGTAGCTCTCATAAAAGGGAGCTATCAATGAAATGACCTCTTGCTCGTCTATATTTATTCTCCTTTCAAGGCTTTGTCTTTGCTCTATTCAGTTTGTAAGTCAAAACAAAGTATCACACCATTGCTAACGCTGCAGGTTTAGCCTGCTATCTGAACATCAAGCCAGGCTTGTTCTGCTTCACTACAGTAGCACCCACAGGAAAAGGACTCTGGATCTGGAACTTATCAGGGTTTTTTGTTTATGCTTGAGACAAGTATACATGTGACCTAGACTTCAACTTTTACTGTGCTGACACTATAGGAAACACTTCCCTTGTCAGTAAGTTGGTATGTCAACACCAGAAGTAGTTACAACAGTTACAACTAGTGGCTACTTTTTTAGCTGGTTTTCTGGTCTTTTTTTTAGATACTGTAAGAGGACTGCCTAGACAGCTGAAACATGACAGCTCTGCTAAGAGAGTTAATTCCTCAACAACCAAAGTTTAGATAATCTGCAGCAGAATTCAGTGTCACATCGTTCTCATTTTATGACAGTGACACATCTGTAGCACACTCTATACACATGTTGGCTTTTGTTATGCCCCGAGGAGCTTGCATTAAAACTGTCATGAGACACACAACTTCAGATATAGCCTCTTCCTTTACCCAAATAGTATGCATGTCTTTTGCCCCACATTTACTCAGAAGAAACAAGCCTCTTCAAGTCATGCAGTGATTGCATCCCCTGAAGAAATATGTCTTATTTTTTTAAGATCCTGTAAATCTATCAAATCTCTGGGTTTAAGTTTGTTATTTGCATCTCCCTGTGCAAGTCTAGGGAGCTAAGAAGAGAAAACAGTGAGTTAGCTGCACTTGGGATTCTCGCCAGTCTTCGTGGGATGGAAAATTCCTTCCTAATTCCATATCTGACTTTAAATTTGACCCTCAGCGTGTGAGCAAGATAGACCAACACATGCACTTCAGAAAAAAAAAAGATCCTTTGTGTCCTAGCAGGACACTGATGCAACTTTTCTAGGGTCCCAGTCTAGCTGCTGCCAATCAGTGAAGCTCTGTCTTCCCTCGAGCATCCTAGACCGTGCGGGTAAATTGGGCCTCAGAAAAAAGAATGGTCATCTCCCTCCTGCAGGCTGTCAACAGAAGCCTTGAAACATGAGATTTTGTTATAGAGTTCATCTCAATGCAAAGCTACCAGAAAGATGAGTATGTTGAGCCCAACACAGAAAACCACTGGTCCCCAGGGGAGAGTTGTAGTTTTGTGTATTCCAACATTAGTGATCATTTATACATTAAAACTGTCTTCTTCACTGCTAGCTTTTGTGTTCTTCTCAGTTTTTAACAAACACAGTTTCATTTTACTATCTAGAGGACTGATTAAAAAATATTGAATAGGTTCAGGATGAGATTGATCTCTGAATGATGCCTTTAGAAATGACTCCACTCATTGATACCATCCCTTTAACAAAACCTTTGAGCTCTAGCCATAAAGTAGTTTTTAATCTCTCTATTAATTGCAATTTTAAAATTTGTACGGTCATATGCCTTGGAGAAGTCCATGTTGTAGTCTATACAGTTGCCTTTATCAAGTCAGCTTCTCATGAAAAGAACAGTGGGTTTTTTTGACAAGATGGTTCACATTAGTTGTATTTTATCCTCATTGATTTTTAGAAAGAATGCTGACTTAACTCATTTCATTACTGTATCCAAATTGATACTGGGGTACAGTGCCTATAATTTCCTGGGCCTTCCTTCTTTAGTAGTTATTTAATACCTAGATACACTTGCAGTTCTCTGATCCTTTGGAATTTTCCCATTTTTCCATGAGTTGTTCAGTATCAACACTAGTGGTTCGGAGAACTCCTCATTGAGTTTATGTAAGACTCCAGGCCTGTTGATTTGAAAACATTTAATTTTAGCAGATCTCATCTCACATCTCCTTTTATTACCTACAGTGAATTTTGTTGTGCTGACATAATATGGGATGATACATTCTCTAGCTTCGTTCCAAGGACAAAACAATGTGCAAAGGACAAAATGTTTATTGGATATTTCCGCCTTTTTTGGATTGTCATTTACAGTTTTATCACCTGCATTTAGCAATGGGCTCATGGCCAATCTCAAGCACACTAATATTCACAAAAATATTGGTTTTGCTTCTCTACCTCTATTAACTATCAGTACTTCCTTGATTTTATTATCTTCCCTCTTAAGTTCCCTGCATATTGTATCTTAGAAATTGTTATTAACTTTTACTTTCCCCTTTCTTCCATGCTACAAATAAGTGATTTGTAGTATGTTTTATTGCGATCTTTTATCCCAGATAGCTTCTGGTTTAGTATAAATATTTTTGTGCTTAGAATTGCATTTTTGGCCTGTGATTGGATAGGCTTAACACTTTATTTTACATTTCTCATTTGATTTTACACTACAAGTCAGTCAGACTGATGACTGTTCTAAACTGTCAAAGTTTGTCCTGTTTAAAGCTCCAAGCTTACACTGTGGAACCAGTCCTCCCATACTGGTTGATGCCACATTCTGCTTGCATATTGTAATTATAACTGCATCACCAGCATTGATACTTAGGCAATTGCCAGTTCAAGGCAAGCACTTAAAACTTATAGTCCATCAGAAACAAGTCTGTGGCTGAGCTGTTTGAGCTTCCACAGGGAAACTTTTACGTTACCACTAGAGTCCTGGGAAACTTAACCATTGTTTTGTTACTGGCCACTTGACAGGTACAACACATACTCTTCGCTAGAGCACATCCCCCATGACACAGTTTATTTCAAGTTAGCAAGGAAATTGTAATAAGAAGCGGGCAGGAAATGTGAGTAAAAAGTCATTAGGAACAATTCCAGTGAGATTCCCAAAGGAAGCATGAGGGGTTGCCTGAAAATCCTCGGGTTTTTTTTTCCTCCCACTGGCTGCTCATGCTTGCTCCACGTTGTTTGCTGCCCCTGCTGCTGTGCTAGTGGAAATGTTTGTAGGGCTGTACTGCAAATAAGAGCATCAAAACCGAATCAGATTTTTAAAATGTCACCAATGAAGACGTGTTCTGATTTATAGCAGGGTCCCCTGGAAGTTTTATCAGCCAAATATCTATTCTTGGGTGTTTTAGTACTAGACTGAACAAAGCACAGGATAGTATATTTTGTACCAGTCCCCAAGGCAGAGAGCTAAGATGAATATAGGTTGTCCTTTACACAGTGGCAAGTATAGCTTTCATGCTCACTTCTGTAACTTCAATGCTGTATGAGCAGTCTTGGCTCCAGCTTAAGGAGGCTCCACTCTGTGATAATATAGGGCTCCCCCTCAGATAGAAAACGGAGAAAAAAAGTCAGTTAAATACCTAGGGCCTTGTTGGGGATGATGAAAGCACATGAAAAAAAGGACCATCAGAAGGGAAGTCTGTCCTTTCCACTATGAAGTACACTTTGGGTTTATCTTTTGGTGAAGGGGAATCTAGTTCATCCCCTGGTCTTGCACTCGTGTCGTTGCTGAAGAAGAGATCCCTGAATGAAGAGGCTCCTCACCTTTTGAAACTTAAAAATGGTCAGTCTTGCTTCCCTCCTGTTCTTTTCCTGAGATTTCCCAAGGGTGGAGGTAGCATTTCCTTCATTGGGGGGTTTATAGGCTGCCAGGAAAAATTGCAGGAGTAGCTCAAAAGAGGGCAGGATGGTTTTCCTTTGGTAGGGAGCAAAATTCCTCCCAGGAGAGGGGAAAGTAGGGCTAAGAAATGGTGAATGAACACTTGGTTAATGGCACGAGCTCCTTGCATTCCTGTGCCTGGAATAGGGACTCTTGTCACTCGCCTTTCCTCCCACTTGACTTTCCTCCCACTCGCCTTTCCCTTCCCATGTAGATAACGAAAGGACCCATTAAGTCTGCCATGCGGGGATGGAGTGAAGCCCTGTGGATGGGGGGCTGACTCCCGTGGAAAACGTTACTGGAAGTGAAACACACATCCAAGTCTGGCCCTCTCCTGGCATTCATTCGCCACGTTAATCCTGACAGCAACACAACCCGTCAGCGTAACGCCCCATTATAAACAAAGATAGACACATAAATATCTAGTCAAGGTAGAAAATGTGGGTTTCAGGGGTTTTTTTCCCTTTCTATTCTTTTCTTTTCTTTTTCCACTTGCTTAAATAAGCACAGCAGAGCTGGTTTTTTATCACGCTCCTGCTCCTGCATTTTTCCAACCCAATTAGGCCATTACCAGGGCTAAATGAGGCATGGAGCCTCCAAAAGTCACACCGTCGTCCCGGAGATGAAGCGCGTATAGCTGCAAAGTTGGCAGGCAGGTGAGGTGGCTGGGGCTCACCGGAGTGTGACCCCCAGTGTTTTTCTGTTCCAGAAAGATCACCTTCAGAAAGGGGGGGGGGGAGTGTCAATTAAAAAATATTGTTTAAGAAAGAACTGTGTTAACGAGGGGTTGCCAGATTGCGGTCTATTAACTTGGCTGTGTTTCTTAGGGATTCATGAAGGAAGTGGGTGGCCGCAGTGCCTTCTGATTTTTGGACAGCATGGCAAAAGGGGCCGTGAAGACCATGAAGGTCTTCATGTATCTTCCAGTGGTTCTGATAATTAGTTTTTTCCTCGCTGGTCAAGAGCTCCCTCCCTGCCGCAGCCTGCCCCTAAGTCTGCAGTGCTCCTGGGTGATCCTGCTCTGCTGGGGGACAACTGGTCCTCCAGTGGCCAGGCTCCCTTTCCAGCTGAGGCCCTTCAAGTCATTCATACTGTGCCAGCTTGTGCAATAAAGCAGGGTGCTCTTCAACTCTTTCCATGACACAAACCCTGTATTTGGTTCTATTCCCAAGCTGCTGGGAACTCTTCGTGCTGGATATAGAAATGATGCAGAGGAGGGGGTCATCTGTACTGCCCTGAAGTTCTGGTAGCCCTCACCAAGCATTCTTAAATTATGAACTGGAAAAAAACATGTCGTAAGTGTCTAACACAAGGGGACAAAAAGGCTCCATTTAGAAAGACAAAGAATACAAAGCCTAGCAACTAGACTCATCAAAGACAAGCCTGGGATCTCCTGCTTTATTTCAGAGAGGAGCTCTGCCAGAAAGGATGATAATTTTCTGTCATATACTGTTTTAAACACATAAGGTTTTGTGTGCCGAAAGAAAATTAACACGTGCACTTTTATGAATTTTGTTTTTATACATTGAAAAGAATGAATTAAGTTCTTTGCTCTGAATACAGATTATTTTAGAAGCTGAATAGCTTTCCTTGTCCCTACCTTCACCTCAGTTCTGCTGTCTTTACTCACACTGAGCAATATCTTATTTACCAGCTAAATCATATGAAACTTCTTGCAGAATATGGTAGTAGAATCAGATGCAATACTGAATTCACCAGCTAAAGAAATCTGGAAGTGACAAAAATACAATTCCTAGCCTTTTTCTGGTTTATAAGTGTGATAATAGATCTGTTGAGATAAATGTAGTCAAAAGAAGCCCACACATGTCCATTATTGGACATGTTCTTCTGGATCTAGCTGCAGCAACTTGAGGTGTTATTCTTACACCAGCATGCTCTTCACCTGGGCAATCTCCCCAGCAAGAACTGTGCTCCTAATCTGCTTCAGTGCCAAATCTAGCCAATTTGGTTAATCGTATCTTCACAGCAGTTTGAGCTAAACTGCCAGAATTTGCAGGAAAAAGCTAAGGTGAAGGCTCAAGATCTATTTTGATGACTCTTTGGAGCTCCTGATGACCTCCAATAGTGGTGCAATAAAAAAATCACAGGTGAGATTGGGGTATCTTAGGTGACTGTATCAACTGAGGAGAGTGACAGGGAATTTGTAATAGGGGAATATCACTCACAGATATGTATTTTGTTCACAGGAATGTGTATGTCTCAGTTGTGGAGAGAAAGGAGCTTCAAAAAAGTTAAGGTGTTGATTATTTTATTCTAGGGCTGACTTTTGCAAAAGTAGGGCTGTTTTTCACAAAACTGTTTGCTTAGGACGTTAACCAACTGCTAACTAGTGGAGCTAGAAATGTTCTTTGTAAGACACTAATGCTGTAATTGTCTAGCACAATATTTTTGAAACAGGTATCATTGGGTACTGCTAGAGGCAGGCTCTTACACCAAATGGACCACTGATTTGAAGCTGGATGGCAATTTCTGTCATCCTCATACATTATGGGGCAGAAAACATGCATCTGTAGGGTTCGAGATGAATCCTGCAAAGAATCTACAGGGGATTATTGAAAAAATGTTTACATTTG
This sequence comes from Harpia harpyja, assembly GCF_026419915.1. NCBI lineage: Eukaryota > Metazoa > Chordata > Aves > Accipitriformes > Accipitridae > Harpia > Harpia harpyja. The sequence goes on from NC_068947.1 coordinate 51,569,500, forward strand.
TCCTCCCCATCTTTTACAAATTATCATGGAAAGTTTGCTTCGTACAAACCTGTAAATAATATGGTGCATCCCTGAAGAGGGCAGGTGGAGCAATAGGGGAGAGCTACGCTGGGTGCTTGCATGTTGCTGCTTTGGTATTGCTACTTGCCAGTACTGGCTGTATGTCATGGGTCTGTGGTATCATTTTACTGACATCTTTAGCAGGGAAGTGCAGCCCCGCAGGCCCAGCCAGTATTTCTTAGGTGAATAATATAAATAATCATAACTGATAAACAAGTCCTTGCATATCACATTGATTTTCCAGTGCATTGCATAGGCAGATGAGGGTCACTGTTCCTATTCAGGGGTCAGTGTATAGTGTACAGTATTGTATTCCACCCTGTGCTGCGTCTGCCACGAGACATGCTAGCACAAGCCAGCTCTGCAAGGAAGAGTCAGCAAAACCTGCCTTCTCTTACCGTAGGACTAGAGTGGGACATGTACCTGTCCGTGCCAGTTACCTTCCCTCACGCCTGCATTTCTACTCTTGATTTTCTTCTCTGCCTTCCACTGGTCTATGATTAGTGATTTTATGGGTTCGGCAGAACTTCTATCCTTGCTAGAGTCCAACATTTCTGATGAGCTTACCGAGACTCCCTTTACATTGAACCCATTTTCCTTTTCTGGGGACCCTATTCACTCCTGCCTTCTTTAACAGGAAGAGGTTACACATACTATACAGGCAAAAGAAATACAAAAATAGGAAAGAGGGGTTTGGTATTAGCATGAAAGAGGAGAGAGAAGAAAGCTGGAGAAGGAACAATAATTATTCTGTTCATAAAATCATAAAGAGAAAACAAGCAATGGAAAAATAGGGAAAAAAGGACATCCTGGGACAGTAGAGAACTAGAAATGTAAGAGAAAGTGTAGAAAAAAAAACCCACAAAAAATCCATAAGGATTTATTAATAAATCATCTGAGTTAATGTAAAAATAAACCATCCAACACAAAGAAAGTGTTTATTTGTTTTTAATAATAGTATAAATGAGAATGGAACAGCCAGCCAGGGGCTACTTTAGTCTCTGATTCAGCAAACCACTGAAGTACATGCTAAGCTTTTACAATCTACTAAATTTCATTAAAGTCAAGTCTCACTAAAGTTGAGCACATACTTAAGTGTTTTTTCTGAATTGGATTTATGTTGAAATTGGCTCAGAATTACAGTTGTCCTTATTGTTTGGTTCACTGAGGATTCTGCAGGGAAAAAATGGGATCAAATAAAGTGTTTTGTTTCAGACGCAGAGGTTTAAAAAAAAAATCAAGTAAAATTAAAGGAAATAACTAAGCAAAATATGTTTTTCCCTTGTAGCAATTTGACAAAGTTGAATTGGAAAATACGTTCAACTCTCGAATCTGTATTTTATTTTACTTTTTGCTTAGAGAAAAGCCTGAATCAGCCTTGATTCAGCTGATATTCAGTTTAACATCTGATGACATGGATGAAGCATATGTGCAATACATTTCTGAAATGATTTCTGGCCAGTATTACAAGTTGGGAAGCCAAGCCCCAAACAAAGAAACTGATTGGCATAAGGCTGCCCAGCCAGGCAGGAGAAAGAAGCCAGTATCATGTCGAGGATCCTTCCCCACGCCAGCTCTGGGAGAACATCGCTTTCAACAAAACCATACCAAGTTGTTATCAGAAATCTGTTATCCTAGTTTATTTAAAGCTGCACTTCACAGACAGTTTGACTTCTAGTGGCTTGCACCTAATACCGATGCATCACAGAAGGTTTTGGAAAGATGAATTTTGCTGATACAAACCAGATTCTTCTTCTCATGTTTATTTACATGCTCTGAGCTTATTTGCTCCTGCTGTTTTGTAAAAGAATGATCAAAAGCTGGTTGATTAACTCAGAGAAATACAGAAAGATAATTATGCTTTTCCTTATTCTAGTGTTCTTACTCTGTTATTTCATGTTCCCTGACCTTTCAGCTTGCTAACCAGCAGATCTTAGGCTGGCCAGTCAGAAAGTGTGACATCTCTTTTGAATAACACTGCACTAAATTGTGTAATTTTAACTACTTACAAACAACCGACTACTTTGTCATCTCCCTCACTACTCCCCATTCTTCTCTGCCTCACGATGTAGCACAGAAAGAAAACAGTTTAAAATGGCCTGATCCTGGTGACCCATCCTTCTACCCTATTATTTTCTAAACAGGAGGAAGAGGGGCAAAAATAAAAGACAAATGTAGGGTATAGAGCATCCAGGAGTTGATTACAAGGATAGTTCCTTCTTATTCTTTCCAAGACAGACCAGAGCAGCGCAGTTTCATAAATTATGTTCTTGGATTGGCATTTATCGGTATTTGAGAATTGAGCTGAAGCCTCTTTTCATTTCCTTGTAGAGAACTGCATCTTAAAAAAATGCCCTGATGCAAAGAGCATAACACAACGATATTATTTTATGGGCATGCCTAGCAAGAGAGGAGGACTGTGCTAGGGGGATTGAGCCTTCTTGTCAACCCCTGAGAAGTTTCTTCTGAGAGAGGAAGAAGATAGACTAGGAGCTGGGAAAGATGGAGAAACTTCCCAGTTACCTATGCAGGGTTGTTCTGTAGAGCAGTGGTAGATTATACTTCTGTGGGCTGTGAACACAGCACCCATTAACACTTCTGTATCTTCTAAGGCCAGCCCCAGAAAAGCTATTAATCCTGCAAATTAGGAATTAAGAGCAATTCAGTTGGGTGACACTTGCTGGTAAAGTTTCTGCATTGGATGTAGGAGAAAAGGCTTGCTTGGGATGCAGGAATGTATATATAATATGCAGGAATGTAAGGTACCCTGAAAGGCACACAGGTTGAATGCCTCGCTGTTTCACCTACAGGCAAAAGTCTGAACTAATCAAATTTTGCAGACAACATCCCAGTGCCGTATGCATCATCCCACAAGGTTGTAGAGTGTCTTCGTTCTGCAGAGCATCCCCCAGGCTTTCTTTCTCCATCTGTCCAGGAGGGTCTAGTCACTTCCCAAAAATATGGGGTGGGGTAAAATAGCTGTCACTGGAATGCATGCTCGTTAGCATGGTTAGTGCGACTTTCTTTAGAAACAAGGAAAGTTAGGGAAACTAATTTCATTAAAAAATGATACCTTAGCAAAGTATTTCACCTCCTATTTTATTGCAATTCTTAAGGGTCCTATCTCCCCTGTACATGAAGAGAAAAATCATTGAAACTACCAAGAAGCCTTAGACTGATATTATATCTAAGGCACCTTTTCACCCACTTTAAACAACCGGTAAGATGGTAGGCTTTTAACAGGAGGAGTAGGAAACAACCAAGTTAGTAAAGCATGGCACGGTAAGAGGAGATCGGAGTCTGGGATGTAGAGAGGCAAAACAGGACAGCTTTAAGATGTAGACCAGATGGATTCCCTGGTACCTATAGTCTCTAAATCTGAGATTGCTGGAGGGTCCAATGCAGCTCCCAGCATAAATTACGGTTGTCAATAACTAGTGGGTTTATGGCAACTTCTCAAAAGTCTGCAGATGGGCTGCTGTGCCTTTAGAACTCCCTAGGACCTGGAAGTCCCTCCAAGCCCTGCTGTTCTGCCACGGCTTCTGTGCAGTGCTGTAGCTCCTCAGCGTTTCTTAGCAGTTCATTAAGCAATCTAATGAATTTGTCACATGTTGTTTCTTGTCTAGTCATTTTCCAGTGAGCGCTGGGGGTGCAGCAGAATGCTTTGCTTGGTAGGATGCCTTGATAACCTCATACATTTCAGTACTCCCTTTTATGTATACACACATGCACTTTTCCTGCACTGGTAGTGAAGAAGGCACAGGAGTGGAAAGATGAGAAGTTGCAGAATTGTCTTATTCCCTGCTGGTATATGTTTCGGAGCTTTGTGATATGTCTTGTAGAAATGAGCTTTATCTCTTATTGCAGAAAACTCTTACCCATCAGAGGAATAAAACCAGTCATGCCTATAAGGCCCCTAGAGCTGCTGCTTAGGCTAGCTTACAGCCATGCCTGTGTAGAAATGGCTCCAAAGACATAGGTCACCCTTCACATAGATTTCCACCAAGCAGTCACTACTCAGAAACCACTTAGAGCTCTGTGTCTGCTAACACACCCTGTGTCTGCTAATGGTGTTCGCTGAGTGCATTCAGTGAGTCTCTAAGGTATTTTCTATTGCCACTTCTGTATTTTGCTTCCCACCATCAGCACACACAGAACTATTTCCACAAAGGGATATCAGTTCCCAGGACCCAAATCACACTGATCAAGGATTTTGAACATGATACTGATGCAAGTTACCTGAGAAGTGTTAAGTGAATCCCAAAGTCAGGTACAGTCCTGGTTGAAAGGTGGTTGCTATAAAGCCATGCAATCCCAGCTACACTGCTTGGCATGTGGTCATGTGCACTTTATGAGCCAGTGCTGAAGTGGGAGGCAGATCAGAGGCCTTGTAATCCCACATTAAATCCACACATGGTAAATGCTGCCTGTGGGCAGGTTTGGATTTTTACCTGATTGTGCAAGAGCCAGGAGCTGATGCTCTTTTGACTGCTGTTGCTACCACTAAATTTGTTTGAGACTCCTTCAAACAAAGTGTTCTGGTTAGTCCTGGCTCTTTTTTCCATATCTGCAGTTCCCCAGAGACTCAGACATCAGCCTCTAACAGTTTAGGTTTCCTTGTTCTCAAGCTGCTTCGTGGAGCAAAATATCAGCAGTGATGCCCTAGGCATATTTCTGCCACTCTGCTATTTCGTAGTGCTAAACACAGATCAGAGTGTGACTCCACACTCTTTTTTGGTAGGCTCTTTATTATTTGGATACCAGTACATGATCTTAGGAGTAAAGAAAAACTAATGATATGGCTGCTACATGAAAATAATGTTATAGGTACGAAAATACTAGAAACTTAAATGGTAAATCACTGACAAATTTAACAATGTTGGACATATCAGATGTAGCAGAATTAAATGTGATACAATTGCCTGGTTTACTATATTCTCTTTTTTTATGTTTAGTTTATCTTGGAGAATTCAGAATGTTACTCTAGGACAACTGCTTAGGTTTTTCATGGCCAACTTAAACATGTTCTTAGGCATACTTTTCCTTCTGTGGGCTATTCCTCCCAGTGCTAAGAATATGGCTTTCTTCATTTGAACTGGCCAGGTCTTGCTATTTACAAGCTTCAGCAGCTTCTTCAGTACCGTGGCTGATTTGTACGCGGTATTTTTGGCCTCCTCTTAGCTTTTCCGATGCCAAGTGTGACTGTAATGTATCTTTTTTTAACATATATTTTCTGTAGTGTAATAGGATATTAGCATCCTGATTCCTGCCAGCTAAATTCCATCTACAACAGATAACACCCCCTTAAGCTAATAGCAGTGTATGGCAATACTGTCCTGGAGACCCTGTGCTGATGGTCTTGATGATTTTGTAAAGCCTTATTCTCAGTAAAAGTTCTAGCATTCATGTTTTGTATTTAGTTCAAAACTAAGTGTATCGGTAGTGTTTTTAAAACAGAGTCATTATTCTAGATCTGAGTTTTGCTCTACACTCCTCTTGTTTCTGAACTCTCCAAACTTTTCTGAGGCTGAGATTCCATTTCCCAATCATGCTATTTGTCCAGACAAAAATCTCCCTGTTTTGGGGAGCGTGGTATGTAAGAATTGCCTCCTTCGGCATTGGCAATAAGTGCTTTATAGTAATTTTCAGTTAACGCTTGCCTTCTTTAAAGACAGAACAGTTTAATTCCACAGACAAAGTTCAAACATAGCTTTTCCATTTGAGCACACTAGCAGTCTGCTTTTGATTGTGTCTTTGATGCGCTCATCCCTCATTTTGACCAAAGAGGTGCAAGAAGGCTGAGCTAATGCCTGCTCCAGTGACGTACGTGAACAATTTACTTTTTCTCATATTGTCATGGTACCTCAGCACTAGAAGTCTTGTCTAGTCTCAGAACTATGAAGACTTGTGTCCTGTGTCCATTGTCTGCTTCATAGAAGTGCCCTCCTTTAGCTGTCTTGAGCAATGCATTGGGCACAAAGTTGACCACATATATCCTCTGTGATTTCTGTTCTACCTGAACCTCTTCTTTGTCTGTTGAGGGCAGGTGGGTTGCTCATGGCTTCAACCTTACCATGATCTAACCGTATGTCTTGCATTAGAATTTCAATTTCATTAGAATTTCAATTTCATTAGAATGTCTTGCTGTAGAATTTCAAGCTACAGCAGGATATCCGCTAAGGAGTTTCTGTCACTTTAGCAAATTACAACGCTCTGTTAGAGTGAGGCTTAATGAATCCCAGACTTAAAAGCCACAAAAAACCCTAATGAATTATTCTAGCACCTGCATTACACAAGGTATAGCGCTCCAGCCAGTAATTATTTTATCAGATGCACAGCTCCTGACTGAGCTATGCTGGACCTTCTAGAAAGGTATAGAAACTTTGAAACTTCAACAATCAAAAGCTGAAGAGGGAGTGCTCAAGCATTTTCTGACAAAGCAGCATTTCATCAGAAAACAATCATTTGTCAAAAGCAAGAAGCCTTGTGGAAGACTTCTGGCAGGGCAGTGCTTCGCTGAAATGCAGCTGGAGTTCCCACAAGCTTTTGCTTCATGGCCAACAGGCCCCAAGGGGTGGGTGAACACCTTGGCTCCTCCAAACCACCCAACATTGTAGCTCTGGGGCAACCTCACCTCCAGGCTGTGCTGGCCATGGGACATGCAGGCCTCCCAGGGACAGGACAAGCCAGCTGAATAGGCTGTGTGGGTGTCCAGGGTCTTTTGGGGTCTGGGACAGCCCTGTTGCCATGGCCAGGATCAGGCATCTTCCCCAGCTCTCTGCTGTAAAAAGGTCCTAAAAGCCCGGGAGACTCAGCTGAGCTTGAGCATGTTGGTACCCAGGTAAATCACAGGAAGTTTAGCAGGTTCTACCTTTGGGCTGAATGGGAGGAAAAGGCTTTTGGAAGATAAGAATTTCTCGTGAGGTTCCATGGCCTTGTGGATATAAACATGCTCAACTTTGCCTTGTGTTCAGCTGATGATCTACCATAAGTTAAAAATGTCATGCTGTTCCAAAAAAGACAAGTGCCACGCTGAGATGTATAAACAGGGCTGTAGCCTGCAAGACACACGAAGTAATCCTACCACTCTGCTCAGTGCTGGTAAGGGCCCAGCAAGGACACTGTGTCCATTTCTGGGCACCAGCCTGCACTAAATGTGGAGACATGCTGGAGAGAGGTCAGAGGAACAAAACAAGAATAATTTGAGCTCAGGAAAGCATCTTTATGAAAAAAGATTAAATTAATTTAGTTTGCTTGGTCTAAAAAAAAAGACAAAAAGGGTAGATGAATTCAAATCCCAAATAAGGCAATTTTGAGGAGGGAGGCACTGGACTGCATGTGATAGATGGGAGAAGGCAGGCTTAAGTTGCAACAAAAAACATTCAAGTTAGATGTGAGAAAACATTTGCCTCGGTAAGAGCAGAGAAGCATTGGAGTAGGCTGCCCTGGGTGTCTGACAGGTCTTCTTCCCCAAAAGGTTTTAGAGAAAATATGTCAGGAACAGCACTACTATTGCCGAGCCCTTCTTCGGCTAAGGGACAGGCTGCATGACCCCTTGAGATCCTTTCCAACCCAGCTATTATGTGAACTTGAGCAGCTGCTATTTAGAGTTGTGGTTAGTTACTGTTTGATTAAGAGGTACTTCATAAGTAATATATGCCATGAGTGTGCCATTCAGCTTCTTTTCACCCAAAGAACAAAGATTTATTGAACATTTCTGGCTTTTCTGTGTGATTTAGTCTGACAACTAAAACATACATTCAACTAGCAAAATGGTGTCGATTGCTGCAAGCCGTTCAAATACCCACGACTGTACCCTGGGTACCATGTCTCCCCGCTCAGGTACTGTTTCTGCCATGCCAATAGTGTCCTGATGTCTCCTCCTGTTCCTGGAAACACTTTAAGTTCCTCCACTGAAGCTTAGGTGAGATAGCTGCTACTTTACTACCAGTTCCAAGAGAGTTCAAAATCAAAATGTCTGATAGTTACAAAACAGAGTGCAAAAAAAAATTAAAGAATATTTTTAAAAAGGGGAGGGGGATTAAAAATAGGGCTGTGTCAAAAAAAATGGAAATTACAATACTTATTTTTTATATTTTTCTTGCAAAAGAAATCTGATGGAATTCTATTTGCTGAATATATGTACAGAGAAAAGGTGTTCTGCACTGAAGAACTTATAATCAAAGAATTTATGTGCTAATACTAAATAATGTTTTAAATGTAGAAATATTTGCAAGGGAAAAAAATAGCAATGGATTCCTAGCTTCCTTCTTAATTCAGTTTCTTGATAATCTAATCTTTTTAATTTATTAGCTGAAAACTGCAAGACCACACTAATTGTTCTATTAGTAGTACAATTTCCACCTATATTTTGCTAAGTTTTATGTCTTCAGGCATGCATTAGCAGGTAATTCAATCTTTGGCTGCATAATGCTTTCCATTAATAAGGAAGAGGCTCATAATCTTAATCCAATTAAAGAAAAGAGAACTGAAGGAAGATTTGCCACAACAAAAGATGATACTAGAGGGTATTATCTTGGGGCACTGGCAGCAAGCTAATAACTGTTCATCAGGAAATCAGTATCTTCAAATATATTCAACCTCAGGTGTGGAGAGCACTTGAAAGCAGCTGGGAGACCTGTGTCTCCTATTAAATGAGTTTGAGATACTTGGTTTCCCAGCTATAGTTGGTATTTAAGTATGCAGAGTTGTAAATTTTGACACTGAGATTTACAAGGAGCTGGGCGTACACTTAGTTTTGCTTTTTCTGGATATCATTTTGTGCCAGTGCATCTTTGGACATTTATCCCGCAGGTTGCTGCCTCAAGGGTGTGTTTTATATACACACAGCCCATCTTGTTCACAGACAGCACCTCTGGTATTATTTCAGTTCTGTGTCATGTCCCTGAGAATAGCTAGTTCCAAATTATTCAGGGGGGATATCAAGTGTTACCCTATACCATGAATGAATAACTTTGTTTTCATTGTCTAATCCCTTCTCATACTCTTGAATGACATCTTGGAGTACTGAGCACTGTAAATGCTGTTTTAAAATGAACTCTATTTTACCAGTTTAGATCTTTCAACTTTGTCTACTGTGAGAAAGGAGAAATAAAAATGTGAATTTACTTTTCTACATTTAATACTTCAGCCATATACTGTCTGGTGGCAAAGAGTGGTTCCTAAATATTCAGTAGCATCAGCTCAAACCCCTCCATAGCATCCCAGCAAACTAAATTACATCGTCTATCTGTTCATGATGAAAACTATTTCCTTTTTCATAAGCAAAGAACCTTAAGGTAAAAGAAAGCCTTATTAAAGGAAAAGCAGAAAAACAGAGTAACAAATCAGCAGGCTGCGGTCTCAGGCTCACCCTCTTCCCACAGCAGATGGAGAAGTCACTGATCCCATCCCACCTTGGCTAAGTCCTACACACGGTTCCTTGCCCAGGCTCAGGGGACCCCTTTACTGGCTGCTTCCATCTCTGCCCCTGAAGAAGCATGCCATCTCCCAGGTCTCTTTGCCAGCTGGGAGGGAGACAGGGGAGGGGGATGCCTTAGGCTAAATAGCATTAGTTAGACCATCCCATGTCTTTGCAGCCTCTCTTCAGAAATTATTCTCCCGGCTTCAAACATCTTGCCTCAAAGTACTGGCCCCACCTGAGCTAGCCCTCACCTCAGTACACTGTGTCAGCTCTTTTTCCTGCTTCTTTTTTTTTCCTCTTACTACTGAAGAAATGAAAATCCAGACCCTTCTTCCTCTTGTTTCCCTTTCATAGGACTCCTCCCTGCCCTCCTGGAAGGCTACATTGCTGGCTGGGGTGACTCCTCAACCCTGGGGTGACCCCCCAGCCTGCCCTTGGTCTGGGCACAGCAGGCTTTGTCCATTCCTTACGATATGTGATTACCAGCATTTTAGTCATACTATCCTCAAACCTGGTGGTATTTAAACAAGAATGCTCCTCCCTAGCACGACTGCTGTGCCCGTGATGCCGGCTCCCCTGGACCCCCTCACTCTCTAGCAGATGTGGGCAGAGGGCTCCCCACAGAAAGTGGTCTTTGGCCAAAGCTCCAGGTTGCTCTTCTTTCCCCTTGCCCTCAAGTGTCAGCCATGAGCTCTTGCCTGTCACATCTGGCTTCATGTACTGTTTATCATTTCAGATCTTTTCTGCTCTTCCCTTTCCTTCGTATCCTCTCTTAATTTAAACAGTGCCAACCTTTCTAACCATGAAGTGACTCCTTGACACACAAATTTTTGCTGGCTTTCTGAGCTGCTTTCATATGTGCTATATGCTACACTGAGCCAGCACTATCTGCAAGCATATTTAAATTGACTTAATAATACTGCCGCATTACTTCCCAGTTTTTAATCTCATTTTGCTACCCAGGAGAGTATTTTACTTACTTTTTGGCTGCTGTTTCTTACTGAATTGTCCAGAAGAGGACCCAATTTTAGCCTGTTGTTATTGATTTTCTTGTGACTGCTCATTCTGGAACATGCACAGAATCTAATCAAAATGAGTGTAAAAATATTTTGTTCAGCTCATAGTTGCTTCTAAGAACAGAAGCTCTCAGCATAGATTTTCATGCCTGTGCCAGACAGAAATGGTGGTTAAGCAGGAGATGTATCTACTGAGATAGATCAGTGAAGCAGGCAAGGAGGCAAGTGCAATCAGCTTCACCAAAGGCAAAGCACCCTGCTCCACTGGGATGTGTCACTCACACTGGGACCAGCTGGACCAGAGTTCATGTGACAGACCTCACTTGTCAGTTCCAGTCTCTCACAGACCGTTTGCAGGCCCCAGAGCAATTCATGAGGGCCCTACCCACCTTTGGATGAGGTTGAAGAGCAGACTGCAAAACAGGTGAAGCAGTTCAGCTGGGGAGCAGACCCCTCTTTTTCTCAGGGAGCCCATGCTATCGGTTCACCCAGTGTTGGGAGGGTGCCCTTGGGAAGATGGCAGCAAGGACTAGACTGACAATAGTACAACAGTTTGACTACGTGTGTCCTTGCTGCCTGATCTGAGCGGTGCTTGGGAAAAAGGACAGGCAGAGTAGTGGCAGGGATGCTCTGGCTAAGGTTCTCCATGTGGGTGGAAACTTTCCTAAGTGGTCCTCACGCTGGGGCAGGGAGTGGGCTGTGAGCAGATGTAGACAGCATGCATGCTATACTTGACCTCCCCATCTGCAATAAATTTGATGTGCTCACGAAGCACTGAGCTTGCTGCACATTCACCATCTGTCTGGCTGTATGTAGAGGAAGGCTAGCTATGTGTCGAGGCAGCAGGTCATGGTGTAAAGCTCTCTTCTGCAGCTGGCAGTCCATGTCTTTCTTCCTGCCACAAGACCAGACACCCATTCTGTAGATGATTGTAGATATTTCTATGGGGCATCAGATAGCAGGAGGACTTTGTGAAACAGGACAGAATGGAAAGTGTCTGCAGCTGACTGCAATGATTGTTTGACTTTCAGTAATTCATCCCATAGGACTTGGCAGACTTAGCCTCAGCCAGGTGGAGAGAGAGAACATGAGTCTAAAACATGACTGATACACTTTTTCATATCTTTTCTGAATCCGTGAGTGGTGGGAGGAAGATAACCTTTCCCTAGCTGAAACTTGGCAAGTTTCTTATTCTGTTGGGCACTGAAGAAGCAAGAACCACCGTCCGCCTACCAGGAAAAATGAGAACCCAAAAGCCTGGGGACACTCCCTTGTTGCACTGCTCTGTCACCTCCTAATCCTGGCTCTGGTTAAAATTCTGTCATCCTGCTGTCAAAGGGCCACATGCCAATACCAGAGGCTCCTCAGTAAAAGGTACCAGTCAGATGTTGAGACAAGGTGCTCTCAAGGGATAGACGATATTGTATCCTGGCTAGAGCAGTGTGACATCGCTCCAGTGGCTTGCCAGAGGAACATCCCAAAGTGTTTTCTGACTGCCAGTGTCAGCAGCAGCTGGACATTTCATGTCCATGTTTCAGATTTTGAGGATGGTGTTGAAATCCCCATTCAGGAGTAAGGAACTAGCAGTCAAGTTTGCCAAAAATGGGAGTTTCTGGCTTTAGATTGAGTCACTTGGATGCTGCAAACATGAAATACATATTTTTTCATATGAAAACCAGTATGTTCCTACAAAATCTTTCCCTGTGACTCCACATTTCCTGGTAGAAAATTGTTTGCCTAGACATATTTTGATCTCTAGCCAAAGATTTGATTGCCCTTGCAAATAAAAATGTGCTTGTTCAAGCCAGGACCAAAGAATAGTTTAGAGTGGACCTGCCACAGAGAAGTGCAGCGTCTACCCAGCTGTCTGTGTTGACCGCAGAGGCATGAGAATGATGTGAGCTTTATCTCTCTTCTCCCATTGACTGCTGCATCTGGACCTTCATTTTAACAAAAATGTATGAAATATTTCCAAATGCTTGGTGGTCATACAACACGCATAATCATTAAGGCTGACTACTAGAAGAACCCCCATGATCACAGTGTTTCCCTGCAGTAGTTCCTTTTTTGACCTAGGTAGAAGTCAAATCTGCCTAGGTGTGTTTAGTGCATAATAAGTCATCCTCATAAAAAGGTTCTCAGCACTTGAAAACTCTTGTTGTCTTGCTTCAGAAATTAACTGTCCTCAGGATTAGCAACCTATGCCTACCTTCTATTCTGAATTTGACTAACTTCAGATTTTTACTACTAGCTTTTAGACCTATTCCAAATAGGCTGAAGAGCTGTTTATTGTGATTTTTTTGTGCTACCTTCTCCCCCGTAGCTATAGCCATTTTCATATGCCATAATCAAGTTAGTTCTTCATTTGACAGGCCTGTAGACGTGCTGCAGGGAAAATGTATTGAGCACAGACAAGCTGCAATATTTCTCATCCCTAGGATGGAGGCTTCAAAGCTCTATAGCTAAGCTTGCAATGACATGATCACTGAATGTTTCAAGCCTTCATGATTCATTACAGAGAAGTATCTTGATTTCAAATGCTTCCCTGGAAGTCATCCTCACTTTCAATGTGAAAGAAGTCTTTCTTGTGACCTTGTTTCATTTTTAGCAAGGATAAGTTCAAACCAGAGAGTTAAGAACGATCAAGGGAAAGGAGGGGATGGACCAACACTGCAAGATTATCATAGTTATTTGCTTAAGAGAAAGCTTTGATTCTTACACCATTTGATGCTTCCTTATTCCCCACTTGCCCATCCAAATCTCTCACAGCGTACTCTGTTCATGGAGGTCTGATCACAAGTTTTACAGGGTCTCCTGTGACCAGAGTCACGCAGAACCATAGGAATATTTAGTAATGCACCTTATACGTGATAGAGAATTAGGCATCTGACACTTGTTTGAGGAGGTGTGGCTGGCATCACCGGGGTGCCTCGCCTACTCTGTCAAGGCTGGTATGTGCCCTGGGTGGGTTGTTGAGTGGGCATAGCCTCGGGGCCATACTGAGGGGTTGATTTGACAAAGCAGAACCACTGTGGCAGCGTGGGGCCCTGGTGTGTAGCTGGGATCACTTTTCATGTCTTTCTTTTACAGTTCTCAGAGATGGGCTCTCCGTAATGCTTTGGTTATGAAGAAGGAAGGACTGCTGAACTGTTGTTTTGCAATGGGGAAGACAGAGGGAGAAACACCAGCACTGTGGCTCCCACCTTGTTGCTTATCTCCCTGCAGACATGTGTCCGAAATCCTCTCTGTGTTGTATTAAGGAAAGGAAAATCTTACATATTACAACATCTGCTTTCTTACATCATCTTTTCCAATTTTGCATCCTATAACCCCCTGGTGAAAAGAGGAACAATGACTTTATATAGCTGCTGCTTGATTCTTTTGCTATTTACCTGGAACACTGCTGCCTATGGGCCAAACCAACGGGCACAGAAGAAGGGAGACATTATTCTTGGAGGATTGTTCCCCATTCATTTTGGAGTGGCTGCTAAAGACCAGGATCTAAAATCAAGACCAGAATCTGTGGAGTGTATAAGGTAAGCCACAAAAAGGGAAAATAAAAAGTTTTGGTGGGTAAGTCTTGACCTTTCTCGACTTCAGGTGGCATGCTATACATTGTGTAAACACGGTCTGTGATCTGATGCCTGCAGAGGCAATGGAAAGTTATGGTGTAAATAATAGAAAAAACAAGTGTGTAAAGACAGGAGGTGCCTATGTTAAACAGTAACAAAAATAATATTTGGACAGTGAAAGAGGGCAATCTTGGTATTACCCAAAGCTGCCAAAACATGAATATACTGATCTACCTGGCCATTCACAGTGGACATTTGAATAGTTTCTGAAATCAGCTTTCCTAGCAGAAGGACAGAAAAGAACCCATAGTGCCCTTAAGTTCATTTGATTACAGTCATGCATAGCAAAATAGCTTAGAAATCAAATTTGGGTTTTTTTTTCCAGTTCTGCCTCTCATCTTCTGAGACTTTACAAACTGTTTAGTTGCCTAAACAAGTGAATAGGTGAAAGTGAGATAGGTCACTGCTTTTGAAAAATCCCACTGAACACATAGATAATATCTTTAGGATCTTTACAAAGTCCCAGACTTGAACTCTTTACCCAGGCTTTCCTCACCCAAAGTCCTTTTCTTCTGTGTAAACAGTGCATATAGGTTTTGTCTTAAGTATTTGGCAGTTAACCCTGGAGGGAGAAATGCACATGAAAACAAATTCTCTTATTATTGAAGTGTAGCCATTTTTATGATGAAACATGACGAATTTTTAAGCTTACAACCCTGCACATAATACACATAACAAGTGGAAAGTGTGACAGAAACTGATTGCAATTGAAATGTCATATAAACAAAATATAAGAAATTGATGTGGAATTTTTTCATGACCATGCATGGGAAAACACTTTAGTGTTATGGGACCTCTTCTGTAATCACATGTGAAAAATTGTGTATCTGGAATTATTTGGACCTCTCATGCTAGACTGGGGATCTAGTACAGTTTTGTTGCAGATGGCAATGAAGAATGGCTGACAGCATTCCTGCTATGCTTACAGATTTCAGGTGTGGTTTCCCACTGAGACGCTGAGCAAGACACATCCATCTCGGTTATGAGATCATCCCCAGATGCTCTCATAGGAAGCAGACAGAAAGAAGTGTAATTAAGCAGGGGTTCTTTTGGCTTCTTCTGTGTATGCACAAGAAAGTCATGAACTAAATGTATGTGGAATGTCTATTTCATGGAGCAAGAATCTCTGCCAGATTCTCAGCATTTTTTCTCTCCCAGATGCAGCATTTTAAAAGTGGAATGCTGAAAGGTGATGGATGTTTTCAGCTCCATTGTCTTCTTCACCTGCTCCAGGTGGCAGGCAGGACAGTGCAGATATTTGCAAACTGAACATAGCTTTCATGTCTGTCAGCACTGGGTCTGCCTCAGTGACTGTCTTGACATGGTTGCGTTATTAGAACGGATCACAGGAGAATGTTCCCCCCTGAGTACAAGTACGTGGTTGCCAAAAGATTTGTTAATGAGGTAGCACTGCCAGCAACAGGCAAATCCTGAAAAGCCAGACCAGCTGTTTTAAGGACACAATGGGAGATCCTTCTGGGTGGCATTTGGTCTGCTAAAAGACATCCTCCACCTGAAATTTGCCTGGGTAAAATCTGTGTTCCTCTTACCCCTGCACCAAGAAGCTGTGGGTGCAAAAGAGAGGAGTTGACTAAAGGAGAAGGCATTTGTGGCACTTTGCTGCACTCCCTCGAGGAACTGGATAAATTGTGAGTTGATAGCATGATGCAAATAGAGAGAATACTTAATGAAGGTCAGAGATCTAGCTGCAGAGGTAGTAGCAACTACAATAGGAACAAGGGGATAACTGGACTAGAGATGACTGGAATTTCCTTCACTGCACACATCTTTACCAGCAAACGTCCATTTCCAGGAAAGGTTTCATTCAGAAGGAATTGGGTTGAGAAGACGATTTGAGACTGGTCATCAGATTTTAATGATGAAGATAATTAATCCATGGGACAGTTTATGTGTATTCCTTGTTATTGGTACATGTTAAATTGAGAGCAGATATTTTTCCTGAAAGGGTTTTCTATTTTAAGCAGTATTTAGGTCAGAAAATTCCTCTGGCTGGACTTGTACAGAGATCTCTCAACACACCCATGGTGGTCCTTTTTGGTTTTGGACTCCATGATTAGGTAGTAGCCTGTGGCAGGGTTGTGTGTGCTGACTGTAAGAGCCCAATACATTCTTCAAGTCATGAGCTACAGTCTTTCATATCACATTCGAGTTTCCTTGGCTAGTCTGGAATGATCGAACTCATATTTTCTGGGGGGGTGGGGGGAAGATGGGCCCCAGTTTCTTCCCGAAGTAAAATCTCCCTAATCTTGTGGTGTCAAAAAGTCCTGTAGGGTGGGAAATCTGCTAAAGGAGCATAAGTGTGGCTGTACCTGGTCAAACCAAAGGTGCTAAATCTCTCCCATACCTTTGAATGCCTTTGTTGCCCTTCTATGAGCCTTCTCCAGCGCTGCTGTATCTTTTCAAAGCTGAGGCTAATCAGTTTTATACCTGTCCCCTTTTTAGATGTCTGTGTACAGCTTTTAATCTCTTTATTTCATAGGAAAATGTGTCTCAGGTCACATAAGAAAATTAGACCAAGGCCACTCTAGGACTATGGGCATCTGTCTTTCCTCATACTCTCCTCCATTAGGCAGCAGCAGCAAGTCCTCAGACCATATGAAAAGCTCCTTGCTTTGAAACCAAGAGAAGACCTAAGGGTCCCACTGAAACCCTGTGGGTGGTTTGCCCTGGTGTCTTCTGGAGTTCAATATTGAACAATTTAAGACAATGTGGCTTTTCTTTCTTTTGAGGACTGTTCAACCTGATCTGTGCTGTTGGGACATTTTCCCACATGTTTAGCTGTGTTCAGTGCCATACCTGTGCTCCCAAACAGGGCTTCTCAAAATGGGTAGGACAGTTTTCTCTCCAGTTTTTCAGTTTTCATGCTCTTCATACTCTTGTGGCATGCCACGTTTCTCCCCAGCTCAGCATACGTACTGGCCTGAACCTACTGTGCTTACCTTGCACATGATTATTTGGAAAACTATAGGCATAACTCAGCAGTGAAAGGAAAAGGGAACAGTAATGATCTGGTCTCCATTCTTTTTGTGCTGTTTCTACTGAAAATGCATCTTCACGCTTTAAGCACTGAGTTGTAGAGTCCAAAGTGAAAACTTATGCATGATTTCACCACACCAAATGTCAGATAGGAGTACAGAAAGTGAGAGCAATTTTGTTTCCTGTTTATTTTTTAAGCAATCAAGTATCCCGCATTTGATATAAATACACCTTCTGTCTTTGTATGCCTCAGCTGCTGTTGCAGCAACTTTCCATATAACATTTGCTGATGCATATCTGATGTGTGCAGTGGAGGCAGAGGCTGAGCACAGCACAAGCAATCCCTGACCCCCATTCCCTGTCAGCACCTACAGAGGCCTATTCATAACCTGATTTCTCTGTCCTTACTTGATTTCATGTAGATTAACAGTAGTGGTGGTGGTATCGTTAGTGTTATTGTTAGCATTATTGCACAGGTGGGCTATACCCATATATTCCTTACTGTAATGAACTGCAGTGAAGATATACCTTTACTGAGCTGACAGACAGTGTTGCCAATATAGTGTTACTAGGTCATCATTTTTAATGCCTGTTTCCTGTGTTCTGATCAGCAATCTAGCCAAGGTCCCACACTGTGACACATAGCCTTCAGGCTGTGAAATTGTGGTGAGACATCGTCCCCATGTCATAGTGCAGGACTTCACAGAGCGTAGCTCTGCGACGCTTTAGCTCACTGAGTCTGTCTGTCCATCTGAGAGAACAGAGAATTTTAATTCTACCCTTTGTGGATGTATTTGCCAACCCCACTGCAGAACTGAATGCATAACGTGATATTTAGAATTTCCTCCCTAAGACCAAATCATTTCCTTTTCCTCTTTCTCTTCCATTCACCTTCTGAATTATAATTTTTTAATTTTCTTTGGTCTGCACAATTCCCCTTACCCATAGTCCTAGCTTGTAAGAGTGGTAAGCAACTCATTATACCTACTGACTGCAGGAATCTAACAAACGACTGAAGGTCTCCCCTTTGCATAGCTTAGTAATAGCAGTAGTAGTAGTAGCAGCAATAACATGTAATTAATGTACTGGAAATCTAGAGAGGACAGAGAAATTAGTATGTGCATACAACCACTAGAGAAAGAGGAGTACTAATGTGAGCCAAGAGGCATATGCAGGATTTGTAACCATTCTTGAATAAAAGTACCTGTCAGATATGGGAGGGGAAGTGAAAGCTGTATTTAGAGCTTTCACATTACTTTCTCCTTTTCCTTCATATTCTATTGCTTTTAGTTTAGTGCCTTGCAAGTGTTGATAAATGAAGGTCATGAATTCACATGAGGCTGTGAATTACTCCTTTATGGAGACCAACAGGGATCAGGACTAATTTCCCTGCTGGATCCAGACAGTAAGAGCTGTTCAAACCAAACCAGACAAACAAACAAGCAAACAAACAGGGGATGGAGCTACAGGGAGCTTAAACCATGCCGTGAGCTTGTGTCCCTTAATTTATATACCCTTGCTTTGTAACATTGACGGAGACATTTAAGCCATCCTGAGCGCCCCTTGACAGACACATTTCTACCAACTAGAAAGAAACTGGCGGGAATCAGTGAGATCTTGCGAGTTTACGATCTAGCAAACTGGGCTGCTGCAAAGATAATCCATCCCCTGCAGACATGACAACTAAACTGAGGATTTGTGGAGGAATTGTTTCTGATTTATCTTTCCCTGTTTGTGCTCCTGCCTGGGAGTAGGAAGATCAGTGGGTTGCATACTCTGACAGGTGGGAGAACAGGTATCAGAAAGGAAACCTTTAAAGAACCAAGTGTAAATAAAAATTCCTATCTACACCTTTGGGCACTGAATTATTTACATTAAACTCTCATTTAGAGTTTAATGGCCACTTTTCATAGCACCACATCTCAGAAATGTTAAAATACAAGACTATGCCAACATACCTGTAAAGTAATATGGCAGAAAATAAGTTTTGGAGGTTGCTTATTTTCCACCAAGAAAATATCAGTGGTTATTTAAAGATTCTGGAAATCTGATTAAAAGTTTGCTTCTGTTAGCAAATCCTTTGCAGTTTCTTCATGGAAATTACCGATCAAATTTCTGCATGGTTGACAGAGCGTTCCAGTGACTAGTCATATTAGTCACAGCAGCAGCATAGCACAGGAGGTCAGCTGGATCAGCATAACCTGCTGCCAGGTTCAAAGGCTGCTCTTACCCATCACTCATGTACACACCAAGCCTAGAGGAACCTATCTGCAGCTCCTTGCTGGGGTCTTACAGTACAATGGGAGAGAATTTATCCACACAATTTCCATTCACAGGGATTGGAGGAATCATGAAATCTTGCTTCATTTAGACCAGTTTAGTGGCACTGCCTTCATCTGACCATATCCATGTTACGGTACTGATATGACGCTGTATGAGACCTTGTCTGAAGTTCTATCAGGTATTAGAGAAGACAGAGCCAGGTCTGTTTGTCTCCATCCCATCTGATCCTCTTCTCCTGATCTGCTGATGCTGCTATCAGCAGAGTTGCAACTGAAGAGAACTGCAGGTCTCCTGCCCAGGCTAGTTTGAGGTAAATTATCAAGAGCATTTCAAAGACATTTTGGAGTCTAGCTCCCAGAAAACAACCCCTACCCTCCTTTCCCCTCCAAAATAAAACCAGTACAGGCTTCATGCTGTAAATAAACATCAGGAGCATATGTCAGCTCTCCCCCCTTGCATCTCGCTCCTTAATGGCTGCAACTAGAGCAAAAAATAATCTAAATGACCGAATTATTTCTAATGGTAACACACACTGCTGTGTTCTAAAGGGTGTCCATTTTCTAAAGAATTATCTTAAAAAAGCTAGCTGTCCCTTTGGTTATAAGTTATAACTAAGGCTTTTTATTGGCCTCAAACTTTTTGACTTGAAGAGATCTGTATTGAAACCATGCTGTCTGGTCTTTGAGGTACAACCTCAGAGCAGAACCTCATTTGGAAGTTGGCCAAAGATGTCTGGAGCAGGTGAAATCAAGTTGAATAAATGAAGTTTTTAAGACTTAAAGATAAACCTTAGATGTAATATCTTTAGACATTCTGATCCCAGATGAATCAGATAAAACTCCTGGAATGGAAGTAATGTGGTTGTGTTCATTTAGCTTTGAAGAAGTCAGACATAGCTAACATCAACTTTAGAAGCAGTTCATTTAATCCAGCAATTAAAAACTGTTCAGGTCATACATCTCAGAGATTGAAAGACTGTGATTTCATGCAGCTTATCAGTAGAAAACTTCACCTTGATAATGGAAACATCTCGCAAAACATTTCAAAAAGGCACTCATGTGAAACCTAAAATTTACCATTTCGTATAGAATCTGTTCATGGGCAGGCTATTTCCCCAGGCTTTTCCAGTTCTGGGGCCCGTCAGTTTTCCCAACGGATCTCAAGCATAACTGCTTTGACACTTTCCTGTTTTCAGCTGCAGCTCAACACAAAATTGCAAACTAACTGCTATCCTGACCCATAGTGCATTACAAGGAAGGGCAGGTTTCAGTTCATGAAAGATTCTGGCATTCCAGCTGAATTACCCTAAAACACAGCAGCTTCACAAGCACAAAACTGGTTGCTTGTGCAACTTCACGGAAGAAAACACAGTAAGTAAAATTTGAGAATAAGGTGTATCAAAGCTACTTTCTTTCTGCTCATTTCCATGAAGAAGCTTCTCTCCTTTTTGGATGAGTAGTCACTCACACTGCATCAGCTTCTTTCACTGCCAGCCCATGCGATGCTCTGAACAGGGCCTCCCAGGTCCTGCAGCGCACTTGCCACACCACTCCCCAGCTCTGGGTTAGCTCCGTGCACAGCTGAGAGATGGTCAGAAGACTCAGCTTCTCCATTTTAGAGAACAGAGGAGGCTTCAATTTCACAGTTTCAATGTCACAGGCCAGCTCTGATGGCACCTTCTGAAGCTCGTGTCTAAAGCAAATGTATGAGAGCACTATAATAATGAGAAAAGTTATTCCTTCAATGAAAGCACTGAAGTATCTAATTAACAATTTAGCAAGTTATGCTAGGATTTGCATTTATAGCATGCCTCTGTTCTCTGGCATAAACAGGTTGACTGTGCTTTCTCTCACAATGTGAAGCGTGTGATGTGAGGCCAAATTTCCCTGAGCAGAGCTCCCAGGCACCTGTGCATCCAGCAGCATGCCAGTGCTGTGTCTCAGCTTGCTCTGCCTACTTAAAGCCATGAGGAGCTGACAGACCAAGTATCCCTGAGCCCAAGTCCCTGGCAGCATCAGGCTTAGCAGACACTGCCATCTGCATTCAGAAACATGTCAGAGGAGCCTGGAAGCAAACCTGGTAGGTGTAGCTTTGTGTCAGAGCGTTTGCTCAGGAATCATGAGATCCAGGTTTAGGGTCCTGAGCAGAAAGGACAGGCCAGAGCCAACACCCCAGACATGCTCTCTTTCAACTTCCCCAGACTTTAGGGGACTTAGAAAAGTTCATCTCATCCTCACAACCTCTGAAGTGAGCTCCCAAACTGAACAGTTGAAAACCAGAACAAAGCTTGTAGCATATGCACACCTCATCTGTAACCACTGAAGACAAAAGCAAAACTTTTCAAATTTA
Organism: Harpia harpyja; assembly: GCF_026419915.1. Classification (NCBI taxonomy): domain Eukaryota; kingdom Metazoa; phylum Chordata; class Aves; order Accipitriformes; family Accipitridae; genus Harpia; species Harpia harpyja. The sequence goes on from NC_068947.1 coordinate 51,591,261, forward strand.
GTAGGATGCAAGAAATAGCATAAGTTGCTTTTGCCTTTTGTATCTGGAATTCTTCACCCTGTCTCAGTCCTGGTCTCCTCTCCTCTGTTTCCCTCCTTCTCACTCTATTTTATTTTTATTTTTGCTCTCCCAGGTATAATTTCCGAGGCTTCCGCTGGCTCCAGGCTATGATCTTTGCCATAGAAGAAATAAACAGTAGCCCAACTCTCCTTCCCAACATGACCCTGGGATACAGGATATTTGACACTTGCAATACAGTCTCTAAAGCCCTGGAAGCCACACTGAGTTTTGTGGCCCAGAACAAGATAGACTCCCTGAACCTGGATGAATTCTGCAACTGCTCAGAACATATCCCTTCCACCATTGCAGTCGTGGGAGCAACCGGCTCTGGCATCTCTACTGCTGTGGCCAATCTGCTGGGACTCTTTTATATACCTCAGGTACGCCTTCACCTCTCTTGTTTAGGTTACAGAAGTGGCCTGCCTCTCTGCTCTGCAGAGATTAAACAATGATTGTTTAATCTTTGCCATTTCCAATAGGACCTCAAGGAGAGAAACAATACAAAATGTGGGGGTTTTCTTATGGTAGAAATATGTCTTGCTAGCAATTTGCAATCCACAAGCACAAAGGTTACCAAGCAGTGAATAACAACATTCAGCCAACAGCAACTTAGTCTGGGAGGACTAGAGTCCTCTAGAGTGGTTTAGTCTGTGAACACGGGTATTTTAGGTCAGTCATGGGCAGTTGCCAGCCTCGACAGGTTAGTTGTGATGTTACTTCACCACGGTCACTGTCTAGTCATTCCCAACTCCCACGGAGCCCACTTAAGGCAGAGCTCAGTCATTGCCAGCTATTCTTAGGTTTCTCAGCATCTCTGATCATTCAAGTAGGTGATCTGTAAAGTTGTTGCTTGTGCTGATCAGGTGCTGTGAAGGTTTCTTCTGGGCTGACCTGCCTTTCTTTTGCCCTAGGGCCTCCAAAATAGGGTTTGTGAAAGCATGTGGATATGCCCCCCTCCTTGTCCTGGGGGTCATCTGTGTGGTGGTGTAATTGTGCCAGCTCCTGTGTCGCAGCATTCTTCTTGCTGTCTGCTGACTCTACTGGGGCCAGTACCAGCATCCATGTCCCATCCTTTTGTTTTACAAGCTTGTTGCTCTGCCAAGACCCTAAGGAAAGTATGAGGCTGGCATATTATAACTTAATGTTGTTGCTCTTGATTTTAGATTTCCACACTGATGATAACTTTGGAAAAAGCGCTTGGCCTTATTCATTTATGTGTTGCCTTGTATAGCCTAACATTTCCAATTCCTCTTCTAAAATGAATACAGGTGCCAGAGCTCACAAGAGTCCTTGTAACAAGATTGTGTCACACTGCACTCTCAGTCTGTCCTGAGAGGATATATCTTTACTTCAGCCAGGGCTCCAACTCCCATCTGCACTACAAATGAAGAAGGGAGGATTCTTGACTGCCTGGTGCACAGTAATATAGCTTGTCTGTTTAATGTTATCAGCCTGACTCCCTCACAGGAGTCTGAAAGAATGGACATTTGGTCTCTGAGCAGGGCAAGAATGGCTTAAGCTAAGAGCAGTATGTGCTATCTAGGTATTGCCCGGAGTAGCATTGGAAGGTGGTGTGTAATAAACACCGTGATGGCATTTTAAGGGGTATTGTTGATTTATACATCATATTACCATGTGAACAAGGGCAGCTGAGAAGGGTTGGTGGGTTGGACTGAACTTCAGAGATGTTTGCAGTTCTCAGACTTTCTCTTTGAACAAGGAATGGCATTTGTGCTACAAAGCAGTAGTCTTATCTAGAGGTTGCAGAAATGGGCAGATGTCAGGAGGTTCAGTTCTGGAACAAAACCTCAGCCAGGTGGTTGAAGTATGACAAATGAAAGCATGCTTTTAAACTCGGAGTTGTTGGGCAGCATTAGAATACACATTATCGCTACCATTTAAAGCAAGGCCATTAGCAAATCCATGCTTAATAGACCTGGCATTTCAGTGGAAGTTGGAGGTATATTTTACAATTAATGCAAGGCTCATTACTCATTCCGCTGACATAGAAACTGAAGATGTTATGACTTCTGTTCTGTTTCTCAGTATCTCACCTCAGTGTACCCTTAGAGCCCATGCAGGAGCGGGGTACCCTGCCTGTACCTCCTGGCAATAGGTTGTAGGAGATGAGAGTAGCACTGGGCAGGAGCCTGTCCAGGGGAGAGTATAGCTCTGTGAAAGGATTTGCTCCTGTGGCCCTTCAAACTGCACTAGCAGACCTCCTTTTCCTTCTTCTTGCAGAAACATTAAATGCCAGTGTTTAAGGAGGAGAGAAGGTTTTCTGTAAATTTCCACTTTGTACAAAATGAGAGTCAGTCCTAAAGAGTTCAGATACGAATCTCAAAATGCAAAGATAAGTGACTTATAAAAGTTCTCCAGATGTTTAAACTGTTCTCTTCTAGGTTTTATGATTTTCTTCCTACTTGTAGAAAATCCAAATTATATCTTAAAAGCATATGGCACTTGTTCTGATTAGGAAAAAAAAATTCTTGATAGCCTTAGAAAAGGAAATAAAATCCCATTTTAACTGTAGAACATGGTGGCTCGTGGAACGTGGAATGCCTACCTGCTTCTTTGCTGATTCTGGCCAGCAATCAAGAAATACTGCTAAGGTAGTACTGACCAGCACTACCATAACACTCCACAGGGTCAAGGTGACTGATATATATCACATTCTTAATTCAGCTGTCAGGGATTGTATATAACACACATATGGTGCCTGATGGAGCCTGTTTAAGGATGGGGACAGAGGTGAGAGGCAAGGAGAGACAGAGGTAGGTTCCGGATGGCAATACTAGCCTGCCGTCTCATGTCTGGTTCAGGACAGAGGAAGCCTGCATTTTGTCTGAATTACGTGCATTGCCCTCATTTATCTAAAAGATACATTCTTCTTGTTTCTGGATTTGGCAGGAAGTACAGCAGGGTGCGTGTAGGCCACCCATGGCTCACCCCTCTGCCATTCCTCCAAGCTAGCGTCAGTGTGTCTCTCCCTCAGATCCTTGACCTTACAGGTGGACGTGAGCTTGCTCCAGCCTCTCGGGTCCGAGCAGCTGCTCCTGTATGTTTGCCTCTGTAAAACAGCCACAGCTACAAGAACATACAGACTCTCAGAGTGGATCATGTGCAACCACAGGCTAAGAGTACATGGCTGCCAGCTCTCTCTTCATCCCATCCGAGGTTACACAGGTTGACAGTGATGCTAGATAAATGTAGGCAATTTATTCCCAGGCGGTTCACTTCATGGTGTGTTTTGCTTGTTTACTGTGCTCTCACAGGTCAGCTATGCCTCATCCAGTCGTCTCTTGAGCAACAAGAACCAGTTCAAGTCTTTCCTCCGCACAATCCCCAATGATGAGCATCAGGCTACGGCGATGGCAGACATCATCGAGTACTTTCGCTGGAACTGGGTGGGAACAATTGCAGCCGACGATGACTATGGCCGGCCAGGGATTGAAAAGTTTAGGGAGGAGGCAGAGGAGAGAGATATCTGCATTGATTTTAGTGAGCTCATCTCCCAGTACTCGGACGAAGAGGAGATCCAGCAGGTAGTGGAGGTCATCCAGAACTCCACAGCAAGGGTGATTGTTGTGTTCTCCAGTGGCCCAGACCTGGAGCCTCTCATCAAAGAGATCGTCAGACGAAACATCACCGGTAAGATCTGGCTGGCAAGCGAGGCCTGGGCCAGCTCTTCCCTGATAGCCATGCCGGAGTTCTTCCGTGTCATCGGCAGCACCATCGGGTTTGCACTGAAGGCAGGACAGATCCCAGGCTTTCGTGAGTTCCTGCAGAAGGTGCATCCCAAGAAGTCCACCAACAATGGCTTTGCCAAGGAGTTTTGGGAGGAGACATTTAACTGCTATCTCCCCGATGGGTCCAAAAATTCTCCAGCTTCAACTTCCTTCCACAAGGGCCATGAAGAGGGACTGGGAGCTGGAAATGGAACGGCTGCCTTCCGACCTCCATGCACAGGGGATGAGAACATCACCAGTGTGGAGACACCGTACATGGACTACACACACTTGCGGATATCCTATAATGTGTATTTGGCAGTATATTCTATTGCCCATGCCTTGCAGGATATATATACCTGTACCCCTGGGAAAGGACTCTTCACTAATGGATCCTGTGCGGACATTAAGAAGGTTGAGGCATGGCAGGTAAGTCCTTCATTTGTGTGCCGGTGCAATATACTTGCAGAAAAAAGACAAGCTGTCCCGGATGCCTTTTAGGGTGCCTTTCATAATCCTGGGTCTCAGGCACAGCGTAAGGCTCCTGGGACGTAGCATATCACTTGTGTGTGAGTTAGGTGCACGGTCCCACCCCACAGGGAATGTAAGGTAAGTTGTGTTAGGTTTGCTGCAGTGAAAGGGGATTAAACTAAGTTAAGTTTTCTTGCGTTCGCTGTGGGCCAAAAGTGCACACACAGACAATTACCACAGACTGGCTGACGCAAGGTAATTTGATCATATATTGAGCCCTTACATAAACAAGAGGGCCTGGAGAGAGCACATAAACAAAGAAAACAGTTTTTAGAGTTCATTTTCTTTGGCAAGCTCTATGTCTTTTGCAATCCCACAGCAATTTTCCATACAGGCTGTATTTTTTCCCCACAGTTTTAAGCTTATATAGGATCAAACTAAAGCAGGTTGAGTAACAAAGGAAAATAACGTGTGGCTATTGGGCAAATAACAGATAGTTGCTTTGATTTGGCAGTGATATTTGTAAACTGATAAAATGATACTAATGACTTAGTCACATTTGCCCTTTCATTCAATGCGTTCTGCCCACTGGCACATGGATGGTATTCTAGCACTTTGTCTTCTGATCCTTTATGAATACTCTATACCTTACTGTGTGTCTGATTGTGCTATCCGATGTGATATTCAGTATGTGTTTTTAATATCTACTGCATTCTAAATAACAGAATTAGCTTGTAAGGCTATCAAATGAAGATATGTCAAATATGTAGCAAATTCTGTTTGCCCTGTTTTGGTCATCACAGAAAACTTGGGCCCAAACGTGCCTGAAGTCAGAACAACACAGATGAATATAAGGAGGATCGCATCCCCATTTGCATGTGTAATTTCCTCTATTCATGACAGTCTAACCAAAATAAAGGCTATCCGTGCCACAAACTTTGCAGATGTTGGGTCAGCATTCATGGGAACTGCAGTTTGGTTCCTGTCTAGTCTCAGTCAACGAAAAAACATCAGTCAGATCAAAGTAAAAGGCTTTGTCTTGACATTTATGGGAAACCTGCATTGCTGTAGATACCTGATTTGGGTTTAGCAAAACCACTTTACTCAGAGTTGATGAGTGTGGGATTTGACCCTGGTTTAGGGGAATCCTGCGATTGCTGGCTCTCTCTGGGGGTTCTGTCTTTCAAAGCTATTCTGCTTTTCAGGAGCATACTGGCAGAAGTGGGCAAGTCACAGACAGATTTAGCTTTCGCTCTGTTGGTAAAAATGATCCAGAATAAATATATTTTTAATTCATTCCCTTATGCCTTGTCAAGTTGTAAAGTAAGGCAGGATATTCATACCATAGCTAAGTAAAATAATGTGGTGTTTGTTGAGGATTCCACAATTGGGAAGAATGTTCCCTCATTTCTGTGTTGCTTGTCTGGTGCTGAAGGAGGGCTATATCAAAATGTAAAGCATCCTGCTGATCTAGGCTTTTGGATATGCATAGTTGCCTTAAAGGAGGGAATCAGCATCAAGAAAGAATATGGGGGGGATAACATGACTGGGCAGCAATAGCGGGTGCTACAAAGGAACAGGCTATACTTGAAATGACCACCATTATGTGGTGTTAGCTGTCAAGCATATTTGATATTTGTGCATTTTTTCAATTCATTTCAAAATCAAACACATGAATAGCAAGTAAATGCCAAATCTGTGTGCACACCTACTTCATATCAGGCATTGCGGCTCATTACCCTCGGGAAGCTTTCCTCAGCCTTGGGGGTAATGAGTTCACCTCACAAACGTGCATCCTCCAGCATCTCCAGAGAGCAGTTTTCTGACAACCAGACAGAAAAAAATCTTTCTATGAAAGTCAGTCTCATGTGCAGCAGTACTTCTGCTGGTGGTCAGCGCCTGCTCCCTCTTCTCACAATCAGCTCAAGGGTTTCGTGAGCAACCCGAGAGAGCGAAGGACGGTGTTAGGAAGTCTCCATGCCTGAGGCTGGAGGCACCAGCTGCTAATAGCATCTGCAATCACTGCCCAGGTGATGTGGGGGACAGATAAGGCAAACCCAGTGAACTCGTGGCTCCATTAGCGTGAGCTATTGTCCAGAGCAGCCCTTGCCAGCGGGGTCGGTGGCTGGGGCGGATACACGGTGCGTTCCACAATTTAGTTATGTACCATTTAATTTTGTTGCCTTTCAAGGGCATTATCCCATTAACACATATGAGTTATTATTTATTCGTTGTCTGCTAATTGTTAATTTTGTATTTTGTAGTACAAACCTTTTGGAGGAACTGTTTTATATAATTCATGGAGGGTGCTTGTGTGGGTCTGTGTATAAAAATAACATTTTTACCTCCGTGATCAGTTTGTTTGAACTGGACAGCAGGAAGCCTAGCACAGAATTACTGTGAGTTGCTTAAATTGGGTGCAGTTCCCCTATTAAGAATTTACTATTTACAGTTTAAAAAAGCTCTAAGTATGTTTCAGCATGGAGAGGACAGGATTTTTCTGTGTCTTCCAAGCTGAAATATCAAATACTAACAACTTTCGTCTTGACTTATTTATAGCTACTTGTTTAAGAAGCTGCTTACTCATTTTCTCCACCTAAGTCAGTGGCAGACCCTCTCCATAAATTCAGTCTTGCTTTCTTTTGTTTTACTGATGCCACTGAAGCCGGCTGTGGGCATTCCCGCTGGAGATGGGACTGGTCAGCCCACGCTCGCAGGCTGCGGCAGCACATGCAGAGATGCAGGCGCAGGCAGAGCTGGTGAGCAGGCAGGGCAGCTTCCAGGCAGGAGCTGTGCCACTCACTCCGCATGCAGAGCTGCCTGTGGGGTTGAGAGTCCTCTGCCTCAAAATGGGAAAACTGGCACTTCTGTACTCTACAGAAAATTACAGGCGTTAATAGGATGTCTGTGTTGCCCTTATTCTGAGCAATGTATACGCCTGCAGCTGGCACATTTTAAGAATCTACCCTGCTGCAAGGCAGAAGATAATCCAGGTGCACACCTCTGCAAGATGCCTGCAAATAGCAGATAGTATTCTCTGCACATGCCATTGTTGTGTCCTGCACAATATTGATCAAGATCAGATTAATTACTTCTTTTTGCAGTGATTTGTTCAGGTAACAAAAAGGTGCAGGGCAATCCAGAACAAAATGTATAAGCAATTTCTGTCACACTTGGAGAAGGCAAAATTTTACACAAAGCACTAAGATTTAAAGTGCATGACTGCAAATAGTACAACAGAAAGAATCCTCTTAAAGGACTCTGTCACCTCTGATTATCAGACGCCCATTCTCTTCTGATGGTGGGCTGTGATATTTTTAGGAGACTGTATTGAGGAGGGCTAATTCTGTGGGTTGCTCTGGTTCATGGACTGGCCTCCCCCAAATACAGGCTCTCCCCTAAGCTATAGAATAGCAGTGGGAAGGTATGGCAAGAGGTGGGACATGGGCTCAGGGCTCCTGTACTGATGCTGCCTCTTTGTCAAAATTCCCCGCATCTTTGGCCTGTTTCTCCATAACAGTTCAAACAGTCTGCTTTTGAAGCCCTTTTTTCTTAATATCTTCCTTGATAATATTTCCCAGGTCCCTCGGGTTCCTTCATTTTCTTGGTCTCTGCTCACATGGCTATTCCCATGGTCACTTCTAACAGCAAGTCCATCTGTTCTTTTTTCAGTTCCCCTCTGAGCAAAGATTTATAACCCTTTGGGGCATTTACAGGAGCCTCTCTGGTGTCTCTGTCTCCTTTCAAACACTGGATGGTCCTACAAAAAATAAGGGGAAAACTAGTAGGGCATCCTAATCTGTCCTTCAGAGCAAATATTTACTACTTCATATTCTTTCTGCATGAGAAGAGGAAAAACCTGTCTTTTCTTCATAGTTCACACTGTTCTCCTGCCCATTCATTTGGCTTCTTGATGATTGCCAACAAGCAGCTGATGGGCCTCTCTTTCTGTCTCACAGTAAAAGCATTGTAATTAAATAGGGAAGATAGGCTCCCGTGGATTTGCAACGGCAAAGGTGTGCAGTCGCAGGGTCATGGAGCAGAGCATCCTTAGGTGGACTCCCAGACGATTTGCAGGTTGTGGTTACACTAGAGGCTGTGAACTTTGGCAGGTTCGTGAGTGAAAAATGAGACAGCTTTTCTAGGCACCAAGGCAAAGCATGCTGCACAGGCTGAAAAATGTGTTCCTGTAATGATTAGCACGTTAAAGACGTGCTCATGTAAATTATTCTATGCCTAGAAATCTGATTGACCTCAGACTTAGTGAAAAGCTGCCATATGCTGTTCCACAAAATAAAAGCAAATACAAATTGGCTTCACCTAGCAACACCTAAAGACTTATATTACACCTGTGCACCTCCCAGCCAACAGTTCCTTCCTCTGTGCTGGTGATATGCATTATGAAGAGGTAAAAATGGATTGGTGCCTTCTTCAACTTTACATTTAGGTATGTCTGGCTGGCTGGCAATTGATTCTGCAAGGCTTTAAAGAAGTGAATGATGCCTTAGATGACACACGTCTCTCCAGACCTTTGAGCCTAATGGCTTATCTAATCAATTTTGTGTCTGTTGAACTATATAGGCCTGTCTGAACAATTAAAATGGTGTATGGAAAACAGCTGCTTTGTGGCATAGAGAACAAAACAGTATCAGAACAGGTATTAACTGAGGCTGGTGTGAAAATTAGTCATTTGGGAAGAATTGCAATGAAGACAGAGGAAGCTGCTGAATATCAGGCAACTGCAAAACCTCACCTAGTCAGCATTACAGATACACTGGAGATATATTTGTTATGAACAGAAAGCAAGCATTTCACCAGTGTGCCTTCAGTGTGGGAGACCAAACTGAGAGGCAGACAACTTGATTCACACACAGAAATGTGTGGGTCAATAGAGCAAACACAGCTTTTTCCCTACAAGGGCAATAACAGATGATCGCTTATTCATCAGTTTGGAGATAACAACTTGCCATCAGCTGAGAACGTCAGTTGTGAGCTCTTCAACTAAGCAGACAATAAATGGAGTATTATTTAGATGTCTCTGCAACTAAAAGGAGAAAGACTTAACTGGACCTTACTAAAGCAGGGGTCGGCCTGTAACGTCACCAGTAGAAAATACGCAGGGAAACCATCGCCCCGACAGGGTTGTTAGAAGAAGGGTAGATGAACTGCATGCAGCAAATACACAACCTCTGTGTCGTGAAGTAAGGAGTTGTGGTTATTAATTACTTAGTAGAAAATGGCTGAGATTCTTCTGAATCAGGGTAGTACACACTGCCTGAGGACAAAAAATGCAGTATTCCTGCCCACACCCAAATGTGTTGAATTTTTCATAAAAGTAATTTTTAATATAGTCACTTATGCGCTGCATTACAACAAAAGCTGTATTTGAAAAGAAGCCCTTTCTAATATTTATGAAGCTCATTTGTACCTTTGTCACTTGGTGAAAAAAAGTCAGTTTTGCAGCCTATATTGGACATGGGAATTTTAGGGAAGGCTCCATGAGATGCTCACATAATGTCTCTGTCTGTAGCGACTTCAGGTAATAATTATCCCTTGAATTACCAAGACATGAGTATCTTTTACTAAGACACAGCATGTCTTTGTTACATAAAAGGATGTAAAGTTTCTTCTAGGACTGACCTTTCCTGATGCTATTCACAAATGGAGCTGGTGGCAAAGGGCACCTTGAGAACCCCCTAAAGGCACTCAGACAGTGAGGTGAGGAAACAAGTGGGTTTATCAAAAATTCAGTTTCATGTCATAATCATTCCTCTGACTTGCCTGATTTCCATTTACCCCAAGGTAGGTCTGAAGCTAAATTCAAAGGCATGATAATTGCAGCATAGTTTATTATTTCTTTTCTTTCTGGGTGGTCAGCCATCTTCACAGATGCTTTACTAACCAGCCACATAGTTTTATCCCCAAATTGAACTTTCATGCACTATGAAGGACTAGTGTTGCTCCACACAGTGGGTGAAGTTTGGAGGAAGGAGAATAAATTACCTTTTATGTCATATAAAGGACCGTTTTGCCTTGTAGGTTTAAAAGAGTGATCTTCCCACTGAACCAGATGCAATACTTTGCTCAGAAAGGACTTTTACCTGTGTCTCTAGGAGGAATTACATGAAGGTTATTTAGGAACTGTAGAAAAAAAGCCTTGACATGACATTTCTTTGTTGGCCAAGACTTATATTGATAAAGGAAATGGAAAAAAAATGTTTTAAGCTGGTAGCCAAGTGAAACGTGCCCAAGCACAGTAACAGGGCTTCTACTGGGACTTTAGTTGACCATTGACGGAACCTATGACTGTGCTTGCAACAGATGCCCATTCTAAATGTCTGAATCGGTTGCGTGAGTTCAGTCAACTCAGTGTGACTACAGGAAACTTTAGGGCTCTTTTTTTTTTTTACTGGATAGGAGTTCTTGAATAGATTATAAATAAGCATGGAACTCAGGTTTGACGAATGACCATTATTTTGTCAAAAGAAATGACAGCAAGTATGCACTATCAGTTGGTTCTCATTCTGACAGAGGCAGCTTACCCAAGCATTGAGGTAATTCATCCTGTAGTTCCAAATAGGAAAGAATTTACAGTCAAAAGCTATGACTTCTTCCTGGTCTGGAGAAAGGCACAGTTTTTCAAATCAATATCAGCAGTGTTCTGTGCAGGATGCAGTTTCAGAACTTGTTGGTACTTTGAAGAGGCTGATCCATAAAGGGCTGTTAGAAGAAAGCGACAGCAAATGGGTGCAGAGAGACACATATACAGATTTGTTCACTGCACATCTGGGTAGAGACGGCGTTAAACACCTCCCGGAAAAGACATTTCAATCAGATTTTGATTATGCAAGGCATTATATGTGAATTATGCTACTTGAAAACACTGAGCTTGTAGGATAACCACTGGCTCTATTATTAGCATTAATAGGTGGACAGTTAATTATGTATTATTTAGTATTAAATTTAGACTTAAATTAATAAAAAGAGCTCTATCTGAAGCTTTTAGATACTTCACCACAACAGTTATTGTGCAGTACGATGACCTCCCAAGAGCATTAAAACATCGTTTACTCAGTCAGGACTTCTGCCAATAGATCCTTCATCGTTAGTACACACAGCACCCTGGGCCATTGTACCCAGTGGATTTCTCCATATTATATGTTACAAGTGAAAAACAAAGCAATTAGGGCATTAAGTCTAGATTAGGTGGTCATAATGGTTCTTTCATATCATGGCTGTAGGTAAAGACAGCAGCATACAGAGTGCAGTACAAAATACCATCTAATAGCACTGACAGTTAGCTCTCACTGTACTTGTACTGTTGCCTTTGTCTGTCCAGAGACCATCTCTCTCCACAAAACCTTAATAGGAACCTAAAAATGTTCAAATGGAGTCACTTGCCGAATGATCATGCAGTTTGAAATCCTTTGTATAATAAACTATGTAAATTTATGCCACGTTCAGGAAAGTAATTTCGATCCAGCTAAGGGATGCTTCACATTGGATGTAAAGCCCAGGTATTTCATTTCTGAAAGGCTGTGTTTGCCAGTCAAACTTGTGTTTAGCCAGATTTATTTCCCCCAAAGACATGCTGACTAGTAGACCTTTCTTTTATTAGTATGATCCATGGCAGGTCACATCTCTTGTCACAGATAGTGTCTTATTTCTAGTTGGGATTTAACTGACCTTTAGTTTCATTGGTCCTTACTTGGCCTTGCTCTATTAGATTTAAAAGTCCAGATGAAGTACTCATTATTTTTCTCCATGCAGTATTTCTGCACATTGATCAAATTATTCCTCGGTCTTATCTTGATAATTTAAAAGAGTGGGGTTTTAGTCATAAGATATGTTTTCTGCTTTATTTCTATATCTTGTCCATTCAGTCATCCTTCTTTTTGGCATATATTCAGTATTGCTTTAACAGCCTCAGCACAGCCAAACAGTGAAAAAAAATCCCACATTTACATGCTCTTATTATTTCTTCATTTATACATGCACAAGTTCCGTTAGCCTTCCTTGCCACAGCATACAATGGAAAGGTCCCATTGAGTTGCCAGTAATACTTTGCAGGATGTGGTACCCTTTCTGTGCCTGTGGCTTGAATGTCTTATGCCTTGATGCATAAGTCTGAATTTCACTGTATTAAACACAGATGTTTGAGAGCAGTCTGGGGGAAATTCTTTGTCTTGATTATTATTATTTAGCATTGCCTTAATCCATGCATTTTCTGCAAATTTTCCCAGCAGCACTTTTCTATTTGCTGCCAGAGTATTGACGAACATATTGGGTAACAGTGAGTTGTTTACAGAGGCTGGAGGAATTCCCCATGAACTGATGATCTCTCTCTGTTGATAAGTGTTTTTACAAATCTGTTCGGCAATTCTTGATCCATGAACAGATGCTTTACATCAAACATAAAGCTCAGATATTTCACTTCTAAAGGGGTGTGTTTGTCAGCCAAACTTGGATTTAACGAGATCCGTATTCCTCAAAGCCTTATTGACTGGCAGCAATTATGTTTCTGTCCTATAATTTTGTATTAATTGATCCTCAACCCAAAACTCTTGTTTTCCCACTGTTTTTCCTGGGATTGATGTCAGACTAACCAGCCTGTGGTTGCAGAGGACATCCCTCTGCCTTTTACGGTATTGTCTTTGCTTGGCAGCTCTTGCAGCCCATTGGAGGCTAACTCTGGAGTGGCCCACTGAGCAGAAATACAAGCCTCTGTAAGAGGCCTGAGCTCTGATTCATGCCCAGCATGGACTGACACAGAGGGAAACTTCAGGCACACTGTTGGGAGTGCATTATATGTGCACGTGTACCAGAAAGGTGGATGGAGATTGCTGTGGAATAATATTAGATAGCATATTGACTTTGTCATTCAAAGCCAGTGGCATTTTTATATGTATGTCATAAACCTACTGTATTAGCGCTCTTTTTATTGCTCGTGGAGTGCTGTGATGAACTGTCTGGTTCTGTCAGCCTTTTAGATCCAATTTAAATTGCTCAGGCTGTTCTCTAATCTCTTTTTAAGGACCTTCTACCTCCGTTAATGTCACATTATGGCTTCAAAACAAGTGCCCTTGGGATAAGAATGTCCAGGGTTTTTTTCTGATAGCAAAGGCAATAACGTATCATTCATTTAGCTTTCCTCCCCCTCCTCCTTAGCTGTCTCTTTAGCTTTCCATCCTCTTTAGCAGTCTCTTACAGCCTTATGTCATGAGGATCTGGCATATATGACACCCTTCAATTTTAATATGTTCAAGAAATTTCTTAATAGGTTGCCTGGTGATTGTTTTTCTTCTTCATTCTCCAGATTTTTGTATGTTCTACTTTCTGTTAATATAATACTTGTGTTTCACAGCCTTGTTTGAATGGTCTGTGTTGGATCAGTGCTTTTAGAGCACACCATAATAAATACTGTTGTTTGAGCTTTATTTGTATGATGAGGATAGTAACGTATCATTACCCCTTAATTAATGAGCTTTTATTTTAATGAACACAGCCAAAATTTCTGAACTGATAATGGGTTTATCATGCAGGCGGTACAGTCATTCAGTCCTTTCCTCTACCTTGTCCATGGATTTTCTCTGTTCTGTTGGGTACAGAGACCTTTGTCATCACTGGCCTACGCTTGTACATCACTGGGGCAAAGACCAGTCAGAAGCCTGCTTGATTTTGTAGAGCATTATATTCCACGTCTAGGGATCCTCCACAGACATTATTTTTCATTTTGCTACCACGATTTTTGTCCTGATTACTAGGAACTGTATTAATGCTCACAGTATTTGTAAGGAGGGGAGAGATGCTGTCACTCCAGCCATTCTTCTCTAGAAGAAATCTATTGCAGTCAATAGATCAGATTATGTCTGTTTGGGATGGCACTGAACCGGGACTGAGGCTACTCCAGATGCCTTAACTCCTGAAGTTACTTGTAGGAAGGATTCTTTTGGACTCTAGGGAGCTAATAGTAAAATATCATGCTTTGGGCCATACAAATATATTGGGGTACCATCATACAGCTGGATCTTAATTTAAAACAGAAAAAGGAGAAAATGGTAGAGGAAAAAACTCTTTTGCCATCTCTCTTCTCCCCTGGAGTTAGTCAAACTCACTAATTGCAGTTAATTGAAACAACACTGTCCAAACAAGCATTTTGACAGACTCAAACTAAGTGTTTCCCCTTTTTCCCATTAAAAAAAGTAATTACAATTAAAAATGGAACTGTGACTTGAAGGTCACATTTTTAAGTTTGACTTTAAAAAACATATTTGCACTGAATTTCAGTTAACTGGATTTCACATGATGTTTTCCTATGTAAATCTTTGGTTTCAGAAAATCCTATGGCTGGGATGTATGCAGAGGATGTTCCCACTCTGTTTATTTCCTCAGGTATCATGTGGATCCAGGCAAGGCCAAGCACATGAAAACTTTCTTGCTATATTTTCCAGTCATGTCACACTTAGCAAAATCATTATCCTTTATCACAGCATGCTTAAGTGATGTGCTGTTAGCTATCAGCTTTGCATTAAGCAATACAGGCTCAGGACTTGCATTTTATAGACAAGTGCACTTAGAACAGCAGGTGTGCACATGGCCAGCATGAGGTTTGGAGGACCTTCAGGAAACAAAATAGCCTGGTCCCATCCCTACTGTGTCCTGTGACCTCCTAACTGATAGTTAAATCAGTCTGGAAAACCAGGCATGCAATGCCAAAATACTGTGAGATCATTTCTTGATGCCTTCGGGAACCTCTGTGACTCAGCAGACAGGTCTTTCTGAAGCATTTTAGACCCAGTTTTGTAATGGCATTCAGGCATCTGCAAACACCAGCAAATACCTAATGGGATTTTCTAAAGTATCTCAGTTAGACCTGACTTGTGCAGCCTCTGTTGTGAAATCCACTAGGCTTATGGGTTTGAGTTCTTTCTGGACATCCTTGTAAACATAGTACTGTAGTAAATCTGACCCTAAATCAGATTAGTCCTGTTTTATATCAAGTCCCATTTTGAAATGCATGCCTTTAATATATTTGGTGTAAGTAAGTGACTTGCTCCTACTGTTGTAGCAGCTATTAATTTGTTACTTCTGTCACCTTTCACTGTCAAGAAAGTGTCAAAGCTGCTGCAGTTTTGAATCAGCAAAGCAGTGTCCCTTGGTTGGTGGCTAGAAAACCACATAAGCTAACCCATCAAGCCCAGTTCCAGGCAGCCCAACCAGACCTTGTTGTAGGAAACTCTAAGCTTCATCGGTTTCCAAGCAGACTGAGCACTCACAGTATAGCATGAGACGAAGGAAGCACCAAGTACCTTCCACGGAGCAGTAAGTGAGGTGTTTCCAACACAGTCCATCTGAGTTCCTCCCTCTCCCAATTTCTGCAAGATTCTATTGGAGAGCCTGCTTCCCTCTTACAAAGAAAAAAACAAAATGTATGCATGGGTGCCCACGTCGGCACCACTGCTGCCCCTCCTCGAGCAGAGGGCACTGGTCAATGGAAGAGGGGGAGAGATCCATCCCTCAGCTGCCTAGGGATCTCATATCCACGATGGAAGCAGAACCAAACCAAACCAATTACCAGTTAAAATATGCCAATCAGCTCATCCTGTCATGGCAGCTTGATGTCCTGTACTTCTCTGGGGACCTGAATAAACTCAGTCGGCTTTGCAAGGATAGGGATCTGCTTCTGTAAGAATATGTCACCGCTTTCCCACAAATCACTACATGTGTCATAAACAGTTAAATAATCCCACATTTTCATTTATCTTCAAATGGAAGTCATACTGACTGTCTAAGAGCTATCATCACCACCTCTGGACCTCACTAATCTTCCTTTAATTTTATTCTTCTTTTCTGATCAAGTGACTAGAACTAACTGCATTTTCCGGGGGAAACTGTACCATCAATGTATATATTGGCACCATATTTTCAGTGTCATTTTCTTTCTTACTTTCATATCCTAGTATTTTGTTTGCTCTTTCAACTGCATAATGCACAGAATGTTTTTACTGAGCTGCCTACAATAATGAACAGGTCTTTGTCTTGAGTGGTTAGTTAATTTAGTTTCCAATAAAGATTATGAATAGTTTAAATTATTACTTCTAACATATGGCAAATTCTATGTCATACACATTTAGCTTTCAGTCGTGCTGTCCATTGACCTACCTAGCTTTACAAGGATGTCATTCAGTTCTTACCAAAGCATAACAACTTTGAATGTTCTTGAGTTATTCTCAGCCTTTGTACAGCTGTTCTTGAGTCTTGAACTGAACTCTTTCTTTCACCCTGTTTTTCAAGTCACCGGCAGATATAGCATTTCACCAGAGCTGAGATGTCAACCCCATCTTGTCAGAATTCCTTCGCAGTATTGTGAATGAATCTCTGGCTGACTGTTCCCTCTCTTCAACTCTTTGACGCCAGCTCTTCTTCCAGAGTTTATCTCCCTTTGTTCATCTGCACTGTTACCAACCTGACAGTTTCAATCGTGGCGTACAGCCCAGTCCTTGTACAGCTAGGTCGTGACTAGTCTTCGTTATTTTATCATGAAGCGCCCAGTATCCCAACTACAGACCAGGCACTTCTTGTGCATGGGGCCAGACACATGTAACAGAAAGACATCCCATTTTTTTGTGAGGTGTTTACAGTGAGAATCCCAGCTCTGTTCTGGGTCCCTTTCAACTTCTCCACCTGGGTTACCCTTATAGTGATAAACAGTATTAACAGTCACTTCTTCAGAGCAGAAAACCGACAGAAACCAGGCAGCTTAGGTGGAATGTCACAGGCGGTGTACAGTAATGAATCACATCTTCCACTGGCTGAAGAACTCTGTTATCTTCTGAATGGCCCTCAGAAAAAGGCAAGATTAACAGTGTTGGCATAGCCTGGTATCTTGATTTTAAAAAAACATCAGCACTACATGTTGTCTCTGTTGGTGCACAATGGGCAGCAGGGGAGGAGGAGAGATTATAGAGGGGAAGGAGAGTTCAGCTCCTGCCAGCAAGAAGAATGCTTTGGGCAGAAGAGCTGGGTGCAATTCATCTTCCCCCGTCTCAGGCTTCTGGAAACAAGTATTACTGACTCAAGGGGCTAGGGCCAGCACCTTCCTGCCTGCTCAGGTCCTTTGTGTCAGAACTGGTCGATACTGTGATGACAGCACTGCCTTTGGGAGAGCCTAAGAGTTGGCCCTACATAAAAAACAGAACAAGATAATCCAAAGTAGAGAATGCAGCCGGAATTAAACAATTATATAGGCAGTAAAAAATAAAGCTTTGCTAGCATGTAAATAAAGATCGACACATAGATAGATGGAAATAAAAGGAAGGGGAAAAAAAAGAACATATTGCCTCAGGGAGCATTTCTCTTAAAATATTTTACAAGTGGCTCTTTCAAAACTGGCATGGGCATATTTCTTCCTGATACCTGACCACTGACAGAAACCAAATCCCATATGCCATGACCACTGGACTAATGTGACAGCTGAGCTCTCAAGCCCTTACTCCTGTTACAGCATTATGAACGTATCTTCTCTGGGTGCTTGATTATGAATTCAAAACAAGAGGGGAGAATGGGCTGTCAGCAATGCAGAATGAAAGGGAGGACTTGCCATCTTCAGTACAGTTGCCAGCTTTTCATCTTCGCATTGAGCCATGAAGTGGAATTGTTCACTGCTCGCAGCATGGGCACCCTACCAAAGCAAAGAGAAAAACATTTGGCACCCATCGGTCCAGAACTGTTTTACAGGCCTGGATATAGCTAGGTAGACAGAAATTAAAACTCAGTGTGGGAAAATGTATGTTAACTGTCAAGACAGGATTCCTTGCAACTGCATGTTAGGAGGTGGAATTGTTTGTCTTTTATGGGGACAGACACCTATAATGTGCCCGGGTTCACTTCCCTTACAGGACCGTTTGACCTAGCGAGGAAACATGTTAGAAACAAACTGCAGAAGGAAGCCGAGAGTATTAAATCCTTGCCGGTATATGGAGACTAGTTAAGGAACGGTCACAGTTGAGACAGAGTAAACGACAACCCATTACAGATCTGGATACTGATGTTTATTTAAGAATTAACAAGGCTAGAGCTTTTAACCTGCTTGGTATCTTGCACGCTCGCTTGCTTTGCCCACAGAGTTACGTTCACTAGGTCTCACCTTCCCTTCCCAGCAGGGACATTGTGGGTGGTCTGACAGTGTGGAAGTCGTCAGTTTGTGCTGTGCAGCTCCTCACAGTTAACTGGTCTCAAGCATTACTGGCCAAGGTCACTGGGCATCCCCTGACATTCGTCTGCACACATCTCCTTCATCTCCAGGATCTTTCCCCACTTCCAGTGTTTTTCATCCAGACATGATCTTCACCTTCTTCCTTTTAGCCCTCAGCCCTAGGTTTTGGTTGAGATCAGCCTCCTAACTGGTGGTTCTGTCTCACATCTTGTTACTACTAATTGGAGGATTCAGAACATGTCATTTTTGTTTAGTCCAGCTACTATCAAAATGTACAACTAGTATACACTGCTTGCAGCTACCTTGTGCTCCAGAGTACAAAAGTTCAGCTTTGGACATTCATGCACACACACAGTTACCTGCTGCCTGACAGCGTTTGCAGTTTAAGTGGGGTTTTTTGCCTGCCACCAGCCCTAATACTAGTGACACGAAGTAAGTGTCTACTGCAGATACAGAGAAGGTGGAGAAAGGCTAAGGAAGCTGGCAAGGCAAAACAAAGGTATTAAGTGGTGTTTATTAAAAGCAAGACGGCATCCTTCAAATAGCTGAGTTATGTCCAGTGAGTAAAATTGGAAGGACCATAAACTCTGGCAGGTTAAATGTAAAAATAAAATAAGGCAGGCCAAAAACCAGAATGAGGAACAGGCTGTAAATGGGGTAAAATCTCATAAATCCTTTTTTAAACACTTCAGCAGTAGGTCTGTCTGCTGAGCCATAGATTATCACTGCAAAAGACAAGGTAAGGCCATGGCAGAAGTGTGCTTTTTATGGACAAACTTGAGAAGGTTCCTGAGTTTATTTATTTATGGGTGACTTGTACAGGATCTGTCTGATTGAAGTGACTGTAGAAGAAGCTATGGGACACAAGAGCGAAACAAACCTTAATACTTCGGTGCAAGTGAATGATGTGCACCCAGGAGGTCTGCCAGACCTCACAGATGAAGTAGCTGAAGTGCTGGCTACGGGGACCAACCCCTCACTTGAAACAATCTTAGGCCCTGAGGCCTAAAAAGTTGACCGATGTGACATCAATTTTCTAAAAGGGTTCTGGAGGAGATCCAAAGAACTGGCAGAGCCTGACTGAGCCCATTATTAGAAACTGTAGTAAAAAAAAAAAAAAAAAGGAATGAAAAATAGAATATGCTGAGGAGGAGTGACCATGACTTTTGTAAAGAGAAGCCCTACCTCACAAACCTCCTGAAGTTCTTTAAAGGCATTGGGATGTATATGGATAAGGGAGCTCCTATTCATAGAGTATGCTCAGGCTTCTAAAAGGCTTCTGGTAGTCTGTCACCAAATTCAGCCCTCGCATGGATGAACAGTTTGTTGAAAGACAGTCAGCAGAGGATAAAAATAAATGGTGAGTTCTGACTAATCACAAATAGGATCTTCAGGCTCAAGCAGGTCCTTGGGTGGACTCCTCAGTCAGGCTGAGTAGTAGTCAAAGAAGCAAATGCACTGCTAAGAATAGTCACACTGGAAAAGGGACAGAGAGGTAAACAGAGTGCCCTGGGGCCACTTCAGTAATGCTTGGTGCATCTCACTTCAATATCATGTGCAGATCTCAGAAGTGAAGAAGGAGACTGGGAAAGTTTGGAGAAGGGTTAATGGAGCAGCTTCTGTGCAAGAAGCAGCGAAGTCGAATAGGGCTCATCAGCCTGGGAAAGAGGTGGCTGAAGAGAGATCTGACAAAGGTTTGTAAAATCCTGAGAGGCATGGAAAAGGTGACTAGCAAATGACAGTTCTTTGTCTTTTCCAAAATAAGCAGGAAGGTCATCCAAAGAGATTAGTAGCTGGTCTGTTCCAACAGGCAAAAAGAGGCTCTTTTCTCATAAAATGTAGAACTCCTTGCTGTAGGAGGCTGTGGATATGAAAAGCTCGCACAGGTGCAGAACACAAACGTGCAACGTCATGGAAGAAAAGCCCACCGCAGGTTATCAAGTACAAAGACCTTTGGCCCAGGAAGTCACTGAGCTGCAAAACATGTGAGAGTATTCTGGGGAAGTATCACGTCCCCTTTCACTCTTGTGTAGGCATTTGCTGTTGGCCACAGTCAGAAACAGCTCCTGGGGAGATGGGCTGCTGGTCTGACCTAATACAACTGTATTTATGTTACAGTTTTATGATCCTTCCATAAGACTGGAAACCGCATGACCCAGAATATCTAGCCTGGATAACGCAAGGGATGCTACGTGGCTGGGAATGGCCTTACTAGGAATAATGGGAGGGTGAACTAGAGGGCAGCTTGCAAGTCCTTTCTGATAGTAGGTGTTTTAATTAAAAGCCATTGCAATTAAATGTGGAGCCTGTGACAGAGGGAAAAAAAAGAAGGAAAAATTACAGAAACATCTGAAGACAGCAGCTTGCACAATGCTTTCCCCGCAGGCTTCCACCAGCTGCTGACGGCGTATTCAAGCCACGAGGTCAACACTTCTTTCGTAAACTCTTGGCTCCAGGATATGATACACGCACTCCTGACACATGTTCTTGCCCTCACTGAAGCAGGGTCTTTCAAGTCTTTGTGGATTGAGTCATGGGTATTTATGTTTCTATCTTTAGTTACAAAACAGAGTGACACAGTTTTAACTGTAAAGCCTTTAGCTAATCATTGATAGACTGATGCCTATAAAAGAGTGCTGTAGTTATTCAGAGTCTACAACTTCCTCTTTTAAAAGTGCTTATATATTCCTTGACTGTTTAAACCATATTTTCATCCTGTAGAGAGCAGAACTTGTGTGATACACAGAGATCATCCTGGGATTTTCTTACCGTCTTAAACAGGAACATGTCCTAGTAGTCATTCAGTTACCATTTCACAAGCTGCCCCTCAGAAATTTAGACTTGAAAGCAAACTTCAGTATTTGCTGGAAAGAGGAAACAGGTATTGTTACTCCTGTTGTTCCTGTTGCCCCTCCATTTGGGATTTTAAATAGGGCATGGGTCTTTCCTGCATGAACTGATACGCCTGGGCTCTCCCAGCTATGGCTGCATAGCTGAAGCTGCTATTCTGTGCCTAGGGAAAGTCAACATTAAGTGCAGATCAGTGCTTTTACATGAACATTTACCCACCAGATCGAGATATCAGCTTGTACATGAAATAGTTTATAACCTGAATCCTCAGATGTAGTGTGTGTGTGACCAAAGGAAACATGCTGCTAAACTAATCCTACAAACACCCTCCCGTAGCCAGGGGTATATATTACTTTCTAAGAAGCCTAATGTCAGGAGGTAAGGCAAAGGAATAGATTAATTGAGATGAATGTTATGAAATTAAACAAAAAAAAATTGTGTCCAGGGGATCCAGAGGTTTCTCCACTGTTTATCTCGCTGACTGTAAGACCAGCCAGCCTCCTGCTGCTGCAGCTGGCCAGGAGAGGCAGGACTTGAACTGAAGAATCTTCAATATGGCTCTTGCAAGATTGTCTCCTAATGTGTGTAGTAACTGTAATCAAAAGAAGTGCCAGGTCTGCCCCTCCTGTCTATATGTTCAACCCAGCAGTGATACCCAGTCAGAATATCCTAGTGTCGTTCAGCAGAGTGCTATAGTGCTGCATGAGAGTGCAATACTGGGTTGGAGTGAGGAGAAACATGGCATTCAGCTCAACATAATGACTCAAATCTGTTCTGGACATCAAAGCTGCAGGTGTCACCCTGTGGTAGGTCCTAGAGTCTGCAGAGGAATGCGGGTTCCCTGCTTCGGACCTACACTGCTGACAGACAAGGTTCCTGCTAATGCATCCAGGACTGCAGCCCCACTGCAGATGAGGCCAAAGTGAGTTGATGCAGTGCAGACATCACTGTGGATCTGCAGACCCTGTGTCACCCATTCTGACCGCAGACCTGCTTCTGCTCTCTTCTTACTGGTCCCTGATGGAGCTGGGCAAGTAGCATCTTCCTGGGTGCCCCTCAGGGACGAGAGGGAGGAGAGGGGAGCAGTCTCCTCTTTTCTTCCCTACAGCAGGCAATGCCTCAGCTCTCCACAGCAAAGTGCCAGAGCAGAGCACCTTCTTTCGCCGTGTCCGTCAGAGAGGGTGAGGTCTTCAGGGACAGGTCCTGTCTCTTCAGCGAGGTCATTTCAGCTGCACACCTTATGGGGGAGCTGGTCTACAGAGGAGGGCCAGCAGGGATGAGAAAGAAAAAAATCCTGCCTCTGCCATTGCACCCATTATTCAAAGACTGAATACCGTGGCAATGTTTTGATGTACTTCCATCAACATCACACAAAGCTGGAAAGGTGTTGCCAGCCACGTCCTGCACAGTACTACTATGGTTTTTCCAGACTCTCTCAGGCTGGCATTGATATAGGCAGTGAGAGGAGGGTATCTCTGTAGCTCTGGGGATTTTAGCTTGAGATAGGAGGATCCCAAAGGGAAACAGAGAAAAATGAGACAATTTAGCAAAACTGACAAGAATTAATGAAGTGATTCTGTTCCCCTGTCCCTGCGTTTCCAGATGAAAAGGCTTAATCAAAACAATATTGTCTGTTCTATGTCTATGGGGTGAGGAGGGCCCTGCCTGCCCAGACAAATTGATTTCATTTCTTTTTTTCTTACATTTTGCCATCCAGGATTGTATGTTTGGGCACTCGTAGGTGAGAGAGAGAGGACTGGGCTTACAAGCTGTCGCAGGCACTAGAACCACAGCAGCAACTATGCTGCAGTGGTCTAGGGAGAGCTGACAGCCAGGTGCTCTCAGAGTCACCTCAGCTTTCCACAGATGAGCTCCACAGAGAAATTAAGAACATCCATTAAATGGGGAGGGAGGGGGGAAATCTGATAAGCGCATAAACCAGCAACTAACTTTTGAAGACAAATATGATGTGGATAAATTGTATCACAGTTGCCAGTACAGGCTTGCTTTCATGCTGCAGTTTCTTTGGTCTACCTGTCAGGCTATCTAGATCATGAATTTTGCAACTGCAGTTGTCCCTGGGATTAACTGCTCTTGTCCACAGCATATAACATTTTAAGGCATGAGGTGAAAATTACAGGAGTCAACATGTGGGGACAGGCAGCATGTGAAACTGTGCAACCAGGAGACAGGAGCCAAAAAACAAGTGGTATGAATTCTCCAGGCCTGCCATGTGGCGAACAAGCTTGATTTGTTGTTTTTTTACTGAAGTGCATTGGGCTTGGGGTTTTTCAATCAGAAGTCAAGTATGAATTGTTTCTCCCGCATTCCTGTTTCCGAGTGATTGATCATTCAGAGATGAGCGATGCCAACTGAGAGCATTTATGCAGAGTGGTTGCAGGAGTAGGGTGAGCGGGACGCGTGGGTGACTGAAACATTTCAGTGGTTGCCACCACTTCTCTGCCCCTGACAAAGAGCTACAGGCTTGCAGAGGTGGCTCAGAGGGACTGAAGAGGAATGGGGTAGCAACTGGTAAGTGTTACAGATGGGTGCTGACCACCCTGAGGGCCATACCTTGTGCTGTTTACAAGGTTTGTACAGGCTCTGTGTGTGCGTGTGCTGTCTGTGAGAGAAAGCCTGCTACTGCTGTGATTAATTGATTTTCAAGAGATTAAGGACTGTAGTAAAGTGATTATTTCCAGTTCTGTCCCCATAGCAGATGTGTGCTGTGGTAGGGCTGTGACATGCAGGATTTCATGGTATATCTCTCTCTCTCTCTCTAGGTTCTCAAGCATCTGCGACACTTAAATTTCACCAATAACATGGGGGAGCAAGTGGATTTTGATGAGTTTGGGGACCTGGTAGGGAATTACTCAATAATCAATTGGCATCTCTCTCCGGAGGATGGCTCAGTCGTCTTTGAAGAGGTTGGGCACTACAACGTCTATGCCAAGAAAGGGGAGCGGCTCTTTATCAATGAAAACAAGATCCTGTGGAGTGGATTCTCTAAGGAGGTAAGTGCTTAAATCCTCACAGCAACGTTTCCCAAGTTTCCGCAAGCTGAAATTTGAACTAACCCTGCACACTCATTGTATTATGGCTCCATGTCTCATTGAAAGATCCATTCATCTTACTGTATATGTGGTCTCTGCTATAGTCTTTCACACCTTTGTTAGTCTTTCACACCCTTGTTACACACTTCTGGAAATAACAGGCAGCTGCTTCTCCCCTCCTATACATTTGATGAGCCTGGGTATTAATGGTTTAAAAACCGCCTTTTTTCTGGCCCAAGTAGATAGCTTGGAATTTTGCAATGCTGTTTCCAAAAGGATGAGAAATTCATTACGCAAGTCTGGTTGTTGACTAAGTCAAAGTTTCCTGAGCTCAGCAGTTTCATTGCTGAAAACAGTCATCTCTTCCACTCCCAGTATTTCTGTATCAAGAAGAGTCTCTTCCTGCTCCTAGTTAAATTCACAACTCTTTCTGCTGGCTTTACCCGCCAAGTCCCAGAGCCTTCCTCACACCCTTGCCCTGCAAACGAAACAGAATAAGCCCTGTCAATCTTCCCAGGTCAACTAGGACATGGTGCTCAAATAGCAGGAGATGCCGGTACCTGCTACCTTTTTTTAATCTACCAGAAGATGCTTGTGCAGTCTCAAAAGTACATGATGTAGCCGTTGGCTTTAGTCAGGCCTAAGTCCTTCTCCACTTTCTTGCATGTGTTAGATCATTTCAGCATAACTGTATCATCACCAGCAGCCAGGGCTAGGTCTCCCCTGCATGATGGGAACGTGGTGCAGAGATCTCCAGACCAGAGCCAGGAGAGCTGCTGTCATGGCCAGCAGCCCACTCCAGCCTAGACAGAAATCCCAGCTCCCAGAGGGGATCCTGAGTGGGCATCTGGCTTGTGGCCTGGGAGCATTAGTTTAGAAATGTCACTGACAGGCCCTGCTGCAATGTTTAGATGTGTTAAATCAGCACCTGATTAATGAACAAGGCAATTCAGTTCCAGGTGATTATTCATGTTGGCTGACAGATCACGTAACTGCTTCTGCAGTAGCTACATTTACCTAATGTATTTACACCACCAGTTAAGCCTTACCTTTACTCCAGATACCCCAGCCTCACTTATGGTTTAAATCCAGAACTCTCTAAAGGAGGCATGGGTCAGGCAGAGCACATTACTGCAGAAATACTGAGCTCAGGCTTTTCTAAGCCCAGCTGGAGTCTCTGAGCACAAACTACAAGTGGAATTAAAAAACCCTGATTTTCTAAACCCTCATTCTGATCATTGCAAATGCCACTAGCACCTTTTCCAACAGTTAGGATTTTACTGTTTTTTACTTAAACTGAGTAATTGTGTTCTTTCAGTCTAAATTCCTCCAACAGGGCAATATTTATCTTCATTCTCCGTCCTAAACTGTTAAAAACGCGACTGGATGTTGATGAGTGTCATGCCAGAGCATGTAAATTGTGTGCCAGCAGAGGGGTTTGTGATCTCTATGTCTGCTGCAGCCTTTTTTTCAGTTTATAGAGTTTGCATTTCTTCCAGATAAAATGCTCTGCTCAAAGAGAGTAGTCAGTACTTCACTCTCTGAAGCCTTCTGTGCCCGCCGTCCTCAAAAAAAGACTAAACGTAGTTAATTTTAACACAGGAACTTCAGCATTGGCCAGACTTGCAATAGAACAACTTAAAAAGTAGGTAAGATAGATAGATTCATTTTGGCAGAACTTGATGAAATTCCCCACAGAATACTTAAGAAGGCAGCCAAAGCAATCTCAAAAGTATTAGCAATTTGTCTTTGAGAAATGTGGAGGATGGGTGATGTCTCAAAGGATTAAAGGAGGGTAATTGTAATACCTGATTTTAGAAGCAGATATAGGAGAGCCAAGGGAATTACACACAATGGAGCTGAGCTTCAGTAACCTAAAAGACTTGATAAAAAAAATTATTAAACAGTTTATAAACACTTAGAGGATAATAAACCAACATGGATTTGTCAAGATGAAATCATGTCAAACCAATTTAACTTTCCTCCTTGGAAGCTCAGTCAGCTTAGTAGACAATGGGGAAGCAGTGCATGACTTCAGTCAGGCCTTGGATTCAGCCCTGTTCAAAATCATGAGTGGCAGCCTAGGGAAAGACAGTCTAGACTGACAAAGTCCTCCTGGCGGATGCACTACCTGCCGAAAGCCTGTCCCAAGGAATAGGTATTAACAGCACACTGTATTCATAGCAATAGGTACTAACAGCAAAGAGTGCTTCAAGTGGCGAGCTGCAGGGATTTGCCCTGGATATGTGCCTCTCCAATTAATTATGCAATCCTGATTAACAGTTTAGAAACAGCGTTCCCAAACGGTGCTGCAGCTATACTTCAGAGTGATAAGCAACGGCGACCGCTCTCAGCTACAGGTGAATACCTGAGCCACAAAATGGGCATCTCCGCATAGGAGTTGCCACTACCGAGGGCTTGCTTACTCTGTGGCTGAGGTCAATGCCTGCTCACAGGAAATTTCCAAACCATACCCTGGACTCGCTGCCTAAGTGCACCCACACAGGAGGTTCCTGGAGATCAGCAGGTTAGCAGCACTTGGGCAAACTAGCAGCAAACTTCCAAAAAGGTGAATGGAGGCTTCCAACTGGAGCAGCCCTTAAGTATGTACAGATCATGGTACTTTGCTGGCAGTGGAAATTGTGGGTTTAACTCCCTCGAGCTGAGAAAGCCATGTTCTGCGTCAGCTCCCTTTCCTTAATTTAGCTGGGAAAAGGTGAGCTCAACCCCAGGTTGTGCTTCTGTGTAAAAAAGGCCCAGGCTTCCACTTATTTTGCTGAACTCCTTGTTGCCAGTGTGCATTGGGCATGTGATGAGCATGCACCATGCAACCACTGGCTGCCAGGATATGACCATGCCCAGGTGGGCTCACACACACCATAAATGCACAGCCACCAGGTGACACAGCTCATCATTTGTAGCAGCAGAAGTCTGGAAGCCTTTGGATCTACATATAGCTGCTGATTTGTATCTTTTGATGCTCAGTGTTCTAAAACCAGGGTGTTTCTTTCTTTCATATGAAAACTCCTCTTGTTTAATTAATTTACCTTTTTTTGTTTCTGGGTTGGAGAGGGTCTTCAGAAGAACGGGAGGAAGTGGGTTTCAAGAAGCTGTTTTAATTCCCATAAATCATAAGCAGTCAATATGCAGTACATGGGATTGGGGATCAGCAGTCAGAGCCCATCATCTGCAAGGCTGACTCAAATTCCTGCCAGTAGAGATTGATTGTCTTTTCTTTTAACCATCTGACAACTGTTTTCTGGTATGTGTATCATGGGTCACATACCAGTTGTCAGTGCCCACAACACAGTAGAGATTACAAAGATCTGCTGACTTTCCCTACCATCCCTTGATGTGTTCTTTCAAACAAATATCACTGCAGTGGGTTGGGGAAGGACTATTGTGCAAAATGTCTGTTCTTTGGAGGGAAGAAGTGAGCCTCTGAGGCTCTCCATCCAGCGTGCTAATCAAGCAATAACACCCTTGGAGGAAGCCCAAGGTCCTGCTGTAGAAAGGCTGCATGTGGGCCACTGCCACCATTAACTCTCCTCGGGCTCTTCTCTTGCAGGTGCCTTTCTCTAACTGCAGCAGGGACTGCCTCCCGGGCACGAGGAAGGGCATTATTGAGGGAGAGCCCACCTGCTGCTTCGAGTGCGTGGACTGCCCCGACGGGGAGTACAGTGATGAAACAGGTAATACCCCCAGAGCTGCTCTGGGGTTTGCAGGGGACCGTGCGAGCCCTCTGGGCATCACCTGCAGTTGTGCTGAAATCGCTTCCCTACAGTGCTGAGCTGGAGGCTGCTTTGCTGGGGGGGCTTCACAGAAAGTCTGGGGGGACTTCTGAAAAGCTTATGGGATTTGAGTCCTGTGGTCCTCAGGTCCTGTCTTCTGCTAAGTCTGCTTGTCCCTTCTGCTCCAAGTTAGGAAAATTAAGGCAGAGAACTTGAAAAAGGACTTGCATATAGGAAGCCTCTCAGGCAGCCACAAGCAAATTCCATTGCACTGTAGCAATAGCTTTTCTTCTTCCAAAAGCCTGGAGGAAGGAGATACACCCTACCCTAATCCTAAATTCTGTAGTTACCTGTCTGCTTTTCCTCACATTGTCAGGGCTTTATTTCATGCTTTACAAAGAAATAAAGTCCATTCCATCCCTGACTTCACAAGCAGAAAGGGATATTTCCTTTTACGGGGTCACCAACCACAGTTTCTGTTGAGCACTGGCACTGCAAGAGACCAGAATCTCTGGGTCCTATCAAACACCCATGGACATCTTTGTCATTGGTTTCAGTGGGAGCTTGGATCGAGCCACTCAGGTTCTGCAGTTGAGGGAAAAGGTAACCTTAGTTTTAGAGCTGGTTGAAAAAATCTGAATTTCCAACACCATTAGTGCTCCCTCAGTGTTGGGCATCCCCAGGGTAAGGAAGGCAAGTGAATCCTTTCAGAACAGCAGTCCTCTCCACACTACAGAGAGCTCAGGATCTCCTCACACCCTCTCTGGCAGCACTGGTCCCAGCACACGCTGCAGACCTTGCCTGAGATGAAAACTTCAGTAAGCTGCGTGCAAGACTGAACAATTGTTCTCCTTTGGGATAATCTAATTTGCATCCCTACCAGACAGCAATGATTTTTTAGCACGAACATATATAGTACTACAGGATGCTTAGGAGTAGCATTTTCAAATTAAATAGAAGCAATTCTGGTCATGTGTAATAGGGGTCTTTTGGTGTTTTTCACAGGATTTTTTGAGGTGGCACTAGTGTGCTGGTGAAATTTGTGGGGCTGAGGGGGTGACTGCCTTCTGACTCCACAGTTTCCTGCTGCTATTTCAGCTGACAGTAATGCTCTTTACTTCCTGTGCTTGCCAGTTTTGTAGGCGTAGAGAGCAGTTTTACAACCAGTCTCAACCAGCTGAGACAGTGATACTACCAAAGGAGACAATCTGTCATGTCCTCTCCCAGCTGTTTGCTCCCACCCTTTGTCTGGGAGTGGTGCAGGTACTTGTGTGACCATAGAGCAAGTTGGATCCGGTCTCTGGTCCTCCTGAAAACAAACTCTTGGCAGGTTGAGTTTCCAGCTAGAACGAGAAGCTGCATGACCTTGGGGGAGGAGGGAGATCTGGTTTACTCCCTTCAGGGGCAGCATGGTCTCTAAGTCAGCTCAAGGCAACAGTGAAAGCCCATCTTTGGGATGCAGTGCTAAATAGCTGCCACTGTCTCTGGTAGAGGCTGTTGAATTCCCTGGTATGTGAAGTTAGCTCTGCCTTGCCTGCAGTTTGCAATAGGCCTGCAGGTAAAAGGCACAAGAAAAATAAAAATGATTGGCTGAATGGATGGAAATGAAATGACGTGTGGTGATGGGAGGTTCTGACTGAGCTTTTTGCATCAAGAGCAAGTTTTTCACATGAACAGCTTAGGAGAGGCAACAAGTCATTAGGAAAGCAGTATCATATCAGGTCACGGATGCTCCCTCCAACCACCCCTCCAGAATGAGAGAGCTTGAAATCTTGGCCTTCTCATTAGCATCAAGCTCTGCTCTGGAAGCTATGCTCTGAGTCTCTGTCTGTGCTTAGGTGCAAAGCTCAGAGGGAGGTTGCTGCTAAAGGGGTTTTCTGAATGATTGTTCCCAGAACTCACTGCAGCCCATTGCTATCCCGCTGGGATCCTGAAGGCTGAGGTAGGTTGTGACTTCCAGCTCACTGCTCTCAACCCCTTTCCACTGCCATCAAAGGAGTCATGACCCTCCCCACTGGAGCACAAGACCCATTTGGGTCAAAGTAGAGCAGAAACAGCAGGTCCTTGCCTGTTGATCATGGCAGCCATTGGAGACATACGTTGCCATCCCAGTAGGCACAACTAGTTTCATGTAGAGGAAGGAGATGGAGGCATCAATTTTCCCTTTGCAAGTATCAGCGGGACGCTTTGCTGGGTGTGGGGAGAGTGATATCATTAAGACACATCTTCCGCTGATGTTCCAACATGAAATGAGAGTGTGCTGGGAGTCAAGGGCATTGCCTGTCTTCAGGGAAGAGTAATTTAAACACTTTTAAGACTCGCCTCCGTGGAATATGAAATAGGCTCTCAAAGCACTTAAGGAGGCAAGCACGTTTTTAATTTTCTCTGTAATAGAGACAGGCAGGATGTTTCAAATGATGATAAAAGTGTGAGAGGTATGAAGACAGACAGAAGTAGATGATAAAAATGAAGGAACAAGAAAGACAGAGGAACAGAGCCTGTGTAACAGCTGACAGCAATCAAAGTTTGCAAAGTTTTGCCAAGAAATGGATTCCAGAAACACGAGTGCAGGAGCAGGACTTTTTTTTTAAGCTGGAACTAAGCATGCTTTGTGTTTTGCTATATAGCCCATGTGAGGCTGGTTGTTTCAATGTAAAACACTCTGAGACACCAACATATGATTCTGGAAATCTGCAGACACCTGAAGGGAACACCCCATGTATTTAAGATGAAGGCCGGTGCGTAGCTGCCATATGTGTCATCCCACGTTTCAGCCTCTCATTCTGACAAACCTTCCCTCTCCCTGTCACTTCTTTTTCAGATGCAAGTGCCTGTGACAAGTGCCCTGAGGATTACTGGTCCAATGAGAACCACACGTCCTGCATCCCCAAGCAGATAGAGTTTCTGTCCTGGACCGAGCCCTTTGGGATTGCTCTGACTCTCTTTGCTGTGCTGGGAATTTTCCTGACTTCTTTTGTCCTGGGAGTCTTCACCAAATTTCGCAACACACCCATCGTCAAGGCCACAAACCGGGAGCTGTCCTACCTCCTCCTCTTCTCCTTGCTCTGCTGCTTCTCCAGCTCGTTGTTCTTCATTGGCGAGCCCCAGAACTGGACTTGCCGTCTGCGGCAGCCAGCTTTCGGCATCAGCTTTGTCCTCTGCATCTCCTGCATCCTGGTGAAAACCAACCGTGTCCTGCTCGTCTTTGAGGCAAAGATCCCCACGAGCCTCCACCGAAAGTGGTGGGGCCTCAACCTCCAGTTTCTCCTGGTCTTTTTGTGCACGTTTGTGCAGATTGTCATCTGTGTGATTTGGCTCTACACGGCCCCGCCATCCAGTTACCGAAACCATGAACTGGAGGATGAGATTATCTTCATCACCTGCCATGAAGGCTCCCTGATGGCCCTTGGCTTCCTCATTGGCTACACCTGCCTCCTGGCAGCCATCTGCTTCTTCTTCGCCTTCAAGTCTCGAAAGCTGCCTGAGAATTTTAACGAGGCCAAGTTCATCACCTTTAGCATGCTGATATTCTTCATCGTGTGGATCTCCTTCATCCCTGCTTACGCCAGCACATACGGCAAGTTCGTCTCTGCCGTGGAGGTGATTGCAATACTGGCTGCCAGCTTTGGGCTCCTGGCCTGCATCTTCTTCAACAAAGTCTACATCATCCTCTTCAAGCCCTCCCGCAACACCATCGAGGAAGTGCGCTGCAGCACAGCCGCCCACGCTTTCAAGGTGGCTGCCAGAGCCACGCTGAGACGGAGCAACGTGTCGCGCAAGCGCTCCAACAGCCTGGGGGGCTCCACCGGCTCCACCCCTTCCTCCTCCATCAGCAGCAAGAGCAACCACGAGGACCCTTTTCCTCTACCAGCCTCCGCCGAGCGGCAGCGCCAGCAGCAGCGTGGGTGCAAGCAAAAAGTCAGCTTCGGGAGCGGCACGGTCACCCTGTCGCTGAGCTTCGAGGAACCGCAGAAGAACGCCATGGCCAACAGGAACGCCAAGCGCAGGAACTCCCTGGAGGCCCAGAACAGTGACGACAGCCTGATGCGGCACCGGGCCCTGCTTCCCCTGCAGAACAGCGAGCCCCTCAGTGCTGAGCCTGGCTTCCAGGCAGCTTCCAGCCCGGAGACCAGCTCGCAGGAGTCGGTGGTGGGAGACACCAAAGAAGAGGTATCAAGCCCTGAGGCGGAGCCTTCCCTGCCATCGGCTAACTCCCGAAATTTTATAGGCGCTGGAGGTGGCTCTGTCACAGAGAACACGGTACATTCCTAACGAAAGAAGATCGTGAAGAGCACACCAGCCCCCAAGAGGAACTTGCTCACCTCTTGCTTCTGAACGGGAAAGACAACAAAGACACACTCCTGTGACACAGCCCCACCACCCCTTACTGTTAGTGCCGGCAGGGTAACACTTGTGCCTCCAGAGGAAGGACTGTGTCTGGGGAGCCTTGGACTGAATTTGCGTTCGCTTTATCGAAACCAGGACACCTCAGAAGGACAAGTGAAGATCGCCTCTGGTGGGGCTTTGGCAGAAGTCTGCATGCTGCCTTGCCTCCGTAAGCTTTTCCTGCCAGACTGCAACTCGGCTGACTATGGGAGGCACTAGGCAATTCCACTATACTCTGCTTTTACATTTATGTATAATATTCCTCTTTCCCACTATGTATAATATTCCCTCTTTATCCAGTATATGTGATCTGTAACCATGTGCATCAGGACTCTCAGCTCTACAAAAGCAAGGTACACGGTTTCACTTGGGGAAGGCACGGTCGTGGGGAAAATAAAAAAGCCCCCAACATCCTGCATGCTGTGTACAGCCAAGGGTGTGAACATGTAAAGTATTTAATGTGGCAGAGCGCCCTGCTATTTATATTTAGTAATGTCCCAATCTCTCCTTTCTGCCCAGCAGGAAATGTTGGACAATACTCTTCATAGACTCCATTGCACTAGACCAAGCTACTAGGTTCCTACTTGTTTCCTCCAGCTGAGGTAGCTTTGCCTCCAGCCTACCCGCTTTGGTGGAGGGGGAGAACAGCTTGTAAATGCCCCCCGGAGAACATTGTGAGAGCACAATGAGATGTATCCATGATTGATTATGTCGCTAGTATTTGTATGCTTAACGAAGTGTTGCTGCTGTAATATTCCACATGGCATACATGGCTAACCCTTTCACACCATAGTCAGTGTTGTGCTTTGCCATATTAATCTGCCTCACACCTACACAGAGCATCGCGCTAGTCGTGACGATACTGGTGGGCCTGATACAAAGCAAATGAAACAAGGTGAAATGGAGGAGTTAGGGATGGAGAAACAGCCCCCAGATGTGGTAATACAATTGCAGGAGTGGGTGAATATCTGAAGTGTGTGTGCTGGTAGATGACTGGACGAGGAAGACATACAGGCCTGGCCTCTGAGACACGCACAAAGACAACTGGATAAATTGGATATGTTTTGGCTCCTCTAGGCCACCTACTAGGTTACTTCCCTCCTGACCCATCTTGAAGAGAGGGCACCTAGCACAAGAAGGGTAGACTGTACCTAAAGAAAAACAGTAAGGACTTCAGCAGAGAGCATAGCAGAACTTCATTACTCTTGACACTTGTCCCACTCCCCGAAAAGCAGACGTAATGCTCCTGGTTTTGCAAGGCATGCCTGGTTCTCCATCCATGCTGGAAAGGTTGAAGTAAGAGAGTCATTAGAAGAGATATTTGTTGCAGCCTGATGAGAGAAAAAGCACCCCTCGACAGCCTGGCAGGAGAGGGCAGGGTTATGTTGCAGAATTTATTTCCCTCTTCCCAGATCCCGTGTGCAAGAACAAGCATCTGACATGAAGATGTCAGTACCCTCTCTCATCAAACAGGAAGGTAGTCTAGACCACTGTGGAAAGGCAGACGGGCCTGCAGCTTAGTGTGAGCTGAGACGAAAGGACTGTGTGAGTGCGTTGGGGAAAATACCACAGTTCTCTTGTTACTGTTTTCTCTTGGTTGTTCTTTTGCCAGGGCAGGCAAATAAAACTTACAGGTGACATTACTGCATAAAAACTTTGTTTTGCCACCTCCACTTGTTGCTGACAAGGAGGAGGAGTTTGGGCTCAGGAGAGCAAAGTGGAAGTCCAGAACTCCAAGGAGCACGCTATTCAGACAAGTTATTTTAAGCCTTTTGTTGATCTGTTACATTCCCCTCGGAGTGGGCTCACATTTTAATCACACCATGTAAGAACCAATCCAACTTTAACTGTAAGGCCTGCCGATTACAGTATTTGATTAAAGCTATGGCACAGCTGGTTAAAAGAAAAAAAAAAAAAAGAGTTTTAAAACACAAGTCCTTGTGGCCACAATTTTGGAAACCACATTCTACCCCTGGACACAGTGACAGTTGCTCACTGCTTCTGAAAAACCGGGTCCCTTCCCCAGGCTGCTGACTGTGGCCTCTAGGCTTAGTTGAGGGTATGGAATTGAGACCGGTGGTCTCCCGAGTCTAAATGCACGAACGGAGATGGGCACTAGATGGCAGAAAGGGCTAAAAAAAGTACTTTGGTTATGGTCCACACTTCCAAAAATTTCAGTAGCCAAATAGTTTTAGTGCTAGTGAATCATTCCTACGGGCCAAACCCAGTACAGTACCCCCTGAAGCGAAGCTGACAGCACCGAAAGCAGAGAAGAGCTTAATGCATGAAATGAAAATGACACAAGGTACAAACTGAAGACTCTGCACGAACACACCCAACGTGAGAAACAGGACGTCACCGCCTGCTGACTTGTTTGGCGAACAACACTCACTGGCTATGCACACTGTAGATAATATTGACATTTGGGTGTTTTTCATTCTTTGGGCAGTTTTCATTCTTTAGGTGTTTTCCGTTCTTTACATCTACTTCAAAGGAATTTGTACCCTGGCACGCACTGACGCTCCAGCAGCTGCCATAATTTTATAGTAACAGACCCGACCGTGCTCAGTTTGCTGGGGAACCCCCATCCACCCTCACCGCACATATACGTGGAGCTCCAAGCCTTGAACTCCACACGCTGTGTGAGAGCCACTGCTGCAGCCTCTTGTAGTGACACACGCTAGATGCAAGGGAAGTTCAGTTAAGAAAAGGATCCCCTTCGTCAAGGTGAGTTGCAACCAAACCCTTTTTCCCATGCACAGAGGAGGGTCTACGTTCTCATCCTGCCAAGTCCAGAAGAGGAAGTTTGCTCAGACGCCTGTCCAAAAGCCTGTCTGTGTGTCACACAAGACAATACTGATGAAGACAAGTTGAAAAACGTCCTTCTGTTGAAAGCTCAAGCCTGTGAACCTCCACTGGCATGTCCCACCAGAAGTTGCCCACGTGAACGGCTGCCCCATCCCACCCCCCATGGCTCAAAAACCTACTGGAAATCATGTGCCAACGCTGGTGTTTCCTGAGCCATTGGGTAGAGAAGCAACAGCAGTGGGGACAAAAGCAAAGAGCTTTAACTCTGTGGTGGGATTTCCACTGGCAAACTTGGCTGATGGGCAGGGAACCATCCCGGTGAAGAGCCCGATGCTTCACCCCCTCTCTGCTCACAAACCTGGCAGAGCTCTGCTTGCCCAAACCCCCAGCAGAGCATTTATTCGCTCTCCACAGAGGAGAGAGGTGATACCGGGGGAAAGAAATCTTTCTTCCCCATTCTTTTTCATGCCATGTCCTCCCTACCAGTGCAGGAGGCCCGTTCAGCATGCGATACTGGCTGCTGCTAAATTCAGGGTTATATTTACCAAATGTACCGAGGGATGCTGGGAAGCAGGGGGAGGAAGGTAGGTTTTTGTTGTTGTTGTTGTTTTCCCAAGGAATCTGGAGGTTTAAATTGGGGGGAAATT
This sequence comes from Harpia harpyja, assembly GCF_026419915.1. Classification (NCBI taxonomy): domain Eukaryota; kingdom Metazoa; phylum Chordata; class Aves; order Accipitriformes; family Accipitridae; genus Harpia; species Harpia harpyja. Next base: position 51,627,210 of record NC_068947.1, read on the forward strand.
TAGCTAAAGACCTGAACATTCAGACTGAAGTCTCAGCAGAGGGGTTCTCAAAGGCCGGATAATTCCCCCCAGCCTTCGGTTTGCTGGCTGAGGGACAGCAAGACCAGCCTGGGAGAGGGGGCGATGGACCACGGAGTCCCGCAGAGGGAAACTTTCCACGCTGCTCAGGCGAACGCGTCACTGGAAGACGTGACACACCGGAAAAGCAAAAAGCAGCAGCTCAGGACGGCGTGACGGCCGCAGAGCCCTCACCCACCCAGGACAGGCCGCAGGCCTTCTGCGCATCATTTTTTTTTTTTTTTTTTTTTTCCTTTTTAATCAGGCTAGCGGACAGACCCGCTCCCACCGTACTGCACTAAAAATCCCTCCACCCCCCCCGGCCCTGCCGCCCCCCCCCCCCCGGGGCGATCGCTGCCCCCCCGGCGGTGCCGGGGGCGGGGCTTCCCGCTCTCCCCCTCACCCCTCAGAAGACCCCAGAACCAGATTTAAGCCCCCGCCGTCCGCCCGGGCCCGGTGCCGGTCCCGCCCCGCCGGCAGGCCGCGCCCCGCCTTGGGGTGGTGATGGCGGAGGTGGGGGGGGGAGGAAGGACGGGAGCAGCCGCCACCATGTTGTGCGGGGGAACCTCGGCGGCCCGGCCCGCCACAAAGGAGACGCAGCAGATGGCGGATGAGGTGAGGGGACCGCGCTGCCTCGGCAGGGAGTCCCCGGGGGCTCGGGACGGGGAGGAACCGGGGAGGGGGGGGGGGGGGTTGGCGGGGCTGCCTTCTCCCGCCGGGCCTTCTTCTCCCGGGAGCCGCCGGCTCTCCGTGGGGGCCTGCCCGCCGGGGTGAGGGGGGTGCCCGGCGGCGGTAGGTTTGAGCCCAGCGCTGGGTCCTCGTCCCGGTGCGGGAGATGGCGGAGGGCCCAGGTGTGCTGCGCCATCGCCCGACGCAGCTGAAGGCGGAGAGGCCTTCCCTCCCCGCCTCAGTTTAAAGGCGGGAAAACCGATACGCTGTGGAAACATGCCGGCCCTGCGGAGCCCTCCCTGTGCCTGCTTGGCCTCGCGTGGGTTTATTGACCCCGGGCAGAGCCGGTTCGGCATCTTAAGAGGACGTTTTCGGGGGGTTTGGAGAGGAACCGTAGGCAGCCGTGAGTGCTCGGGGGGAGCTGGGCTGCTTCCAGCTCCGTCCCTGGCTCCGCAGGTGATGTGCTACCCGCCAGCGTCAGGGCAGGGACACCGGGCGACCCGTGCGCGTCCCGGCTCTAAAAGGTCCGTTTTCTTGCGCTCAGATGGTTCTTACAAAGTCTAAACCTTGTAGCCACCGGGGTTGGGGTTGGGGTTTTTTTTTTTGGGGGGGGGGGGGGTTAGCAAGAAAACTTCTCTGCTGCTTCTGCTATTCCTCAACGCAGAATTCAGCTCTAACCACTGCCAGCTCCAAATCCTGATGCAGTAACTTAAACTGCCGCCCGTGTTAACGGAGCACATGCTTTTGCTCTAAAAATGCTGGTGTACAACTAAGTTCTTTCAAAGCACACGGCGTTGTTTCAGTCTTAGGAACTCAAGTTACTTCTGCTTTTTGGTTTTATCAGCTAGGGTGTGCCAAGCCAGTGGAGAAAGATGAAAGACGAGCTCCAGCTTCTTATGTTCTTTGTCATTGTCTGGGTTTGTTCCCCTGGCTGCAGCGGTTTCTAAATACGTACAGAGCACCCAAAGGCACAGCAGTCATTGAAATTAATGTTTAGCTTGTAGAATCTGATGATTCTGCATTTAAAAAGAGAGGGATGTGTGTCTCCTAAGCGCCAACCTGAGTTTGCAGTAATGAGTACATTATCGAGAATTGCTGAGAGAGTTGCAATTACTGTTTTGACCTGAAAAGGCCTACGTGTCATGTTAAAGATAATGCAGGTATGCAATTAACGTTGCACATGGACTGACAACTAGGTTTGAAATCCTGACTTTCTGTTCTGTGGCGGACTGCAGTGGTTTGGTAATCCAAAACTAAGATGAAGAGTATAAAAATGATATCCACTTGGATTCAGAAGTGAACAGAATTAACCAAAAATCTGGCATTTTCATTTAAATCACGTAAATATTTCAAAGTTTGTCCAGCTTATTTTGACTGCCAGTTTAAATTACTTTATTTAATGAAATATAAATGGGAAAACCCCAAACTGAAAACTTGCCCGTGCAATCATATCCACATCTGGATACAGACTGTGAAGGAAACACTAGTTTTGTTAAATCTAGGTAGACTTCTCAAATTGTTTTGTTTGCTTAAAATCACATCTTTGTGGAGATTCGTTAGAGCCTGCCAGTTCCCTTGCCATAAATACATTTCCTGTTCCTGCTTTTCCAGTTCTTGCCTCCATTGTGTTGTTTCGTAAGAATCGTGGCGATGGCCGAACGTTGTTCAGATTCGTGGTCCTGGCAAGTACTGCTGCTCGCCCAGAGCGGGTACAGTGTGAGACAGAGCAGGACAGCTTCCTTCCAATGGTGTCTGGCTTAGGAGTTCCCATAGGAACTGCTTCTCCATGGCAAGGACTTCCAGCCAGGCCTGTTCTGCCTTTGGCTTGTTACTGGCAGCTGTGGCAGAGGTTAGCCAGGGTGATTTTGAACCACCTGCTTTTTAGTAACTGCTCTGGGATTAAGCAAACAGGTCACGCAGAACAGCAAAGAGCCTTCAGGACATGATGATTTTCAGCCCTGTGATTGAATCACAGTTTGGGTGAGAAGGGACTGCACCTCCTGCCTGAGCACAGGGTCAGCAGCCCCAGGCTGCTCGGGGCTTTGTCCAGTCAGGTTTTGAAAACCTCTGAGGATGGGAACTGCACAGTTTCTCTGGGCAGCCTGCTGTACTGCAGCAGTGTCCTCAGGGGAGAAGTTTTTCCTTATATCCAGTCTGAACCTCCAGTTTCAATTTATGACCCTTGTGTCTCATTTTTCTGCCATCACCCCTCAGTAAAGAGCCTGACTCCTTGTAGGTACTGGAAAGCTTTCCTCAAAGCCTTCTCTTCTCCAGGCTGAGCAAGCTCATTTTCTTCTCCTCACAGCACGAGTGCTCCAGCCATCTGACCTCATGGTGGCTCTCCACTGAGCTCGCTACAGTTTATTGACATCTTTCTTGTATCGGGGGCCCAAAACTGGATGTAGTATTCCAAAAGTTCTCTAACAAGTGCCAAGTAAAGGGCAGTAATCGCTTGCCTCTCTCTGTTCTGGCTAGGCTCCTGCTGATCCAGCCCAGTATGGTCTTACCTTTGTTACCACCAGGGCACAGTGCTGGCTCACATTTAGTGCCCTATCCACCAGGACCCCCAGATCTAGGCTGAGATCATCCATCAGTTAGCAGGGTGGGCTGATTCCAGGTCTTTCTGAGAGTATTTCTGTCTGGGCTCTCCCTCCCTGTACTGAATTGGGATGCCTGTTTGTCACATGCTGTGGTGAGTCATTGCCACGATAACACCCTGACAAGCTTGCAGCTGCATGCAACTCTGAGCTGTCCGCAGTCATGGAGCCCAGTGTTCAGCTTCCTGGTGGAAATACAAAATGTGCTGAGACAGGGCAATTTTGAGACCTAAGAAACCAACATTGCACAGCGCCTAGGATTGCTAAGGGAGCATGGGACAGGATAGGGTCAGTGGGATACTTATGTCCGCCCTCTTCCCTGCTGCTTAAAATTTGTTACAGTAGCTCCAGTGATGGAAACTGAAACCACTTGCTCCATCTCCTGACTCAGGAGAAGGGGAGGATGGAGGACTGAATCACTGCGCTTTCTGGGGCTGTGCCCTTCCTTGCATCTTAGAATGCAAAGTGGTTGGGTGCGCTTTGATTTCCATATGGCAGAAAATCATATGTACAAAAGCATCCAAACATCGTTATCTTACTTTTGATGTATTGTTCACAGCCTGGAAGAAGTGTAGAGGTATGACATCTGAGGGAAGATGTACAGTATGGTCACAGCCCCCAGGGACAGTATAGTCACTGATGAGCCATCTTGCAAAGGCACCAGAGTTTGGTCCTGCGCCTTCTCGGTGCTAGAGAGGTGGGAGAATGTAACCAGTTGCAGGAATTGTTTCTGTTCCTACTTCACCTGCAGCACCTGAGCAGTGGCAAACTGGCACTTGTTTTCCCCCAAGGAAGCAGGTGGGATTCAGGCAGGAGAGCAAATGTATTTATTCCCCTTGACTTTAGGAAGAAGGGGAAGTACACCATATAGCTGGAAAAAGAGTATCTACTCACTGCTGGTACTATTGCACTGGGAGTGGAAGGAGGGCTACATAATGATGCAGTGCAGGAGGTAAGGCCTGGGTAGAACTACGCTTGCAACAAGGACTCCAAGACTAATGCATTCTTGTCCCTGTAAACAAAGCTTGAAATCTGCTTTCCTGACCAGGAATTTTACCATGTAGCTGTGATGTTCTAGAGAGCCAAGCGTGGGAGAGAAAGCTGCAATGCAGGAGTTTCATGCCTCCCTCTGAGGTATTGGACAAGTTATTTTGACTTCTTGAGCACTGGTTTTACACTCTGGAAACTGGGATGATAACTCGGAAGCCTTTATGCTTCAGTTATTTTTTGGAAAATATTGGCAGTTTGAAAACATTACAGATTTCAGCAGACACGCTGGAAGAACTGTCAAATAAGTGTTGTAAAACCTTAGGCTTGGGTAGTTTGTTTTCAAAGCTTGATTTTTGGATGTCTGTCTGTTCTGTGATGCTGGGTCTGTAATAACTTGTTTTGAATTTGAAAAGGGAGCTAATGCTGAAGACGGCCCTTTTTCTCATTGTAAGAATGATGTATATTAAAAACTTCTCTCTAGAGAGACCTATAGTCTTGTGCAGGTAGATACTGAACCACTTTATATTTGCTGTTAGATATACAGGACAGAAAGGGAAGCTGAGACATCAATAGAGGAAACAATTTGTCACAATAAATCTTTTAGCATACCCACACAATTCTCTTGTTGGAGGCTCCACGCTTGGTGTCAGTCTGTGGCGACTTAATCACACTGCTGTCTTGGCTTTGCTGCCTGTCTAGATTTCTGATCCTGCTTTATTCATTTTAATTCATTTTATTCATTTTAATCTTTTAATAACTTGGAAAAGCAGGAACGCTCTGTCTGGGAATTCAGAAGCAGTGACCTGGAGGGTACTGAGGCACACTGATAGTGAGGGCCTTAAGTCCTAAATACTTGAATCTTGCATCAGTCTTAAATAACCTATTGTTTCCTTAAGGTGAAACCTCAGCTAGAAGAAAAAGAAGGGAAAAAGTTTGATGTCTTCACTGCAGTGGAGTTTAAAACACAGGTGGTTGCTGGAACAAACTACTTCATCAAGGTAGAGGACACTGGGCAATGGGAACTTTAATTTTTTTTTAAATGTATAATATTTGGAATGGTGGGGTTTTTTTTTCTTTACTTACCTACAGAGAGATGCTCATGATTTGGCCTTAATAAGAAAAAAATCTGTACGTTAAAAAAAATATACTAACCCCCCCTCCCCATCTCCCACCCTGTCTCCCTGCCTGTATTAAATGGACATGAGAGTACTTCTCTGTTTTCATAATGATTTTTACTTTTCAGTTATTTTCTGAAACTTGGTTTTGGGGGATAGTTACACATCTGTGATGTTGAGCACTAACATTGCATTAAGTGAAGTCCAGATGTGTAAAGATACAGTGAAGTATCAAATCTGCTTTGATTCTGCCTGTAGTGATGCTGCACACAACAAACAAGCAACTGTAATCAAAGCATTGAAGTGCTTGTTGTGCCAGATAAGATTAGAGCATTTTGCGTGTATTTAATATATTAATCACTTCTATGCAACTCCGATTCCCTACCTGTATATTCCCTGTCTCAGGCACAGGGAGGACTAACAAGCATAGAAGGAGTAGGTGGTATTTCCACAAAGTCCTAACTCCCAGTCTGGTTTAAAACAAGACCGCACCTTCTGAGGTGATGGTTTTTCTTACCGCCTCTCTGCTTCTCCATCCTCAAAACACGCCAGTCTACGCCATCCCTGCTGCTGGAGGCTGCGGTTACTCCGTGGAACTCACTGGTTTTCATGCTTTGCAGGTCCATGTTGGCAATGATGAGTTCATGCACCTGCGGGTGTTCAGAAGCCTTCCTCACGAGAATAAGCCGCTGAGTCTCCACAGTTACCAGAGCAGCAAGACCAAGCATGATGAACTGGCTTTTTTCTAGCAAGTTTATCTTGTGTGTTTTCCTAATGGTTTCTTATGTGCATTTTCTATAGGCTGCAAAATGCTGATTCCTGTGCCAATGAAGGAGAAAGGAAAGTGTCTTGTTTTATACTTAACGCTGGAAAAAATAATTTTCTCTTATGCCATTCCCTTCCTGTGCAAAATCTAAATTTTAGAGTCACACAGCTCTCCTTTCACCTATACTAATGCAAACCCAAGTAGCTGCACTGACCTCAGTGCAACTTAACCAGAATATTGTGACCGAGTCCTGTTAGTGGACTTCCTTGGGCTGGAAATTGAAAGGGGAGTGATACTCATGTATTTCCAGCAAGGAACAAAAGAAAAACCAGAATCTTTTCTGTGCTGTTTTGCAATTGTGAATATATCTGTAGATGTAAATTGTACTCTGTATTTTATTGGCAAAGACCTGACGTGAGACTTGAGCTGAAGCAATTTTGAAAGCAAGAGAACGGGAGGATTATAGTCCTTTGAAACAAACATTCCCTTGGTAATCATGTTTATCCTCTTGCAGCAGTAGGGTGTAATGTCCAGTAGAGGGTGTATGAGTTTAAAAAAAAAAAAAGAAAACAACTTGATTATTTTCTCAGTCCTAAGGATGAAGTCCTGGAAAGGAATTTAAGCTGGACAAGTGTTTCTGCATTAATAACAATAAATATTTCTCTTTAATTGAGATGGCATACTTGACTGGTGTTTCACTGGTCTCTTTACTGGTTTTCAATATTGGTTATTATCTTCCTCAGATTTTTTTTCCATGACTGTTTTTCATATTCCAGATAACCTTATGTTTATTCTATGTTTTAATTAGAAATACTTTCTTTTAATCTGGTGAGAGACATGAAAGCTAACAAGAAGGGCTTCTGAAGATGTATCAGCAGCAAAAGGAACACTAAGGAAAATGTAGGCCCTCTGTGCTCAGCGGAGCAGGGGACCTGCTGGCAGAGGGCACAGAAGAGGCTGAGGCACCCAATGCTGCCTTTGTCTCAGCCTTTACTGGTAGGACTCACCTTTGGGAATTTGAGGTCCCTAAGGCGACTGGGAAGGTCTGGAGAAAGGAAGACTTCACTCAGGAGAGCTGGATCAGGTTAGGGGAACACTTAACCTGGACTTAGACAATGCCATGGGAGTTGAGGGGCTGTACCCATGGATGCTTTGGGAGCTGGCCAGTGTCACTGCGAGGCCACACTCGATACCCTTTGAAAGGTGACTGGCATCGGAGGAGGTTCCCGAGGACTGGAAGAAAGAAAATGTCACTCCTATGTTTAGGAAGGGCAAGGAGGAGCATCTGGAGCACTACAGGCTCATCAGCCTCACCTCAGTCCCTGGAAAGGAAAGGTGATGGGGCAAATAATCCTGGAAGCCATTTCCAAGCACATGAAGGACAAGAAGGTGATTGGAAGTTGTCAGCATGGATTTGCACAGGGGAAATCATGCTTAACCAACCTGATAGCCTGCTACAATGAGGTAAATGTCTTGGGAGGAGAGAAGCTGGATGTTACTTACCTTGAGTTTAGTAAGGGTTTTGATACTGTCTTGTCTTCCATAACATCCTCATAGACAAACTGATTAAGTAAGTGCTAGATAAGCGGACTGCAAACCAGCTGAGCTGCTGTGCTCTAAAAGTTCAGCAGCCCATAGTCTGGTTAGAGGTCAGTCCCTAGGTGCGTACCCTTGGGGTCAATATTGGGACCAATACTCTGTAACATCTTCATTAATGACCAGGATGATGGGACCAAGCACACTCACAGCAGATTTGCAAATGACACGAAACGGAGAGGAGTGGCTGACGGACCGGGTGGCTGTGCTGCTGCTCAGAGGGATGGCAGCTGGCTGGAGACGTGAGCAGATGGGCATTTCAACTGTCAGCGAAGGGAGATCCACAGTCCTGCACTGGAGAAGGAATAACAGGTACAGACTCTGCAGAAAAGGGCTTGGGGGTTGTCCTGTTGGGCACCTTGCGGCAAAGGTGGCCACTGGTAGCCGTGGGCTGCATTAGGAAGAGCAGTGCCAGCAGATTCAGCATTCAGCACTGGTGAGACCACCTTGGGAATGCTGTCCCCTGTTCTGGGCTCCCCAGTACAAGGCAGACAGGGATGTACCAGAGCGAGGACAGCAAAGGGCCACCAAGACAATTAAGAGATTGGCACATCTGACTTGAAAGGAGAGGCTGAGAAAGCTGGGCTTGTTCAGCTGTGGCAGACAAGGTGAAGGGGGAGGCAGAAGAGCCAGGCTCTTCTCAGTAGCACTTGGTGCAATGAAAGGGCAAGAGCCAGTAGCCACAAACTGAAATACATAAATTCCATGTAAATATAGAAAAAAAAAAAAAAACCAAAACCCAACCTTTTTTTTTTCCTCTTTAATAATCACAGGGGTGGTCAAACAGGGGCCCAGATTGTCCAGAGAGGTTGTGGAGGCTCCATGGATGGGAGAGCACCAAAATTCTGACTGCACATGGCCTTAGCCTTTGAACTGAGGGGAGACAGCCCACTTCTAGATGACACTGCTGCATGTCCTTGGCCACAGACTGAAGAAATGACAAGCAGCTTTGAGAGGGCATGGTGAGCTTGCATGCATGTTACTGGGCTTTTTTGCTGCAGGTGTGCTCTGTGTGAGTGTGTAACCAGCATTGCTTAGAAGGAGCATGTTCTGTCTCCTCATTATTAGGGGGAGTTTACATGCTTTTGCTCATATCAGTGCCTGAAAAGTCCCCACACTCCGCCTCCAATATGAAATAAAGGGAGGGAGTAAGTGGCTTATTATGGTGCTTCTTATTTTGCTAAAATAAAGTGGGTTTTGAGACACAGGGTCTTTTTTGGTGCTGGTAACTCCCACCCTGAAGTGTTTTCACAGTTCAGAAAGCTGAGCATTACCTCCAAATGCTACTCTGTGGGATGTTAGTGGTGATAATGTGAGACTTGTTGCATCTTAAAAGATTTGTAACATTAGACTGCAGGATTGAGCTCTTGTGGAAACTATATTGCTTAGATGTGCAAGGGAAGGACTACTCCCAGGAGGCCACAGGCTGTCTTTATGCTTTGAGGAATTAAAGCATCTGATCCAGGATACTAGCATGCAGAGAAATGGGCAGCTGCCACATTTTTCTAGGCATGATATGCCTGTGACAATTACATGCCCATCCTCCACTACAGCACCAAAACATGAATACAAGCAAGGCATGGCCTGAAACCCATTTAATCATTTAAAGTCTTGCGCCTGAGCCCCAGCTCCCTGGCAGGTAATACAAAGGCCCCTACCTGAGCAGCTGCTAACAGGAAAGTATTTTTGTTGTGGATTGGGCTTGCCTTCTACCTTTGTCACCTCAGAGCTCAGTTGAAGACTGTTCTTGTTGCAGGTGGCTGATGCTACAAACAAACAAAAAGGAATGAGCTCCATAGATCTCCAGTAAAGGACACTCACTAACTGAGGATGGTCACTCCCTGCTCCAGGGGCTGAATGTTGGGATTCAGCTGTCTTGGCTGTTGCTGGGGGCCTGTCCTCCCAATCCTTCAAGGAGCTCACTCCTGCCCCCCACCCTGCTCCCATACAGTGAAGCTGCACTTAGAGGGGGACACAGTTTGGCTTCTCAATTCCCCCATGCCAGAAATTATCTATGGATCTATCTATCTCACAAACTTTGAGGAGTGGCCAATAGCTTGTATTTAATGCACTTAAAGCAAAACCAGGCAGCCACATGCTGAAGTACGTAGCCTGTTTGCCTGAAGTATACTTGGGAGGCCCAGGTTTTGTCTTCAGAGGATGCCCAAGTGTTTTGGAAAGAGGAGCTGACATGGGTGTGCTCTGTCTTACAGCTATAGTACCTCAGGTAGTGGAAACAGCCTTGAATAGTATTTCAGAGCCTACTCAAGCTTCAGCCAGGCAGCAGACCTAGATGTGACATGCAGCAGATGAACAAATAGCTTTCAAAACTTATTTTATTTTCATGCATTTACTGAAACAGGCAGAATCCACATGCAACTTGCAGAAGTGAGGCACCATTCCTCATCATCTCTCAGAAGTAGGTCAGAGGATCATCTCTGGTTTTGCCAGTCTGAAAACTGACAAGGCTGGGACCTTGGTTCTCATGAGGAAGGCTCTCAAACACCCTTAAGTGGACATAGTTATCATTGCAAACTTGGACCTAGAAACCAAAACAGGAAAGTGAAATTTTAGGTGTATCTCCATTTTTACTTCAACAGCTCTTAACCCAAGTCTGGATAGTAACTGGTAGGAGAAACTGTCTACACCTGTAGGAAACTAACAAAAACTTTCAGACTCATGTCAATGGAAAATGAATAGGACCACCTGGGCATGGAAGCACCAGAAGGCACAAGAGGAGAAAGGTTTTGATGGCATCATGTTTTGGACATCAAGATCCCAGCACAGCAGCTCACAGCTTCTTGGGACACTCAAGGTAGGAGACAAGAGACACTGAGAAAAATCTTGATGACTCAGGGGTGGGGCAAGATGCAGAGACAGTGTCAGCTCCTAGAAGGTACAGAAAGATCTATCCAAAACCAGCACACAGTCCTAAGAAGCAATAACAACCTCCTGAAAGCCAGGAACTGTTGTCAGCAGAATTACTGCAAACACATCAGCACCTGAACAGACAACTTGACACACACCTTGATGCTTGTGGGAGTGAGTGTGAGTGCCTGAAATAATTTTTATGCTTGTGGGAGTGAGTGTGAGTGCCTGAAATAATTTTTAAAATAAGCTCACCTTCCCCACCAGAAAATCCTCACATAAAGACCTGCTACAAAGTTGTGCATAATTTCACACACATAGAGCCAAGCACAACAGGTGCTAAACTCTCACTGTGTGAGGTATATAGTATTAACAGAAAGTTTACTGCCTTAGGCTCTAAGAGGTTTTTATATGCTTTCTGGTGGCTGCGACGTGGCACTGTTTGTTTCGGTCTGGATTACATCTCAGCTGTAAATCTGTTGGTAAAATACTAGTGATGTGGAAAATTCAGAAGTATAAATTAATCTTGTGACAGAATTCATTCCAGGTAATGCTAAAATGAGTAACTGTTTCCTGTCACTTGGGAAAGAAGAGACAAATCATCCATTTTTCAGTGTTATAAATGGATTTCTTCCAAGTTCAGTAACATGTCAATCATCATTTCTGAGTAGTTTGGTCATGAGGTTTAGCATGGACAGCAGACAAGTATTTTACATTGGCTAGGTCAGCAATAAGATGGCACTAAGGGAAGAAATGCAACTGGGAATGACTTCTGGCTTTACTGCAGCCTTCTTGTAAATTGTTACTCTTCATTACTTAGTACTGTGTCTACAAAGTGAAAGCACATCTCACAGGAGCAAGGGAAGGATAAACATCATTCATGTAAGACTCAGACTAGCCATGTAATAGGTAGTCTGTCAGTACAATCCCCTGGTGCCCACATAGCAGAAATAATCGTTAAGAGTTATTCTAAGGAAGGACCTGGGAAAAAAAGGTTTGGCAGCTTCTGTCCTTCCTGGGATCAACTAAATATGAGAAGCAGGGAGCAAATGCTCAATAATGTCTCTGCAGAATTACTATCCCCCAAACCCTACCCACCCATTTCTTTAATAAAAAGATTCTGACCCTTGTCAAGGGAGCATATCCTACCAAGCATATGTCTGCACACATGTAGGGTTAAGATACAGCAGTTGCATGCAATGTTTGCTCTACTTCCAGAAAGCCAGCCTGCCACTAAACAATGCTTTCCAGCCTTCACTTGCAAAATATGCAATTTACTCACAGAAAGCTGCCCAAATCCACAGGTAGGGTTTTCTAGTAGAGGATGAATGGCACTATCAGAGGGTTCCAGATTAAGCATTACCTGTTTCTCCTCCGCAGTGGAAAGGGGGTTTTGAAAATACAGAAAGAACTAGCAGGCAGGCTGTACCTCTGCAGCACATAGAACCAAAACATCAACACACATGCTTACATGCAAAACTAGTCAGTAGACTGTGAGATGCTTGCATTAAATTTTTTTAGAATTAAATTAAATTCACCCTAACAACTCTCTGTCAGATCCTCGGGCTGACTTCAGATTCATCATAGTAAACACAACTGGAGGACACAGAGGCAATAGGAAAGCTACTTTGCCTTGAAAGGAAACAGGAGAGCAGAATTATGACTAATTTAAATAATTTGAGCTGATAAGGCATTCTATAGTCTTTGAGTAAGATGATCCTAAGAAAGTTATCATTCACATCTGAAGAAGCACAGTGCCTGTTTTATAAATTTTTACATTCCTGTTCTACAGTAATGCCAAACAGGAATTTTATAAGCATCTGGAGATAGTCCCTGACTCTATCAGTCACATCAGATGGTTTTCTACTACATTTGCTTCTCTTTCTTGCTATAAGCCACTATGCAAGTCACCTATATTGTTTAAATACAAAGCACTCCCTCCTACAATATATACAAACCTTAATAAAGTAGTTTATCCCAGCAACCACCTGAGTCCTATACACTATTGCTTTAAAGATGTCATAGGTCTTGTTCTCCTTGCTTTCAAATTGTGGCTTCACCTGTAGAAAGAAAAAGAAATATGATTGGCAGGTTCATATTTAGGCTTTTCTTTCACACCTACTACTCCAATTTTCATCCTTTCAAACAGAGGCCCTTAATGAAATAAACCCAGAACCCCCAGAATAATTCAGTTTACGCCAAGACCTCCAGCCCTCTTTCCTAGCATTACCTCCAGCATTCTTTAAAATCCTGTTAGAATTAGACTGCCTAGTTGATTCTTCCCCATCCTGAAAGCTGTCCAGCTAAACTGTCTCCTGCTCAGCAGAGGGAAACTGCTACCTGCTGCTCTTTTAATTCTTTGTCAAAGGAGCTAGGTACCAAGCCGTGCTCCCTAGCAGGGTACACCCCATGTCAACCACACTGTTACACAGCAGTGCAGGACAGCCCCCCTCGCCTGGAACACCTGCACCCATGCCAGCAGGGAGGCTGCAGAACCCTGTTATGTTTCACAGCCTCAGAGCTGCACTCGATCTGTTTAATGTTTTTCTTTAAGGACTTGCAGTGAACAGGGTTATTTGAGAGTATCAAGACAACCACCTGATCAAGTAGTTCCAGAAAGTTATTCTAGTGCTGGTGGAAGCCCTGCAGCTAAATCTGTAATTTAAACTAAATACGTCCTTAAACATCTAGAACTGTGTAAAATACAACAACTGTAAGTTACAATGGTCCAGGATTAAGCTATATACTTCCATCTCCCAAACTGGAAGTACAGCCTTTACACTGCGAGACAGAAATCAACACCCAGACCTGCATAGACATCATCAGTCCTTCACCATGTAGCAGCTGCAGGTCATGTAGTTCCAGAAGAAACAATGCTCTGTGCTGACAGCATTCACGCTCACAGCTCAGGTAGATGTGTTTATGCACAGTACACAGTTTAAGCCCTTGTGGATCTTAAAATTCGCACAGTTGAGACATCTACAGACTTTTCACATATATATTTAAAAAAAAGAAAAAGTGTAACAGTTTTTCCTGAAACACACAAAATGTAGGGCAAGTTTTAAGTTCAGCAGCAATTACAGTGATACTGTCCTCTCAGAGATGAAATATTCCTATAATTACTAGGCTGAAAGGGCAGGAGGGTAGCAAGGGAGATAGCTGTGAGCAGCGGTGGAAGTCTGGCCAGGTGTCTGAGGTGTAAAACAATCACTGGTACATAAATCATGACTATAGTTTTTTGCATCTGATGCGACAAATTCCCTACAGAAAGGCAACTGCAGCAAATGTAACCCGAAAATTTATTTCTGTCATCTAGAAAGCATAAACAATCTTTTGCAGGCTGGGTAACAGCCTCTCCTCTGCACATGATGCCCATGCCAATGGCCTGATGCATTCCAGAAGTCAGGCAGAGAAGCGCAGCGTCACTGGGCAGCCTGCTCAGGCAGCCCCCGGGAGGGGCCAGCAGCACGTCAGGGCTTCTCACCACCCGCCTGTTTTGCAGAAGCACACAGAATTAATTGGCTTTCTCAGCACATCCACCTACAGCTGGCTGCCACCCCATGGCATTCCTTCCTAGCAGGCACATCCTGAACAGCACGCTAGGAACATCCAGATCAACTACTTCCAGACAGTCAGAAATTATCCAATTCATCATATTCAGGCTCGTCATGATCTCTTACTCTGCTATTCTTCCGAGCAGCTTCCACGAGGTTTCTATACCAGGGAACCGACAGCTATACTTTCAACTCGGGAGCTGCTAACTCTAGCACACCAGGGAAACTTCAATTTCCAACCCTCTTCCAGCTGGCTGGGTCTGGGAGCTCCTAGGATGCTCTTGACTGGCAACATTTGGTACATATTATTCTCTCTCAGAACAAAACAAAACAAAGCCAGCTCTCTCCAATTTTACCACCTCTCCCAAACCCTGACCACTATGTCCCCCACTTGTTATTTATTGACAGAGCCTTCAGTAAAATCAGGCAGGCAGTCAGCTCTTTAATCCTCAGAGGGAAAAATGTAACATTCCTAAGCTCTTACCTAACAGCTCCTTAAACCCAAAACATTCCTCAGTTTTAGGCAACGGCTGTAAAACAAAAAGACTGAACAAATAACATTCCCCAGCTCACTAAGGAAGACTATAGACAAGGCACAGGTATAAGTAAATAATTATGTAATCCCAAGAGCAGATAGAGCTTGGGCATCCCAAGGTCTTCAGATGCTCTTCACAACTTTGCTCAAATCATATGAATTGCTTCTCTGCTTAGCAGAGCATAAAATCCCACAGAATTGCATCATTAACGGCTGACACCATTATCTGGCCAGAAGCAAAGCAGGACTGCCCCAATGTAAAGTTTGTCTCCACAAGAATCTTTTCCTTAGAGAACTATACCAAAGCCTCTGCAGTGGAGTGTAAACTTTTTCAAAGGAAAAGGACCAGGGAGAGTGCTCTCCCGCACTCAGCACAAGGCAAAAATTTCACCTTGCAGAAACTAAAGAACAGAGAATAATTTGTTTTCATTTTCCTGAAGCTACTGAGAACAGAGGAATACCAAAATTAAAGTCAGTCCTCTTCAGGAATCGAACAGAAAATCTGTACATCTGCATTTCGGATTCTGTATTTGCCCTGTACTTTGTGAGAATTAGCACAGCCTGAAACGAACGTTCACATTTCTAAACACGTGTTCACTCACTGACCGTTAAGCACAGTGGTTTCGTCTCTGATACATACTGCAATAAGGTGGGATCTTTTGATCACCCATAACACAGCCTAGCATTAAAAACACAGCTCAGTATCTGGCATGCTATGCTGTCCTAGCAGTGTTCAAAGGAGGCCCTTAAGATATTTCCCAGACTCATGAGTCAAATTTCACAGCCCCCAGCTAGCAGGAGACATTGCCCTCCCTGTCTTACACATGAGGAAATAAGAATTGCAAATACACAAAGGTGCCACAAGTCCTTGCCTAGGGTCTCCCCTCCATAGGTAAAAAGGAATTTCTGATCTCTGCAAGTGCTGCTCCTTCAACTACTTGTGCCAGCATAGGATGAACACTGTTAAGTGCTCCCAAGCGATTCAATCGGTGTCCCCCAAACAATTTTAGATAATCCTTTTCTCTTTCTGTTCTGCAGTAAATTACCTCCCCTCTGAAAACCTGTTATCACCACCCCCCAACACATACTCCAGCTCTCCCCCATGTATGCATGCCCCACTCTGGCAACCCCAGCTGTGGCTGACCTATAAAGCCCTACAACAGAAGGCTCAGAGGAGCTGAGCAAGGGTCATGTGCCTTCGAAACTCAGAAAATAATGCAAGGCGTGACTGACAGCAGCTTCTGCAAAGAAGCTGACTTTATCTCAACACAAAGGGGATCAGAGCGTGTTCATTTTAGATAAACAGCTATGTCAGCTGAGTGGGTCAACTGGTGGTGTAACTCCCTGAGTTCCTTAAAAGAATGCAAACACCTCCCTAAGTCAGCCAGCCCAGCATGGGAACACAAGATGGGAGACACAAAAGGAGCTTTCACATGCCATGTTGTTCCGCTCCCACACTTCAGGATACACTTTATACTCTTTTAAGAGCTGCTGCACTGCAGGGCGTTAGAGCATCTACAGAGGTGTTGTTCACACAGCTGCTTCCAGGACAGGACCGCTGCCTGTAACCAACCACCACGGCAACTGGACTCACCCTGCCTGCCTTGTGCCAAGCCCCCCTTGCCCCACTGGCTCACCAACAGCCCCAGCATCACAGCTGTGACTCTAGAAAACACCAGATGCCAGCAGAGAACATGCTGTTTATCCATAGCCTTGTCCCGCATCTTTTTTTAGTGCATACTACCACATGGTTTGTCCTATCCACGTCCTTCAGTAAGGAATTCTACCAGGTAGAATCTTCCCCCTTCAAATACACCACCTTTAATTTCAAACAAGCGACCTCAGTGCTGGCATAGTAGAGCTCGTCTTTGAACTACATGTAAACATGAACTGAAGGTAGCCAGTGCTATGCCTGGCTATGGACAAGGATGAGACAGAGAAGTTGTTTGCCTCAGTCTTACCTGTACACTGCCTATGCAGAACGCTGAGAAAATACTTACTGGCAATCAAGGAGATTCCCATTTTCAGCGCTAGCTTCTTCAGTTTAAACACTGGTTCAGTATCATCACCTGGTCTCCCAGCCTTTACCCAAGCTTCAGGACTCAGCCCTTTGCACAGAGAGAATTCGTCTTTAGATAGGTCACAACTCACCTGGTTAACGATATGCTGGACTTCTGGAGTAGCAGGCTTGGTCTCAGATAAGCCCCCAGGCATCATCGTGGCAGGTAGCTTCTCTGAAATGATGGGTGGTTCTGAAGAGGGAAGTTTAGCGCAGTCTGAGCAGAGTCACCAGGCATCTCGTATATATACATATACATGTGTCATGGAATCATATGACCTGTAACATATGGAGCCTACCATTACTGAACTGGAGAAGGAAAGAAAAGGGGGAAAACAGGGAAAAAAAGGCAATGTAAAGCACTGATAATATTAATACTAAATGTAAAAAGCACTCTAAAACCTTAAGTGTATATAGTCTCAAGGTCAATAAGAAAAGCAAACAACAGCCTCCAGCCACCCACATCTTAAGATAGTTGGTTTGGGCTGAAACTAGAACCTCTTGCCTCTCCACCCATGTGCAGATGACTAGTCTGTGCACTTAGGAAATAGATCAAAGTCACACCCAGTATTTCCCAACACCATTCAAGATTAGAAGCAAGCATGCAGTAGCTTCCGTAGTGCAGGTCCCGTTCAACTTGAAATTGTATTGTCTCAATATCCTACCAAGCGGGAAACAGGAGCAGATGGCAATTTATTTTCAGTGACATTTACTTCCCTCTGCCTGACCAGAAAGGTGCCAAGGTAAACACGAGAACCAGAAGGGGAAAAAATTAAATCCTAGGTTCAGGTAAGTACTGTAAATAAGTTATTTCTGCTTCTTTTCTATCAAACCTATAGTTGCATTCAGGCAATCATAATAACAACTGAATATGCAGTACCATTTACATTTTTATTGAAACTCTAGTGCCAATTTCCTGGAAGACAAAGTACGATCCCTCTCACTACATTAGTTGTGTGTGCACAATAGCTGTTCTAATTTCAAGGTACTTTAATTTCACACACTGCTGAAAGATGTAACATGCAGAATATATAGTCAGAAGTATTCATTTTGCAATTACAGTCACAGACATATGACATTGTACATTCATAAATGGTCATGAATATGACTAAGTTCAAAACACACGCAAGCTACTGAAGAAAAGCTAGCAACTGTTAGCAGCCCTACCCAGTAAGGGAGAGCTAACACTTCAAGACCCCAGAAAAACTACTCCCCTTCAGTATCCTGCCATCTCCCTTCTCCAGCAAATGGGAGGAATGTTGTTCCAGAGCCAGGACCAGGGAAGTAGCGACAGACCAGATAATTTTTAGTCCCTAGGGTGGGTACATGGGAGGGGTGCAATGAGAGTATGTGCTGCACACAGGCAATGGGCGTTTCTGCTGAAAGCAGCAATAGGGAATTCACTAGAAACAAGCTAGAAACAAGAAAACACAGCAGTGGTGACCATGCAACACAGACTTATTGGTGTCCTAGCCGGCCTACTGGCCCTCCTCACAGATGACAAGTGATGCAACAGACTATAAACAAGTACTTCTTATCTAACTTCAAGGCCTGTTCTTGGCTCAAAGGACCTGAGATTGAGAAATTGGGGCTGTAAGGGCCCTAAACTCAACTCAGGAGCATGTTACCGATAAGGATCTTGCAGAATTTCCCAAACTTGAGCAGCAGTGTTATGGGAGTGGATGAAAGGCATTTGAGGAAAAACAGTTGTCCTGAGACAACATCTTTCTGAACAAACAGAAAAATGTGCCCAGTTCTTGGAAATAAAGGGAATGGGAGGTGTTAAAACTGGAAGTCTGCCACTTTCTCCAAATTCACCGCTCCAGATGAGGAGTTCCTCACAGCCCAATTCGCAGAGTTAATTCAAGCTGATGAGCTCAAACTCCATCTTTTGCACAAGACCCTGCTGACTCACTCAAATGCTGATCATCTTCCACCATGTTCCTACCATGCATCTTATTCACACAGCAGGACAGATGAGCTAACTAACTGGAAGAGCCAGCTCCCCCTACTGAGGCCAGAAGCCACAGAACACGTCCAACAACCATGCAGCACCAATGCTAAACCAGGATAT
This sequence comes from Harpia harpyja, assembly GCF_026419915.1. Classification (NCBI taxonomy): domain Eukaryota; kingdom Metazoa; phylum Chordata; class Aves; order Accipitriformes; family Accipitridae; genus Harpia; species Harpia harpyja. The sequence goes on from NC_068947.1 coordinate 51,646,090, forward strand.
TTTATAAACTTCTCCGCTCACCAGGATGCACTAACTCCCCTGGCAAGGGATGTTGGTAAGATCCCCAAGGTAGTACTACCCCCCTGGAGAACTCTTGATTCTGATTAGTAAGAAATACACTGAGCACAAAGACTAGGAAGATTAATTTATAATCTTGGAAAAACTCTAGGTGTGAAACTAAAGATGTTAACGTTGCATGGAAATCATTCATTGGACTCCACATTCCTGGGTTTTCTGGTTTTTTAGTTCAGAGCATAAGAACTTTCCCCCCACCCCCAGAACACACAGAGTTGTGCAGAAGGGAAGGGAAAACAACACTAATTGTTGGCAAGCTGACGCTAAAGTTTACACAGGCCAATCGGTCTGTTTTCTTTCCACAGGAGTGCTAATAGCCATCGCAAAATCCACTGATATTTCTAAGATTGGGACGTAGTACTCATCCTGCACACATAGTTCATGAAGTCACTTTGAAATGCTGACGTTTCACAGACCTGCTATCAAAGATCATCAGTGACTACGCGCTATCCTAGGCAACCCTCATCTACACCTCTCTCCATTAAGCTTTGGATGTAATGGAACAGCATTTGGAACATTGCCTTGAAAAGAACAGCTGTCCCCATTCCATTTCTTGCACAACATCGACAAGCTAGTGAGTGTCTCCAGTATGAGACGCGTTTGATATTACATACCATTCCAGCCTACACTCACCATTTGCACAGATGGCAATTTCTCTTCACATAACTGTACTGCTGTTAACTTGGAGAATCTCTGCTGGGAGAACAGTACTAGTACTCTTTACAGTTTTAAAGCTGAGTAACATCTTGCACTATGTACTATTCCAATAATAAAGAAACAAATCTTTACAGCTTGCAGGCCACTACTCTCTGGTCGTATATAAGCAATTTTAAGAAGTAGAAGCAATAGTCAATAAAAACACCAGTACAGAAACAAAACAAAGCAAACGAACAAACAAAAAAACCCCAAACCCCAGGGTTATCTATTTATGAGTTATTTTTAAAGCAGAAATTAAGCCACCTCTGTAGAAATTATTGTGAAAGCTAAGTCAGTAGGTCAGTCTTCTGATTTCACAGTGACAAGACACATAATCGTGACTGGATGAAATGACACATGGTCTGCACCATTTTAAGAGCTGCTGAAGGAAAGCAGCCCTCCATCTACCAATTGAAGATCTATTTGTCATCATCACAGTAACAGCCTTGACTTTCAACATGCTAGTCTGCAAAAAAGGTTTCCTCTCCTGCTACCCACTCTGATTTCAAAAGATTTCTGACATTGTACATCAACTGGGATTAATAGAAACCTGAACTTCAGCAGCACAAAGTTACCATATCCCCACCTATGCTGAGCCTGTGGTACCAGTAAAGAGCCTCTTCCACTCAGTCTGCTTCAAGACAGCCAAATCCTATCATTAAAAAATTCTGCAAAGAGATTACCTACTTCATCACTCTCAAGTGCCTACAGGCTGCATAAGACAACAGCACCAAGTGCCAGAAAAAACCACACCTCCTTCTATTTCACAGAAAGAAATAAGTAGTACATGCTCGAGAGGACTTTCCAAGCAAGCAAGATCTGCCCACCTATATTCACCATTTCTGGAAAGCCCCAGAAAAAGGGCAAGCCACCTGCAGGAGATCTAGGCTCTGGGCAGGGGCATCAGTTGTGCTTTTTGTTCAAGTGCCTTTACTTGCAGAAATAAAAGTTAGAACCAGGAAAAGAATGAAATCCTGGTATTTGTGGGGTCCATTATTTGATTCACATATGACATCAAGCAGCCCAGTAATTTTGTGACTACCTTGATGGCAAAGTTGAAGCAGGATTCAATCGCAGACTAAGCATGATCCTAGAATGGACAGGGGTCACTAGACACAGAGATTTTACCTGCCTTTGTTTAGTGTGGCCCACAGCTCATACCAAGGCCATTTACATACCATCACAAAACATCCCACTTCACAGGCAGATCTTAAGTACTCAAAAAATAGCAAAGCCATTTTTTCCTTCCCTGTGCCCCAAAGCATGGCATGCAATTCCAGTTACTCACCTTAACGTTCCACTAAGTTCAACAGCAAGATTCAAACAGCCTCTGATCCAGGTGATTTGCCATGTACTGTAAAAGATATCCCCCTGTGCTCAGAGCAAACTAAATAGCGTAATTCAACTTCTTAGCACAACCCTCTGTATACAAGCTGCAAACACCTGATGAAGGGATGTTTGGGACTTAGAAGTCTTCTTATGGTATGAGAAGTTTTTCACATACAGGTTTGTATAGATCTACTCATTTGGCCTTTTGTTCAAATGAAAAATAGAGCTATGTTGGGGTTGGGGTTTTTTTACATAGTTTTCTCATAACAAATGCTAAGCTGAGCTACTGCAAAAAAAAAAATCTGCATATGTATCACATCCATTTCACAGGTCATTTTTCACAGCACGTGCTTAAGTGAAGAAGTTTTCCCACAACAGCTGAGCAAACATCTGGATGGATAGAGGAGGACAGTGATTAATTCTCATTACATTCTCTAGTTTCTACAGAAATACAATACAAGCTTAAATTTCAAGAGTATTGATGACAACTCTATACACACTGGCAGAAGTTTCTATCATACAACTGGCTTAAAAGGAGAATTTGTCTCCACAGTTGTAGATCCAAGCCCTGGAGAGAACCAATATTTTAGACGCCCATATTAGAGGTCAGTATCAAGAGTACCAACTTTGAAATCAAAACTAACTGTTCTCAACATCTCATTAGTGGACCATCTCCTGTAGAAATTAGGTTACTGGCAATTCAGCACACAGTTCTGAGCAGTATTTGATTTCCACTTCGAAGATAAACAATTATAAGAATTTAAGAGTTGAAGAACAAACATGTTTTCTGCTTTCAGAGTTGCAGAAAAACAATGAGAATACTTCAAGAGTGAGACGAGCGCTCCAACTGGAGTAAAGTTCTGCTTAGAGCAGTTGCAGTACCTTGGGGAAAAAAAGGAAAAAAAAAAATGAAGTTTGAACATTAGGATTTACATCCTCAAAGACTTAAAAATATATTTCTGCCTCACTGTCAAAGAAAAGTGAGACTAAGTGACTCTGCTGCCTAAAAATAAAGGCCACCGAGTAGTTCAAGTCTCTGCTGGACAAACAACTGTAAAACAGATGATGCTGCACACATTTTTGCCAGCTGTCAGTAACACAGGTACATTCCTCCATTTACTTCCCACCCCCTGTATATGCACAGCTTTTAGGGATGTGAGAGTATATAGTAATTTCAGTGTGGTTACTGAATTCCAAGTGTTTGCAAGATGGGGCCTGTATTTTTAAGGCTCTGCTCAAGTTCAATGGTTCTTAAAGACATATCACTAAGTAATAAAAACAGCTGGCAACCCAGCAGACCTTGTCATTTGACTGTCAGTCAATTAGAGTTAGTAAAAAAATCAAGGTATAATTACAGCAGTGCTGCTTTCCTCATACTTAGCCACTTTTAAATGCTGTGTTACTGCAGGGTTGTTGCATTAAAGCTTTCTAAATACAACATTATGGCAGAATCAACAGCATCAGGCATGCACAGCTATTTTCTCAGTTCAAATGCAATTCACCTATAGAATTAAAGGTTCAGAAGGAGGGACAAAATAGGGTCACTGGGTAGTTAACTGTCTCATTCCTGAATGAGACATATCATATTCAACCCAAAGTGGTTTTAATCGACACCATGTTCCCAATCTAAAGACAAAATCCAGAACTTGGTAACGCAGACCAAAGGACAGTATGCAACAGATGCTGCCTGTCAGCATTGTGGGAACAGTGCCAAACCTGTATCCACATGCAACTCTGAACCAACGCTGCTAGTGTTGAGTAGTTCAGAACAATGCTGGTAGCTTCTTACTTTCAGGGATGCTGAACCTACACTTGCCGATCATTCTGCAATTCTTATTTCCTTTCAGAATTTAGTAGATTATTTGCACAAACACACCAAGTTCACTCATAGTTTAGAAAGCACCAGTTCAGGGAGAGCCCTGTCCTCCCTGCTCAGAGCTGGTTTTTACCATTTCTTCCCCTCTAGGACTGCTGTAGCTGTAGAAGTTCAAGAAAGATGCCAGTTTCACATTCCATTTGAAAATTATTTTAATACTATAAAACTCATTTGTTCACATATTTTGTACAAAAGATGAGTTGTTTTCTCTTAATTACAGGAGAATCATTTCAACCTTGAGATTTCAGCTAAGTAGGTCCAAAACAAAACAAGACTGGGTTCTACTGGTTCTGGAGGGTCCCAATACAGCTCACCCAAGGTCTCTTTCCAGTTCGGCTCTCATGGTTATGGACCACCTTGATGGAAAATACCCCACATCATTGACTCTTCGGAGGCTTGTAGTGAATTCGGCAACGCTCATTAAATACCTGAGACACCAAAACAGAAGAGCAAAAGCGAATCAGCCCTCATCCAGGAGATGATCAGAACTTCAGAGCTAGTTCAGTCAACTATCTCTTCACGTAGCACCCATCTCAAGCTGGCCAGCCCTGCTGTACCAATAAATGGTACTTACCAAGGCATCTGTCTCCATTCACCTTCTCTCCTGGCTTTAGCGAATCCAATGTTTGCAGCCTGATGCTGGGGGACTGCACAGCACTAAAAGTTTCCTCCCTCAGATAAGGCAGGCTCATAATCCTGGTAGTCTGTTATCATCAAAGATGCTGATGCCTTTTTTTTTTTTTTTTGAAAGAGGGAGGGAAATTATCAGTGGAAGTCTCCTGACCAGCTGTGTTCTGTTAAGTTCACTCTGGCATTCAAATTTGGACACTGTATTCTTCTCTTTCCTGAGTAAACACATTTTACATTGTCATGACAGCTAAGAAGAGGTGCAAGGGCTCTTGGAAGCCACATTCACACTTTTAGTTATCTGACCGCAGGTGCTGATGCTGCCAGCCCTCCTATTGCAAAGGGCACACTGCTTTCACCTCACTCACCTCTGGCATCTTCTCTAGGCAAAATTTAGCACACAGAACTAGAGACTGAAGATCATGTTTATTTAGCTTGAACTGCAGGCCTTGTCAAGCAGACTGCTTACCCTAAGGAGGGACAATAAATGTGACTAAAGTAAGGCAGTCTGAATCAAAAGCACAACACATAGGCTCACACCAAAGTTACAGGTGCTCCTTACAAGCGATTTAGTTATTTATCGTTTTGGCTCCAAACTTTGTCCGGCACCATGTCCTGAAAAGCGACACGAGCACCACCTAGCACCAAGTTGAGGCACTGGCGGTTATTAGTTCCCCCACCAGCACTCCTGCAAGAGCACGTTTTGTCGAGCTGTCCAGGGACTTTTCAGATCCAAATGCCTGTGATCGTCAGGATATCAAGTTTCGTGAACTCTCCCATTGGCTTCACATGCAAAGTGAGCAGTCTTGTAATTTCGCATAAGTTATGCATCACTTCATATAAATACATTATTTTAAACTGTATCTTCCTAGAATCTTCTACAGCTGATCTTTTTCAGAGTTCAGAACCTATGGCAATTTCAGCAAAAGTGATGTTTGGAGCATGCATTAGTTTTAGCATTGATTCTTAACAATTTTTGAGTCATTTTCAACTTCTTTTCAAATTTAATTTAAGAAACAGACATGTATTACAAACTGCTTCATATTGCAGAAAACAAAAGTTGTGATATAGTTTCACATGCACACAGCCAGCCTGTCCCACTACGTTACCACATGCAACGGACGCCTCTGGAAGAGTTAAGAGTATGTAAAGGTCTGAGATCCCGTAAGTGATAGAAGGAAACTGTAGAAACTAAAAACCACAAAGGGTTCCCATTCAGAAGCATTTTAATACTAAGCAAATTGCACCATTTTTGTCCACTGTCTGTCAAAGACATTTTAAGGGCATATATGTCTTAAAGGGTACTGGAAATATACTCTAAAACACTGTAAAGGTCTCTTGCATCAAACAACACACAAGCTTGCTATCATGCAAACTTTTAAAGCGTTTTTAACAGTAACTCTGCAGCCTATGGAAGGAAGATCAATACTGCAATCTTACTAATACTGCCTCCTACTTTTAGGATCACTGACCTACAGATCTCAGCGTGTTAGTCAGGCCAACTAACTCCATTGGTCTACCTGTGAAGTGCTACTCTCATTTTTCAGACAGGAAAAACACTGCCTGAGAAAACTTAACATTCATGTCGCTATGTAGAAGTTTGATTTTGCTGTCTTTTACATATTAATACAAAACACTCCAAGGATAAACTCCAGCGTGGAGGTGCTGTACAGAGACTAGTGCAAGTGTCTTGTTTTGGAAGTCAATTCCCTGTTTGGTATCAGCCAAACAAAATTCCACTGCATGCACTTCTATAAAGCAGCATCTTTCTGTATGCCACTATTGCTACAGCTACCCAGAGTAAGTGTTTGAAAATAACCATTTCCTAATCAGATTTTTCCAATCAGTTTTCTGTTGGTTAAGGTTAACGTAAATACATAAGTGTACATTCCAACGAAAAGTCTGCAACAGTAAAAAAAGAGTGGAGGTCCTCACCTGCAAACCAATAACTACTCCCATGTAATAAACTGCATTCGGTCCACAACTATGACTGGTTGGTTCCAATTCCTTCAGTGACATATTTTTTACAGGCAGCTAAATGAGACATTTATGCCTATATTCAGAGGGTGACAATAGCAGAGCTAGAGAAAACCCAGAAATACTTTCCTCTTCAAGCCCTACTCTAAACACTAGCAGGCTAAAATATCCCTGCACCATTCGTACCTCACTGTTTATGAACTCTCCATCTTCAGGAAAAATCAGACATTTTTGTCACTAGCAAAAGCTTAATGCAGCTACAGGACATCACTGGCATCAGTGCTAAGTTTGGTGCCAACTCTGGGCTTTGGAATAGAGATTGGGGGCGGGGTTTGTCCCCCTATAGCAGACGCGTCATAAAATATTTGCCACTGGTGATCTGCAGCATATTGTTAAGGCTGTGGCGTTGCTTAGTCATATCTGAGCTGGTTTCAAATTCATTAAGCTTAAGGGTATGATTAGCTTTTTCAGACAGTACAGAGGTAGTACTGACGGCAAAGCATATGTGGAAAACCGTGTAAACGTTCATCTAATCAGCCTGCATTGAGCTGTATTGTGGTGACTAGACCTCCAAGAATAGGCAAGACTTAAAGCTGTATTGCCTTTACACTGATGCAATCTAGGGGACTAAAATCCTGAAGGAGAGATTAAAAAGGGAGCTGCAGATTTGCAAAAATCCTTTTTGCATTTAGAGGGGGAAAGAGGCTCTCTATACAGTATTGAAAGCTCTGAAAAGCTACAACAAACCAGAAAAGGATGCTAGATGTGAAATGCTGCAGTGATAGAATAAAGCAACCTCAGAATTTAAGCTCAGTGTTGAGATCACTTTATAACAAGATAGCATCTGAGGCCATCAATCCAGAGGGTGATCTGCCCCTTCTCTTGATACAGGAGAGCAATGGCAAGCCTGCCCTTTGCACCAGGGAGCATCAGTCCAGGCCTGCAGAAGCTCCATCAGGAAGAGGTTCAACTTCTACAGCCCATCCTCCTCTGGCCTCTGCTCAGAAGCGTGATCCGTACCAAACACAGCCAAATTTGAAAGACTCATCTCTCTGACATTGTTAGAGGCCCAGCAAAGCTTTTCAGACAGGCCACCACAGAAAAATCTACAAAGTCCTTAGCCACTGGGCAAGGCAGAGGAAGGGACCTACACAGGGAGTACTCCACGGTCCTTCTTCCCCCCTAAATCAGATGCTTTTCTTTCCTTTGCAGTGCAACTGAAAAGCTTTGATATCTGCATCCAGAACTGGGGAAATGACTGGTGTGAAACATTTCCCCCAGTACTGCCCTCACTTATTTCTAATTAACCTGCCTCACAAGGCACCAGTCCTGCACGTCCAGTGCAGGGCTGTCTGTTGGGACAGAACATCATCACTGTTTTAAATGACTGAGTACCTTCCAGCTTCTGTCGTTTACCACTTCTTCAACATTCAGCTCCGACTGCATCAATTTCAACTGCAGAAAGTAACAGATAAAAGAGATTATTGTCAAACAGGCCTCCTTGCAGCCTTCAGTATTTACTACCATTGCAACTTACTAGATCACAACCCCAGTACTAGATGCGAATCCCCTCCGATGGTGCAAACTGAAGGGCATGTGTGATCATTCCGAAAGCCTGGCCCTTCCATTCAGCCAATACTCGGGGCAGACTGAAGTCTGCAAGGGCACGGTGAAGGCAAACTCACAATGCAAGCCTGGCAGAAGTAGCTCCTGATTACTAATGCTCAGTTCTTAAATATTGCCCATCAAGATTTGCTAGCAATTAACAGATTAACATTAATGGCTCCACAGACAAAAATAACTATGCCTAATTCAAGCCCTTGGCACAGGGAATGCCACTGCTGGGGTTAGCTCTGCAGCCTTGAGTTGTCATTCTTCCACACGTGCATTACTAGAGTCATACAGGGAGCTGGCAGCAAAGCTAGGACTCAACACAGATCTCAGATGCTGGATTTAGAATTAAGATCATAAAGAGATCCTTTCCACTTCCTTTGCCATCTACTCTGTGCACTGACCAAAAAAGGGTCTACAAGAACAGATCACGGATGTTCATGCTATCTGAACCAGTTAGTAAGTTACGTGATCACAGTAGGACAAATCAGGTTTACACAGATGCAAAAGCTCTGGCAAGAACTACCACAATACACAGTTCTTGAGCATTCACTTGACCCATGAGAAATATAAGAATCTCTTTGTTTCACACCTATTAGAAACTCCAAGGGGCAGGTGTGACAGATGTGTTTAGATGACCTGCGGTAATTTGACCCTGCCACGAGGCCCTGAAGCAATAGTAACAGATAAAAGAAACCATCTGCCATTTTTGCCTACCTACATTTAGGATGTATTTTTGTTACAGTCTTTAACACAACAGACTAAGAATCAGAGTTTATCCATTTTAAATGCATGATTCCAATTAGAAAGATGGTAAACAGGTGCAAGCCAAGACAGCAATTGCATCAAAAACCTTCCAAGTAAGATGTCCAGACACACACAGCTACTACAGTTGTTGGATGGACTTTTACCTACTCAACATGACTTCAAACTGTTTGAAATAACAATCCAACATCCACAGAGTGACTAGATGACCAGGATTAGTCTCTACAAAATAACCACTCAGAAGATCTGTAGCAGTTCAAAGAAAGGTTTTTCCTGCTGGAGTATGTGAATAGGTTTACGATCATCTGGACTGTGACATTAATTGCCTTTGAAGCCAAGCCTAAGCAAAACTACTATTTTAAGCCTTTTCCTTAGAGTTGCAGACCTGAACAGCAATATAGTATCAATCAACATGGCTATACAGGGGGGTTGCTGTTGTTTTTAAAACATGCTCTGATATTTTAACAAGCCTTACTAATTCACTTGATAAAGCTAATAACCATTATGCTGTATGTTTTGGATTTCCAGAATTTATTTGGTTGGATATTTTATGACACCTCATTCAAGTAAACTAAGATGATAACAAATTAATACAATAGTCAAGTGATGTTTTAATGTACGTGCATTAAAAGAATTGGCTGCTAGACTGACACTACTCCAAGTTTTCTTATTCAATGACCCCAAAGTAATAATTTTGGATAAAGTCCTCCAATTTGTACCATTAGCAGGATGAGAGAAACACAACAAGATTGCAACCAAGTGAATATACATTTGAAATGCGTGATCTTAAATGTAGGAGGGCGCAGGCACCCTATGGACACCTCATAAAGTCCAAGTGCAAATTTGAGATCATTTCATCAAAAGATTTCTGGGATGTTTCCAAATCATGGATTGCTTTTAAGACTTGAAATCACCTCCAATTATTAAACACTATCATTGTGATCCTCCTAGTGGTTTCAGTGATAGGTTTGGGGCTCAGCAATTAAGTCATTTAAAGAACTGGCTCTGCAAACAAAATTCGTAGGAAATACTAAGCTACCATTGTAGTTTTCCAAACTAAGATGGATGCTTGTTAGCAGTTCGATAAGTGAGGCTTGAAGAATAAAACCACTTGCTGCCACCCAGTTCTTTAAATCTGAGCTCAGGACAGAGCACTTCTCTGAAAAGCACATGAACAAACAGTTCACTCACTCAATGCCTGGGAAAAATCAGATTATTGAGTTCAAATCATCCCCTCAGGAAGCTCTTTTGCTTCAACTGCATCACCATCCAACTGCTCTTTGAAACAGGGGCTACAATAGGCTCCTCTTGGAAGTACAGGTGTAAGTGAGGTAGTTCAGCACTGCAAAAGCAAAATTTCAAGACCCATCTCTTCAAGTCTTATAGGACTGCAGCAGAGAAAGCTGCACCCAGGATATAGGGCCATATATATATATGTGCGTGTGTGTGTATATATATATATATATATATGATGGTAGAACATCTGGCTGTTATGAGAAGAACTCACTGTTACATTGGAAACTCAAAGGCACCATTTTAGAAACCCCGGTTAGACAGCCCTCAACAGAGGAAGGCTCACTAAACTGCTGAACACAACAGATACACCTAGGCAGCGTATGCAAAAAAAGCAATAAGCAAGCAGTCTTATTTGGTATGTGCTGCAAGCATATGGTATGGAACACGAGTCATACGGAGCAGGTCTGGAAGAGAAATCAATGGAAGAGTTCACATCCCTACTGATCTCCACTCCTAGAGCTACACCTGCAGTATCCCTTCCCCTACAAAGGGGGCCCTGGAATGGCAGCACGAACTTCAGCAGGGTTCCTTTCTCCACTTCTGATACTCCGTCTAGATCACCTCTGCTCACCTCTGGTGAAGTACACTTTCCGTCCAGAGGCCAGAAGGTTGAGAGGGTGTTTTGCACATTAAAATTCCTTATGCAAACCCGGAAGTCTCTCTCACACCATCACAAGGTACTCAAAAAATTAATCCAAGAAATACTAAACAACAACAAAGTTGGTTCAGTGGAATTCAAGGTTGCCTGATAGCTCCTTATAGAGGACAGGAACTCCAGTTAACACACCAAGTAAGATATACTCATTTTACAAGATCTCAAAAAGACAAAATGAACCTTCAGGCATTCTGAAAGCACCAAGCAAGCCCCAGGTAAATTGTACGCTACGTGGTGTTAATCAGCAAAGGTTAGAGTCCACCATGGGGAAGTACACATGTTTTTCTATGGCATTTCTGTAATAGGATCTCAGAAAACGCTCCACTTGCAGGATAAAAGCTGCTCTGTCTTGAGGGCTAGGGGAAATGGTTCTCACAAACCCAGCCAACAAGAACCTCAGAGAAGACTGCCCGAGTCAGGATCCACTCCAGGTTCTCTCCATCACACTGGTCTTTCCATTTGGGAAAGATACCCTCTTCTTCCTCTCTAAGCGATCTCTAAAAAGCTCCACCACTCACCTTTGTCTGCTCTTTCCTGAGTTGCTTTAATAACGCTACGTCATCCTGGGCCTTTTCCCTCTCTTCTCTGAGAGTTTTCACTACACTGGAAGTCTGAGCAATGCAGTTTTTGATGATTCTCTCTCTGCTGGTGTGAGCATCCATCAACTAAGTGGGGAAAGAAAGAACGTCACAACAACTCAGCAGAGAATAAAAACCTCTGAGTTACAAGTTGAGAGAGAGACTTTCTAAAGTCAAGGTATTGCTGTGCCTATAGAAATCCCTTTGACTCTATAATTCAGATGTTGGAAGCAACACTGCTTTCAGCAGCAGCCACCAACCTGATCAAAAGTCAAAGATACACATGAGCAGGAGTCTTGTAAAGTAGCACAAAAAGCGTGCTAGCACCCATTTTTAGAAGAAAGAAGTGGACTAGGCTAACGCAGTGTACCTCAAATGATCGGTATTGCGGAACAAATTAAGTTCCCCACGTGGTTTTAAACTCAAGTAGCTGTTACGTGCATGTGGTTTAGAAGCGTAGAGTTGTCAAGCATGTCAGTTACAGACACATAAAGCATGACATATAAAGGCAGTGGTTTCCTTAAAAACTGAGGATGCTTTACTGGTCACTGCACACTAATAAAACATCAGGAATTGTGCTGAAAGTCAAAGGAGCGCACACTCACAGACTGGTACAGCTCTTTACACGTCTGGCCAGCATCAATTTTCCCCACAAAGGAAGCCGTTGGAATCGTAGTGTTTAATTCGTGGACGATTCTGTCATCGATCGTCCTCATCACCCTGAGCAACTCCTGTATTGAAAAAAATAAAGAAAAATTAAAAAAAAATTGCTTATATCTCTGAGAAAAGCCTACTACAAGAAAATTTGCACGATTAAGCCTTTTAAAAGAAAACTAAGTAGACTGCTTACAAACAGCAAAAAAACCCCACACCAAACGAACAGTTTCTGCGCTGGGGTATGCGCTGCAAACCAACTAGCCTCCTTAGCAGCGAAGGCCGAGGTGGGGGGTCAGAACTAGTCAGTGCTGAGTAACTAACAACCCCCCGAGCCCCCCCGGCCCTGCTCGCCCGGATTCCCTCAGGAAACCCACCCACCCTCCCCAAGGCCCCTTCCCCTCCCGTTAACGCTTCCAGGCGGGAAACTGGGCACGACCTGCAGCAAAACAGCAAATTTCAAATTTTTAAAAAAAACGAACCAAACACGATTTTTGGGGGGGGGGGGGGGAAAGATGTTTAAGAAAAGAGGTCCGGTGCCCCCACCTCCGCCGACCCCCTCACACGAAGACCCGCGCCGTACTTCACCTTCCCTTAAACAACGGGAAGGCTCCCACGCCGCGGGACCCCCCCGGGAAGGAGATTCCCCCCCCCCCGGCCTCCCTCCCTGTCAGAGACCACCGCGCTCCCGCCGTTGGGGCTGAGGAGAAGGCCGGACACGCGCCCCCTCCCCCCCCCCCCCCCCCCGCCCCTTCCCGCCGCATCCCGATCGCTGTGGGGAGGGGTGACCTCGCCGCCCGCCCGCGCTCCCGCGGGGCCGCGCAGCGTTTCCAGGAGGAGGAGGAGGAGGAGGAGGAGGAGGAAGATGAGGAGGAGGAGGAGGAGGAGGAGGAGGAGGAGGAGGCGGCGGGAGCTCGCCGCTCGCCTCCCCCCCTCGCCTCCCTCCCCAGCCCCAGGCGGGTTACCTGAAACTCGGCGAAGTCCTCACAGCTCGCCGCTCCGCTGGGCGCCGCCATATTAGAAAGGCCGAGGGCCGCGGCGGCGGCCAATCCAAGAGGGGAGGCGGGATGACGCGCACGGCACGGCGGTGGGCGGGGCGAGGCGAGGCGGGTCCTGCCTGAGGGCGGGCGCCCACTTCCCCCCACCCGCGACGAAGCGGCCCCCTCACGGCCGGCTGTCCCACACCGGCGGCCCGGGCCGCCTTCACCGCCTCACCGCTCTCCAATCCCGGAGCCGGGGCGGGGCGGGACGGGACCGGACGCCACGCCGGCCCAGCGGTGACATTGAGGGGAGCCGGGGAGGGCCTGGGTAACGCCGCCGGGGCGGGAGGCCGCGCCATGTGGGGACGCGCTGGTGAGTGAACCCCCCCTCCACGCACCACGCACACGCCTCCGCCGCCGCTCTGGGAGGTTCGGGGGCTGCCCGCCGGTTCCCCCCCCCGCTAAGGCGGCGGGTGAAGCGGTGTTGTCGGGCCCGAGGCGGCCCGGTGGGACCCCCGGAGGTGGCGGGTCCCGGGCGGTGCGGCAGGGCTGAGGTGAAGCGTCCGTGCCCGATGGGCGTTAAGGCTTGAAGGCTGGCTGGTTTCGTTTGGGGAGGTGGGCCGGCTGCAAATGTACGTTTATTTTTTCTTTTTTCAGAGCTGGAATGTAAAGGGCAGCTGTTTCTCGTAGGAGAGACGTTTTCGGCTAGCATAAAGAAGGAAAAAATAAGTCAATTTCTATTTTTAAAAGTCCCCTTTTGCCTTTCCAAGTATTTTTTTCCCCCTCAGAATTGTTTCATTCTATTAATTAATGAATTAGAAGCTCTTTCTTGAGAATATGTTTTCATAGATAAGGTGCCCTGTCCTTTTCTAATACGCTACAAAGTAGGTATCTCAATACGGCAAGATTTTGCTTTTTTTGGCTTTTTTCTTGACTCTGTCAAGTCTGCGACTCGCTTTTGGGATGTGACAAGATTGGTAGAATGCTGGTGTGCGGTCCTTAAAATTGCGCTGTCCAAAGTATATCTGGAGCATATGAATAGATAAGTTCCTTTAAGTTGTGATGTGCATTGTGGTTCAGAAATTGCTTGTAGGCTGTAATCTTGCATTCCCATTTTTCGAAATAAGGTTAATGGGCAAGCTCGAGTCTTAGCTTATAGACAAGCTTTAATTTCTTTGGTAGGCTTTGTTACAACTAAATCTGGTGCTTCTCGCATAATACTAGATTTGTACCTACTGTTTTTCTTTCTTTTTTCTCTTGTGTTTAAAAAAATCAACCACTTCCATTTAAAAACTAGTAGTATTCTCGCTCTCTACTATTCTGAGTTAGATTTGGCCCCTTTGCTTCCTCTGCTTTCTCTTCCAGATAGGGCTGTTAAACTGCTGGGAAGAAATATTCCCTCAATTCTGAGGATGACTGAAGGAGTGGATCTGAAGATAAGCAGGCGGCTTTGCATTAAACCCCAGGAACAAAGTCAACTGCAGCCAAGAAGTAAGAGTTTCTGATAACAATCATGCTATGTTTCGTGCCACAAAATACTTAGATATCCCGGCTGCAGTCATCTGAACAGGAATTTGGCTGACATAGATGCTAATATTCCTGATTTTGTGAGAGGGAATTCTGATCCTTAGACTGAAAAACCGAGCACTAAATTTAGCAATAAAATCTTGTTTTTTAACAAAGCCAGGGGTCAATATTTCTTCTTGTGACAATAACACAGCTTTCACTTTGTAGCAGGTCACTAGAATCTTACCTGACATGCAGTCCTACACCGAGGCTCTTCAGCTGTGCTCTAGAACAGACTGTTCAACCCCAATGTAAACTACCGATGTTTAGGAATGTTGTACGAGCTAAAATACTTCTGCAGTTTTTCATACTACAGCCAACTCCAGCTGTTCACAAAATTGAACATGTCCTGCAGGAGGGAGTCAGTCTGAATCATTGGCTTGGTTCATGTTTAAGGGTGGAGTTGGTCAAGTAAAGCTCAGGCCATGAAACATTTTTTCACTATATAGGGGACAGTTACAATGCTCTGATCAGACTTCCTGTATAACAGATTCCCTTCATGGCCTACTGATGCTAGAATAAAAGGAGCATACAGATGTGAAGCATTTTGCATACTTCTGTGTTAAAAACATAATGCAGCTGTACTGGGTAAGACCAAAGGTCTCCATAATGGTGTGATGTCTCCTGTAGTGGCCAGTAAAGGACGCCCCGTACATTTTTGCAAAGACTAATAGGAATGGCGACCAATAGCAAGGATCTAAGGAAGAGTATAGAAAGAGGGCAGACATAGTGTTTCTCCCCTAGACTGCTGTCCCAGAGGCGGTGTCTTTGTGTTTAATGGTCCTCACTGGATTTTTCTTTCATAAATTTGTCCAGTCTCTTGAAGATGGACATATTTTTAGCATCCACGTTCTCCGAGAAGGAATTCCTCAGCTGAACCGTGCTGCGAGAAAACAAGTACAGTCTTGTGTTTGTTTTTGAACCTGATGGTGTGCTTTTTTCAATCTGATGTTCCTTGATTGAGTACCCCTTCCAAAACAGGACCTGTTCATTGTAACTTACACTCCTAATGTCACTTCTCATTCTGGTGCCCTCTGTCGTGCTGGAGGGAGCTTCAATTACTGCTTTTCCAGGCCAGAGGGTCTCAGTCTATGATACTGTTTCTTTTATGGTGGCCATTCCATACCTGTGGTCGTCCTTACCAATTTTCACTGTGCCCGTTCTATTTCAGCTGTTTCTGAGATGAGGGATCAGTATTTCACATGCTTTTCAAAATGCTGGAGTCACGGTTTTATACAATGGCGTAATAATGCTTTTGTGTTGGTCTGTGTTCCTAATCATTGCTAGTAACGCTGTTTCCCTTTCTCACGATTACTGAACATTTTGCCAAAAACTCTATGAAACCCCGAGGACTTACTCCTCAGCAATAATGGTTAGGTTAGAGTCTGCCATTTGTATGTGAACTGGAATTGCTTCCTGTTCATATACGTGGGGTTTCACTGGCCATCTCATGGACTGGGGATTCTGAAGCCCTGCGGCTCTTTGCGCATAGCCCTCTTCTTTATGTTTTTGAATAACTTAGTGTTGTCAGCAAACTGTGTATCCACCCTACTTCCTAGATAATTCATGAATCCATGAGGCAGCACACATCCATACAGGATACCTCCCATTGTTTAAAAAAAAAGAAAAAAAGCTGTCTATCTTTACACTTTGTTTGCTAGATTTTAATGGTATATTATGTACGGAAACCTTCCCCCATTACATTCTGAATATTTTGTATATGAAGTTTGAAAGACTGAGCTGAAAATTAAGGGACTAATCTTTGCCTATGGTCATCTGTTTGTTTATACCTCCAGGTAAGATAAAATCTCACACCGCCTGGAAAAGTTAACATTCTGTGATGTAATGGTGCAACTTATTGGCTTTTCTGTAGCAGTTCCATTTGATTTTTTTTTTTAACTAATTCAAATGTAATAGGAAAACTATAATATCACAGCACCTTAGGAAGCTTAGATGCTGGAGCACGTTCTACAAATTTAGAGCTACAAATACGGAGGTCTTGGGCAAGATTGGGCTTTCCTCACATGGCCTCAGTTTAGTCCATGTTTACAGGTTTGTTAATCTGACTGTGATATACTTTTGGTTCCCTAACCAACTCTACCAATCTTAAATAAAATTCTGCATTGCTTACCCTAACTGGTCTCATTACAGCTGTGGCAATTCAGCTTCTCTGACTGTTGTTTTTGGTGTTTTTGGGGTTTTGTTTGTTTGTGCGTTTCGCTGGTTTTTTTTTTTAGGTCGGTCTCATTTGAGGGTGCCTGGACACAAGCCTACAGACTGGGAGAAAAGATTTTTGTTGTGGGCAGGCCATTTCAAAAAACCAGAGGATATACCAGAGACTGTCTCGTAAGTGCCAGTTTTGAAGCTGTAAAAGAGATGTTGTCTACACAGGAGTAAGTTACTTGAATGTAACTCCAGAATAACTTTTCTTAAATGGAATGGGTTTTCACAGCTGAAAAATCTTACACTGCTTTGTTTGGTGTATCGTCTTCTAGATGAGATGACCTGAGCAATTCTGTATTGCTGAGATAATATATCCCTTTTGATTTTTTTTCTGAAGGGATGACCAGCATCTATCAGTTGTTTCATTAGAAAAACATCACAAATCAGTTAATTTTTACTCTTCTCTCCCAATCAAAAAAGCTTTTTGCGAATATTAGTGAGCTTTTTCTAGTGCTTTTCTTTATATGTCAGTCTCCCATTGTGTGAAACTTTCACGATACAGCTATAAAATAACTGAAACTCATTTAAAATATTTATTAATGAATGTCTAGAGGGCATGGGCCAACTTTCTTTACTCTTGCAATCTAAACTAACGAACAGTGGAAAGGCTTCCTAACAAAGAATATATATAGTCAAAATTTCCCTGTTGCTGGCGGAGTCCAAATATCAATGCTTTGCCCTGTGTGAAAAGTAGAAAATAAAACTGGATGTTCTAGTTTGTCTATCTACAACGAAGATCAAACTTAACAACAACAGGCGATTATTAGTTTAAAAAACATTCCTGGTGATAGTATAGTTATTTAAAACATGCTTGTAATGCTTTTAAATATATGTATTTATTTACATTAAAAAGATACAGTAAATCTTGTACTACTTGGGTAAGCAAACTATGTAGCTGCCCTCTAAAGATATTCTGTTTGGATGCACCATACGGGAATTGAAAATCCACCCATGTATCCCAAGTTTTTTCTAAATGTATCACAATGGATAAATACTGTTAAAAAAGAATTCTTCAATTTTGTATTGAATCATTTTTCTTAAAATTACATTTGAAATACACAAAGGTGTAAATTATTAAAACTTTACTAAATTGTCAGTTCATGTATTTTTGCATACCAAACGCTTGTTATGAGTGTGTTTAAGAAAACAGAGTTAGCAGAGCGATTCAAGTCATTTCAATGGTTTATTGAAAGGACAAACCAACTTCTGATAAAAGCTGACCATTTTTGCAAATGCATAGGGAATTCTTTTTTTTTTATTTAGGCAAATAGTTCAGCCAAAGCTGAGAAGACAATTGAGAACTATAAAAGCACAAAAGCTTGTTTTCCTGTTCTGAGCTGAATTAAGAGTGGGTTGTAAGGGCTTGCAATATAACTTGCTAATCTTGCAAGATGCGGTGATCAGAAGTAACTCATTTATTAAACAAATGTTCATCTTAGCCACTGAATTGATTTAAAATGCAAATTGTGTCCAGATAACTACCTTTTCCTCTTGTATACTCTAACACATCTAAGGTACTTAAAAAATTAACTAATGAAGTTTTTAAATCCCACTTCTGTGCATTTCAGCTTAATTGCAGCCTGCGCCCAAGTTGTTCATTGCAGATTATTACCAGAAACAAATAACCTGGAAGCTAAATTTAACTATTAGTTTCATGGCAGATGGACATGTTCCCTATGATCAGAAATCTTGTACTCGTATCAATACTTTGAAACAGTGATCAAATCACTCTTGCCCTCCTCTTCAAAAACAAGGACAAAACTCTCTTCAATTCTCAGGTCCTATGTGATTTACCATGTTGAACTATCATGGATCCTTTGGTATCTTTTTTCCTCCAAGTACAAGGGTCAAAATGTGGTAAAAGATTCCATATTCACTCATGTTTCTGTACAGTGGTAATTTCCCAGTTCCATTAAATCCACTATCCATGTTAGTCTGGGGTATAGTTACCTAGTTTCATGCATTTATTCTTTCATCAAATGATGTTGATGCTTTTCTAGTCATCTGTAATTTTATAATATGCCAAATTTAATCAATGAGAATATTAGACCCTTGAGAAGGGAGTCAACTGCTCTAAATTCTGCAAGGGGAGTTAAACATGTAGGGTATAGGTCTTTGGTTATTGTGGAAAGCACATCTAAAATCATTATGCTTCACTGGCCCTTCTTGTATTGGTATCTCTAATACGAACTTTAAATTTGCTGTAACTAACTGAGATGTCATTTGGGTAGAATGATCTTCAGAGTTTAATCCAACTTAAATTATTTTTTTGTTTTGACTCACCACATGTACAGCTGGAAGGCTCTAATAACTGATACTCTTTTTGTGGAACATTTCTGGTTTTTAAAAGATAACAGCAGACTAGGCAACAGGTTTCCCAAAGGAGTAGTATAGCTACTGGTGTGGCTAGATAAGCCCCCTGAAATAAAAACCAGAAAGATTTAAAGGAGTCCTCTGTCCAAAGCTGATGTTGGAAAGCTTACAATCCTCCATGCCTCCTTAGATTACCTTAAGACTATTTACTCTAGCAGGAGGGAAGTAGTAATCACTAGTCTTTTACCAAGTCCTATTCAGAATTTCGGAGTATTACATTCAGCAGCCAGTATGTCATCTATAGCACGATGAAATCCTGTAGTAGAGGAAGCCTTCTTGCTCAAAAATATAGACTGTGTCATAAATGAAACTATTTTGAAGTTCAGGCAGAAAGAATTGTTAAGCTGTGATAATGCTTCCCTCTGCCCAAGAAACTCCCGACTGTTAAACACTATGTATTTTATTCCTGCTGACAAACGGTTTTTACCATGCTTCTGCTATCGAGCGAAAATGCATGTTTTAACAATGTTAAATACACCATGGTTCTAATATGGAGGGCTTTGCAGATACTGGAAGGTGATAGTGAGCACAGAGGGAGCTAACATTAAGAAAAACATCGTATTAGTAAAACCTTCCCTCTCTTTTTCCTGTCCTCTCCATAGTGAACATCCATACTCAAATACTGCAGCCTTCCTCCTTCGCGTTGCAGTCCAGTGGTCTGGAAAGGCAATATTGTCTCTTAACAATTACATAACTGAAGTTAAAAATGTTGGGTTTGTTTCCAACTTTGAAAGGAATGCCTTTGTGACCAAGTATCTCCCAAGGTAGCTGGGGATAAGCCCTTCCCATTCTTCTAAAACCTTTTTGTGAAGAGCCAAGTACTGTTAGCATTATACAAATTACAGAGAGCATGCTAGGAGAAATTAAACAATTAGCCAAATGATTTATTTGGGTCTCTCATAATGAGTCTGTTCTTTTATTATTATTTCTTGAGGATTGAAACAATCAGAGCAGCAAAGACCACACTGCGTGTGAAGGTCAGCTATGTAATGATTGCCTTGACAATATTGGGATGCATAGTCATGGTGATTGAAGGGAAGCAGGTAAGCACAGATTTTTGGCTGGTGAGTGCAAATCAATCTTCACATGAACTCCTCAGTTCGTCTTATGGATTGTTAGTACTGTTCTGTTTCGGGTTTGTTTTGGTTTGGGTTTTTTTTTTTTTTCATTTTATCACTGAGTAAAAACTAAAAATAAGTCCGTCTAGTTCCCCAGAAGTGACCCTCATTGATTAATTCTCAAGTCAGAAAAGGGTGATGTCACTGTTAAGACTGTATATGCTTCCTTTAAAAGGAAAAGAAAAAATAAAAGTCTTTTTTTCTCAGTGCAATACTTAATTTTAGCTTGCACTGTTTTAACGCCTTGATTTTCCTGATGGGCTGCGAGAGTTTGAAAGGAAAGAGCACCTTCTGTGGTGAGGATCTGGTAGGCAGGTAAATGCTCCTTGCGCCACTGGGGCCCATACAGTGACTGTATGGACCTGTTACAAATGCCTCTCTACATGCTGCAACACTCATAGAATCAATATAATGGAAATAGCAAATGAGTATGTTTCTCCACAAACAGTCTTGAGAACTTTCAAAAGTCTTTTAAACAGTGAGGAGATGGTCAGTAATAATTCTGTGCCCTTTAATTGCATTAGAAAATAGTCTTCCTGTAGTGTGGATGGAACAAGTTTTCTCAAATTATTGTTTGTTGAATTGAAAAACTGTTTCATAGAAAAGCTCCCATGTCCTGCAGATGCTGAGCATCCCTCACATAGAATTTGACAAGGTATCAACGAAGTTCAGTATGTGGCAGAATTAGGTCTATGATTTAATTTGCATCATATGAAGAGAGTAAAGTTTAAGATTCCAAGTGCAGCAAAGGTTAGTCATGCTTTAATTTTATGTGTTTTTTAACACAGTTGGTGAACTATTAACTTTGAGGTATTTCTGTAAAGAAGCAAGGAGCGCTTTTTGTGTACTGAAGCCAAGCTAAAGCCTCTTGGCAGCATTAGTCTTAAAGTTAAGGAATGTGGATATAATCTGTGCAGCTTATTGTCATGTTACTTTGGATAAAAAGCACAGTGAAAACACAGTCCACTACATTCTTTTAAGGATGACTGGAAGCAGAAAACCCTAAGCTTAAAGCACCTACATGGATGGGCAGAACCTTATTTGTATGCTGCCTTTCTCTGAAGCAGTTCTTGTGATGACAATGTTCAAACTTGTTTCTGTAGACTACTAAGGGTTCTAGAGAAACCTTAAAACTAGTAACAGAGTCTCAACCCCAGCACTGTGAACTACTGAAGTGTCAAGTGACATTTGTGTCAGCATTCACCTATGAAAATGAAAAGGATGCACCACTCTGAAACAAAACAGTGGAAAGGTTTTTCACTGGCTTTAGCAGAAGAGATCAAACACTGACAATTCCCAGAACATTTTCCTCTTACATTGTAGTAGTATGAATGCAAACACCAGAAAGAGAGGAGGACAGCTGCTTTGGAACCCTTGTTTTCGCAGCAGCTGGAATCTATTAAGTTTAACTTTTGATTTGTTTCCAGTACCTCTAACTTCTGAAGACAAGAGATTAGTATTAAATACTGACCAGAAGCACAGAATATATCTTCTAGTGCCTTAACAAAAGGGTTTAATTTATTCCCAGAGAAGTAATGAGTTTAAGCCAAAATAGTCTCTGGATGTTTTATTTTAACCCTCTCTCTTCCTGGCATTAAAGCTGACAGAACTATGCCTTGGTAAGGATAGGCTAGATATTTTGTAAACTATTGATTCAAGTTTCATCTCTGTGGTCCTTTAGGTGATACCTTCTGCTCTTGCTTTGTCATTATATTGTAGGCTGTAAAAAGGAATGAATCTCTTACAAGCATAAACTTGGAGAAGAAAGCTCAATGGAGAGAGGAAGCTACTCGGAGTACATCTGCTAAATCTTAGAGGAGAAAATGAAGAGACCAAGGACTGGGAAAGAAAAGCTGAGTCCTTTTCAGCACTGGAAGGAGGGTATAGTCGCATCTTTCCTGTATGTTAGTTCTGTAGTCTCATGTTCAAGAAAGAATGAATACATTATCCTGTAATTAATAAAACCAGAAATACCTATTTTCTTTTTCTAAAAACCTCCCCTTTATTCCTAAGTCTCTTTTTCCTGGTTAGTGGAACAGGACAAGTGAGCAAACTGGACAGACAGAATAGTTGTTTCTCACATGTGCTATGCACTAGACTAAGTGTCTTTTAAAAGACTGCAGGAGCTGTACCTGCATTCTTGGTACCAGTCTCTCTTATGAAGTCTTACGCTCTTACTAACCACTTAGTTAGGAGAATGTAAGTGGGACACAAAAGGACAGCCTATTTGGTTTCCACTTGTACATAAAAAATACCTTCACTGGGCTGTCATCTGCTATCACTGACTATTTCAGGTCCCTCCAAGGTTCCTTCAGGAAGAATGGTGCTATATGTATTCTATACTGTTACCGGCTGCTTCAAATATTCTGTATGTTCCTCTTTGTGCAAGAGAGAACAGTTATTTGGGGAGCCCTTGAGTCAAGAATGATTGTGTGACCTGCATTAACATCATCAAAATGATCGTTATTAAAAAGTCTGCTTACCTGGTCTAGGTCCAATATATTCTGGCTGCATTTAAGTAAAGGATTACTTTTTGCGAAGAACTGCCTGCCTTTGATAAAAAGAGGAGGGAGATCAAAAGTGAAATGGCATTGCAGAGAATCAGTGTGTTGCAGATGACAACCTAAGGGTTTTTACATCAGAGCTGGTAGTGAGTTGAGAGAATGTCTGATCTAAGGGAACAGAGATTATTATTTTGAGGAATACTGAGCAACAGCTTCAACCTATGTTACCAGATTTATTCATTGGAGGCACACGAGTATGAAAAAGTCAATCAGGCATTCCTGCTCTCTGCTGCTGAGCTCTTTTTTCCAAACCTTATTTAGATTTATTTGCATTTTTCCCCCCTTTTAAATCATCATCTGTGCTTTCATGATACTAGCCCACTTAAAGATCGTCTGCCTGAAGTTTTAGAAGTAGCAGACCCAGTAATACCTGCAAAAAGCAACTCCCAACAGTCCTATTTCTGGCATTCATCCCAGAAGAGTCACATAATGTTCATGCTGAACAGCCTGCAGCAACTGGAGACAGTATTTTTCCTCCTCCTTTCAGTTCATTTGGAAGGAAACGTAGATTGGAACTGTCAGGACTGCTCGAAACTATGTTATTTCCCAGGACTGCCTGCTAACTGGCCCTGGGGACTCCAGAAGCAGAAGGGGAAGATGGGTTTGACAGATTTAGTTTGTGAGCTTCCTGATAGTGGGAGGCAGATTATTCTTCTTGAAACTTTTTCCTGATTATTTTTGTTGTACTACTAAAAATTAGCACTATTGCTGAATAAATTAAAAGCCCTACAAAAATGCAGGGTAAATCTTGTCTTTACACCTGGAAAAGAGAAGCAGTATCTAGTGCAGTCAGTCCTCTCTAGTACTTTGCCTTTTACTCTAGAGCTAGAAAATAGCTGCTGCAGTCCATCTTTCTATTAATTGCATTTCTGGGTACCACTCATATTGACGAGATATAACCAATCAAACAAGCTGTGCAGTCATTCCACCACAGAAGTTATGACCTTCAGGTGATGCCACAACCTGTCATCAGATTCTCTGTAAGGCAATTATTGCAAGTATGACGTCAAGTAAGCAGAGCAGGCTTCCACAGATTTGTCCACTCATTTAGCACTGAATGCAAGTCACGCTTAATTCCACTGCAGGTATGTGAACAGATCTTCCATGACAGCTCTGGTTCTTTGCCACACCAGTAGGCACACAGGTGGGAACCAAAAACATCTTCCCAAATTTGTGTGCCTGTGCTCACGTATGTATTAAATGAGACCAAAAAGGAGAACATGCACTTCAGACAATATTTCAGGTTACCACGAAGAGAAACTTGTGATTTGATTTATGCTTGGTGATGGCAGAGCTTAAAACCATGCATCTCAAAAGTATGCCTCTTTCAAGTAAGCACCTGAGTGCACTCTGTGAACCGAACGGACAGGTACCTCATCTAGTTTTTGAAATAAAACTATTTGGACTCATCCAGCTGGTAAAGTATTTCAAAAAAAAATATGTAAAATACCACTTAGAAAGCAACACTTCAGAGCAGCAATGGTCACCACTTTTTCATTTCACTTAGATTTCTATAAGTTCAAAAGCTCCAGGTAGAAGTCATACACCCTTTCCTTCTATCACTCTGCTATCGCCACCATTTCAGTATCTACCATAAAAATTGTGCATCACTACACACCTTTGTGGTTTTTTTAGCTTCCATGCAGGCTCCAGAGTCTCAAATAAAAGCCTGAGCCATTGGGCTTTGTGTTGTCTCCAGCTCACTCCCAACCACTGCAGTATTTTCTTTGTAAGTAGTTGGGTACCAGAAAAATGAAGTAAATCTTTCTCAGTGAGGCAGTGAAAGAAACCACCTCTTTCCTAGTGTGATGGCTTCCAAGAAAGCACTTCTAAACACAGACAATGGTTAAAAAAACAGCACGCGTTTCTGGCCTAAGCAGCCAGTCTAGCTGACTGGAGAACTTAATACACCTCGGACCACCTGATTAGCTCAGAGCTTTAACCTACAGCCTTTTAACAGTGCCTGATGGAGAGGAACGTACTAAGCCCTTAAACAGTATTTCATTTTCTTTCTCCCCTTCGGCTTGGTCTGCAAGACCATTCACATTTATTCAAAAAAGTAAAATAATCGATCCTATACCATATGCCAGATTGCTGTACCTGTTCCAAAGGCAACGGAAACTTCCTAATGCAATGATTAATCTGACAACCTGAACACTGCCTCAGAAGAGCACACAAGAGCCCTATGGACATGGCCATAGCAGCATACAAAGAGGTCTTGTTTACTTTTCTACTAAGACTCAGGCATCTAAAGAAAGACCTTCGTGTCTACTGGCTAAAATTGGCATGGGAAAGCACTAATGATGTGTCGTGCCAATTCCAGAAGCTTGTGCCAATTCCAGAAGCAAAGAAATCATACTGGGAGACGTGGGGAATTACTTAAAGCTGGCACAGAGATGCAAACTGCACAGAGGTAAGATAGCTGTTCTGGAAATCCTCAGAGAAGCACAGAGCTATATCGCCAGGAGCACTGTCACAAGTAGGACGGGGTGGTACGATTTGATTCTTCAACAGTCTCAGTGCTGACAGTTAAAAAAAAATGCAGGTTGAAGAACACAGGTTTTCCAGGGTCATTGCCTTCCTCCCTTCCTTTAAGATTAAGTGAAGGGACTTTGACCACCAGTATTTGGTTGGCATGAAGGAACCAACACAGGAATTTAAGAACAGGCTGAAGTCTCTAGGCAGCAGTTGCCTCAAATGATTGTTTGCATGTGTGGTGTTTTCCCAGGAGCCCCAAGCACTGGTCCTGGCTTAGTTATTGAGCTTTCCATAGCCTTCTGCCCCATCATCTGTTGTATCCTGAATCCAAGAGAGTGACCCTGCCTGCCATGTTCCACTGGGAACTTTACCAGCAGAAGGAATGATAGCTCCTCTTTGCTGCCCCAACAAATACACAGCCTAAAAGGCACTACAGGGCTGCGGACAGGACTGACTGACAGCAATTCCAGGCAGTCCTGCATCCTTCCTTTCTCTAACGCCCAGTTTAAAATTAGCCATTGTTAAAACCTGAGCGTAATAGTGCCACCTCATTACTGATGCTGCAAGAAGAAGTCAAGAGATTCCTGGCTGTCATGAATCTTTCTGCCTTACCAGCCTGTGGGGCTTTTGGAAGGTGCTTAGATATGATCTCCAGAAGCAGACAGAAACAAATGCATTCAATTTTCAGGATAAGGGAAGAAGAAGATATGTGAGATCACTTTTCTGGCACTACACACTGCATGGCAGAGCTAAGAGAAGAACCCAACAACTTCAACAGCTCCCTGCCCTATCCCCTACACAAGACCACGCTGCCTCCTACTTACACACAGAACAAGAACAGATCATTCAAAACACAGTGTGACCTTCACAAAAGTGGAAGCTAGAGGCATTCTCTGAGATAGTTCCTGTTTGAGCAGCAGCACATCCTTCAGGAAAGCAGAGAATAATGGTTTCAATGTTTCTAGCAGGGGACATAACCCTCCTTACTCTCATGTCAGACTAAAATAAAAAAGTGCCTCACTTCTCAACTGAATGGAACTTACGTTTTTACAGTCATTGCTGTTCCAAATTTTTTAGCATCCCTTTTTAAGTGCTGATAGCAAAACCGAGAGCGATCCTGTAAAAAAAGAGTTTCACCAATGCCAAACACAAAGTTAACGCAAATTCCCCATTTCTGCTAAAGACTTCTTTTTGTACCTGTGAGCGTTACACTAGCTGCACAGAATCGTGTTAGGAAGTAGCGTTCAAGCGGTAACGTATAATGATCCTCATACTCTTTCAGCAGCGCTTTTCCTCCAAAACAGAGTCCTTCACCTGTGGCCTGAACATTATTTATTAGATGGGTAATGTTACACTACACATTTGGCTCTATTAAAATGCAAATAGTTTACTTGCCCTTGGCTTACCAAGTAATTCTGATCAGTCTGTATCAGCGAGCTGTTCCCTTCATAATTCACAAGTCTGATCTCCCTTCCATACTCATATAATTTGCAGCCTTTGTTAGAAGTAGATTTTGTTTCTTTTCAACCTATTAATAAGGCTAAGTAAAGCAAGGCCAAGAACTGGTTGCTGGAAGGTCCTGATAGAAATACACTCAATTAAGCACCATTTAAAATTAAATTGAGACCTATGAGTTAACCACATTTTAATCCATTTAATGTGTGCCATGTTGATTTTTGTATTGGTTTAGTTTTCAGTCAAAATATTACGCAGTACCAGTCAAATGCCTTACACAGTCTAAGTATATATGACAACAATATTACCTGTGTCAACCAGGCCTGTCACTTCAAACAAACATACCAAGTTTAAAGATTTATACTTATCTGCTCTGAATTCACATATCCACGGCAAAAGTAACACACACTGGCCAGGCTCCTTACACAGGAAGGCACACCATTCAGCTTAAATGGACTCTTTTTTAATTCACTCATTTAGAGGCAATTGTCATTATTTTCTTGGGGGGCAGGGGAGGGAAACGCCAATGCACCACATTGTTTTCACTAGCCTGGAAGAGAAAACACTTATATATATATAGATATATAGATATATAGATATGTATATATATACACACATAGGCATGTGTGTATATATATACGTGTGTGTGTATATATGTATATATACACACTAGTGTATATATACACAGAATATACATATATGAATATACAGAATATATGCACACACACTTTGCTCAGATTTGTTTACAAAATATGTAGCATTTTTATACCATCCAATAAGAGGTACATGATTTTAAACAAATCTTATAGAAATGACATGTTATTGGAAATTTACACGTAAAAAAATCCAGCACAAAAAAATCCAAAAGCTAAAACAAGATTTTGCTACTAATCAGTGCTTCTATCACCCTTCAAGAAAAGAGAAACACAGTTATTTATATGTGATGTAAAGGCAACATTGAGGGGTTTTTTGCTTTTTTTAAATTAACCACCAAATTTAACCCCCTAAAATTACAAAGAATCGAAGTCCATTTACAGATCAAGTGCAGTAAACTAAATGTTCCTTCAGCACAAAGCAGCACTAGAGAAAATAACTGGGAGAGGGAAGGGGGAGGCCAACTGGCTTAGCTAGGGAGGCAGCAGGTGGCTTCTGCAGTGGCCACACAGGTCAGAGTCTCCATCCTGAAGCACAGACAGAACTGAAGACTGTATTTAAATAATGGTCACACAGAGCTGATGTTCAGGCCTTTGCCTAGCTTCTTTCAGCAGTTTGACAAGTGATTTATATCTTTTTATTATTCTGTATCCAATGGGCTGGTTTTGCTTTTGCAGTGGCTTGTCACTGAGAGGAGTCATAAGGAGGATCTTGCAGACAGTTCTGCCACTAACATTTACCACAGGTACATGACGCTGCAGCTGTCAGTGGCGATTTTGAAATGTTTACACTGGACAAATATGTGTTCCAAGCATCCAAAATGGCTTGAAAGAACATAGCCCGATGCAGGGGGGAGCGGACGGCCTGGAGAATCCATTGCATTTACAGAAATGGAACCGCCACTTTCAATCACGTGGCATCTCCCCAGTTGTGTGAAGAGTTTGGTGTCAATGTCAGCTGAACTCAGTGAGGAGTGGCTGGCCTTTGCATCAGATGTCTGTGATCCAAGCGGGTTGCGGAGCCAAGAACATGCTGCTAGCAGAAGGGCAGTCTACAGCTGCGGATGACAGCTGTCATGCAGTCAGCAATGCCTTATAGATGTCACCTGTAGGAACCATGCGTTCCATGCTAATTCACCTGAAGTCCCATAAACAGCAAAAGGGAAAAATGAAATGAAAGGGCCAGGTGGATCCGGGTGTAATAGTACTATCCTTTGAATGTAGTGTCATTTTAGTTGTTAAATAAGGGGCTTGACTGGGAGGACTCTTTATTTTATCAGGTGAGCTGGAGAGGAAGCTCTTGTCTTGTAAAAAGGAGATCTAACGCTCCTTGTGCTAAGTTTTACAAATTAAGATTTCTGTATTCAGAAGGTAATTTTTCAGAAGATAAATCTGTTCAAGTCACACTGTGTAAAAATGTAGAGAGGCAGACAGGAATTTTTCAGCCATAACTGTAATACCAAAGACCAGACTCTGGAGCATGAAGTCAGAAAGGGCTTGATTTTTAAGGAAGGCCCAGCTGGATCATACTGTGCTGGCAAGCAGAAGTGGGGGTAGTTTCTCCATTCTAGAAGCTGGTTTGGAAAGTCATTTCTGGGGAGGTGGTAAGAGTGACCTATTCACAGGCTCTTTTTTTGTGGATGGAGAGGAAAAACTGGGAAGGTATACAAATCTCCACAGTGGTCTGCAATCCAGCTTGGGAGCTCAGTGTTGAGAAGGGATGGGGCCAGATGTGTTCAGTATTCTTAAGAACCAGAAAACATGTCCATTGCAGCCTGTTGTTGCAGGGGATAGAGAACTTATTCCATTACTTGTAACATGTTCCATATGCCAATAACCCCAGCTGGCACATACAGCAAAGTAGATACATTGCATGTGAAGATTTAATGCATCTCACACAGCCATCCAAAGAGGCATCCAGGGAAGAATACGGGGAATGAATTCAGCTACGTTCTCAGAAAGTCTGAGTGTCTCCCCGGACTGCAGGCACACACTGCAGCAAATACAAGAGAAAGGCAGCCTTATCTTGGATGCCAGGAGTGCGGGGGCTAGTGGAGGAGGGATTCTTTTCCTGTAATAGGAGCAGGGAATATCTCAAAGTATAGAAAGGTGCCTCAACTCCACGCAGATGACAGTGGAGAGGTTCAGAATCTAGAGGAGAAAGGTGATTCTGGCAACCCCTTGCCAAGGAGGGGGCATCCTGCCACGGAGAGCCAAAAGTTTTCCAGACGTATGTAAGAGCATGTGCACAAGGCAAGCGAATGAGCGCAAACAGGGTTATGGAAAACGTTGAGAGAATCACTCCACGGGTGGCTTGTGGCTCGACAACAGGACTGGCTAGGTAGAGGAGCACAAAGCACAGGGGCACCTCAGAGCTGGAAGCCTTCCATGGGAGCCTCACACTGCTGGAAGATGTACTGTTGCTGGCTAAGATCCACCTGTGGGGCAATGCTGCTGTCTTCATCCTCTGTTCCAAAGTAGTGCTCAATCAGATCAAAGGCCTTCTGATAAATCTCTTGATTCTCGTGGCTCTGCAGGAATTCAATCTTGTCCAGACCTGCAGAGAAAAGACGTACGTTAAAGTTACAGCTCGGTGAAAGCACATGACCGTGATCATTTTCAGTCTGTTGTGAACATCAAGTTCCATGACAATTCTCTCCCACCTTCAGAAAGAACAGGTCCCTCTGTGGAGACCCTTACCCAACTTGTACTCTCCACAACCAAGGAAAAACAGGTTGAACTACAGAGTTCCCTGTAACTGTATGATGTGTTTCATACTTTCTGTCTGCCTCTACCTTTTCACTGAAAAAATGAAATCAACAAGCTTGAATAGGTAAAGAACAAGACCTCAAAGACTTTTTCTGAAGAGACTTTTAGGACCACGTTTCCTGAATATGTGTTCACAGTGCTTTGTTTACAAGGACCATGACTACAGAATCGCCTAACTGCAAGGTGGAAGAGACTTCTGGTAATCACCTAGTCCAACCTGCAGCCCAGCCCAGCACTACTACCAACACCAGATGAGGTCACCTGTGGCTAGCCAAGTCTTCAAAACTTCCAGGGATGGAGACTCCATTACCTGATCTGTATCACATGTATATACAATGCAGTTAAACTCGTGCAACTAGGTTCTGGGCAGACATTAAGCAGATGGGCAAACTCAGGCCTTGTAGTCAGAAACAAATGGCAATAACACAGCAAGCTAAACTATCTCTGATACCTAGAAATGATGCCATAATGAAATCCCAGTCTTAGCCACTCTAGTAAATCTCTAATATTGGGAACTGTAGTGGCTTTCTTGTCTGCTCCTTTTACTATGTATGAAGACTAGAGGAAACAATTCTCTGATACTCTATAGACATTTCTGCAACACTGACAGAAAAAGGAAGTTAAAACCTAGAAGCAGGCAAGAAAAAACCCTGTTCTGATATAACTCTTCCCTGGAAGTGAAGGTAACCATGAAGGGAACCACGGTTCAAGAAACCATGTTCAGTGATACTATCCTCCTCTATACTCCTCTTGATAACCCATTTTTATCTTAACAAGTACTTGCCAATCAACAAGAAAATTAACCTTAAGAGCAGCAGTACCTCAGAACTGGGGTGAAATCATGCAGGTACATGCCAGAACCTCAGCACAGCAAAGGCAAACAAAGAAGTTGCTGCTGCTGCCGTAATTCTACAGAGCAGCACAGAGGAAAGGGGAAAGATCTGAAACCTGAGTGACAGAGCAGTGTGCCTGAACTTTTATCTGCTGTGGAGGGAAGATACTGAGGCTGAATGACACCCAGAAGGTTCCCTCAGGGTCAAAAGAAATTAAGAAAAGACGATCTGCACACACCGTCTCCAATCTACATACAGACAAAGATAATGTAAAAGATGGAGGACATTGGTATATGGAGACTTGTCAAAGAACAGTTAATTTTCAGATAATCTTGATGAGGAAATTAATAGAATTGGGTCTACTGAAAATCTAATGGGTTCATGATCATTGCTTTAACCCCTGACTTCCACAGATGTTTTGCTCATACCATACGCTTCTTCAATAAGAGCGCAGTAAGGATTAATGCCAGTGCCACTGCGTTTGGATTCCTGCTCTCCAAGCCTCAGGATGTTCTCCAGCCCATTCAGTGCTACTTGCACAATCTTTGAGTCCATTACTGTAAGGAGGTCGCAGAGTGGTTTGATGCATCCCAGTTCTACTAAATACCTAAAAAACACCACATGGAACCCAGTAAATTGTCTGCAAATTTATAACTAGCGTAGCCATTTAAGCACTTAGCATGAAGGTCTACTAACCAAAACAATCAGATAAAATATAAACTTGACTGGAGAAACTAGAGAAATCATAGACACTTATTTGTATCTAGTCAATTCTGCTCAAACAATGAAAATAACTTCAATACACCTTCTCTGTCTGTCTCTCTCTATAGATATGAAATAATAATTTAATTTTGTAACTTAAATTTTAATCCTGTAATTTATAAATATCTTTCTGTTAACATCAACCATATTAATTTAATATATTTATAATTTTATTATTTTATTTTATACAAAACTGCATATAAGCATAATGTACCAGTAGAAGTTAAACAGGAAGAACAATGCACATGATGCCCTTGTCTGAGGGGCTGAGCTATTCCTCTCCAGACTGCTAATGCACTTTGTTACACTCTACAATGACTACTAAGAAATCGCTTTAAAAGTTGCATTTAGTTTTGTCACATAAGAGAAATGGTTCCATTAATAAAATAAGTATTACAGCTGAAATACTTATGCGATTTCTCCCTAAAGGAATGCATGGCTCATTCACAACTCAAAACTCTGGATACAACACTGGAAGCATACAGAAAGGTTTTCCAGTTTCTACAATATTAGTTTGATTTCTTGCACAAACACTAATTCACTCAATTGCATTGAAGGATTTGAACTATTTCGTACTTGATCTGTTCAGCAGAGCCCCCAGATGTTGCATTTGTGATTGCCCAAGCAGCTTCCTTCCTTGTCCGAAACTCAGCCGTTTGCAAAATATTTATAAGAGCTGGAAAGATATGGGCATCTATGACTGTCTGCAAAAAGAAATGACATGTCAGGGTTATAGATGAGAAGTAACTTCCTTGTCCTGAGCTAGTTTACGTCTATGCTCAGCACAACACATTAAACAATGAAATGCTACTTATCAAGGAGCAAAAATCAGTTTTTAGCTTTACATTCAAAACTTTAGCTATTGCTGGGATCTGTGCTTATCCCAAAAGAATTCAAAACACATTCAGACTGAAGTGACTGCCGTATCTAATGTGTTACCTAATCGTACCTTGACAGCAAAAGAATACCATACTCCCCTTATTTTTCCAGGTAGTGAACCACTCAGCTATTAAGTCAGTAAACCACTAAGTCATTAAGATCCACTAAGTCATTAAGATCCCCTAAACAGAGAAAAAAAACTTCGTAAGCCTGTGTATCATACTACATTTCCACTGGGTGAGACAACAGAGCAAAGATTGTAAGAACTCCGCAAAACAAGCAAGCACCAATATATTCTTTCCTGGTGAAAAGACAAAGCAACAGATGGTTTGGTAGTATGGTTAACTGCTGAGCTCACCAAACTGATACAAGTCAAATGAGTAACTAGTCAGCAACTCAAAGTTTCTAGTAACTTCCTCTGGAAAGAGCCTTTTGCAATAAGACACAAACGAAACCAGTGTAGTTACACACGTATGACAAGGGTCTGAAACACTTCATAAGGATCAGTCAAAGAAGCAAGAGCTTAGGATTATATTTTTAAACTACTGTTTTACAAGTATAAGTCATCACAGAACTGATAAAGGCAAATTCAAAGAAAGCCAAAGAGATCCTTTTCAAGGAGCTTCGCAGAAGAAAACTAACAGATTACATACAGCAAAAAGCTATAGCCAATTCAGAGTGTGGAAGTTTACCCAGTGAAAAAAACAACTGCTTAGTATTTCTTTTACCATTCCTGTTTGTCTGGGCATCTGCACTGCTTTGTAAATCCATACCACTTATCAGTTGTACGAACAGTCCCATTAACACTGTCTCCTTTACCACAGAATATACACTTCTAATACAGCAGTCTAGGACCCTCAAGGAAAACCACTCACACTTCCATCATGCCATGTTATGTTAGATTTGTACTTGCAAAGAATATTTGGCAGAAAGTCCTTAACTGAAATTTTTGAACATGAATGCT
This sequence comes from Harpia harpyja, assembly GCF_026419915.1. Taxonomy (NCBI): domain Eukaryota; kingdom Metazoa; phylum Chordata; class Aves; order Accipitriformes; family Accipitridae; genus Harpia; species Harpia harpyja. The sequence continues at coordinate 51,679,846 of NC_068947.1, forward strand.
GGAAGTGGTAGGTCATAAACAGGAGCTAGCTATTTAAAAAAAAAAAAAAAGACAAAAGATAAAAGTATCTTCAAAAAACAGAGTGCATTTTCCCCCAACATATTTTACTGGGAAAAAACACTTAAAAACATACAAAAGCAACACACTGTAAGGGTAGACAGAACGTGAGAGCATCTGCTTCATTAAGGTTATCAGATCAAGGCCCTTTTCAGCTCAAAGGGAGATATAAATAACAGGAAAGTAATAAATAAAACATACAGTGACACAAACCTGATAGGCAAGGGATAAGAGAGACAATCACAAAGGAGGAAAGGCTCCAGTCACTAATTAATGGGCCATTAACAAACTACAGGCACGGCTTTGCATCGAGCCAGCCTGGACTTTGTAACTGATAAGACAGGGACAAGTGGGACTGTGCAGAACTTAATAACAAATCTTTTCTTAACTATCTTACCATGTAACCTCCTTCTCTAGACCGCAGGAGTGCTCTAAGGATTAGGCGCTAGCAACCGAGATCAGCATGACTGAATTTGGGCCAGGAACCGGATCAGACCTCAGGAGAAACCTGTGTGTCTGTGGGGCCAGCAACTGGCGCAGGTGGGGGTCTCAGCATCAGTAGCTGGAGGGGTCAATGGAGGGAGCATGTTTCTGGGGTGCTCTGTGCGATGGGGGGGGATTTACATTATCCCCAAATGTGACAGTGGGAGCTGAGGATCATGGTGTACATAATTTGCAGGCAAACTGGACCAGGCAGCAAGTAGGAAGCCCAGGATCCAGGCATGGACAGAGCGCCTGGGCTGATATTCAAGGGGTCTGCGAGTGTGGGGATGCTTGAGACAAACATGTGCATCTGTTTCCTAGTGAGAATCAAGCTGAACTAGCCCGTGAGTAGGAACCAAGTACAGCGAGTTAAGAGAGCTCATGATCCAGCCACAGACAGCAGATGGGCAGAGAGCCCACATGGATATTCAAGAGATCTGCGACTGTGCGTGCGTGCTTGTGGATCTAGAGAGTGAGGGCACGCGTGTTTTCACTAGTGAACTTCAGTCCTGATCAGCTGGAGAGGAGAAAGGGGACTTGGCAGTCTACACTTATGTTTTATGTGAGTCCAGGTAGTGCTATACAAGGGTGTCGTTGAGGTGGAAGCCCTTATAAGAACAGTGTGTTAAGGGATGTTAAGTATTCTCTACCGAAGAGCTTGGTACAGATATAGCATAGGATATGTGAGGGCATTAGTATTTTACTATTCAGCATTAGTATTTTACTACTCTAGCAAAGAACAAGTCAAAAAACTCATTATTGCTTCTTAAACCTTCTCCCCAAAAGAAAACTTTTACATGAGATTTATTTCCTTAGAAAGTGTCATCTTAAAACCAACTTCTTCAGTAAGTACTAAAATCAGAGTATGTTACATGATGACATGGAACTAAGCACATCTTAGCTGACAGGCAGTAACATACTTTGAGCCTTCTTAATTTTTAAAAAAAAAAAAAAAGTTACCTTAAAATGTTTCAATTTAAATTTGTAAAATAGTAGGAGAATTCCACAATAAAGGGAACTAGCAATGGGAGGGCAGCAAGCAAGTGGGAGAATCACAAAAGAATGTTATTGTTTTCTTTCTGCCTCAATCAATTTTGCAAAGACTGGGGGGTAAAATTACTCAGAGCGGAGAAATGTGCATTTGAACCTTTTCAGAAGGAAATTAATCCAGGTCTCTCATGTCTTGGGTGAGTGCTCTTATTTCTAGTTCTACTTATTTTTATTTATTTCTATTTCTTATTCTATTGTGTAAAAGGCTACAGGCACCTTGTTTACTTTCTGCTATACAGTGAAGTTGGCTATCTTTACCAAAGCAGAACAGGTTAAAGCACCACGATGAATTGCAGCCTCTCATAAGGCACTTCACTGAAAGAGACTGGCTCAAGAGAGAAGCAGATTATCAGTCACTATATTTTTATTTTTTATTTTCCTACTGCTTGACATGCAATCCAAGTGTTGTCACCACCTCACGCTAGCATGAGTCCCAGTTAAAGGTACTTAACTGTCCCTCTGTAGTACAGCAAAGTTTTTCAACTAGCAGCCTGTCAACAGTTGAAACTCTTAGAGCTTAGATTTAAAAAAAAAAAACCAAAAAAAAACAGCAGCAAAAAAAAATCCCACAAAACCCAACATTAACTAGGTCAGAAAATAGTTTGCTTTAACCTTAATATCTTCACTGGATTTCAAAAGTCCAGTTAAGCTCAGCAAGGGTAGAAACAATAAAGCATTAATACAGAGAAAGTGCTAGCAGCATCTATTATCTACACCCTATGTCTTGCAGCCTTGCCCACAGCAGTTACTCTTGAAACCAAACTAGAATGCCCAAGGATTCCTAGTTCTATGATATTTTATGTGGGAACAACAGTTATTGTGGAAACAAACAGGCCATGTTTCCCTTTCTGTTAAATTCCTTTTAAGTGATAAAATAGTCAACTACTGAAATAGAATTTGGGGGTTTTTTGGTTTTTTCTTGAAGAAAAGCAAACCTCAGGCAGAGCAAAACCTTAAAGGACTGTGGCAGGATGAGGTACTCCTGCAGATTTAGAAAGTGTTAATTCAAATTACTTTACTTTTTTAGCCTTACTATACTGTGTGCCTGACATGTGGAAGCGTGTTGAAGACTAAAGTAACGTAGTGTGTATAAAATGCTCAAGATAAGCATAGCTTTCAAACAAAGTGAACACAGTTAAGGGATTTCAGTTCAACAAGAACTTTAGAAACATGTGAAAGAAATAAAAAGGAAATGAAAAAAAAAATCAAGTTGTAAACTAAGGAGTGATGTACAAACTGCTGCAGATCTCACTCTGTCACCTGTTCAAATGTTCCACTATTCCTTGAAAAATGAAAAGTGCCTTGGCCATTCAGGAAAATAGTGGGCAACTGCCTCACACATGCCTGTCCTGGTTTTGGCTGGGATAGTGTTAATTTTCTTTCTAGTAGCTGGTATAGCTACTGAAGATGAAGTGAAGATTTATACTAGAACAAGAATAAGGACTCCCCTTTTGGGCTTTTTTTATCCTTTTCCTGATGTTTTCTAATACTCACATTTGGTTTAGGCTGCTACTACTAGGCACTGAGGTGGTATCTTCAAAATACATTAGAAATCTCTTTTCTGCATAATAGGTAATCCAGAGCTCATCCTTTAATACATTAAACTAACACTGAAATTTTTGCCCAACTGCATCCATTCATATTTGTTGGAACTGAACTCCATCTTGAATTGTAACTATGAGTCTTTCAGGAAACTGAAACTGAATTTTAATTGAAAACTGAATTTTCAAATTTAATTTGAAATTGAACTGAATTGTAATGCTCAGCCCTTCAGCAAATCCTGCCCTCACTTTTGAAGTGTCAACTTTTTTGTGTTTGCGTTTTTTTGTTGGTTTGTGTTTGTGGTTTTTTTTTTAACAGATGGTATCCCGGTGCTGTAGCCCTTCAAGACGGTTGCCTGTCTCTTGGAAACATTCTATCCTTCTTATTTATTTTAATCAAGCTTCTTCACTTTATAGTATTTGATTTTTAAAGAGTGAAGCTAGATAAAAGTGAAGTTTTAGAGTTTTATTACATCTGCATGGATGCTGAATCTAAATACATTGTAGTCACTGTTAGGGAGCAGGTCTTCAGCAGTGTATATTAAATTAGTATTTTGAGCTGGTCAATACCAAGTGAATTTGCTTCTCCTCTTTTTGGTTCCCACAAATAAATCACTTATGATATGCAAAAAATACACATATACATTTAGTATGCAAGTGTTGGCATCATGTGTCTAGATATGATTCATCACATAAATGTGAAAGCAACCAATTCTTACAGCATGACTGTTTTTCTGCTCCTGCAAGCTCTCTCATTACCTTTAACAAATCAAGATTACAGTCACCACCCTAGCTGGCAGCTGTGAATATAGCCCTACTGCCATGATCTCCTCCTCCTGGCTAGAAATTTCAGTTCACAGAGGCTTCTCAGTTACTTGTGTTCCAGTTACCTTGTTTATTGATTCAATTTACAACTGCTTTTTAAACAACGTCACAAGTATTTGTAAGCCAAAGCTACTTAACATGATGGCATGAGTACAAAACTACTGCCACCTGAGAGCCTGGAAGGAAGCACTTCAGGTCTCAGTTCTAACAGACTTCTATGCTGTTGACACAGACACCTAAGCCTATATCCAAACTGTGTATAAAGCAAACTTCTAGCCAGTTTACACAAGGTTGCTACTGCTGTCAGGAGGAACCTGCACTATAACGAACAGCAACTTGTTGAGGCATCTCTGGCTTTTAGGGTCTGTCCTACAAAAAGAAAGATAGCAATATACACCGCTGACTGCTGAGGTTTTCAGGCAGAATAAAGGAATTACAGGTATTGTAGCTCTGCTGCCCTCAATGTGGTATGATATATGTGATTCACCACACGTAGAAGCCTGAAAACAGATTTTGTACTTAAACACAAACTTAAACCTGAAAGAGATTCATCTTTGACTTTCACTGGTCCTGAAACAAGTATGACTTTGTCAGCAATGCCACATTTTGCTCCTAATTGAGACACTTTTTGAAGTCCTGCCACCACAAACAGCACGTGAAGATTTCAGACCACTCATGCAAACTATGACATAAACCAAACACACTTTATATTTAAGTAATTTGATACACAGTTTGCCTGTGTAAACCACAACTCTGTGTGAATCACGTCATTCCTTTTCCATGTCCCTAGCGTTACTGTGGTCTTTTTGCAGGCGAGCCTCTGACAATTCTTAGCTTGTATCTTTACCCCAATTTGTAAAAATGTATTTCATTCCAGAGTTTTTAGAACTGACAGGCAATGTATCATTTGCTACACTTGCCCATGTCACATTTCAGCAAGGATAGGAAACACTGAAGGAGGAAAAATATGGCACAGATCCTGTTGCTACCATGCCTAGCCAATACTCAGGTTTCCAGATGTTCTTGTGAGAATTTAAGGTATATTAGAAAAGAAGTGATAAGTTTCTTAACCTGTCAACAGGAGAGAACTCCTATGATGTCTTCACTGTCAGATATGGAAGATTGTGTCTGATGTACTGCCTTTCATAGCTTTTCAACGGGTTGCGAAGTTAGACACAGAACATTTTCTGAGGTATGTGATAGCCTTTCATACCCTTCAGAAGGGTCGACAGTCAGGATTTAGCTTCAGTTGTGCAGTTCTCCTTCTGACTCCCAGGAAGATGTAGTTCCCCTTCTCCCTGACTGGGGAAGCTATCCACTGAAGTACAGCAAAGCTGTATACAAACTAGGAAATTAACAAACAAAAACTATACTTAGTGACAATCATGACTGCATCAGGATATACACATCCAACCCAAACCTTAAAAGCACAGAAATAAAGAGGGGAAAGACTGCTGTATTCCACCGTACTTTTCTGTTGCCTAGGCACTGTTGATAACACACTCTGAAAGGCTTTCACTTCCACTTTTGGTGGAGAAAAGAACCCAAGCCTCCTGTGCTTTAATATGAGCTACAAAAGAAAGTTCAGCACTTACTTTCACACATTTCATGCATGTTAATTTATATTGCCTTAACACTAGAAAGAGTTTACTTGATGGTGTTTGAGTGCAAATCTGATGGTGATAGGCTGCTGCCTTATCTTTTAGAAATGGCAGTGAAAGCCTTTGGAGTGTGCTACCAAACAGCATCATAGGCAGTATGAAAGTGGAAATGAATATAGAAGTCCTTCCCTCCAACTTTATATTTCTATACTTTAGAGTGGGTGGATGGAGGGAGTGTAACCCAATGCAATCTTAAACAACACTAAATATAGCTCTGTCTGTTAATATTGGTTAGGTAAAATACCTATTAACCAAAATATTTCATTTTCTTCTTGGTGTGCAGAAGAGATTGCAAGATTATGGCTTGAGCACTACCCAAAGTTTCCACAGTATTCTAACATCCCAACTGCTCTGGAGCAACAACCCAATAGTTAGATCAGCTGGTAACTTACAATAATGTGGTTTACGATGCCAGGCAGACTTTTAACTTTCAGGAAAAAAAGTTACCATGTGCTGAAATTATTCCTGTCTGATTTCTGGCTAAAGATTGTGCATGTTCAAAATCCAATTAGTATCACAGAGACTGGAGTAGAACTAGCTACAGGCTATGACCTCTAGCAGGAACTATTGAGCAATTTGGAGGGACTGGGGAGAAAGAAAAATAAATTATTTAGTTTAGAGATGCATCTAGTATTTCAGAATTCCTTCTGTAAGGAAGACCAATTCTTAAGAAGTAATGTTTTAATTCATCACAATGTGAAATTAATTTAGAGAAAGAATAAAAGAAAATACCTCAACTCACAGATTAAATAGGTTCACCCATGATCTTAGTTAAATCAGATATTCTTCCCAGATGGGAATTATCCTTTGTCCTCACAGCTACTAAAACAGACTAGGCTTTTATTCTCTCCATTTTAGCATATGGCCATCTTCAAGAAACACTTTACCAAACAGCATTTTCCAACTTCAGAAATGAATTTAAAGTGGTTTTTGGCTCAAATGTTTACAATGATTTTGACACTGAGTAGGAGTCATCTGAAGTAATACTTCAGAGAAGTCTTCTGAGACAAGCAGATGTATCAGCTCTGGAGCGTAAAGGAGGTTTCATCCCACCTTGTATCACACATGACATTCTCTAGGTTGAGACTAGAAACTAAAGAATTAGGGCCTTTCTGGAACTTGTTACATGTCTGTGATAAGACTTTCTTTTCAACATGAGATAATTATTGCAATTACACCTGCAATTGCCAATTTTACTTCCAAGAAACAGTGGCCTTGAGATCTCCCATCAAGCATGTTGTAAACGTTCTCCAATGTCCTATACTTCACAACTTTTCTCTAACAGGCCTCCTTCTGCAGTTCTAAAAATCTAAGCCTCATGATGGACATGATTTGCAATATGTCATAATTACCAGGATAGTTATCTCCTGCTCAGACTCACAAACACTGGTTTTTTAATCTCATTTTCATAACTCCCAGTATAGATTAAATGGGGTATGCACTTAGGGCAGTCAGCGTTTCACTATACAGCGTGTGTGCGCTCAAGAGTTCAAAGGCAGCTCAATTACTCTGAATGGAGCCTGAGGGGTTCTTAAATGAACTATCGCTTTTACTTTTGAGAAGTTGCTTTTTACATTTTTTCAATGGACTTGAGTAATGAATGCATCAACATGCTTCCAATCTTGCCTGTGACATATCCTAAGGCAGCTGCTTTAAGCTGGATTCTTTTAAATCGACATGTATTTTGGTGATTTGGTTGACAATGTGTTTTCTTCCTGATGCAACAATCCTGAGAAAGAAAGCTTCTACCCACACAACCATAACAACTATTTTTCTATGCAGAATGAAGGGGGGTTTTGTACTTTTAAAGAATCACCTGCTAGAAATGAAGCTGCAATATTAATGGCTCATAGCATTAATTTCCCTCTCCCTGCCTTCCCACCTCACCTTTCCAAGTCACAAAGCAATTCTAGCCTGTTCTCAGTAGAAAGGGGGCAGATCTAAACTGGTGGTAAGACACCCCAAAACGTTTAAAAAAACTACTAAATACATGCATAGATGTACCTAATGATTTTGTTTAGCTAGATGAGGCAAATTTTAACAAAGGAGAGATTATTTTATCCTTACTTGTTTTCAAATAAGGATGTGACAACAGTTTAGAAGACAGAGGATTACCAAGGGTATAGTTAAGAACCTCCACACCTAAAGCATTACTTTTACACATCTGAGTAGTGGATACCAGGTGTGAGAATACTGTGGAAACAAGGACAGGCACTTACTCCTTCACTTGAAGAGGAAGACGTGGTACAGTGAATACTTATGTAGAAGTCACAGAAGTAAATACACTATTGAAAGAGCTTCTGGTGCCCTAGAATTTAAGTTACCTCTAGGACTCTTCACAACCATATCTTCAGTAGATCAAAAATATGAAAATAGAGATCCTGAAGTTTTGAAAAAATGCTCTAGTAACAAACTTTACTTTCTATTGCCACTTCCAGTACTTATTTCTTTATGGAATAACCTGTACAGGTATCTGATTTTCTCAAGCTCTTCTTTTGCTTAAGTCTGCAACATTCCTGTATGATTGTGCATCCCAAAGCAATTCTGATAGACTTGGGAAAAACCACAAGGTTAAGAAAATGTATTGGGCTGGATTGTTCCCCAGAAAATGCTCTTAGACTTCCCAGGAAAAGTAGAAATGGCCTTCTAGAGAAAAAATACTGCTCCTCCCTGTTTCTAAGGTGGTAGCAGCATGGATAAAGCAGCCAAAAGATTCTTCACTGCAAGAAAAGCAAAGGCAAAAACATTTTTACCTTAGCACAAGCAGCAGTAACTACCTTCTCTGCACTGCTAAATGCACAGCAATTATAATTGCTGATGCAGGAAAAAAACAGTGGTACAGTTGCTGATTTTACACAGCACTTTTTGTTAGAAGTTCAGCTAGTCCACAGATTAACACACAAGCCACAATAAAGGCAGAATCAAAATTTTTGGAGCTCTACCAAGGTTAGATTAAGTAACCATATCATTCTCTATATCTGACAAAAAACATGATCTTCGGTGGCCAAAGTAAAATTTTGACTGAGAAAGCTGGAACAAATACAACTGTAGGAGGTTTCTTTGCTTGCAGTTCCACTTCCATCTTAGTCATGTCCTTACATCAGACAAGAAGGACCTACACAGCTTTCCACCTTCATAAGTTTTGTTTTCTTGCCTGCTCATTTCCTAACATAAGCATCTCTGAAGTTAGACAAGCATCGGCTCTTAATGCCAGGAAGCTTAGCAGAGACTGAGTTATCTTCCACAAAAGTATTAACTTTATTTCCTGTGCTTTCTGAGATGAAGACCTCATTCATGGTATTAAGACTTTACGTTGCCCCTTCAGCAGCTGAATGTTCTTTGTAAGGGAGAATGTATAAACAAAAGATTGCAAGTGCCACCTGCAAAAGATATAATACACTTTTTCCTCAGGAAAAACATGCAATCTCCTGCAAGTTTTCTGCAAAAAGAGAATAATTCTATCCCTTGGGTGAAGAGGGTTAACCACTTCATGCTAATTCTCATCATATAGAATGAATAATCCAGAGCCATCAGATACAAGACTAGCAAGTGTCAGGCTGCCTTCCAAGGAAAAGGATATGAAGGAAAGAAGTACTCCTTGGCCACTTTTGTCAATGTATTATGGGGCTTGGTTTACTTTCTGTGTGAACATGCATTGTTTCTGCCTGGTTACTAATGAGTGAGACAAATACTTCTAATGTCTAATATTTCTGCTATTTATTTCTGTTCCTCAAAGAATAGATATCTCTAACTGGACTTCCACACATCCTCTGCAATCTCTGAAAATACTCTCTGTATCCAGTGAGGGAGAAGAGCATTGAGAAATGTAACTTCAGAAGAATTAAATTTGATTTACATGAGGAGACTTTCATTCAACTGCCTTGATGGGAACCTTGTATATTTATCAGATAAAGCCTGGTTTCACTACAATCTGTTTTTTCATCACTTCTGAAAAAGGGAAGGAATGAGGCATTGTCCTTGAAAGCCAAGCAAAAAATTCACCTAGTATAGCTGTTCTGAAAAAAACTCCATATCCAAGGAAAACAAAACATATTTAGCAGTTTCTTCTTTATCTAGTCAAAGAAAAACTTTTCTCTGGGAAAGAGATGGTAAATCTCTCATTTATACCATCTGGAGACAAGTCCTGGGAATTCTTCTTGATGGCTGACACTAAGTCCAGACTCAGAACAAAGATGTGGTCTTTTGGAAGCCTAATTGCAAAGACTGACATAAGGGAGTAACTTTCATTTGCTTCTGTGGGCTGTCACTTACCATGAAGGGATTCCAAAATTTGGTGTAATCAGAAGGGACAAATCCCAATGCAACATGTTAGATATCCTCCTTTATTGTTCAGTTTAATAAATAGCAATTTTAGATTTGGCTAAGCACAACTGCCTGTATCAGGAATTATAAGAAAATATAAACAGGAATAAAGAAAGTATTTTACAATGTAGGTGTCTATATCTGGTGGTGAAATCAAGAAACCTGCAAAGTTATTTGATTCTCAAAGTTTGTAGCTTACTCTTTTCATACTTGAGAATTTCTGTATCTTAGTGATTGTCAAAGGCATGAAGCAAATATTTAAGACAAGGTTTTCTCGACCTTAGCCTCATTTTGTCATTCTCTAGCATGACCGTCTCCCCACCTTATAATCTGTAGATGATTACAAAATTAAGTAATTTGAATTTGAGAGATGACTGGGCCATTGAAATATTCTCATTATGCACAGAACCTACAATATACTTCTGCTTATATATAATTATATATCTGTAACTGTGTACACATACAAATATGCACTTTATACACAAAAACCAGTGTACCACCTGGTATGTGTTTCTTCTAGCCTGCAAGACAAAGATTACTGATCATAGCTGAAAAGGTTACCTGGATCTGGGCTCTGTTTCCAGCTGTTATATTAGATATTGTCCAGCATGCTTCCTTTTTGATAGATTCTTTTGGGCTGCTTAGCAAGTGCAGTAAACTCTGCAGGGCTGAACAATTCAGAATTACCTGAATACAAAAGAAAGAAAAAAACAAAACAAAACAAAAACCAAACAAACCACAACTTAGAGGAAATTTAGGATAAAGAATCACAAGAACAAGGAACACAATGTCTTCAAAATCTAAAAAGCATATCCCATCAGATGATCCCCAAAAGAAAAAAAAAAAACACCCAAAACCAAAAAACAACAATAAAAAACCCCACCCCAACATAAACAAAACAAAAAACCACCAAGAACTAAGAAAGAAATGTTTGCAGGAAAGCTAATAAGCAATTCAGGTAAGAGATCATTCCTTCATTATGATTTCACTGTGACCTGAACACAAGAAGATACTAAGCCCATTACGACCAAACAAAAATAAGATGACAGTATTTTCCTGTCATCTTGTTTTCTGTAGTTTTGTGTACTTGGAAGCTCCAACTACTTCTGTTTTCCACATCAGCTGGCACAGTGGGGTAAACTGTTGTCAGTGTTGTGTCCAGTGACATTATGAATGGGCAATTCTTATTAAAAATTTTAAAATATTGTAAAAAATTGCAATTTTACACAGCAGAAAAGTTGCAGGAAAATCTGCATTTCCAAAATAGAAATTTTAAGTGCCCAAAGTACAAGGAAAATGCCCCAGAACAGTGATGTTACAAGAGCAAATACTTGATTATGTCATGTGTGATAGTGAAGGGCTTTTTGACCCTCTAGAAGGGCACAAAACAGGATTCAATGACCGAAAAATGAATTTTTTTTTTTTTTAATTAAATTCCAACTTCTTACAAGTAAGAAAGAAATTGGAAGAGCCCACCAAGAAGCACGGTAGTTTTGCCATGTATGGCAAAAGCAGGCAGCTCAGAAAGAACAGTGTGGTACAGAATTTTATGAGAAATTCTTCAGTCTGTTTGTGGAGGTCAGAAGGATGAGAGTCAAGCTGAATCATGGTGATGACTTCTGATCGTGAAATCTGTGGACTGAATTCCCTTGCTTGTATCCCCCCTCACAGGCACATACTCCTAAAACCTTTCTACTCCACATTAAGATTAAAAAAGTAAAGATTACAGTTCAGGATTGTATCAGGTATCTACTGGGACAAATTTGTTTTTTTCTTCATGCATACAATATATGGTTTTGGCCATCTCCAAGCACTGGCAATTGTTAATAGTTGGAAATGAGATGTAAAGTAAAAGCAGGTTTGTGCTCTGAGGTTGTACAGAGAAGTTTTCAGGCAACTGTGTTACATGTTGCGTTCATATTCAAAAATGTATGAACTGTCAAAGCTGGGCTCTTCCTTCTGATTAAGGATTTTTATATGCATTCTGTACCCCTCTTTAGCATACAGTACAATCTGCAGGCAGGACCATCAAGCACTTAAACAGTTACTAGAATGTTACTTAAACAGTTCTCTAAAATTTTAGGAAAGCTTATGGTATGCTCCTCTGAAAAAATTCTGTGCAACAAAGAAGTTTAAACATTTTTTTTAATTAAAATTAAGATTTATGCAGTATTTAATAACTTGCATTACATGTGATTTAGTGATCCCTTGTGTTTATTTTTAATGAAACTATGAAATTACAAAACACACCTCAATCATTCTTATGACTGATGTGCAAAACAAATGCCATTGAAAAAACACAAGAACGCCTATGCAATTCAGCTACACAAAAATATTGTAGCAATCAAAAAAATCACATTAATCTCCTCCTAGTGGTAAGATACTCAGTGTCCTGCTGCTGCTAACTCATCTTTATCTCTGATCTCATTGTCACAGAACTACAGAATTCCAAAGGATATATTCAAACAAACCAAAAAATAAGCATTGAAAGAAGCCTCAAGATGAGGAACCTGGATTTTCACTTTGGCATAATTTACATGGGAGGAGTAATTTAACACTTTGAATGGGGAACCAAAAGCTTTATGCATCTACACCTCACTGAAAGCATCTTTCTCCACACTCTTCACATCATCTCACACCTCTAACTGCTACCACTGCCTCCTGGATGTCCATTTCACTGCCTCCACTGCACACACCTCCCCATTCGCAGCTACTACCGCTTCTTGATCCCATTTCTCCCATCAGTTTTAATAGAGTCAACAGCCACCACAGCAAGCCTCTTTGAGCCTCTCACTTCAATCCAATTTGGTTGTGCATTTGTCAGACAGCTCTGCACCACACAGGCATGCTTCTAGTTTGTGAACTAGAGATGGAGGCCAAGAGTCAGCAAAGTTTCAAAAGCAGTAGCCTACTCTACGCTCTTCTTCCTCATATTCCCAATTAAGCCTCACAAAAGGTTGTCGGAATGCACAAAAAAGTGGGGAAAAAACTTTAACATAAGGTACAACAGCAGAAGCCTGTAACTGGAGCTTCTGTTCTACATGTAAAAAGAGATTGCCACCAGCCAGTGGATCACAGCTAACACATGTATGCAAGGCACGGACTCTCTGCTCCCACAGATTTTAAAAACTGGTGGGAGCTGCTGCCTCTTGCAAAACCTACCAAGCAGCAGGATGACAACCTAGTGCCTCTGAAGCATCAGGTTTCCTGGCTCCCAGTTTAATTCCAATACAGCGGTGGTAGTCACTGACTCCTACCGATGCTTCTCCAAACATATGCCCAGACACAGCTACATACCATCCAAAATCTGACCAGACACTCGGTTTTGGTATATTCATCATAGACCATCAACAGCATCAAATGTGACAGGCCTTTGATAGCCCTACCATGGCATATAATTCAGCATAAAATTCAGCCTGAGGCAGACTTGCTTTAAACAAATTAGGAAAAAAAAAAACCCCAAAGGGTACTCCACAGCTATATAAAAATCTCAGACATAGCTATGTAAAAACCACCAACAGTTCAAAACTGAACAGAAAAACTATGAAAACCACCACGTTTTGAGGCAACTAGCGTCATCAATCCTTCACTTTCAAACTTCAAAAGGAACAAGAGGAGGTGCTTGTGAATAGGTTACCACAACTAACAGAAAGATGAACTGCAGTACAACACAAGAGAAAGTGAATCCATACCTGTGTCTGGATATCATCTCCTGTAACAATGTTCCCAACAGCTCGTAAGGCAGGAGATACAACTTTGTAGTCGTTGTGCCTAAAATTACCAAGGAAAGATCTAAGTGTTAACCATCCTGAAGCATCTCCATCTTTACATCCTCAAGAAAGGAACATCCATCAGCCAGGGGAAAACCTCCCTGCTAAACCTGACTTAACTCTCACTATCTCAATCAAATCACTCTCTGATTTTAAACTAATGGTAAGTCTTTCTAGGGTTTCTAAATATTTAGGCCTTTAGATATCATTCAGCAGCATAAAAATAAAATATGAGATTAAAAGAATACAAGTCCTTCAGAGTATAGGCATCCTTGGGAGGGAAAAAGTAATCCGCTTTAACTATGAAACACACTTAATGTAGCACCCACAAAGGCAGAGAACAAGACAAAGGAATACGGGTAGAAGCTGTGTGTTTAACCCATAGAGCTGTTTGACCATCTTCTGCCATTATATGCATCCTCCCATCATCATTGTTAAGTCAGGATTGGAATAGGAAGGGTGAAGTAAGGAATTTTTTTCTCAAATGAAAGCACTTATTTATAAAAAGGTACCTTAGGTAATACATTCTACTTGTTAATCCAGCACCAGATTTGCCTCAATGTTAAAAGCCTTAATAGTCTTTTTTATTTACATCACTGAAAACCATTATTTCTTGTTCTTAGGTAACTGAATGCTCCACATCCTTCCCCTAGACCTGAAGAAACAGCTCTGAACAAGGCCACCCTCCCTGACCCCAACTCCCACAGCTACACTTTACTGACCAATGTGTATACTCTTCTACAGTAAGGGTTTAGGAAATTATTTACATTTCAAGTCCTTGGTACTGTCAATTCTAGTAAATTTTACTCTTATATTTGCATCTTTGATATCCTTCAGCAATTTCATTGGTAGGTAATTATAACATGGACTTCAATGGCACAGAGAAAATCCCAGTACGTATTATGGATTTTACAAAAATGGAGCTGTTAGGTGCAGGAAAAAATCTCTTAAGAAACAGCGAAACTAGTACAAGAGAAGTTCCATTGTTTCTGTTACTCATGACAAATAGAGAAGACTGAACACAGACAGGTAAAATTAAAACTCAAATCTTGCTTTTTGGAAATTACTACATTTCAAGACATATCTAATTAAACTTCCTATTGCTTCCTATTGAACCTTGATTTTAGGGAAAAAAATGGACAGTACATTTGCTCAGAACAAATTTCTTACATCAGCAATTCCACAAGTCTTCTGCAGACTCCTGCATCAATCACAGCCTGGATTTTATCATTGGGGCCATCAGACAAATAGGACAAAGCCCAGCAGGCATCAGCTAATACATCTGTATCATTGACAAAGAGCAGCCAGGAAAGCACACTAAGACAAGGTGAAACCTGTAAGACATTAAGAAGAGATACATACATTGTGCAGTTAAAAGGGCCAGAAGATCTATTAACATGTCAGTTAATCTTGTATGTGACATTATAGGACTAGGCACTGGCATCTCAAGGTTCAATACCCAAGAAAATTTCAGACCTAGGTAGCACTTCTGTGCAGGGCTGTAGCTACACAAGTACAGAGGAGCATGGCAGCAGAAAAACGCTATGAGAATTCTTCAGCCTCTGCAGTACAATGTCTGGCAACTTGAATTCATACTTGTCCACTAAGATGTGCCATACTTTGCACTACAGCAGCCAAGATGTACAGAGTTTTGTTCTTCTGTGGGATGGTCATCTCCAGTACAGGAACAGTAACAAAAAGCTAGGAGGCAGCTATATTAAAACAGTGGTTGTAAATGTCCACCCAAAGGACTAAATACATTCAAAAACTTCATCGGTAAGAAGTCCATACCTTGTTTCAGAGAAATTCTGAAACATTTTTGCTACTGAGTTTAAGTTTCACCACCCTCATTGCTTAGTTGGCTACCACCACCTCACAACACATTTCCTTTAAAGCATCTCTTACCTTGGCAAAATCTGGAGGAGGATTTTTCCCTCTGCAGAGGTTGGATAGAGCCCATACAGCATTTCGGGTCATAGTGAGACGGTTCTGTTTTGAAAGCAATCTAAAACAAACCAACAAAAAATTCCAACCTTTGCTTTTTAAAAATCAAAGCCAGGCAACCCTGTAGGATCAACTGCATGAATCATTAAAATATAAATTCAGGCCTACATTTTAACATACACCAGGGCAAAATATGCTAGATTTTTTTTCTATAAAAATACATCCTGAGGACAATCATGCTTGATGGCTGGATACTAACACACATGCTAGACACATGAATCCCAGTATCCTGACAAGAATAACAACCATTACACTAAAAGTGCATTCATTTAATTGCTTAGATACTGATGTGGCAGATTAACAGTCAAAAGGCACAGGAACTGTGACAAAATTACTCTAAGTAGAAGGACCTGCAGGTAGTTTTGGAGAGTACTCTCTTCACTGAACTGCATTTTTATGTCAGTCTCAGACTATCAGCCCCACTTTTACACTTTTGCACGTTAACTAGTGAAGAACAAAACATATCCTCAGAAAATGTGTATGATCAGGTTTAGGGTTTCCCAAACATTCAAGACAGTCACATATCTCACAGCAAGCACCATTTACAGACTTTCTGTGCACACTGGCTCCAGTCCTGGCATACGAGAGCCTTGCCCACTGGGTTCTTGTTAGAACACAATTCTACAGACCACCCCAAACCAGTCTTTTCCTGCAGTAGTTAAGGGGTGGCATCCATACACCAGCCGCAGGGTTCAACTTCTGCTCCGTAAGGCACAGGAGGCCCAATGATGTGATGAACTGTAATACTGAGACCTTTATGAGATCTGCATACCAAAACTGCCCTCTCACGTTAGGACTATCACACCGACCAAAGCTGTGTCAGCCGCTGTTACACTGTAAGTCCCCTTATGTGAGACCAGTCCTCACACAAAGACACCTGTGGAGTTGGTCAATTAAACACAGCGTGAAGCCTCTAAACAAGGCACTTTCCTGACAGCTTAGAAATGACTAGCCATAGCGCTCTTTGGCCTAGGAGGAATGCAGTAAGGCAAGACCTAGTTTTTCCACAACTGTAACAACTCGGTTTCTTTTTCTCATAGCCATCCCACATTGTAGCAATGTCTTTATGAGAATACTGGAAAACTCCACTGCTGCAAACAGAGTTTGCAAAGAACAGAGACTGAATAATCCTAATTTGGACATAACACAAGATGGCATCACTGTTTCAGCAACACTATGGTCCTTCAGCAGAGGACCAGCAAGATAATTAGCAGACTAGAGAAACGACACACAACAGGAGGGTTAGAGACCTGGATTTGTTCAGCCTTAGAAGGACACTGTGTAAGGGGAGCTATAACTGTTGCCTACAACAGTTTAACAGAAAGGAGGAAGCCAGATCCTTCTCAAAGGTGCATAATGATAGGACAAGAGGCAACTGTCACAAGGTGAAACATAGAAAATTCTGATTAGAAATCAGAACATTGTTTTTCACCATGCCATGGTCCAATACTGCAATAGGTTGCCCCAAGTGGTTACAGAATCTACCTTTGATGTTCCAGATTTGACTGGTTAAGTAGCTGAGCAATCTAATCTGTTCTCACCTGCTATGAAGAAAAGCTTTGACTAGATGACCTCCAGAGGTGCCTTTCAACTTAAATTATTCTATGACTCTATAATAAGCCCAGGCATCCACCCACTCTGTAGAATAAAATAGTTCCAGCTTAGCTGCTCCTAAAACATGTTTCCATTTTAGCTCCATTACAAAAGTAGTTCAGGAGTCCCCCATTAAAAAGTCTGATTACTCCACAACAAAACTAATCACTATTATTCTTCAAGGCAAAAACCAAAATTCAGTCTTACCAGACACTCAAGCAAAATTCTGGAAAACGTATTAAAACAGACTTACTGCAATAAAGGGGGCAGGATATTACAGTCCAATACATAGTCTCTGCACATAGTGCTGTCTCCAGCAATGTTGCCAAGAGCCCATACTGCCTGCAACAAAAAACAGAATAGTAATTGCTTTTATTCTCACAATTCAACCGGTTTTGTGTATGTATTAGAGTGGGAGATACTCTGTTCTCACTGTTAGATCCTGGACAATGTACAGAAGGGGAATGCATTCTGGTTGAGTATTACATATATACACCCAAGCTCATTATATGATTCAGGAATATTTACACAGATCTAAGAGGAATACCAAAACAGCCAACATGTATGTCTCCAAAGACTTCGCAGGCAGACATAACCTTGCTCTGTCCACAATATAAGAGATGAGCTTATCTCCTCAGGCTTAGTAATGTACTAACTCTACACTCCTCCGAGTTCAGAGCTGGTTCAAGTCCAGATGTTCATAGCACAGGTCAAGCAAGTTTGTATCTACCCAAAAATGTTTGTGTGGAACAGCCCATATTAGTATTTCCTAAGAAGCCATAGAAGCATGCGTTGTTTACACAGTCATATTAAGAATGCTGACACCAACTAAGATGAAAATGGAATCTATACGTGAGATAAACCAATATTCAGAATCAAAGCGTTCAGATGGGCATTGGCATATATTCTTTAAGAGAAAGCTATACAAGACAGAACCCGTGTTGCCTATTAAGACATATGCATGGCAAAATGCAAGACATATTTTCTCCCTTGGACATCAGTACTACTGTAACCCTTCATTTTGAGAAGAAAAGATCTAAAATACCAAAGATAATTAAGGAAGCATGAAATCCATCTTCTGTGATATGATGAGAATAAAAGATTTAATTGTTTTTGATTTATACTTTTGGTTTAAGTGGTGTTTTTGATATCACTGTCCACTAGTAAGAGAGTTTTAACTGAAAAAAATTAAAAGTAGCCTATATGAAGCATAAAAGCCATTTTATTACTTCCATGAGATTTACAGATGATACTTTGTAACCAAGAAAGTGTATGAAACTCTCATTTGCTATTTATTTCAAGTTAGCAGAGGACCAAGTTCACATCAAAGATACATATATCTGCTTATTTGGTAAGACCCGTATAATGTCTACACAACCACTGGAAATACTTCCAGTAGTGCACGTAGAGGACAAAAGCAATCCTATTTATCATGGGCAGCAGCTGAATGTCCTCCCCACGTTTCTCTTCAGTTGAAGACAATGTATTTATCTGCAGTAAAATGTGTTACAGTGCGTAACTATTTCCCCAACAGAACATAGGTAAGCTCCCCACACAAAACAAGCATGTTTCTCTCTCCGTATCTCAACTTGAAATAAATTGCTCCTCTAAAAGAATTGACAGAATAAGCCAAATTTGTTACCTAAAGGAAATTCTCAGATAATCTGAAATAAACTTATTTATTCATTATCAATAAGATGTCAATTGATTTGTTGCATCAGATTTCTGCTGTAACATGTTTTTAAATGGTGACAAAAAGATGCCACTTTAAAAATCAGACTCCAACCACTCTAGAGGCCCAAAACCACTGGCAAATCCTGCAAAATTAATACAGCTAAAACCAGATGTAGATACAGATGTCAGCTTGCTAGATACAAAATAAAAAGGCTCCTCCTCTGTACCAGTATTACCAATAACACCCCATAGATAGATCAATCGGAAGTCCCTAAACTGCAAGTTGTTAAGAGACTAGGCGACTATTCTGGGGAAGGATTAGTGTGTTTTGTTCTCCTACTGTTTTTCACGCTTCTGCTGTCAGCCAGTCAGAGACACGGCACCAGGCTATACTGACCTTTGCTGTGAAACGGCACAGCCATTACTACACAATGTCCCCCCAGAACTGATCTTCATCGTGAAAACTTATTTTTCATACCAATTCTTATTATTTTATTATTATGTTATGACAACAGTTTGTCTGAAATAAAAGTATAACCTTGGGTCTGGCAGCCTCATGGACTTAAGATGGAGAAGGCAGCTACTGGAAAAATTGTGCTTAAGAGACAACAAATGCCACCTCCTGCAAAATGTCATTTGTATTAGAACTGTAAGAAGCCACACTCGTTGCTCACTGCAATGCTTGTATTTCTGCAGCAATGAGAAGCCCGAAGAATGAATCAAAGATTTCAGCTGGTTCTAAATAAACTTGTGGATCTTCTAAAAACGTTTAGGGTTGAAAAAAAAGTTAGAATTTGCAATAATTTCCTTTTATAGAACATGCGGGTAATTTTGTATGAAGATACAATCTCCTTGCCTGGACACCCTTACACATGTTAAAACACCTCTGGAAGCTGTATTTCACTTGTCTGTGGACTTTGTTTCTGCCATTATAGCAATATCTATTTTTAGGGTTGACAGCAGTGATAATCACTTAATCCAAGAATCCATTCTGACCCTGAATGACAGACTGGTTTTGCAACAGCAAATCTCACATCAAAAAGTCTGACCAGAGAAGTCAAATAGCATCTCTACTGCTTTCCCACTCTTGATTTTTTTTATGGCAAGAGAATTCTGGCCAAGTAGCCTGATATCACAGGACCTGGGGTAAGAGAGGATGTTGCAAGAAATCCTTCTAATGATAATGACTGATAGTACACAAGATGCTAAGAAATTGAAATATCTTTAGAAAAATATGCAAGGTTTTATTCAAAAAGGAAGATGTCTTTCCTTAAGGAGTTACTTCAGCTCTTCAGATAAGCGAGGAACATAAGTCAAGCTCATTTAAACTCTTCTCATCAGACACTGCTATAAATACAAAGCTCTGTCATGGTTCCCACAGACGACATGTGAACAATGACAAGTGTCTTCAGAGTCTGTTTGTCTGAATAATGTTCAATGATTTCCACTGCTGCTTTTGTGCACTCCTCAAGATGCAAATGGCTTGCTTGCCATAACATTTTGGCTTCGTTCTATAAATCCCAAATGTTCTTATCTTCTTTTCTGGATAGTTGCAGAGGTAAAAGGATATTTAATTCCATTAAGTTTCAGAGTTTATTAAATAAAAAAAAATATTTTACTCTCAAAAAATTCCATTTCAGTACTTTCAACATCTACATTCAGACCTGAAGATGAAAAGAATCTGCAATTTTAAGATTTGTAGTCTGACTTTTTAACCAACATCTTAGGTAGCAAAGTTGTGTGTGAACTGAAAATGCAAATGCTGTGTTGTCAATTGCAGCTTCTATTTTTATACACCTGTATAAATTTCCATTTATGGCTAATAGTGGAGTAGGGATTGTTGCAGGTCTCCAGTTTATTTTACTCATTATTAAACTCCAGTGTTTTTTTCCTGCAGTGCTGAACAACTTCAGCAGTCAATAACAGTAAAGTACAAGTTTTGTAGAGTACTTTTGAGCCATATGGTGCCTTCTGTGAATAATCTGTGTGCATTCTGACAACCCTCCACTTTCCCCTGGATTCCGAAGGCGCTCAGGCATTATTTCATTAGGGCTTTGGATATTTAAACCAAGCGCTAAACCAACCACCAACAGTGCGTAGAGTCTGTGCCTCTTGGTGGAGAAGTAGTATTATGAAGTGAGAACCAACACCTTCTCTACTTTTGGTTGCTGACCTGGGAAATGGATCTAATGCTGGGATGAAGACAGTGAAGATGAGCTTGCATACAAGTGTGATTGGATAAGTGGACACAAGGAAGGATATCGTAAGGTCACATTCCTAGGAGATGACTTCTACTATGCCCCAACACAGAAAACACCTTTCTTTCAGTGGCTGGGGTGGTCATAGCTCCTTATTTCTCGCATCTCACCCACCCAAACGCAGAACGTAGCTCATACTCATGCCTCAACTGTTTTTCCACATTTTGATTACTAAGACCTAGTTAGTGGGACTGCTGATGTAAAAGCCAAACAGAACTTGGACACCAGACTCACAGCTCACCTGTGCCAAACAAATGATGGTTACCAAAAGGAACAGCAATACAACTAGGAATGGAAAAATACTGAGAGGAAAAAAAAAACCATTGGTTGCTTTAGCTGAAAACACAAACATTCCCAAAGGAGAATGGGGCAGCTGGGGATTCTCCTGCCACGGGCTGTCCAACAGAACACAATGACACATATCTGTCACTGAAACAATCTCAATCATCTCAGACAGGGAGCGTAATGCCTTGCATGGTTTTTGAAGGAAATTCAATGTTCATCAAGGAAACCCAAGTTGACATCTGGGTTTTAAATACATCAGCAAGGGAACTCGGAAAAGAACTGCAGCTAAGACACTGCTGAAGCTAGATCAACCTTAAGCATGTCTAAAGGGCTTTGGAGTCCTTCAATATAAATAATTTCAGGCTGGCATATCTAAATTTCTAGGTGTCTTTTGGAAGAAAAAAACTGTGATAAGTGGAAGAAGGCTAGGACGTATGCCACTGACTAAATCTAAAAATCAGTACACCAAAAACAGAACCGGTAGAGGTGGGGAGATGTAGCCAAATGGTTTTTCACAAATAATGGACACGTAGCTTCTGTAATAAACTCAGTTTCTTTGATGGGAAAAATGGATGCCAAATCATTTGGCCACTGATCACAGAGAAAGACTGATATAAAATACAAACAATGAAAGAGTTAAAGGATGGTAGGGTAATTGTCAGCCTGCATAGCTTAATGGGAAACAGATCTTGCAAAAAGACATCTTGTAAAGAGATATAATTTCATTAAAATACATATTGCTTAATAAACATAAAGATTCCCTCACACAGACTTCTATAAAACCGCTGATTTAGAATCACACTAGACTCAGAAACTAGCATATGCAAAAGAAACAGTGCAACACATTAGATTAAAACTAGCTTATAAATATGAAAAATAACTGTTGGGAAAATCATGATCAGGTTAGGTAAACTGGTAACTGTTCCTGAGCTACTGCTAAGAGAAGTTTGAAATAAGACAAATTCAATGGTATAAGTCTGTGAGACTGACTTACTGTAAGACAAAAACAGTGGATAACAATTAGCCAGTAAATCAAATTAAATTTTTTTTGGTTTTTTTTTTTTTCAGTTTATGCTATGCTACATATTCCAAATTATATTATCACTAACATTTCCTTCGACAGAATTACTATCCCACTTAGCACAAAGAATGGCTTACTAAACACAGCCTTCAATATTCCTTTTTCTCTTCATCCTTTACCATATGGTTGTAGGGCTAGCTTCTGGCCCATCTGCTCTGAACATGTAGTTTTATTTTCTGTATTTTCCTGTATTTTTGTAATTTGTTGCAAATGTAGCAAGAGTTGCTTGCAAATAATAATCTTCACAGTGCTACTGCGAGAGAAGATAAGAATCATCATTTTACAGAGGAGAAAATTATGGCCAAGTATCTCCCAGTTTCAGGAATCCAGCTTGAGAAGTCCAGGACCAGAGCTGCTCAAAACACAGACCTAATTACAAAAGTCACTTGCAAAAGTGCCGAGTTGTTCTCAACTACAAAGCGAAATAGAAATATTTCACAGTGAGCATTCAAAAAACACAGAACTAGTATCCACTTACTGAAAACTGATAT
This sequence comes from Harpia harpyja, assembly GCF_026419915.1. Lineage (NCBI taxonomy): Eukaryota > Metazoa > Chordata > Aves > Accipitriformes > Accipitridae > Harpia > Harpia harpyja. The sequence continues at coordinate 51,702,942 of NC_068947.1, forward strand.
AAGCAAATTGTCCAGCATCAGACACTAAGCAGTAGATAAATGTATCTCAGAAACCTGCAATTGCCTTAATCATAAGAATCTCTTCCCTTTTCTCCTTCATTCACTGTAAAGTGTTCCGACTTTAACAAACAGGGCCACAGTGTGACAAATAAAAGCCTCCTTTACTACCCACTGATTTGTTACCAGGGCAACAATCTGTACATATACTGAATGAGATGAGAGTCATCTGGAAAAATACAATGCAGTTGTGTATTAATGCTATCCTGTAATGCAGAAGTATGAGAGCTAACTTTTAAGTGCTTAATGCTTTTAATTTTTGTCTTAATAGATACTATGGTGAAGTGTTTGGTATTTTTTAAAGCTGTTGGAAAAAACAGAATTTCTTTCATGTTGGCCTGCATCAAACCCAAAGTCATCTGTGAGCCGCGCTGCAATCTCTACACCTGCAGCCCAGAAACCCGCTATGAAAAGGTGTAGGTAACACTTCGCAGTGGTACATCTTCCTTCTTTAGCACAGCTTACTACAGAGCAATTTTTAACTAGTATTTAGAGACTTATTGGTAACAGAGGGATCATGGATTCAGCACCTGAATTGCATAGAAAAATATTTTGCGGTAATTACAACCCACTCTGCCTGCCTGCAGTCTGAACTTTAACATGTCAGCAGTTTATTAGGAGGCAGAGGGGGAAGGAGACAGATAAACTACTTAACTGTGGCCCCTAAGCTCTTCTGTTAATTCACACATCTTAAGGCTGAAGGCTGCACAACTCATTCTAAACAGGTTCGCTCTTCCCACCTGCTCTCTGAACATCAGCAGGGATGGTAACAACAACCTAATAAAAAAAACCAAGTTAGCTCTTGCACAGAAGATCATTAGGAGCAAAAAACTGGAGTAGCCCCTACCACACTCAAAGCATCAATCATTCTGCAGGAACAGCAGCATACAAGTGATGGCTGAATTTGGAAAGTAATGCCACCAATTTCAACCCCCAAAAAACAAACTCTAAAAAGCATCACATAGCTAAGTCTGGATGGATTTTCACATGGGCAGAACATAGCATTCATCTGCCATTTTGGCAAGCTCCCTATCACATTTCTAGTTTCTACAACAACAGACAGACTCACTTCCTCAAAGGAAGCTAAAAAAATGGACAAAAAAAATCTCTTATTTCCTTTAGTATCATTTTCTCAAGCACCTGAATTCAATTTCTCTTAAAAAAAAACTTTTCAAAAATAATTCATCCTGAGACAGACCATTGAAAATGAAAAGTTGCAGAGTGAAAGAACTAGAAAGCTATAAGCAACTGAGAAAATAAAAATAAAAATCTGTCTGTCTTGTGGAAAATGTTAGGCAACCTTAAGTACAGGTGGTACATTCTGAGCCAGCTATAAGAAAGAAAGGCAAGTTACACAAAGCGATCCAATGCTTATAGAGTCGGGACTTCTCCAATCATGCATCTCAATACAGCCAAACGCAAGGTCAGACATCTAGGAACAGAGAATAGAGGTCACACTTACAGGATGGAGAACTGAACCCTGGAAGTCAGTGACTCTGAAAAGAACAATGGATCATATTGGATAATCAGCTTAACCTGAGCTCACAGCCAGCTTCTGTGGCAAAGAGTCTGCAAAGACATCTTGGATATTTACACACCAAAGTATCAAGTAGAAATTAAAATGAGGTACTATCTCTGCAAACAGCATTGCTGGAACAGTGCTACTGGAATACCCAGTGCTTGTAATTTCACCACCACAAAAAGATATTGAAACAAAGAAACGTTCAGAAAAGGGTCACCAAAAAAAAAACCAATCACCTCAGAAACAGCCTTATAATGAGAATTCAGAGCTTAATTTAATTTGCTCAAGAAAAGCTTAAGCTATGGTCTGTAAGTAGCTATAGGAAAAAACAGAGAGCTTACTAATTGAGTAGACAATGAAACAAAAGCAAATACCCGGACCCAAAGCTAGTCAAATTTGTACAGTAAAGGTGCATGGTTTCAAGTTAATCTTAATCCTAACTGAAACTCTATTTGTTAACATGATTAATATTTCATCACCCTAAGTCTTCAAAGCAAGATTACATGTCTGAAATACGTCCTTGTTCAAACACAAGTTATGGGCCTCATGCGGAAATTACTGAGTCAAATGTTTCGTCTGTGCTTTACACTGATCACTTTGGGCCTTAAAAGAATATTCATCTACTCTGTAAGGAAGGCAGAGAACAAACTATAATTTTCTCCGTAGAGAACAAACTACAATTCCCACTCATGCTTTATCTTCAGGAGAAACAAGCATGAACTTTCCATCTGTAAAGCAATTTTGTAAACAAGACTTCTTGAATTCCTCAATACACAGAAAAACATTAACCCATTAGAGATCATAACACATTACCGCATTGGCTGTGGTTAAATATATCATTTCCAGAAAAAGAAAAATACAGTACTTGCTTAGATATCTTAACACACACTAGGTAGAAAGGAACTGTTGTGCAAAACTGCCAAACACTACATTTCCTCTAAAGGCTTTCTTACAGGATAGCCTTGTTCCTTTCAGGGGAAGGAAAGAAAAACCAAAACAAACAAACAAACAAAAAAACCAACCACCAAAACCAAAACAAACCAACCCAAACAAACAAAACAAATAAAAACCAAAACCAACCAAACAAAAAAACCCAACCCCACCAACCACCACACACACAAAAAGCCCAACACCATTCTTAATCTTTACCTGTTCCTGTACATCTTCAAACTCTGAACTAAGCAGCTCTATGAAGATGGGGACGGCTCCTGCTTGGATCACTATTCGAGTCTGAAGGGAATTTCCCGAGGCAATATTTGTCAGCACCCACGCCGCCTCAAACTGGAAAACAAAATACAAAAGAAAGTTTACTAGGAGCCTTCTATGCCACACCAAAAACGAAGACTAAATGCCTTTTAAAGACAGAAAGAATTGGCATAGGAAAAGCATGAGATATTATTAACACAGACAATTTGCAAAGTAAGAATCAGAATCATAGAGTTAAGAGTTATTGGTATCACTTAAAATCAGAATTTGCAGAAGTTCCTTATGAGAACAAGATCGGGTTTGCTGTGGCTTTTCAAATATTATTTTTTGCTATGCAATTGTGTTACCTTTGGTCTGTTCTACTGCCTTTCCCTACTGGCTAAGAACCAATACACAAAAAATGAGTCTTCCCACAAGACACCCGATACCTGCATTCACTGAATCAGCAATGACATTCCTGAAGATGCACGAAGAGAGACACTGTCAACATTGTTGGACAAAACTCAATGGATATAAAGGAAATAAAGCCATTTAAAAAAAACAAACAGGAAAGGAGATTGAATTAAAGAACAAAAAAAAAAAACAAAAAAAAAAACCAAAAAACCCACACAAACGACTTTGTGATCACAATCTGGTAGAACTCTGCAACTACAGCAAAGTACTCCTCTCCACCTGGTGATCAATATTGCTGCAAAGAGTTATTAGAGTATGATGTTTTTATTCAAGACTTTAAGCAAAACTGAGATCCTGAATTAAAAATTTGCATTTTTTTATTTAACTGGTTTTGCAATTTATTTTTATTTTAATCTCAACTTGATAAAATATTAACTTTTTAAGCTGAAATGCAAATTTTAACACTACCTGATATAGACCTCAGAAAATATAGATTCTAGAAATCTAGATTTTGGTAGATTTCTGCATGCTTTTCAGTCCAAAAATTATTACACTACACTAGCAAATTTAAATCCTATCAGATACATTCAGAATCTAGTGAACAAAGACTGCTAAAAGTTGAATGAAAAGGTAAAAAACAATGAACATTAAAAGTAGAAAGTTGTATGCTATAAATGACCAATTTTGACATTACCAATTAATTTTATTAAATATTGAAATTTATTAAGTTTTATTTCCAGTTAAAATCCTGATATACTTTCCAAGCCTAGCTATCTCTTAAGAGCAGCAAGGACTTATATTTAGGATTTAATCACAAAAGCAACTCCTGCTAAGGAGATACACAGAATCCTGAAACAGGCCTGAAATAAGAACTCAACAATTAAGCCTAGACTTGTAAGGCTTTTAATTTTTAAAGTGTTATTAATTATTAAAGACTTCAGTTTTTAAAATACAATTAATCCTACCCTCCTGATCAACTAAAGGAGAAATTAGCTCCTGGTAACATGCGATCAGAATAAACGATTCCAAAATACATTGTTGTAATACAAAGAGTATGGGCTGCAATAAAGCAGAAACACACAATGTCAAAACTGCAAGACTCATCATTAATGAACTAGAAGCAAAACGTTCAGGCCAGAGCTTAAGGCCAACATAAAACGTACTTGCTTTCCTGCAATTGTACCTTCTCTGAAGTGATTATCCAGTGTTTTGTGATACAGTATTATTAGTCATCTTTCAACCACAGAGGTTTCTTACCCGTATTTAAGAACTTGCCCTTTGACTTCCTAATGGATGCCACCAGGTTGTACTCAAGTTTATATTTTCAATGCTTTGTTACAAACTCTTTAGGACAAGCTCGGCAAGTTTCAACTTTGACTGATTTTTGCTCTTTCTGTGTAAAAATCAATACATGTTACACAAGTGCGGCCATGAGAATTTGACTGAGTCTACAATTGCTTTTGAAGTTTTTTAAACTAGAGATGTAACTGCATTTGATGAAGTATCCTCTACCCTTATTTTCCCTTCCTATTCAAATATTAGGAGCTTGTTTCCCTTTATGTGCCTGTCTTAGACTTCCATGCTAGAGCCCTATAAGTAATAAAAGGCATTCTTTTTTTTAATATCAAATTGCTTACAAACTTTCCACAGTTGCAAACCAACTGGCTTAAATCTGATACATACGCTTAATCACTGTCCACAGACTCCTCAAAGGTAGCTAATAGACCTTTGGAATTCTGTGGATATCAATTTGAAAAGTAATTCCTATAAACGGAACCTTTTCTCTAACGTGTAAGAAAAAAAGTATCAACTTTGTGCATATCTCCACTCACCAAAATTTGGATTTCACATGGCATTAACAAACTTGTTGCCTTATGCATTTTGAAAGAACACTGATTCTAACCTTTATATTGTATTTAATGGTTACCTGTTAACGTTTTTTTTTCTTTACTAAATGATTTGTTTTCTTTCATTTTCTACTAACCCAGAAGGAACTCTGACCAGAAAAAAGGACAGCTGGAAATGAGAGAAAGCTCCAAGAAGCAAGTCCAAGATAAATTAACCACCACTGTAGCAAACACAATTTAATTTTTCAAACCAAAGCAAGTAAGTTTCACAGTTTCTATGTTTATCATTATGGATTCTAATTCTAATTCTAAATGTTTTTTTTAATTTAATCAAAAATTTAAGTCATAATTCTGAAGATTTAAAACTGTCTTCAATTAGTAAAAAAGAGACAAACATTAAAGTTTAGTTTAATAGCTTTTCATCTGTTGAGGTCCAATGTTTTTGTTACATGAAAAACTGTAAAGAGCCCATCTTAGCAATTACACAATGCAACTCAGACATCTCTCTCTCTCTCTCTCCTGTCCTCAGAGGCCTTGCTAGAAACCCTGAAGATAAAATAACTTTTTTAACCTAGTGAAGAAAAAGAGAGGAAGTACAGCTAATTAAAAAAACCACTGATTTTTTTCTACCTCATTTGCATCACCAAATGCCTTCATAATAGAGGAACATAGATATATTTATATTTGTATACCTGTAATGTACAGTTTTCTTTTCGTTTGAGGAACTCCACAAACCTGGCCACCACTCCTGGTGTGCTTATGACTTCATCTATTGGGGGATTTGGTTCTATTTAAAATAAAAACCAAAGTTAGATACATTCATTTCTTTGTAGGGAAATTCTCAAATTACCGCATCAAAATAATATCCAAGGACATACTGACTCCTCTTTTCTGAGAGTGTGTTCTTTTTCTGCAATACTGCTTTACCTTTACTAATGCAATGGATGCCCATCTGTCACCATAAGAAGTCTCCAGCCTGAATTTTGAGGTAATGAGGTAACATGATTCAAAACACTAATGCACTCAGTAATTCAGGCAGACCAACTTTAGAGCAGCAATTCTGTGAAGTCACTCTGGCATGCACACATGCAGAGAAACTTCGGCATATCAGCATATTTGAGCCATAGAGACACTCCCTACAATATTTAAACTTACATTCAGGAGTAGACATCATATCTGCATCACTTAGTAGTTACAAAGATTTCAAGAAAAGAAGTGACTATTACATACACCTGCTGACATTTTGCAAAACAGAGCTTCATCCAGAAATCTGTGTATGAAACTCAATCTTTATTGCTGTCAAAGTAAAAACATATGCCAGGGACGCTTCTACATTTTTTTCCAAGTAATTTCAGCCCTTACCTTTAGAAAGAAGCTTTCGGAACTTCTGGGTGGCTGAAAGCTGCTGTTCTGGACTATTGGAGAAAATCATCTCAATCATATCAGAGGTGATGACTGCACTCTAGGATTCAGGTGGGGGAGACAGAATGAGAGTGATAGAGAGCAAGAGGGAAAACAAAACCTGGGATTAGTGGTAAAAAGGTTACAACATTTGTTAAAGTGGTATCAGGTTTATCTCTTATTGAGTAAAAACCAAGATAAGTCCATTATGGACAACAAATGAGTCATCATACATGTACATCTACATAAGCAGCATCATTCTTAAGTGTAGATTTGTCTGTAACAGCTAACAGCTCCAACCGTTAAGACCCTGAAATTAATGATATTTAAAATAGTAAACTGTATAATGGTAGTATCTATCTCAATTAGATAGGCCCCTTTCCTTACTTTTTACCATCTAGTCACTTCATGTAAGCTTCCACACAAATGATTAAATGGTATTTAGGACTTGTCTGGCATTTAAAGACTATCTTGAAGAGTAAACCAATATATTCTATTAGTGATCTATCACATTGTTTATAGGCATGTCTCTGTTTCTCAGTAATTTTCAAGGCTGGTATAACCACCAACAGACACCAAGCCCAGCCCGATTTCTATGAAAACATCATTGGCATACTCTGAATACAGACACAAGTGTGAAGATCAGTAGTCAGACTTTTCAGTGAGGACTGCACTTTCCTTAAACCTCTCTGTTACAGCCCGAATCCCTTACCATTTTTCTTTCCAGGGAGAGAAAGAAGTGGTAAAGCAACAGGGAGAAAGCAGAAAAGCCTAATTTCCACTAAAAGTTTTTTCTGTAGGATGAAATTCCAGCTTGGAAAGGAGTTTAAGGATACATGCGGCAAGATAAGCTAGGCCTAGCTGTGTTTCCAACACCCTAGCTAAAAATGGTGCTGCTTGAAAGTCCACTAACAAAGATTTCCACTGAGCCCCTTTTTACTTTGTAAACTGCAGTAACACATTGCCTGGTTTGCATTTTCACATTTCAAGCATTATGAATTTCAGATTAAAAAACCCCAACAACTCTGGGCAACAGTTGAAAAAATCATCCATAATGGTGAACATCAAAACCAGGAAGTAATCAGCTTGCCTGGAACAATGACATTTTATTTAATTTTCTTGAAAGCATATCCACTGAGCAACCACTCACTCAACCCGTAACATTCTTTCTCATGTAATCTGTTTCCGGGCAGTTCACTGAGGCAGGTGTTTAAGAGCTATCCATAAGCTCTTTGAATGCCACTCTTCACATTCTTCCGGAATTCCATTCCCCTCAAGTCACTGCACAACAGGCCTGCCCAGTTTCAGCAAACACTGTATTTCTTTCTCATCACTTACAGAAGTCATCTCCATGTTGTTCATCTGAGCCTCATGGAAGCCACCATCTGACATCACTTCCTCTTCTGCTTCCTCCTCAGCTGTTGCAACATTTCGGCGTTTAAACAACTAAAGAGAGAAAGTATTTAATATATATTATATAGCCAATATATACAGAGCATGTCACATTAGGCTGCAGTAAAAATGACATATGCTATCACCTGAAAGAAGCTAGTATACTGGCTATAGGACTCCTGACAGTAAATGGAGAAAGTTTAGCTACTCATGGAGTAAACAAAAACAGCAATGTGCTAGAATATTGTTTCCCAAAATTTCTGAAACATTCTCACTGATATTCCCTTCTCTTCTTCACATTCCCCCTCCATCTACGAGCTATCTCTAGCTTCCAGACAATTGCTTTCTTGCAGAGGATGCTGGGCCTTAAAGACCTGAAAAATTGCTGTATATAACAGATCTTTGTAGAACACCTGCAGAGGCTGGGATAATTGAGTTACGGTGGCAAAGAGAGGGCTTTGGAGGATGACCATATGGGACTGAAATTATACTGGGATGAACAGAATTTGATTGCTACCACTTGGAGAAGGTATTCAGTTTGAGATGTCATGAGGAGAGCTAGAGAGGCTGCAGCTTCTCCCCTTAATCCAGCTGTCTCATCGGAAGAAACATTAGCAATGACAAGATGGCTTTGGGGGTGCAGCTTGGCCTGTTGAGTTCAGGAAGCAAGACTCCAGCATTGAGCCATGTCAGATTTGCACCGCTGCAGACAGGCAAGACAGAGGCCTGACACAGACCTGCTGTCACTCTTCTCTCCAGAGAACATGAGGAGAAAACAGTATGCAAAACTGCTAAGTCTATAGCAACCCTAGGTCAGTGATAGGCATCCTTATGGAATGCTATTCCTTCTAAGCTACTGTATGATGTGCCCACTCAAGCTCAAACATGTGCTCAAATACAGCCTTAAACCAAAATTTATACATTGCCAAGTTATGTGAAAATTCAGAGGCCTGAGGTTGTTTTTGTGGGGTTGTTCTGCTAAAAAAAAAAAAAAAAAAAAAAGAAAACACACCAAACACCAAACCCAAACAAACACCAAAAAACCAGGGAATTTAAACAAACTTCAATGAGCTATGTGCCGAATACATAAAAGAGAAGTACCTGTAGAAGGTCTGAAATTGTAGAGCTGCAGACTCTGCTTGCAACTCTACTTCTGCTCCACTGTTTGTCCAGTTAAGACTAACAGTTTTCCTTAACAGAAGGAAATACTGCCACATACTTTGTCTAGCAAGCCTGTGGTAATTGGGTCCAAGGGAGGTCAGAGGCACAGATAAGACAGAAAATGACTCATGGTTTTCCTAATTTAGTAACAGCTTTACAAGTAAGACCGACGACAGTCTGCACTACCAGAGGTCTGGAAATGCTACCTGTAGATACTGAGCAAAATCAACAAGTATTGCAATTTCCTCTCAGAAACTCTCCCCTGCCTTTCCTTGAAAGCATCTGGTATTGACACAGTGAAAACAGTATTAAACAGAACAGATTACAAACTTGACCTACCATTCCAAACACAACCATATTACTGTCTTCATTCTAACTCCAAAAACCTCAACATTGATGAAAAAGGCTTTGTTATAACTTTGTTTGAAATCGAACCAATCCCTTAAAGCTTCCAATGAACACAACTAAGAACAAAAGGAAGAACTGTTCAGTGCTACCTGTTTTTATCAGAAGATGGTTTTCATCATGTCTTGTCACTGCTGCCATTTCCTGATTAAACCTGCAGAGCGCCTGCCACTTTACAATGTGAATGAAGTAGTAAGAACTAGCAAGACATGAGCAGGTAGAGAAGCTTCGTTTCCAAGCATTTTTCTCAACCATTTTGCCTGCAATACATACTAAATCCACTACTCAAGGTACCAGCCTTATAGGCATAAACATAGTATGAACTTTTGTAAATTCATACATGAACTGAAACTTAAAGACAGAAAACTGAGAAGAATTAGTCAGCAAATTATTTCTCCCCTCAAGAAAATCATTACTGCAACTTATAAGGACTTGCTCAGACCTTCTCCTCCTTCTATTCTAGCCACAGTGCTTCCTTCCATTTCACCCCAGCTTGCCACTCTTTGAACAGAGATTATAGCCACCACAACTCAGGTAGCAAGGAAAAAAAAACCCCAAACAAACAAAAAACCATAAACAAAAAACAAAACAGGAGTTCCTCAATCACTTTCAGTGCAAGGTCAGACAGCTTTGTTCAAATCATCTTTAAGCTGCTCCGGCCAATCTTACACTTGAGTGAATGAGGAGCGCTCACCCTGAGGTTTTGTAGAGCCTGCAGAAGAGGCAGTAAATTCTGCAAGTGACTCATTTCAGACTGACTATGCATGAATTTGGCAGGGCAGGAACAACTAAGAAAGGGCTTGGGAGAAGCAAAGAGCCAGAGACAGTGTAAGACAAGACTGTTTAAGGACCGATTACAGTTATCGCAACTGTAGCACAGTACCTGTTCCTCTCTCTTTTGCTTCCGTAGCTGAAGACCCTCTTCCTCCCGCCTGCGACGCATCTCATCAGGGTTTAGAGATTTGTTCTTGTAGCTCTTCAGTCGGAAATTCTCTTTTCCTGAGGTCGTCATGGTTCCTTTACAATGCAATTAAAAAGAGAAATCAGAAAAGAATTACTCTTCAACATAACATTTTATATTGTCTCCATCTCTTAAATCTCTGTAGCCATGCACTTCCAGCCACTGCCCTCCCTATATCCCGTCACCTGACTTCCAATAACTCAGAAGGTGTAAAGCAAAATTTCACAGAATTGTCACTTCAGTGTGCCAGTTCTTCACATCAGACCAACAAACTTTTATTTTACTCTCAGAGACTGCAAGGCATGAATAAATTTAATATTTTATTAAGAAAGAACTGAGATCTATAAGGCAGAGTATACAGCCTGGGCTAAAAAGAAAACTGCACTAATAAATCTTAACATTTCTCCACACAGGGAATTAGCCAAACTAATTATATTCCCCTGTCTTCACTCAGAAGTGAAGGGGCCCTTAGCTGCTTTTTAGCTTAATTCACTTTGCAAGTCAGTACAGGGGCTTTTTTGCACTCCAAATCCACTCTTTAAGTTAACTCAACACAACCCTGTGTTCCTTCTATTCAGACAAGGCCTCCAAGAAAAATGAAATGGAACGAGAAATGTTGGGTGAGGATGGTTTAACCACTGAAAATGCTCACTCCTGCAAAGAAAGCAGTGCTATTCTTCCCCTCCTCTCCACCCCCAGCCTCTAATCCTGCCACTGTTTATGCGGAGGGGCCTTTTTTCAGTCTATGACTTCCAAGTACTGTCTGTCTTACGTAACTCAGTGGATCAGCATTTAGAGCTACCCATGATGATTTTCACATGTACAATGCTGCACTTTGGAGTTACTTAGGATAAAACAATAGCTATAAAACTGTGTGGAAAGACCACGCACCCCTTAAATCAATGGGCTGCGGATCAGGTCTCTACTCTTAGTGCTCCATTCTGCTGCTACTTCCTTCCTTACATCCCCCCTTTAAATTCAAAAAAGGTTGGGAACCAAATTCTAAACACCTCAGTATTTCCATGCATTTTCATACAGATGCAGAATCTCCAATATGTTGTAAATATCTGCAGCTCTGTAATACAAAATTTAGGAAACTATGTTATATAAAAAGCTACTCTACAGGGCTTTTAAAGGTCTCTTTCAAATGCCCTAACATGTTGTATTAAATATCCTACCTACCTCAGATTCCGTAAGCACAGAATCACCAGGTGATAAATGATCTCCTGTGCACTTTTTACTTTAAAATGGAGCAACATGAGTGCATACAGACTCTCAAAAGCTTAGGTTTCCTATTTAAAATACATCAAACATATAATCAAGTCTACTTTAACCTCCTCTTCTTTCAGTTAGCATAAGGAGTTTTAAGAGATTTTTAAAAAAAAAGAGGATACCCAAATGTGCTTCTTATTAGAGCCTCTTTTTAAGTTGCTGCTACCTGACAATCGTTTGTAAGAATTCTGATGATCAGAACTGACTTTCACAGAAGACATTTTGGGCATCACTTCAAGCGTTACTGTATTCTGTCAACTGAGATTTAAAAAACTGTTAAGGGACATAAAACTACTGTATTCAAGATCAGTCACAGATTGCACTGAACGCACCATAAAAGCCTGAGCATATAGGTAAGTAATTCAGCAGCCTAATTCTGCTGAAAAGGCTCTTCCTGAAATGGCTTTTTTTTTTTTTTTTTTAAACAAAGGTCCTACAAAAAGATAAATCTCAGAACATGAGAAGTTCCCTACGTCATTCTTAACAGCTTAGAGACCCCTTTCTTCCTGTGTTTAGGTGTCTGAGCTTAAAGTGTTAATGTTTCTTACAATATGCTTGACAATAACATTTTCTTCCCCTTTTTAGTTTAAGTGACTACTACCTGTATATTAAACATACGAACTATCTGAGGAAGCCCTGGGTTTTAACTGTAAAAAGAAATTCAGGCTAACAAATACTCAGAATACAAAATTTCTTTTGTTTCTAAAACATTTTGAAAGAAATATTTGATATATTTTAGAATTAGCAAAATGAACTCAAACACCAGATGGACAACCATGAGCTAACAGGACATGCCTAACAGGAAAACAGCTTTGCAGCCACTCTAGTCAATCTGCCTTTCAACATGAACAAGCACGGGCATACACAACAGCCCAGATAAGATCTCAGGCCTTCCGTGATGTTATTAATAATTCTCCATTTTTGTCTGAAACACATCTTCTCAAACTCACAAAATTATATTTGCCTTTATTTGAGATTTCAGGACTTTGACAGCTCCTGTGGTCAATTCACACCTTCACTTTCAATCCCTAAAAGTTCTTCATTTAAAGAAATCCTCGACAGGGAACATCTTCGTTTCTTAACACTGGATTTCATCTCATTTCTATTATGTAGCCCCCTCTGTATGATGTTCCAGTGTTTCTAAACATCAATGACACCATCCAACTTCACCATCAGCAAGTTTCCTTAGCGTATTCTTCCTTATTGTACTTACCTAGTTTCCCCTCATCCCCTAACTTGCATATTGATTTCTTTCAATTAATTTTGCTTCTGACTTTAAGGTAGTAACTTTCACTTTCCTCTCATAGCTCTGTTAGCCCTCTCCCATTGTACTTTACATCATCATTTCATTTATTGAAAATACAGGCACAGGATTTACTCAAAGTCTCTGACTTTACCTGAACCCCTCTACCTAATGGCTTCACAAGAATTATTTATTACACCCTTTATAAGCTTTAGCTGCAACTTTTGGCTACGCTCATTTCTGACTTGCAAGACAGCTCACTTTGCTGACTAACTCCTCCTATTTTCTGAGTAATCTGTACACTTAACATCCTTTCAAAATAGAGTATTGTGTTTTACCTGGGAATAAAGCCTTCCTACAAATTCCTACCATTGAATGACTGGGAAGACAGTTTCTTCTATTAAAGGTGAAAAAATTAAGCTCCCTTCACCACTGAGAAGTTGCCAATTCAACTAGTAATGAATTCAGTAATTTATTTCATAGTAGTCCCTCACTGGTAGTAAATAAACAAAATCCCAACACATAGCCACATATCCATTTTATATACCTGCCTATCTAACCTGTATAACTATTAAATCCAAAGGTTTTTTCCTAAAAGCAGCTTTTGTAATGTCCTCAATATCTCCTAAAATCAATTCTTTCTTCATCATTCTTTTACTGGTTCCCCAACTACTGGTGAAAAATTCAATGACCACATCCAGAATTTCATTGAGCCCGCATCTACTGCTAGCATCTTTAGATGTATTCAGTGTGAGCACACAAATTATTTTTTTAGGACTGAAAATATAACAATCCTATGTTAGTTGTTACAGTCGTCCAAGGATTGTTTGCTATAAATCTCCTCTTCCATTTTTCAGGATGTAGCCTTTCCCCCAGACTAACCCACAGAGACAAAACGACTTCAAATTGCCTCACTCATCTGCAACAGCTTTGTTGTGGCTTAACTGAAAACCTTTCAATGGCCACTTTAAGTTCACCTGTGGTAATTTCTTCACAGCAAAGAGCAAACCCCAGATCTTCTCTGCACTATCAAAATTAATGCTACTTCTCATGAAAATCTGTGGTGGTTGTCATGGAAATGTTCTACCCATCTTTTCTTCCCTAAAGATAGCACAGTATTTTCCACATTTTTTGGATACTCCTGTCTACAGATAAAAACCTCTGGCAACCTGGTGAGGTGTTTTCATAGTGTATTCTTTAGGTTTTTGAGCAGCACCACTCAAACCCCATATGACACTTTCTCTCCTCAGTTTGGCTGCCATGAAAAAATGATTTTTTTTAGTAAAATTAAAAACACCAACTATTCCTGAATGTCTGCGTTTCCCTAAGGAAATGATGATCCCCAAATTTTTCACTGATCAAGACAAGTATCCTACCAAATGTGGATGTGTTCTAAGCACACATTTCTAGGAGAAAGGAAAAGTACCGCATTTCTCCTTGCTCATCAAGTCAAAGAAATTCAGAGGCACTGGGAAATGCAGAGTCACTTACTGTGATGACCTACCTTGTCCCAAGCTATCATCTAGATAGGAACAAATATGAACTCCCTGCCTTCTTAAATCAGATATCACTGTTACTAGACTTAAGGGCTTTGCCAGAAGGAATGCCATGTGACTAATACTCCTGGATATTCCACACGTCAGAGGTATCCAGATGTAAAAATAAAGGCCTGACAAATCAAGACCTGCATAACGGTATATATAAGCCAGATGACTGAAACTAAGATTACCAACTACACTGCTGATATTGGAGACTGTTAGAGACAAACCTTCCTTCTTTGGAATTAGGGATGGGAATACGGAAAAAAAAAAGAAGTATTTCAGAAGTGTAGACCTGTATGAGAAATTCTACCTTCCAATGGAAATACATCAGAAGATGAAGACTTGAAAATGAAGGCGGACAAGGAGGTTGAAGAGAAAAGGTGTAAGTGATAAAAAAAAGTTATCTTGAAGATCCACGATCCAGCATACTACCAGTCTACATTTCCTAACTAACAGAGCCAAGGACTCACTGGAGGCATACTTGTGAGCTCTAGTGTACCATCAACCTGCTGTCTCTCCTTTAGACTGCTGCCAGACAGTGAAAAGACACGAGAGGCTCTGTTGGCCCTGAAAGGACAACCCGTGATGGAAATGGCACTGTATAGATGGAACTCCAAGCACTGAGAGAAGCTGGAATTATTCAAAGTAAGAAATGGTTCAGCTACGCTACAAAACCCTTACTTCCAAGGAGATTTTTGTTTATTGGCTCTGCTGTAGGACTCTAGACCTCCTAGAGAATTGAAGTTTCCTCACAATCATGCTTCTTGACATCACGCCAAATACCTACAGCACAGCCTGGACAGATGTTTGAGCAATTCACTGAGCTCTGATTACAGGACGCATCATCTTCTGACACTCTTAGTGAGAGACTAGAAAACCTATCCAATTTACAAAACTACCCTGAAAGCAGCACTTAGTCATTCATTACTCTCATTAACACACCCCCTACCAATCCAACATTTTGGCCACAAATGTGTTTGGTTTTTTCCCCATGAAGTGCACATTTTGGAAAGTCCTTCTAATTTGCTTTTTGGCAATTCTAAGGCAACAGGTTCAGGATGCTAACAGAAGTATTTAAATCTTGTGGAAGTAAACTGTCAGCTTTCCTGAAGGTGATAGACAATGAAAGATCTTCATCATAAAACCATTAATAATATAGGGTGTAGAATGATAAAAAATATGACCTGGAATTAATGCTATTTCCCTGGAAAAACTTCTAGAGCAACATCCTACATTTGCCATCATCCTAGAGAGATGAAAACACATCCACCAAGTCTCTACACTGTTGACAGTGTTATCTGAGGGAAGAAATAAAGAAAATCAGCAGCCTGACTTCTCTCTTCACTACCACCACCTGTTGTTTCAAAAACCAGCTTAACCAGATAAACATTTTGGTGAGGTTGTATCTGCTTCTTTTGCAAAATTATTTGACAAAGCATACTGGATTACAGGGGTCTATGGGAATGCCCATCAGTAGAAACACCCATATCACCTAAGGGACAGGGGTGTTACTTTCTAATTTCAAATGTCTTCAGACTCTTGTAAAGCTCAGGACATCTAGAGGAAAGGATATTTAACCATCTCAACTACAAAAAGCTATTGTTCAAGCACAACACAGCTGATTTCTAAAACCTTTGCTTAACTTTCTCTAGCTGTAAAATGGGATTGGGAAGCATGTCCCCACTATGAAATTAACAGTTACAGTATTTGTAAAGACCTGCAAAGTAAGTTCTGCTGATCATATATCAAAACCTAGCACTAACAAGGAAACAAAACGATCACATGAATTTCATTTTCTGTGGCTTGGGAAAGCTGCAGCAGCAGGCACAAGTGCCATTCACCAGCAGGAATGACAGACTTCAGTTTATGCAGAATAGCAGGGACCCACACTCCTAGGGCAACCCTCACACAAGAACGATGGAGAAAAAACAGAACCACCACCTCCTGCTACCCAAAAGGCCAGAAGATTAAAGGAGCTTCAAATGTAACATAAGAGTCGTAGCTAAACATGGAGAGAATATATAGCCTTGAAACAGGGTTCAGACTTTTAGGGACTTTCTGTCAAAAACTGGTAGTAGAAAAGGGGACTTCTTCATGGAATTGCTGCCCATCTCCGTATCTTTCAAATCAGCTTTATTTTGCAGGCATACTAGACCTATTAGGTTTTTTCCATGCCCAATAGTAGGCCTTAATTCACAAGTGTTTCTGTTCTAGCACCTTTATAAACCTGTGAAATAGCAAACCAAGTACTAATCCAACTAATCTGTAGCAACTTTGGCATGTTCTAGCTCTAGGCCACTCGGCAAGTTAGACTGGTACTTGCTTAAAAATGAGAACAATCTTAAAACTTAAGACAATTAATGCAAGGCTTGAAAAGACAGACAGTTTTGCACATTATGGAACGTGATATTACAAGATGAATTAAAAACCTCAATATTGACTGTTGCTCAAAAGCAAAAAAAAAAAAAGGGAGAAAAGAAAATAGACTGTGTTATCTGAACAATGTTGAGGACACCTGATGTCAAGTTTGTAGGGATGTCACATTTCAACAATGTGACCTCCTCATCTTCCACAAAAGAAAAAAGGGCTGAAAAGGTGGTTAAAAAAAAAAATAAACCACCACCACATCAAAGGTATTTCTACAAAATTACTAATCTTGAAGGGTCAATTGAGTACACCCCCAGGTAACATTTGGAAAGATCTTCTGTGCTTACACAAAATAGTTGGGGGTTTTTTGAGACATGCCTAAAATCAGGCCAACACCAGCTTGTCAGGCCCCTGACCTTCCTTTTTTACACTTTTTTACACACACAGAAAGAAACAAAACAAAAAGTCAATTGCGGCAAAAAGAACACCAACAGAAGTAGAATTACTTGACACTTGGTGCTGTCTTAAACTGAGATGACACATCAGCCTGTACTACTAATTAAGCACACTGACAGCCACACAACCAGGCACTTAAATCAATTTTTAAAAGTTAAAGGATTATGCTTTTTTTTTTTCCTTTTTTTTTTTTTTTTGGAAGAAACACCACTGAAGAGATGAAGTAGTAATGCATTTACAAGGTTTATTGGAGAATAGTTTTACCCGGGGGGGTTGGAGGAGGTGTGTGTCAATAAAAGATTATACACAGTATATCTAGCACTTCACTGTACCTTTACTATCACAAAGATATTTCCAAGATGATTTGATTTCAATTTTTTTAAAGGTCCATTTTGACTTAATGAGGCAACAGATACAGCTTTCAAAGTTCCAAAAAGCTTTTAACTTGAGCAAAAGGCCAAAAAAACTGACTCTCAAAAGCCAGGTCAACTTAAAAGGAAAACATCTTCAAATTTAACTGAGCCTTTCTGATTTGAGCTGCAAACACAAAATTCCTTTACTGCGTTCAAAGTCATTGCAGTGCAATAAATCTGTTTCAATGAAAAAACCTCACCCTGATTTCTATAATCCCACAGTCCACAATCAACCTGAAACCAAAAAGTTCCCACAAGTCATAAAACAAAGCACCTAGTGATGGGGAATTAAACTTTGCAGCTGCACATGATTATACTAACATTAAAAAAAATAACCTCACATTAACTTGCCCATCTACACAAAATAACAGAAGTAATTATTCCTGTGTGCCAAACTAAAACATAAGCTGTTTTTCTTTTACAGCAGAGATTCATTTCTATTTTGATTAAGGTTACAGCACAGCTTCCCTGCACTTACAGAATGAGCTGAGCCACAATATATTTTCTGTAAGGTCATACCTAAAAACCGGACCATTTGAAAAACAACAGTCATGTCTATCACTTGATAGTCATCATCTTCATTTGACAGCCATCATCTGTCAGAAAAAAAATCATCCTAACATTTCTAACATCCTAACACGTCCTAAACATTCTTTACAAGAGAACAAGACTGCACCTTTCAGCATTTCATATCATGAAAATATGAAATCTGAGGCACTTTAAAACAAATTAGGTTAAAAGTAAACTAAATTATTAATTGACTGTGTAGTTTCAAGCAACTTTTGTTTGGGTTCATGAATATCAGAAGGCACTGAAACCAAACCAACCTCATGTTTCCCCTGTTGACAAATTTGCCTTCAACAAATTTATTGGTTCCTGTGACTCAGCATTATGGAAGATGCGTGCAAAAGTACAAAATAACAGTAAGTCAAAATTCTACTGATTTCATACTAGCTTTGGACATCAGCAACCAAGAGAGTCACATAATACTGATGTATCAGCCGCATCAAGCCAAAACCCAAAGGAACTTTAAAGCTTGAAGATGCTCATTCTGCCTCCCTCATCCCATTTACACCTAGCACCCCTCCTACCAAATGCTCTCAAATCCAACACACAGCACATTCACATAGACATCTCTTTTCCTTTCTGATCATTTCTCAATACAAAAAAAAAGGTAAAACGAGAACACGTAGACAGTTAAAGAGGTGATCATGTGGAAGCTACACAAAGGAGTCTTGCATCTTTAAGAGGCAATCTCATCCCCCTTCAGACAAAAAACACATCACAACAGTCTAATACTAATCACATTATTATCTGACTTTACTAAAAGGTAAGCTGTGGTTTGTGTGCCACCAAAAGGTGGCTTGTTTGCCAAAATGACATTTTCATGTATCAACAGGTGAATTTGCTTGCAAGTATAACCTTAGCACTAGATTTGGTAGGCTTACAATGCCTTGTTTGGATATAAATACATTCAGGATGTTTAGCCACAGGATATTTCTTTCTGAAATCAGCATACCGCTTATGTATAATCTCAACTTTATGCCCAGACAGTAAAAAAATAAAATAAAATAAATAAATATCTGTGTGTGTCAAACTGGTTAGTTTCTCACAGAACATATGAATCCTCCTGCTGAGCCTGGCAAGCATTCTGAACTACCAAATAAAAATAGAAAAAGAGAAAATAATTACTCTAGATCATAAGGAAGCTTTCAGCAACTGGTGACTAGCTAAATCTTAAGTCTTACAGCACACTCACCCTCTATATACACCCAGGAACGCAGTCATATTTCTTTCAATTCTAATGCTTTTAGCTTCTGCCTCCTCATGACACTAAGCATTAATTATGTTTCAAGAAAGTATTCACTTTATACCAATTTAAAATTTCTTTTATGTCACTGAACTCCATTTACTCCTGTCTTACATGAACGGATCAACAGAAGTGACAACGCAATGTCCAATCTATCATTACTTCCTACCACTTTTTCATACCCTCCCCTACCACTAATACCCTTCTTAAACCAATTCTGGTGAAAGGAAATTTACTGACGGTCACCCACCTTAGACTACCTCTACTTTTTATCCTCAAAGTGAGTTATTAAGCCTGCACAACATTTAAGGCAGTTCAAGATATTCATGAGGTGGCACAATATAATTTCCAGTCCTACTGTTCTACAGATTTTATATTTAGCAGAGGTTTTCACTGAGTGTTTCATTTAAAATTACCTTTGCTGTTCTTCCAGAGTTCCTCTACCTTCTTCAAAATAATTTAAAAGTACTGATATTTCTACAGGCCTTGCATCCTACTGCTGGCATTCTGTATCTTGAAAACCCCACATTCATTCTTGGAAATAACATAGAGCAGTTTAATCCATTACTTGCTTGACAGACTTCAAAAACCATAGCAGACTAAGGATGCATTTTTCTTCGGAGCAGAAAAAAAACTGACTTGCTCTCATATCACTGTCCCTTATCTCTGCAATTTACATCAGCATTTTTTTCACTAGTATTATTATATTATTTAAACACACTTGTTCTCTGAAAAAAGAGGTGGTCTGGTCTTTCTAACTTCTTGTTTGTCCATTACATCATTCCAGAACCTCCTGTTTAGATATTTCAGCCACTCACAACATTTCATCAAGTGAGTAATTCCTTTAATGCCTTTTATTTTTCTTGACTTGCTCATAGCCTACTAGGCTCCCTCACACCCCTATTCCCTTTGGCCTTCAGAAGTATTTAAACGAATCCATTAAACTTAGCTATTTGCTGCTGCTCTTCTATTACCCCTTATGTTTCCAATTTATATTAAAACCCCAACCCTAATTCACATCACTTTTTTTCTCCTTTTTTATCTGCTGTATTTTATGCTTCTTGACACAGACTTGATTTCCATTTTTCTGGAGGGCATACAGCCATTAACCTCTCACCTCTTGCCACAAATTTATGTTTTCTAACCTAGCAACTCCTTTACTGTTGCCTTTAAAGGTACAGTTTCCTTTTGTGTTCTTAAGGATATGAGTTAAGCCCCCCGTTTGCCCCTCCAGGACTTGTAAAACACTTCAGAAGAAAACTACCGCAGTCCTGTGGAGAGCCAAACAGAAAGATAATCAAAGCAAGTCTGCCAGATATAGGACAGTCTAAAACAAAATGTACCATTCTGTTCACTTTAGCTTATTCAAAGGAAGTGAAAAAAAGAAAAAAAAAAAAAGAAAAGAGCACTGTATTGAAACACTGAAGTTGAAATAAGACTATCAAACAATCTGGTTAAATAAACATTTACACTTAAGAGTCTCTATAAAGAACCTTTTCAGAAACTGCTACAACGTCTGACTGTAGTACTTCTAGTTCTCATAGTGTCTTTGGTCAGTGCTGCTGACAGGGGCTGTTGCTGCCTTTCCCTTTCTAAATGGACTAAACTGTAACTTCTCCAGAAACCAGCACTCAGCTGAATATACAAGACCACATAAGCAAGCCAGGTCTGGAGACATCAACACAGAGAACACTGGGAAAGGAAAAAAAAAAAAAAAAAAATCAGCAGATGGCACACTGACAGCAAAAGGTAAACATCCCGGTACAGTGTTAGAATTAGAGATAGGATGTAACAAAGACTCTGTTCAGAAGTTTGGGGTGGGAATCCCAAGCTCCCAAAACAGCCATGTTTCTTGGAAGTGAAGCATCACTGCACCTGTTTGAAAGATCATGACAATGGAACCCATTCCGAGAAAAACCTCTACCATGTCATCTTATGCTACCATGCCTCAAGCTACTCTTCGTTTTCCCTGTGCCTATGGGTACGTCTAAAGGGTAATTAACAGGTGCAACCACAGTTCAAGTAGAAACAAACTTGTTTTGAATGAGCTAGTTCACCTGTCAACGCACGTGGTAACGTTGCAGGGAGAACAACATAATGAAGTTACAATAAAAACAAGGACAGATACCCCAAAGATTACTTTGATTCGAACTATGAATTTACACAGTGTTCTATTAACTATTCTATTCTAACTATTAATTGCCACAGGTATGTAGAAAATAGCTTTAAAATAACTAGTTTCTAGGGATAAAGTTGCAATCCCATTTCCGGATAGCTCACAGACATATCCCAACTTTGTTAAGTCTTCCGTTACCAGGCTCAGAGCGGAAAATAGGCCAGCAAACAAAAAAAATCCAGAGAAACGGCAGCTTGAATAAAGGATAAAGAGACTATTAAACACAACCATTCAGCACCATTTGGGAATTCTGCAGAAACAGCAGCCCAGTATTTTCACGGCTCATGACTTATCTTTTCAGCCCGGAGTTTCAGTTTTCATGAAACGCCCTCAAGAGGCAAAGCTTAAAATCATCATTACGTGTCCTCTTGCCCGAGCAATACAAATCTAAAGATTATGAATGGGACGCGTTTCTGCTGGTTCTAAGGTCTCCGGAGACGTGACAGGTGGAAACGGCCACCACGGCTCCAGAGAAAGCGCAAACCCTTCATCCCATATAGGTAGTCAAAGAGATAATAACGCTGGGGTAACGTCAGTCTGCAGGGAGAAGGGATAGCTTCGGTAAAATCAATTAAGACCACAAGGAAAGTGGGGAAAAAAAAAAAAAAAACCAAACCAAAAACCCGCCCAAGCTTAGAAGACCCAGGAGAACGTTCCCCTTCCCCTCCCCGCGGAGCTGAGGCGCTGCCTCTCCTCACACACACACACACCCCCCCCGTCCCCCCCGGGAGGACCCCACGGCCGGTCCCACCGGCGCTCAGCAGCACCGGAGAAAACCCGTTCTTCACGGCACGCTGTTACCCCCGTCTCCCCGCAGCCACCCCGCCGATTTCCAAAACCGGAGCCGCGTCACCGGCACAAATCCCTACTCCCCCCCGACCCACACCGGGGTTCCTGGGGCAGAACCGAACCGAACCGGACCGGACCCCCCCCCCCCCCTCCCGCTTCCCCCGGCGGGAAACGACCGGCCCCGGCCCACGCGCGCGGCTCCCGCCGCGCCGGCCGGCCCCGCCCCGCCCCGCCCGCGCGGCCCCCGCCTGTTGCACGCGCGCAAACCGGGGACGGAGAGGAAAGAGGACGGCGGGGGGGGGGGGGGGACGGACGGGAGAGAGAAGGGCTCCCGCGGCCGTCGGTACCCCCAGCCCGGGCCGAGGCGTCCCCCACCGACCCCACGCAGGGACCCCGTTCCTCCTCCCGCGCCCGGCCCGGCCCCGCTCACCGCCCGGCTGCCGTTATTCCCCCTCTCCTCTCCCCCCCCCCCCCCCCCCCCCCGTACCTGCTACCGGCGCGGCCCGGCCCGGCCCGGCCCGGTCCCGCGCTGTCTCCTCTCAGGCCCGAGGCGCGCGAGCGCCGCTCCCTCCCTCCCTCCCTCTCCGCCTGCCTGCTCCAGCGCTGACTGGCGACGGCAGCGCGCATGCGCCCCCCCCCCCCCCCCAGCCAGCCGCGTAGCTTCCGGCCTCACCGCGGCACCCTCTGGGAAGAGGAGAGCCCTTTCCGGCGAACCCCTCTCCGCCCGCCCCGGGCCCGGCGAGGCGAGGCGAACCCAGCCGGCGGCGACGGCGTCCGCTCACCCTTCTGGCCGTCAGCGGCTCCTTCCTCCGGACGGTGACACCCGGTGGGCGGCGTCCCTAACGAAGACTACGACTCCCGGCATGCATCGCGCGTCCGGCGCACCCGCAGACGGGGCGCTCCCTCTCCCGCGGGGCATGCCGGGAGTTGTAGTGAAGCTGGGCGGCGCCGCCGCAGACCGGGAAGGTCGCGGGGGGGCGGGAAGGAGGCACCGCCCCTCCCCGCCTGAGGGGCGGCGGGCGGGGTCGTCGACCCGGAGAGGGAGGCGATGGCGGCGGGGGCGACCGGCCGGCTGCCTCCCTCCGGCCATGGCGCAGCAACCGCCAGCGGCAGGGCGGTGGTGTTAGGCCTGCCGCCTGTCAGCGCTGCCTCAAGGGAACTTCGTGACAGGCAGCGGTAAAAGGGACAGGGACCCCCCCCCCCCCCCCTCAGGAGGGGGCTTTTATAGCCCGGGATAACGTAACGAGCTGATATTTCCGCTTTAATTAACGCTTCCTGCCGTGCAGGTTACGTAGCGGTGGCCCCGGTGTCACCGCAAAGCACGCCGCCGCACGCCAAGCGCCGGCGTCTTCGGCGCGAAGCCGTTTCGAAGCCATTATTTCACGCCTGTGGCGGGAGAGGCGGCGGTGGTGGAGCGGGCACGGAAAGCCGCGACAGCTGCCGGTCACCCGTGGCATACGTTGAGACGGATATGTGCGTTAGGTTGCGTGACCAAAGATGAGAGAAATTTTATGTAGGTTATATATTAAAAAAAAAAAAAAGACCCCAAACCTAACTACACTGATCGTTGAGGAGGTTATGTTCTGAAAGCTCATCCGCGCACCCACAAAGGGGCACAGGGAGACGGCAGCGGGGGGACGCCCCAAACAAACAGCACCCTGCCGGGCTGCTCCCAGGCCCACCCCCGGAGCCGTCGGCCCACCAGCGGCCCGTCTGCAGGAGCACAGGGGCACGACTTGTAAATCAGTCGCGGGATCGTGTATCCCTTCAAGATGTCAACTTTCTGAAATGGTTTCAGTGGTGCTTCTCCAATCCGTTGTAACCAAACTCTTATTTTCATTAGTAGTTCGGGTGTAGATATTCCAGTCCATGGGTCTATTCTCAGTCCCAGGTATTTTTCCGAACTACCGGGTTCAATCATATTAAGTGGGGTACCGTTAATTTGCCATGGAGGACAGTCATTGATCGTATACAGTATTGATCGTATATAGTCCTTAGTAGGTTGTATATAAAAACCATGACATTTCTCCCCCTGAGTCCTGAGGCCAGTTAGATCGCAGAAGGCCTCGAGGATTTTGATATTACTTTGCATTCCTTCCCATGATCCACTTAACAACACCGAATCGTGACGGCGGGCGGGAACCCGAAATAAGAAAGGGACACCCTGCCCGGGCCCCTGCCAGGGCTGTCCCAGCCCCAGAGCACCTTTAGGGCTGGGGGGGGTCACTGCGTTCAGGGGACACACGATGGGACGCAGGGGAAGAGCGTTTGGGTGTTGCGCGGGACTCTTTAGGGGAAGAACCAGGGGCAGGGTTTAGGTGATTTGGGGGGGATCAAGTGTGGGAGAACGGAGGGATACGGGAATAAAAAGGGCCGGTTGCGTGTCAACGGTTTGTGATGGTTTGGCCGTGCCCTGCGCCTGATCGGCGCAGCGCGTCCCGACTTCTCGTTAAACTCCTTTCGCACTTTGCCCCGGGCGAGGGACTCTCGTTACCCCGTGCAGGGGGTCTGGGGGGGTCTGGGTGCCCGCGGCTGGGACTGGTGCCCACGGGGCAGCCCCTGGCGTGGGCGCAGGCACGCGGACGAGTGTGTGAGCGGCAGCGAGGGTGCAGCTGGGCCAGCCGGCGCAGGGGCCTGGGGGAGAGGAGATGGCTGCCGGGGGGGTCCCACCAGCTGCCGAAGAGGCTGGGGGACCTGGGGGTCCCTGAGGGTGAGACCACCACAGGGGAGCTGGCTATGGGGGACCAGGGGGACTGGTGAGACTGGGATCGAGGGGCAGCTGCTGGGCAGACTGCCTGAGCCCAGCTGCTAGAGGGACCCATGCCATAAATACGTGTGTGCGTGTATATATATATATATATATATATGCACATATGCTCACTAGCACACCTCCATCCAGCTCAGCCAGAGGGGGGGGGTGGGATGAGGTCACTGGCGCTGTGTTCATGTGAGTCTTCTGTGTGCCTCGCCATGTAATCTGTGTGGCCATCTGTCATATGTACATATGTCATATGTACGTATGTGGTGTATACGTGTATTTGTGCACAAGCTCAGCCTGGCTACTGCTTGAACCTGGGGACATGGAGCTGCGGCAGCCTCACCTCTCTCAGCCTACCAGATCTGGCCCAATTTTCCCATGTCAATAGATATGTATATTTGTATACATATCATATGTATACATATACATATATGAAATACATATCATATACATGTTTCATCGGGCTTCTGTATGGCACAGCATTTCTACCCATAGAATTGAGATAAGAGAGATTAAAGCAGACAGGCAACAGCTTTCTCCCAAAGCATTTGCACCAAAAAATAAATACCAGTTACACTTTTCTTTCAGAGATTTCATGTTTCTCACACCCTACCAGTAAGCACATCTGTACTGCAGCAGAAGGTCTGGTTACAGTATTAGTTGGCATTCCTGAGATACCTTGAATCAAATTAGCACAGGTCAGGGCGGCAGCAGAGATCTGCAAGTTCTCCTGTTCTTGCTGAGAGTCTGGTTTCAGGTGCGGCTGAGCTCATACAGTGGTCTGCTGCAGGTACAAGAATGAATTCCTGTTTCCCGTCACCTTCGCTCTTCTGCTCCCTTCTCTCCACCACATGCTCATTTTCAGGGATGGTGAACTACATTCATTCTGCGCATCTTGCGGTACCCTGCCCTAAAAGGCCACCACAGATGATGCCTTCCTGCAGTACAGCTATCACCTGCAGGCAAGGATTTGCAAAACTTGGCGGCTTGCGTTACGTGAGGCTGCGAGGCAGAGTACCGAACAGAGTGAGGCAGACCCAGGGCAGGCTCTCTGGGTCTGCGTGATCACTGAGCAACACATGGAAGCGGTAAAAAGCGCCACCAAAGTTCAGACTGTCTGGAAACACAGAGATCTAAAACCAGGCTGATATCAGGTGCTGGTAAAATTAAGACAGAAGGTAGCTTCATTTCTGACAACAGCTACTTCTGAAGCCCAAGTATTTTAGTAATCTGGGTTAATTCAGCTGGAGGGAGTTTCGTCCTAAACCAGTAATACAGAATTTTGAGAAGAATTTTTTACTTCGTATGAAAGTAAGGCACACAAGCAGCATGTTTTTAAACACAGTCTGAAAAGACGATGACAACATTGAAGGCTGAAGAATAACCCTGAACTGGGGGGGGTGAAGGGTGGAAGTGGATTTGGGTAAACAGATCAGCAATCATGTTGTGATTGGGTGAAATTCAGGTTTAGGCATATTACCACTGGCCCCTGTTTTCCCCAGTGCAATGGGATGACAGAAAATGGTATCACGATAATACAGCCCTTTCTAAAAAAGGCCACAGAGCCAGACTGCTAACCATATTTAGCACTACTAAATTACAATTGGCACCAGCAAGCCTTGGTTGTCACCTACTGACATTTTGTTCAGCCCTAAAAATGAAAACACAGTTGCCTGCGCTGTTTCAAACGATGAGAGTCACTGGGGGCTCGCAGATAAGGAAAGAGAAAGATAAGGCAAAGCAACAAGTTCATCACGACTTAGGATCTCAGAGCCACCACCACCACCACGGCCAAAAGATGTTGTTCTGTGTTTCTGAGGTGGTGAAAAGTGGTCGCGCGCGGCAGCAGGGTCACAAGAGGTGTCTTTGCAGCCAGACGGGGTGAGCACCCGCCAGGGAGAAGCAGCGCCTGCCCCGTCCGCACCCTTGCACCTCACTGTCGTGTAGTAGTACCTACGTCTGTACTCATCGTGAGTATGAAATGCTCACCACGGAACTCACGAAACTCGCCATGAATCTCACCATGAAATGCTTTAATTTAATGCTTTTACCCACGCTGACGATCGCGTCCCCGGGTTTGGCGGACTAAGGGTGACGCTGGGAGCTGCACCCTTCGGGCTTCCTCCCGGTGGCCGGTGGGACCCTTTCCCTGTGCAGCGGAGGGGCTGGAGCTGGGAAGTCTCCTGGGGGTCCCCGGGAGGCGGGCAGGCAGATCTGCCCGGCTGCTCGGCTCTGGGCCGTTCCCGCTCTCTTTCTGCCCACCCCGGCCCAGACGGGTCGGAAACCCACCATCGCTGTGTGCACCAGTTGGTGACGATGGGAACCGGGGGCAAACCTCCATCAGAGCACAGCAGGGAGATGATACAGGGCTCTGGGAAAGGTTTTGATCTTTTCCTCTCATGCAGGGGGCACGGAGTATTATTGGTTCTGCCTCTCGCCTCTTCTCTGTGAAGTATCGCTCCAGAAGTGACAGTGTTAACAAATACAGTGGAAGAGACTGCTCTGTAAGCTGAGCTCCACGGTCACATGCACGGGTTTTATTTTTAACATCCCAAAACTACTTGATGTTTCTGCCTGGGCTTGCTCCGTGTCCTCCCGTTCTCTCCTCTTTCTTTGCTTGCAGCTCTCCCTTACCGACCTCACTTCAACCCAGCTTAGCACAACCGGGAGAGCAAGTGTTTGGTGAACACGCGGGGACTCTATGATTAAGGTAAGGCTTTGTAAATAGAGTTGGAGTCTTTATTGGTCAAACCTTATGCAATGCAATGGTTACTGTACTGAGCTATGAAAATCAAGACATCTTCAAAACAGCCTTAGTAACTAAGATGAAGTAGAATAATCAGACACAAGATGTCTTAAATGACACCCTAAAACAGAGGCAGCTGGTAACTGTGAACGCCTCTGTGGCATGCTACTCTAAAAAAAAAAAAAACCTCCATAATATATTCAGTGGATTAGCCATAGTTTGCAGCACTGTAGCTGGGGTTTTAAAAACCTAAGATGCTGATTCTAAGATGGGAGCTTCAGCAGCAGGGCAGATGATAAATCAAAAATTCAGTTTCTGTCATTTTCAAGAAACTCTGAGAGAAGTAAGACAAGGATATACAGTAAGGGTCAGAGGACAGGCAAGAGCAAGCTTGTGGCAAAAATGCTAAGACTTAAAATCTGGTGAGTTTTGTAGATTCAGGCTGCAAACTTTATGTTGGTAATCCAGACTGAATGAATGATGATGAAGTAAGAATTACAAGGGTTACAGGTACTACTGTACCATTTAGAGATGTGGCTGCTTAGCAATTTTTATTCAGGAATCTTTTTGCTTTTGTTTTTTATGACACTTAGACCTTAACCGATAGCTCTGAAATTCTCTGTAACTGGGCATCTGCCTTGGGCTGGGTTTCCTTTGTTTTGCTTCAAACAAACCATTCACTTGATTATCTCAAGAAGTTTTCAGAAGAGTATGTTAATGAGATTGTTACCAGGGCATAAAATAGAACCTGAGCCCAGAAGAAAAAAACCACAGTTTGGACCTTTTTTTTTTTGTTCTCAAACTGCAACTAAACTGGAACCTGTTATTTTAAAGCACTTGCTGAAGTCAAACCAAACCCATTTTCCAGTTACCGATGCAAAGTGAGATTTTGCCTGACTGTGTCTCTACCGAGGACAGCACAGGGACCCCTCGCATGCGCGAGGAGCAGCAGAGCAGCTCCGTGCCACGGCTTCCCCCTTCTCCCCATCCTGCCTGCCTCCCACACGACTCCCCAACATGCCCAGCACAAGACCCTGCTGCTGGGCTGCCCTGCACCGTACCGCCAGCCCAGAGGACCACTTCAGCACCTGGAATTTTGGGGTGGGTTTGGCACAGGTGAGCTATGGCTACATTGCGCCAGGTAGAGAGGAGCAAGAAATATTGCTGATCCAGGTCTCATGGGGGGGAGCGCAGTGTGGGGTTTCTACCAGCAGTGCCCTGTGTTACGTGTACCTCGCTACCCTCAACTCTCCCCTACTTGTCCTGTAACAGCACTAGTGCATTTCACTGGACAGAAATCGCACGAGCAAGTTTCGGTGCCTCTTTACTGCGTGCGTGCAGCACAGATTTATCAGGCGAGGGGGAGACCTGATGGTGCAACAGGTTCCCTTTAGCTCCACGGTCCTGCATGCCAGGTTTAGGGAGCTGAAGAGAAGCTGATGTGCTGCTGCGAGAACCTGAGCAGCAGGCACGCTCTGGAAGAAAAGCAAGGAACATGGATTGAAGTCTGTGCCAGACTGATGCACTATATGGTGGACCTACTCCATCCCTGTCATTTTAAAGCACAGTTTTTTCAGTATAAAACAATTCCAACGCATTCAGTGCCTCTGAACTAGTGGTTATTGCCATGAAACACCACGGCCTCAGCCAGCTGATCCCCAGCTAAAAAATACAGGGAGTACCTCCCTAATTGTCACAGCTTCATCCTTCCATCTTTGGTCAGTTGTCTCACGGAAAATCTTTTCACTCCACATGCCTTATACTGAGGATTTGAGGTTCACCAGAAGGATTGCCCTGGAATCAAAGGGCCCCTATAAAATCCATGTGGACTTGTTCAAGGTCTGAGCCTCAAAGAAACTACGTCTTGCACATGCTCGCTAGAAGTTTGTTAGTGTCATTGATGAAGATTTCATCTATACCTTTTATTCAGTTTTGGGCCCCTCACTACAGGAAAGACATTGAGCTGCTTGAGCGTGTCCAGAGAAGGGCAACCACGTTGGTGAGGGGCCTTGAGCACAAGTCTTATGAGGAGCGGCTGAGGGATCTGGGGTTGTTCAGTCTAGAAAAGAGGAGGCTGAGGGGAGACCTTATCGCTCTCTACAACTACCTGAAAGGGGGTTGTAGTGAGGTGGGTGTTGGTCTCTTCTGTCAGGTGTCTGGAGATAGGACAAGAGGAAATGGCCTCAAGTTGAGGCAAGGGAGATTTAGGTTAGATATTAGGAAAAATTTTTTTACTGAGAGGGTTGTCAAACATTGGAATGGGCTGCCCAGGGAAGTGGTTGAGTCACCATCCCTGGAGGTATTCAAAAAGCGAGTGGATAGGGTACTCCAGGGCATGGTTTAGGGGGCATGGTTAATGGTTGGACTTGATGATCTTGAAGGTCTTTTCCAACCGAAATGATTCTATGATTCTATGATTCTATGATTCTCCCTTTCCACCTACCCTGAGCTCTACCATAGTCACTGCCTGACTCATTTAAAGCTTGGCTGGCCACACGTATATGCAAGACCAGTCTGAATGGCAACTGCAGAGCAGATGTGCCACGAAGGACAGTGACCCGCTGTGACCAAGGCGGTCACTCAAGCTGTAGCTGTCCCTGCTGTGGGTGTTGAGATGTGGGGCTTGACTCACTTAGGGGTCACCGTGATTCCAGGTGGTGGCATTCCTGGGTTTGCTTTTTATTTTGTATTGAAGGACAGGACTTGAGAAAACTTAGGCTCCTGAGAATCATGTACAAATGCGGTACGGTATGGTTTCCAATGGCATAGTGTTTTCTTCCTCAGCTTGAAGAAATAAATATATCTGTTTAGCAAAGGGAGAGCTGAGCCTGATTTCTTGCTGAGGTCGTTAAGTACGTAGTGATTGAGGAAGAGCGCTGCACAAAAAGAGAAGAAAATCTCTGGTTTAAGGAGACACAGATGCTCTCCTAGAAAATGTGATTCTACAGCTGGGTCTGCCAGGGGTTTTGTGCAGGAAGCATGCAACTGCACGTGAAACATCAGAACCTGAGCATCTCCATGCTTAGTGTGTGTATATATATATATTTATATAAAATATTATATTTAATTCTATTTCTTTTCATCTTTCTATATTTTAATTCTACATCTGCCACATAGAAGTAATAGTATCTTTTAACCTCAAGTACACCTCTAGTACTGCAAAGATAAATTCATTATTGGTTGTGAACCCCCTCAGATACTAAGACAGTAAATATATTGAAAAATCCTGTAAGGAAACTAGTAACTCTGTATTCACCTCAGGATTTAAGTGTTATGATAAAAATGAGATAAACACCATATACTGGGTAACAAGGATTAAAAGAAATAGAGAGTATGTCCTGTCTGCATTATACACTTCACCGAAAGTATTCACATTCCTTGAAAATATTTTTCTGTTGTAACATTATATATATATAACTTTAACATTCTTGGCTCCAGCATTTGGATGCAAACTTTCCTGAGATTTTTTTTAAGAGCTCCCTATCATGTCTTAGAAAGACTGTTTTATGTTCATTTGCAGTCTCATCTCAGAGGCACTCTTTAAGGTAATTATCTGGGGTTTCTGGTGGCCCTTTTTGATGGTTCTTTAAAATGGGAGGCATCCCTTGATTCTGTGCGAAGAGCTCAGACATGACGTATAACCTTAGTATGTCATATGATCAGTCACATATAGCAAATACCAAATAGGAAGACAGTTGTATTGTTTTGGCTCATTGGCTGCAACTGAACCAAATATATATTTACTGAAAAGAAATTGTAATTGGTTTATAAACTGTAAGTTATTGTCACTGAACAGATCTGCTCCAGACACAGACATATCTGCAG
Source organism: Harpia harpyja (assembly GCF_026419915.1). Taxonomy (NCBI): domain Eukaryota; kingdom Metazoa; phylum Chordata; class Aves; order Accipitriformes; family Accipitridae; genus Harpia; species Harpia harpyja. The sequence continues at coordinate 51,734,683 of NC_068947.1, forward strand.
TTAAAATAGCAGCTGTATATTTTTAAACCTTACTTGATTTGCTGTCATGACGGTCTAAAAATAAAGATTTACCAAAGTGGACAGACTGTGGACTGGATTTGCATCCTTTCTTTCCACAGTAGCTTGAACATGATTCAAGTAAGTATTTCTGGTTTGATTTTTTTTTTGTAACTCAGCTCTTAGGAAATTTTGCAAGTTGCAGGGAAACAAGAAGTGTACAGGTTTAGAGAAATATTTCATCACCCAACGTATCTGTGTGTCACCTGCCTCTGGGTGTTAGGTATCAAACTTACTGAGGCAAGAATTTGTAAACTTTCTGCTCAGGGTTTTGAAAGTTGTAGTTTGTGTCCTGACAATAATACCATCAACTAAACCACAGAGCTAACTAGATCATCAGTTAAAATACAGAGCTCCTGATTACCAGCATGTCAGAATAGAAGCAGCATTCAAATCCTGATAAATATCAGAAAAATTCTCTATCCCTTCTTCCTGTCCTCTAGCTTCACAGATTTGACAATGAGAAGAGAGGCATAGAAATAACTTGTCTGAAAAGAACAGCATATACAAGTTAGAGATGAAGTAAACTCAACTAAAAAATACCTGGATAATGAAGAAGACTGATTCTGAATCTGAAAGATTTGATAATGGTCACTTTTCATAAACAAAGCATGTATTTTCTTTCTCTGCATGTGATTGGGATGGGGTTCAGTTTCAGCATACAGCAGTGTGATGCAGGGTCCTCTCCAGAAACTTCGCAACCAATACTTTCTGTGTTTTGGAGAACCATAAGGCCTGTGCCTCTGCCGTATTTTTATTTATCAATTATTTCTCTCCGAGAGTTACTTTTGCAGTGGAAAGTATTGTTCACACGTTCATGTTTTTATTGCAGTGTAATGTACCCAGCCTTCCTCTGACCTTATGCAAGTCATAGCCAGGACTATTTTTAGAGATTATATTTGCAGCAAAATGTTACAAGAATGAAAGCAGCAAGGATGCTGCCAATGTGAAATAAATCCATCTGTATCTCCTGCTTCTCTGAGCTGCATAAAAGTAGATGTAACCAAACAGCCTAAAGCAGGACAAATGCCACAACTAAACCACAGGTATTTAAGGGCTGCATGTGGCTGGGGCCACCCTGGCCAGAAGCCGGTGCTTCCCAAGACAAGTCAGGGAATGTTATAATGGGTAGTCACGAAATACTGTTTTTCTGCATTGCTGTCTCAAGCTCTTTCCATGCAAACAAAGGTGAAAGTACCTAAGCTTTATACTTCAGAGTGTAAGTTTGTCCCTGGGTAAAGGGACCACCAAGTTCCTTTACTCTGCAGGACCGAGGGGGAGTGGGGTTGATTCATTAGGAGGTGTAAACAGGTATTGGTCAGCGCTGGAAGTTGCAAAGGATGGAACAAAGATGCATTGAGCAATTAATGCACATCAAATTCAAACACCAGTGTGTGGTCTTTAGTGACTGCAGGAACCCACAAGCATTGCCTTTCCCAGACATCTTTCTTTCTCTGGCGTTGTTGACTTCCATTGCCGGCGTGGGAAAGTGTGAGAGACGAGAAGTTAAGACACTACCTCAAGAAAGAGAGGGCAAGCCGCTTCACGTAGCGTCTCTTCCCCTTGAGCCTGAGCCTACTTCTTCTGCAGACCAGCTCTCCTCAGGGCTAGGTCACTTAAGCCTGGGGTTGCAAAAGCACTCACATCTAGGTAAATGACACTACTGTATTTTCTTTAACCTTAGCAAAAAAAACCCAAAGTCTAAATTATTTTACTAACAATGTCTATTTTTTCCCAGAGCCAAATGAGAGCCTGTTGGGCCTATGGTAGTTCCTACTGCATAGAAAGTGTGGTGGGAAGACTTGTCAAAACTTTTTTTCTCATTTTCACAGAAAAAAGCACGCCCTGCATCATGTTTGGAAACAGAACTTCAGTTGCTCCTTATCATTAGCTCTTTCCCTTCCACAAAGATTCGCGGTAGGCTGAACCAAGCTGGAATGCAGCCCCTACAGCAAGGAGCAGAAAGGCAGAAGTCGGGAGTTTTCTGCTTGCAGCAGCTCTTCTTTGGGCCAAGTTACTGATACCAGTTGAAGGTAGCCAGGGAAGTAGCTCTGAGTAGTGACTGAGCAGCCTCTAGTTCTCTAATCCAACAACCGTGTATGAGGGGAAAGGACCACAGGAGGTCCTACATGTTCCCCCTAAACAGCATCTCTTAGGGACATTGGTGAAGAAGACTGCTGGGTTGGGTGGACCACTGGTCTGACCCAGAATGTTATTTCTTACGTTCTTAGGTTTTTTACAAGAGAAGGCATGCCTCATGCTAATCACCACCTCCATTTACTTGCTGTCGGACTCTGTGCCTCTGTTTTCCCATTTTTAGGAAGGACTAACAGCTATTGCCGGGAATTATTGCAAGAGTAGAGATATTATGAGCAAGGGCAACTGAGAACTTTTGGAAGCAGGCCTCATAAGTGCATTATTTTTACATTAAACTCATTTAATTGACTTACTGGGAAAGAATGAAAGACACAATAATGAAACCAAAGCCAGTGGTTCATTGTGACACAAAGCTAGTAATCTGGTAGCGATAACTTTTTATATAAGGATCTTCGTACATCATGTTCTTGTACTTCTGCTTTTTGTTGTTGGACCTCAGGAAAATTCTATGTCCTTTTTATATCAAAGGTTTTTAAGGGGAGGAGAGGAAAAAATTACATATATTTTGAAACCACATTAATATGGAAGCGTGAGAACGGAAATGCAGTCTTTCTTAAGAAAACATATAATCTGTTCGTGTAATAAAGCTGGTTGAAATTTCTGAAACATTTGGTTTGGCAACCTCAACTTGTTCTTTTAATCCAGTCTGGCAGTTGCAAAACATTCAATTCATGGAGCTGCCTGGTGGCAGCTGAATTTATGGAACGGAGACTGGTGGTGTTCATTACTTGTTGCCTGGGACCTCTTTCTGTATTTTCTGGCCCTTTGTGGTGTCACTAACACCTTCACAAGCTGAATCTAAAAGATGATCAGCTCAGGTTCACCTATTCAGTTCCGGGCAGTGTTTGACACTGACCTGTCAGAAGTACATAGGGTGAACTGAAAAAGTAGAGCAGTGGTGACCGGTTTTTGTAGGATCATGCTCTAAGACAAATCCCAAAGGAAGAAAAATGGATTCTTTCTCAAAGAGACACCTTGTAAAAGGCATGCTCGGGCTGACTTCTCCCCTGCACCATCAGAGGAAGGGAAAAGCCCTGCTGAGGTTAGACCTTCGTCGCTCCCCTTCTGCCCTAACTGCACACCGTGGTGCTAAGCAGAGTAGGAGATAAACCATACCTGCCCTCCTCTCCTCGTTCCTACCTACTCGGCATTTACTGGTGACAGCTCGGGGAAGAAAGGTGAAAGGCAGTTTGTACAAAAAAAAGTAAAAGAAAATGGATTTAACTGCGTGAGTATAACCTTGCAACAAGCCTCCACTGCACTCTGGAGCTTGTCTCCAAAACGCAGACTGAGGCATCGCCTTATTCCAGGTTTTGACACCTGAAAGTAAATGCAGTAAATAACCTGCCTGAAGGAAAGTCCCCCACAGTCTCTGTTCCACAACACGCAGGCATCATCTAGGAGTGTAAGGGTAAATCAGAAAAGCAGACTAAAGAAGGCCAGGCAAATTAGCTTTTACCCAGGCTGTTTTCCACGCTGGGAACTGGGGTCATGAAGATAACCCTCACTCTCAGCCTTGCTGGTGTAGAGCAAAGGGAGGTTCATTTGCGCAACATTCATGTCTTTATGTGGGGGGATGACGAGGCACGTAGGCCAAATGACCAGCTCATTTTTCCAGGGAGGAAAAAGAAACATCATCTTTCCTACTCAAAAAGCATTGAGGAAGTGGGAAGCTCCTTCACTGTGCCTCTGGCAGTCTTGATTTCAGCAGCTTGGTATAGACAGACCCAGTGTAAATATTGGGACAGAAAACAGCTCGCTCCCAAACCCTGGCTGCCTCTGCTGGGCTAACGAGTAAGGACCTCATCTGTATCCGTGCTGCTATCCGACCGCGCCGTACCGTGGGGATCAGTGCTGATACATGACTACATGGAGCTGCCAGTCATTTGCCCACAGCCTTATTCCCGCTAGAAGTGCATGTGAGCGTCTAACACATAGAAACCAAGCACGGGCACGGAGGGTCGGTGGCCGTCCTTGCTCCTTCGAGCAATAACTCTTGTCTTCTTGTCTTTGCTACACACAGCGCCGGGCTCAGAAAGCTTCCCCTGGGCAGCACAGGCACTGCGAGAGATGTTTCAACCGGCACTGCCGCGCACCAACTGAGCCCTCCATCTCCTGCATGGTGATCAGCTGCCGCCTTCACTGCGGGGCCACCTTCCACATGTGCAAGGAGGAGGAGCACCAGTTGCTCTGTCCCTTAGAGCAGGTCTCCTGCCTCAACTCAGCTTATGGCTGCCCTTTTTCCATGGCCCGCTTTAAGCTGGCGAAGCACCTCCAGGTCTGTCCAGCCAGCGTTGTCTGCTGCTCGATGGAGTGGAATCGTTGGCCAAACGTGGATTCGGACACAACCCTCCACAAGAACATTATGAAGGAGACCTTGAACGAAGAGTGTCTGGACACAGCCTTGGCTCTCAGAGACCAGAAGATCCTTTTCAGGGCTTTGAAAATAGCTGAATTGTTTCCAGAGTGGAGGAAAAAGGATGAAGTGGAAGAGCTAATGGACGAAGCCATGGATGGGGAAGAAGGTGCTGTGGGAGGAGTAGCCTGTGGTTCCCAAGAGGGCGACGACCAGTTGTCCGAGCTTAGCCAATGTGAGCGTGAAGATTTGGCAAAGGACAAAGAGGGAATGGATCTAGGGAGTTACAAAACCTGGGAGAACATTTTCAGCAAAGAGCTCCTGGCTTGCAAGGTAACGGGCTCAGCAGCCAGCACAGGACAGAAGACAGAGGCTTCCAAGAAAAGAGCGTCAGCCCCTCATGCTGCCAGCTCCACAGAGAAGGCAAAGGAAGTACCTGACGGTGCAGAAGAGGCAAAGGACCAAAAGCCCGAACAAGTAACACCAAATAGAGAAATGACAGGACTGGCTCCCTGGCAAGAAGGGGTCCTGGAGAGGCTGAAGAAGGAAGTTGGTGTAGGTGATTACAACATGTATCTGGTACATCACGGGGGAATGCTCATCCGCTTTGGCCAGCTAGCTGCTTGCACTCCCAAAGAAAAAGATTTTGTCTATGGGAACTTGGAAGCTCAGGAGGTGAAGACTGTCTACACCTTCAAAGTGCCAGTTAGTTACTGTGGCAAAAGAGCACGACTAGGAGATGCACTGGGCCACAAGATGCCAACTTCAGACAAGTCAGTGGATACCTCAGAATTGGGATTAAAACTAGAAGAACTACCTAAGGCAAATATAGTTAAAGCCACACTGCTGTGTGCACTGGAAAAAGAGCTGAAAGGCCATGAGATCTCCGAAGCGAGAGGTATCGATGGACTCTTTATGGATTTTGCAACACAGACATACAGCTTTCCTCTGGAGCCCTTCTCCTCCAGTGCTGTTCTAGCAGATATTCTGGATGAAAAAAGCCCACCAGAACTCCACATGGAGCTCTACACTGAATGCGTAACCAGAAGACACAACAAAAGCAGTTCAGCTTTCACATTCACTTGCAGTCATTTCTTCAGGAGGGACGAGTTCCCGTCCCACTTCAAGAATGTGCACGCTGATATCCAGTCATGTCTGGATGGATGGTTCCAGCGTCGCTGCCCACTGGCCTACTTGGGATGTACTTTTGTTCAAAATCCCTTCCGCCCTGATGGACTTAAGGCCAAGGTTATATACAGCAAGCCTCTCAAGACATTTGCTATTAAGCCAGAGGTGGACACCCTCCTTGCCGAATCAGGGAAGTGCAATTCCACAGTGGCTAATCAAGGGAGAAATAAGGACTTGCTGAGCAGCCTCCCACTGGAAGTGCTCAAGTACATTGCGGGGTTCCTGGACAGCTTCAGTTTATCTCAGCTATCACAAGTGTCAGTGCTGATGAGGGACATCTGTGCCACTCTTCTTCAAGAGAAGGGAATGGTCCTGCTGGTCTGGGAGAAAAGAAGATATTCCTATGGCGGTACTTCATGGAAAGCTCGCAAAAAGGCAAGTGACTGTGACACTGGGAAAAAGATAGCCATGGGTTCTCTCCAGATAAAACACAAGCATAGGAAGGGATGCTGCATGTAAGCACGCAGATGTGGGGAAGGTTCATGAGGTTGTGAATGTGCACCACAGTTGTCAGGGGTCAGGGCTGTAAAATGCAGTACATCTAGCAAGGGTAGGAAGGTGTAAATGGACATCTCCTGACTAGCTGAACGTCCTCACCCAAGCTTGTCTTGGGTAACCTGTTTGCATGTGCACCATTTTTAGGCACTGGGAACTGAGAATTCCTGATATTTAAGGGTTACACATGGATTTTTGAAGAATTTGAAGTGCATACTTTTTTGTTGTTGTTCTTTACAAGCTGGTCTAGAGTATGTCAAAACTAAAACATGCTTTAGAACGCCAAAAAGGTAAAGAACAAGAAGACGTGGCTGTGAGAGAAGGTCAGGCATTTGCATCAACCCCCGAGGGCTTTCATGGTTAGTATTTCACAGGATTGCCATGAGCGGTTCGTTGGGTTGTGAGCACCTGAGGGAGCAGCATGGGGATAGGAAGCCTTCTTCTGCAAAGCTGCTCTCCCACTGTTTGTGCTGGAAAATTACCACCCTTATTGGCTGTTTAGGTAGCCTGAAAGAAATACGTAAATAAAGCTCAGTCTAAGTCCTAGTTGAACATTAGTTATTACAGGGGGTTTTTTTCTAGCTGACAGCCTTGCAGCTGCTCTAACATAAAACTGAAAGAATAACATGGGAGACTCCAGCATGACCAAGCAGACAAGACAGAGATCTAGGAACAAGTAATTTAGAGATCCAGGGAAGACTCCCAGAAATGATCTAAGGACCTGGCTTTCAGGCAGACCCCTGAAGATTCCCACCTATTGATTCTTAGCAAATGGAAGCTTAGCAGTTTATGACTCTTTATTAAGAGAAAGTACTCTTTATTAAGAGAAGACATGAAGCGTGGTGAATTCAAAATCTGTGTAACAATGTTTGGTGGCTGCAAGTCGAATTAGCCCAATCCAAAACAGGAATTAGCCACTGAAATAATTTACTGGAGGATGTGGGTTCCTTCAGTAAAAGGAAGAAATTCCAGCTAAGCATTCATATAGCAATTAACTTAAGTTACTGTAGAGCAATTTCAAACCAGCAGTATTGAATTTACGGACTGTCTAACCCTTTTCATGTTAGCTGTCTGTACTGACCACACAGGAATCTTGTTTCCAATGCACAGCTTCTGCTTGAAAACATTCTGTTTGTAATTAGTCTGAATTTCCTGACTATTGTGTATAATAGCTACCATTACTTAGGACTAGGACAGGGTCAGGTAATCTTAAACGTAGCACACCCACATAGTGTCCTTCTTCCACAGGAAGAAACATTTTTGGGGAGAAGAAATCTACTATGACTTAAAAATTCATTTGATTTACTGGTATACAGCAAATGTTAAAGTGACTTAATCACAGTCTTATCACTCCATGCTAGTATACCACTAAATGGTACATGGTATCACTGCAAACAGGATCGGAAAATTTAACTGCACATTTCTATTTTTCACAAGCTTGTATGTCCTCTAGCAATAACTTTAACCTTAGATTTCCCAGGCTTGTTCTGGGGTGGGGTGAATAACAACAGTGTTGTAATGTTAATTACTTTGAAGTTGCTGATAGATGCTTTGGAAGGTCTTTATGAAGTCAGGGTTCTTTGAGATACGTATCACACAAGCACGCTGTAGTCACTTTGCTTTATAAATATCTTGGATCACCTTGTACATGGGACGGAGTTTTCTGCAGAGGTGCGGTGGTCAGGTGTCCAGGATTTCCTCATGCCCTGCACTGGATTGGCACCAAAACCTGCAGAAGGATACTTTCCCGTTAAAAATGGCAGGTGGTGACTAAAGCAGCAAAACCAGCAAGTATGAGACAGATGATAATACAGACCCCATTTTTGCTTGTTATGCCAATCCTGCACAATCAGATGTTCATTAACCTGTCTAGTACGAATAATGCACATCCACTATAAGAACATACAGATTTTTAAAATCCTCTTCTGTTTTTACCAACATTCCCATTTTCTCTCCTCAATTTCTCTGCCCTTTCCCGTATTAGATCTGGCAGTTCAGCAGCCTGTTCTCCAGAGTTCACAAATGGCAGCGCAACGACGTTGCGTGCATGTCGGAGCACCTGAAGAATTGTCCCTTCTACCAAGTGGAGCACAAGACGGACCCCGTGCTGCTGACAGGCATGTCCGAATCTCGAGAGCAGACTCAAAAGACTTTAGTTTCTACTTTCAAGCGCAGAGTCTGAACAACCTGCTTCCCCTCCACCATGCTCCTTTCAGGGCCCTTGAAAAGAAGATTTGGGAATTCGGGTGTAAAGATTGTTGCTTCCAACTCTCCTTTGAACGTACAAAACTGGCTTCTCCCCAGCTGCGTTTGAAACACCCTGCATCTTTTTTTTCCTGCATTAATTTAATTGTTAAAACTTCTTTCACTGCTCACTGATATCACATGCTTTCTGATTATGTTTCTGGTCCCTGCTTAATACAGCATCCCGAAGAAAGCAATAAGGATCTTGTTTGAAAACAGCATCTTTGCAACCTTGAAGGTAGGCTGCCGGTCCTGTACCATGTCCCTGGAAGAGCAGTTAATGTACCTAGCTCGACTAGGTCTGAAACACCTTAGTTTTGGGTGGAAAGCCAGGTTCTAGGAGCAGATAGATGCCCTCCTGCCTGGCAGACCTAGGGACTGCTAATCTGTTCTGAGGCATGGGCAAAAGAAAAGGAACCCCCCAAATTAAGTGAATTAATTAGAACTCCAGTGAGGAGTCAGGAATTCACTGCACAGCCACAGACCATCGTTTAGGACCCCGATTCAGGCAAGCATGGCTAGTTGAGCGCAAGCCTAAAGCTGAGCTTGTGGGAGCATTCAAACCAAACCAAAGCAAACAAACTTGCTCTTTGTTAGAAATCACCAAGTAGCAAACAGTTTTAGGGGCTTAAATGACTTTCTATATTTTTCAGTTAATAACTTTCTCTGTTTTATTTAAAAATCCATTAAAGCCATCAAAAAGTATTTGAAGTCATTTTTAGAATGCCTTACCTACTCAGTTTTGCAGCTGTAAATTGCAAATTGTAATTGTAAGCAACCATAAACAGTATGTCAAAGAAATATTCTCTTCTGTAAAAGAAAAGGCATTCAGCAACCCATTCAGTAACAGTATGGATAATGTCTGCTTCAGTTAAATGGGCTGGAGTATAAGAATTTTTTCTTTTTTTTACAGGGCAGAAGAGTGATTAGGATTTGGTTTAATTTTTAATAAATACACTAATTTAAAACCAGAATGTGCTTGTTGAGGCAACAGATGAGAGAAAGCGGGCGTGTTACCAACAGCGTCTGTCTTATTACACTACTTAAACCCACTTCAGAGGCGCTAGTTAGAAATGCCATAGTTGTGGTGGTGGTGGTGGGATTCCTCTGAAATGGCCATAAACTGATTCGACAACTTAGAGCCGCTGCACAGCCACAGCGGTGCTGACTCACACCCCTTTCTTCTTTAACCTCATCGCCAGAGGCGTGAGCTCAGGACACAAGGTCTGGCTTTCATCTCACCGTCTCAGGCAGGAGAACCTCGCCAGGAGCTGGGACGGCTGCAGGTGAAAACTGTCCCGGGTTGATGGACACATGCCGAACTTGCCATCCCCGGTCTCGGTACAGATCTGGGCTGAGGCAGGCTATGCAAGAAGGAGCCCTCTCCTACCGATAAAGGTTGCTGATGAACCTGAGCTGAGCGCTTGGTAATTGAAGGCATGAATTGCGTAGTGACCGAAACCATGCCGAGTGCAGCTTGTCCTCATCTATACGTGCGGTTTAAGTGGTCCCTGTGAGATTTATAACCATACGAGGATGTTTTTCTTCTCCAGACACGCACCCTCAGGAGCGTATCATCTGAGTTGTGCAGACAGTGGACTAGTCCCAGGAGCAGGAGTAGCAGCAGTTACAGATTTATTTATTTTTTAATGCTATTCTGTTTTCTGTCCCTAGAGATCCTTTCTGGGAAGTCTCATAGTGCTTTACACATGAGAATATACTTGTCTGCGCCGGTATCCTGTGGAAAACACAACAAGTAGCATCCCAGTTTTATGCAGAAGAAACTGAAGCAAATGAACACGGGGAACCTAAGCTGGGCCAGGAGCAGTTCAAGCTGGGTGCTCTGATCCTTCACCCTGTGGCTTAAGCCGCTGCGCAAAAACAAACGGGCCGTCCTTTAAAGTTGCTTACAAAAACTCACCTGCCCTCAAAACATCCCATATAACATTAGTCACCCAATATTATCACTCTGTTTTACACAGGGAAGTTGACAGAGGAGAGAACATACAGCCAGACTTCCTAGACTGGTCTCTACATCAGGGCCTCATCCTTCGCATTATCATGTACCTGATCTTGAAAGATGCTGAGCACCCAACTGTAGCTGCAGACCACGGTGGCTGCAAATGCAGGTCCAAAAATTGGGTGCCAGTATCTATGCTGGGTATTTTAAAAATGGAGTCACTCAAAATTATGGATAATTTGGGGAGGGGAAAAAAAAAAGAGGGTTAAATAATAGGGTCTCAGAGTAAGTCGGTGTTCAAGGCTGGTATAAGAGACCATGAAAAACTTCAACGTGTGAACTATCTCTCACCTGATCAGCCACTTAGCTGCTGCAAACTGGTGTAGCTGCCCTGAAATTGTGGCTTATGTTAGGTATGAATTGGGCTCGTTTTACCTTCAGCGCCAGTGTCACCAGCACCACTGCTATTCCACTTCTGGCCTCCTCCTGTCGATGCCAGAGGATTTTGTTCTTGTATCTCTCTGCTCCTGGAGATTGCATGACTTCAGTTCCAGCTTTATTACCACTGATCCTGCTTCTTCCCTGTGCAGGAGGTCAGACTACAGGGGAGGATGCAACCTTCGCAAATGTGGTGGGTCAGGGTGCGGGTTGGAGATAGGAATGTCACAACCTCTACCTCTTGGGATCAGACGGGGTGTACATACAACGTCTAGGAGACTGGATCATTTTCCTTCTGGTACTGCTATAGGTACACTGGAGAGACACAGGCTGTTAATTCACAGAGAGAGGAAGAGACAAATTCACCCCTGTGAATATAGAGGTATACTGCTGTAAACTGTAAATTTGGTTAAGTAACATTCAGCATATACAGTGGAAGCTGAAAATCCAGTCATCTTCAGGTTAGTCTGGTTAACCTGAAGCTGGAAAAGGGAAAGCTGTACAGGGGAGCAGAGATCACCCTTATACCAGTGCATACCTACCTGGCAAATGTCGGCTGGTAGCCACTTCTTACTTTATCTTGTATTTAACACTAGCGGAGAGCTGTGGGCTGGTGTCAGATGCAGTTTAATTAATCAGAGGATGCATGCCAAGCTAGCTCAATGTTGATGGTCCTGCTCATTAGCAGAGTCGGCGGAAGCTTTGGGGAGCTGCAAGGAACCGAATTTGCCTGCCCTGTTTATCTTGGTGAGCACAACGCTGGCTTATTTAAAATGCGAGAGGCTTCAGTTTGGGTTCAACAAGTCCTTAGGCTCCTAGTTTAAGCTCATAAATTGTCCAACGGAAAGTTAAAACTCTTCCTAAATTTCAGCTTGAGGGATTTGATTAGAAAAAACTGGGCATTTGGTGTTTTTCAAAACAGGTCTTTTGCTGTGGTGGGGTCTGAACTGGAAAAGGGGATCCAAGTCCAGCAGAGCATTGAGGTTGCTCTCAGTCCAGATCCCACACTCTGGACCTTCGTGGCTTTGATCCCGTTTGTGCTGCCCACATGTCTTGTGAAGGGCAAGAGCAATACTCCGCACACTCCAGGCTGACGTGTTCTGCGGTGTTTCCTCTCGTTGGAAGAACAGGAACTGAAACAATGGCATCACGGACATCAGAGAGGTCAGAGCAGGGCAAAAAGGCTTGGGACAAGAGAGCGGAAAGATGGGAAACGGGAAAGGTAACGGGTTTGGATAGAGGAGACCTGCCTGATTGTGGGTCTCATGAGGAGAGGCAAGTGGAGAAAGGTAAAAGGGCACAGGAATGAAGGGAAGTGGGATGTTGAAGAGGTGATGCAGCTGCAAATGGTTTAGGAGGAAGCGGTTCAATTCAACAGACACTAGGAGGATAGGAGTGATGTTTAGGAGAGCAGAGACATACGGGGAATGGAGAGTTTAGTTTATTTGGTTTCTACTGACAAAGTAAAATATTTGGATAAGCCTGGTGAACTCAGTGAAATGCAGACTCTGTTCTGAATTGTAACTTATGCAGTGGACCTCACTCTGTGGCACAGCCTCTGTTCTGGGTTAGAGTATTCAGCCAGCGGATTGTTGAAACACGAGCTGAGAGGCCATGGTAAAACCACAGAGAGTCACAAATTTTGATGTTCCTGTACGCTCATCATTTGCTGCCAACAACAGACTTTCTGGATAAAGGCTTCTCCTTGAAGGGGCTGGAAGTTCCCAATTAGTGGAATACAGTAACATGGGGCAGATGATCATTCTTAAGGGCTGAAAGGGTAGGTCAGCCACTGACACGTATCGTAAGTCCGGGTTGGAGGGAGAAATTACTTGCTGGGTCTCCAACTCCCAAAACTGAGTGAGCACAGATAAGGTGAAGTCTATCTGAACAGTGTTTGTTATTTTGCGAAACTCTGTAACTCCTTGTTGCTTTCTTAAGAATAAAAATCATTATGGTTTAAAAAAATCCAGCAAAATCCAAGTCTTAGCTTGTTTTTTTTAGTTTCATCACATTAATGTTTGCTTTGGTTTCGAATCAGGTGTGGTAGTTCCTGTACCCTCATATTCATTACGCTCCTTTCCTCCGCTCCACTCTTCACTATCATTTGCCTGCTTAGAGACTATAATTTGTATTTTTATTTATATTTATTTAATTTTAACAATTATTTTTACTTTTGACCCCATCCGCTTTGCATAGCCACTATACTCCTTCCTAGTTCCTACTTATATTAAAAACTTTCTCTTCTTTTAAAAATCCGTTTTCCAGACTGATGTTACATTATATCCACAAACATTTGAAGAAGAGTTTTCTTTGCCAATCTCTCTCCTTACTCTTCACCTTGTGGCTGTTCATCCAGGTAGCTACAGAGGGATTTTTGCTTCCTTACTTGGGGTGCAAGTTCCACAGCCACTGTGCATCTCAGAAATTTTGGGCATCACTCACATCCAGTTTCCTTACCACTACAGTCGATGGTAACAAGTCATCTTAATTCCTTGGGTTTTAATTTCTTTTGCAACCAACCTGCATGTACAGTACAGGCCTATTCTCATTTAGCTTCCCACTTAATTTATATCTAAGGAAACGATGATCACATGCTCCAAATTTATTTTTGATGACCACCTGCTCTATGACTTACTTGCTATTTACAACTAATGAATCTTTTGTAGGTTCAGTGATGGTTTTGTGAAGGAATTTGTCATCCGTCATGTCGAGAATTAGAGGCCCAAGGCCCATTATGATCATGAGAGATTATTCTCTGGTCCATAACTCTGAAGTTAGTTCCCCCATGGCAGCATAGTTCTTAGTGGGATTTATCTCTTTTAATATTAGCTCTCTCCCTGCATATCCAGTTATGAACTTGAACAGCTCACAGCTGACTCTGAGCTGCACCAGAGAAAAGCCTCTTTTAACTTTCTGAGTTTCATCTAAACAACCTATAACATCATTCATGTAATGCTAATGCACTGTTTTTATCTTCCTTTCTATCAGTCCTGAACAGTAGAATATTTTAATACCAGGGATGACTGTTATTCTACCATATTTCTGTTACTTGCATGATAGCTAGTTTCCACCCCATACTTAGTCACTCATATTTCTTTCCTGCCAATATCTGGAAGGTAGTTACAAAGATAATGGCACCAAAGTCTTCTCAATAGGAGCAGGCGATACAACAAGGGGCAATGGCAACAAGTTGAAGCTTGGCAGGTTCAGGCTGAACTTCAGAAACGACTTTTTTACCAGAAGGGTAATGCAGCACTGGAAGGGGTACCCAGGAATGTGACAGTATTTCCACCCTTGGAGGGTTTCCAGGCTCGGGTCGGACAAAATCATGGTGACACGATTGAGCCAGAGGTTGGATCAGAGACCACCTCCCACCATCCCACCAGAGACCCCTTCCACAGCATCACCCGGGATTATGGTAGTACACAGAAATATGGTAGTACACAGAAATATGGTATTACACAGGCATCTGCCTCCCTGGCTTTGCCTGCTTCCCTTAGCCAAAGCAGATAGCCCTTTGGCTACCGGTATTGTCTGCTGCTGCTTCTCACATCACAACTGGTATATTCTTTCCCCTTGTTGTCTGGGCCTCTGCCCATCGATACCTCCTTATCTGTCATCACATAGTTATTTAACTGGTTTTCACCTCCCTGCCTAGGAAAACAGATACACAGCCCTCTCCCAGCAGCTGCAGCATCGCTGAATGGCTCTCTTGAACATGATACTTACATGGTAAAGTTATATTTACAAGCTAGCTTGGTAAGTTGCACAACTTTTTACCAGAGCTGTTCCTTTTAGCCAGCGTGCAATGGATTGGAGCCCTGGAGAATGGAAGAGAGTCCCAGCTTTAGCAGACACCTGGAGGGATTTGATTACAGAGACCAGTCAAGAGTGGCTTGGTGCTCTGCAAAACAAAGTCTATCACAACTGCTGTGTTGGAGCATCTCTGCAGTTGTAACCCACAACTCGTTTCACAGCCACAGCGCAGGCTGCAGACCTCCCCCAGCTCCTCTGCACCAACAGCTAATGGGTAAATCTGCTGAAATGCAGTTTTGGCTCCCCTGGAGCAGGTAGAGAAACAAATCAGAGAAAGGAGCCTTGCCTTATCAGACACGGCTGCTGCATTTGCCCGGGGTGAAGGAGTTGCAGACGCTTGTGCTCTGCTTCACTGGCTGACAGGAATATGTGGGTGCCCTCTGAGAGCACAGGTAATGCCGGATAATCGCATGTAGGGCCAGGGGAGCAGAGATGAGTGCATCCCCGATTGAAGGAGGATGCAGGGATTCACAGGGTGTGTGACATTACCCTGGTGAAGCAGTGGGAGAGCTAGGCAGAGCAGCTGGCTAAGTCTGACAGCTCAGGGCTCCTACACATAACTTCAGCAGGAAGAATTAATATTCCTTATGAGGCTTTTCCAAGAAGGACTGAAGTGGTGAGCGAGGATGAGAATGGGATGTAAGGGGTAAGTCTGTATCAAGAACCCGTGTCCGGCCGGCACAGGATGCTCAGGAAGTTGTACTGGAAGAGCTGTGGCTGGGGGTTATCATGGTCTCCTGCAGGTGTGTATACATAATTATAGCAGGCCACCGCAAGGGTCAGTTTTGTTACTGCAGGGCTAGCACAGCTGTGAAGAGAGGCACAGAGAAGCAGCCATTTTCTCACCGTGTGTCTGAAAGAGGTGGAGAAAGGCAATAGTTAAAATACCATCAGAGCTCATCCATTTCCTCTCTCGCAGCTTGGTTTTTTCCCTGTGATGTTTTTTTTCCCGTGAAGCCGGGGCTGACTTGGCAGCTGGTGGTGGCATTACACGCTGTCGGGCTCGGAGGGCTTGTTCACGCCAACACAGAGCAACCGGCTTCTTTGCAGTTGAAGAAGGTTTTACAGGGGGGAAAAAAAAAAAAGAAACAAACCAGCTTCAACCTCCAAGTCTTTCACGAAGATAAAGTCTTCCACGAAGATAAAGTCTTCCACAAAGATGAAGTCTTCTAAAAAGCAAGCAGACAGAGAGGTGACTGCTTTCAGAGGCTGCTCAGCAGGTCCAGAAGAGATAAGCTTGCATGCAGAAGCACGGTGGGAAAGGCTGATATAATATTGACTTAAAATGGGACCCGACAACAGCAGCCCAGCCGCAGGTCTGGGGATGCTCCTGACGGTGCCTCTTCCCTGCTGCCTCAGGTGTCCTGTGTGTGGTAAAGCCAAAGTTAACAGATTTAAGGCTTGGAGTTCTTTTTTTCCCTTCTGCTTTGCCAGAGCAAAAGTGAAATAAGAAGTGCAGTCAGGTTTGCTTCCCTCCAGGATTTGGAGGCGGTGCGGGGCAGGATGGCTGGGGGGGCTGGTGCTGTGCGGGGCTCCTCCTGCGCTCACCCCACCAGTGAAGGTCTCCCAGTGAAAACTAGGGTCTTCCTAAAGGTTAATGGTGTTGCCGGAGGAGGGTGGTGCAGGGCTAGAGGGGTCCGCTGCCAGCAGGGCTGGGAGAACGACCCCAAAGTGGCAGCCAGCCCCCAGCCTCCCCATTATTTATCCCCCATCCCAGAGAAACTCATACACTCTTTTTTGCAGTGGGGTTCACGCATTCAACTTGTTCTTTTCCTTCCCTAAAGAGCCGGCGAAAGGTCCCATACCAGCACCTCCGTTTTGCAGGGTGGATATTGCCACTGCTCCTGCGTGGGGGAAGGTGTAAGAGGCTTGCTGAGCGCCTTTGGCAGCTCGTCCTCCGAGCATCCTGCTACCCTCGTGCTGAGGGGGGGTCAGCGTCAGAGATGATGGGAACTTGGATGATGTAACCGAGTACAAAGTCCCACAGGAAAATCCTGACTCCTCTTCTCCTGTTGTCTTTGAAGCCGCAGGCAAGTGGGAGAGCTGGGGTGGGAGAGCTGCCGCCGGGGTTTTGACCACCTACGTGCACCGGCCTTCTACAAGATTTCTCTTTAATGAAGTTTAGACAACTGATTTTTGAATGGCCACTAAAGTTTCGTGCATGATTTCCTGAATTCAGCAATTGGGACTTCAAGAAAGGAACTTTGTGGAAGATGTTAGCAAACTCTATTGAGGCAGCTCTCTCCTACTGGGGCTATCCTAGATTGCCTATCTCTTGGGAAATACTTTGTCAAAAACAGCTCAGGAATTATTCCACTCTACAGTATTATTGCACCTGTAAAGAGCACTCACATCTGTAGCCACGCGGGTGGTTTTTGCTAGCAGGACACATGGTGGTAAGAAAGAGCTGTCCTGCTCAGAAGGCGACTTGGCTTTCCTTACTTCACTCCTGGGTGCCAACCTGCAGTCCAGCTCCTGTAGCTCTTGCTTCGTGCGTAACTTTGCAAACACAGTCAAGCAAAGGTCTGAACCTGTACTTCACTGTGGTCTTGTTCGCTGCCTGCAGTGCTTGTCTGTGAGCATGTGCTTCTGTACAAGCTTATTCGAGGCCCTGAGACGTTTTCAGAGAGGAAGCTGAAGGCCCGGCAGGATCTGTTAGCCTGGGTCCTTCAAGTGGTGTGGATGGACTGGGCATGGGTGAGTTCAAGCATGCCACTGTTCAGGCATTGCAGACATGGAGTTAATTTCCAGTGATGTCCGTGGAAAGCATATAGGTCACTAGGAAGCTTATGCCTATGCTTAAGCCCATGCTATGATCAAAGGCACAGATACAGTGTGTCTACACCCAGCCACTCCTGCCACCCTTTCTTTCCTTACCCGGGATGCTTTGGTGTCCCCTTTGTTCCTGGATTCAGGCCTAAAAAGAATAAACATTGCAGGTCTTTACTGGGCATTTCACGTACAGAGCTTGGTTTCCTGAGCTAGCTAAAGGGAATCTGTTCTGTTTATTCTCCTTTCCTAAGAACTTCCTCTGCCCAGCGTGAACTCTGTGCAATCTGGCAGGATGAAATACGATCAACAGACTGAGGGATGTAAGACAGTTAGGACAAACCTCTCACATTCTTTGAAGGCCTTCGTCTATTAAGCCTAGCCTGGCATTTCTGGGCTCTGCCTGACCCCCACAGTGCGTGATGCTTCTCCAAAATATGTGTCTCATCATCTTGCACTTTCTTTCCCCTTTTGGATTCAGGCGGTTAAACCTTTTCCTCTATCCCCACAGCCCAGCCGGTATCCATCCCACACGCAGAGTCCCTGCTGTACGCGGACTGTGATGGGGAGGAGGTGAACTGCGAGATCTCCCCATACAGCTCCCAGCGGGCTGGCGAGGGGCTCTGCCGTACCTCCTGGTCCATCGACACCCTGCAGCTCTCCAGCGGGATCAGTATCGCCCCGGTGCTCAGCGGACCCCACTGTGGCAGCCGGGAGGAGGAGGAGGAGGAGGAGGAGCACGATGCAACACTGCACCCAAAGCCGAGGGTGCCTATGAGCAAGGAGGGGACGTTGCTGACCACAGGTGACCAGGTGGCCCGGGGTGCCCCTGCAGCACCGAGGGACACGAGGGGAGCCTGCCTCCCCAAAAGTCCCCTGCCCCACCTTGCACCAGGACCTGAGGGCTGCCAGGAGTTGGTGCTTAGGGAAAAAGGGGTCATGCAGATTGCCCCCCACCCTGCCTTCTCCCAGGGTTTCCCATGCCCCAGCCTCTGAGGATGACAAGCACCTTCAAGACCATGACATGGCCTTGGTGCCCACCTGTCTAACCCCACCGGGCTGGCTTCCTCCAGCTCTTCAGTCCACATTGCCCCTGGGGCACCGAGTCAGGTGCCTCCTCCTCCTCCTCCTCCTCCTCCTCCGGGTGGGGAGTTCACTGCCAGCCCTTCGAGCCTGAGGGTACCTTCTTTAACCACATCTGTCTAACTCTCTGCTTGCCTGTGTTTCTGCTTCTAGTTGAATTTCAATTGTCGTCACACAACACTTCCTTGCACAGACATCTTGGCAGCTCAGTCACCCTCGACTGCCACTTTGCCTTGGCTCCCAGCTCCTCGCTGCCCTCCCTGGAGCGGAGGAGACAGCACCGAGGCAGCGGCAGTAGCCTTTTCCAGTACCAGGCGGGGAGCACAGGCCCAGCAGCACAGCCAAAAATCCACGTGGATGTGGCGGAGCTGCTGGGGAGTGGGGATGTATCGCTTAGCCTGCAAGGAGTGAGCGTGGCAGACGAAGGGACATACATCTGTTTGGTGTCCACCCTGCTGCACCAGGCCCAGCACATCATCCAGCTGCATGTGGCTGGTGAGGAAGGCAAACATCTGGGGGCAACAGGAGTCCATGTCCCCAGGCACTGAAACTTTGCCCTGCACACTTAACCCATCACTCCTAACATTCATCATGACAGGCAGCTCGTCTTCTCTCCCTTGTGGACGGGGATTTCTATACCCTGCTAACAGTGAGTCAGTTCCCTGTTTATCTCCTCCAGAGCCTCCAAGAGTTCGTGTGATTCCAGCAGTGGTGTCATTCAAGAGAGATGTGACGACTACTCTGACCTGCAGCATTGCTGGCTATTACCCCTTGGACGTCTCGGTGAGCTGGACACAGAAGACTCCTGAGGATGAAGTGGAAATCCCTCTCACAAATGCACATTTCTCCAGCCACCTGCAAAGCCGAGACGGCACCTACAGCATCACCTCCTACCTCAGCATCAGCTCAGCCGCCGTGCGGGCACCAGCCACCTACAGCTGCCATGTTTCACACGTGGCCCTGGCAGAGCCCATCTCTGTGAGCGCCCATCTTAGGGCACCAGGTAGGTGTCAGGGGCAGAGGGGTGAGTTCTCCATCCTGCCCAGACCTCCTCCCACCTCGTCTACCCACCACGGGGACCAAAACCTCTGTGTCACACCACATCTGCCCGTTTCTCCATGCTTTCCTTCTGGTGTCCTCTCATACCCATCCTCTCTATCCTCCTCTTCCCTTTTCCTTTCACTTCCTCAGCTTTTATTTTGCTCCCTGAAGCTTTTGGGGAGCAAGCATCTCATTTCCTTCAGGGGAGAAGAGATTTCATGACCGAAAGTGGAGCAACAGAGCAAAAGTTCGTAGCACGTGGGCTGGACAGGCAGAAGAAAACAGCCATGCCCGAAGGAGTTGGACACCCAGCTGGACTTGATGTTCAGCTGGACACCAATGCTGCTCAAGAACTACAGCAAAAAATCCTTCCCCCCATTGGAGCTGTTGAAGTTCTTACTCTCCTTGCTGATGGGAGATTGCTCCTGTATCTCCTCCTGACCCAGCAGGGAAAACCAAGCAATATTGCAGTTTAACAAGTTACAACACATCAGTCCAGCCAGTATAACTGGCCCTGGGTCTGTGTGGCTTTAGCTCACGTGTGTTGTGTCACACCTGTGTACCTGACAAGAGCATGCACAAAGTCAGTTGCTGAGGGATCTCGTTTAACTGTGACAATTCACTGGCTGTTCTGCCGCTCCAGCCAACCTAACATCACTGACCCTCCTCTTCCTCTGCAGAGCAAACGGGATCGGAAGGACTGGCGGCGGGTTTCATT
This sequence comes from Harpia harpyja, assembly GCF_026419915.1. Taxonomy (NCBI): domain Eukaryota; kingdom Metazoa; phylum Chordata; class Aves; order Accipitriformes; family Accipitridae; genus Harpia; species Harpia harpyja. Next base: position 51,755,008 of record NC_068947.1, read on the forward strand.
GCTACTGCCATTTTCATTGTTGTCCTCTTCATTGTGCTCAGGAGAAGAGCAGGTAGTTTAAAATGCTGAGCCACTTCCCTCGTGGGTGAGATGAAGCAAGGAACATCTTCCTCTCCCCTTGTTTCGGGTTTGTGTGGCGGGGTTTTGGTAGCAGGGGAGGGGCTGCAAGGGTGGCTCCTGTGAGAAGCTGCTAGAAGCTTCCATGGCTCCAAGCCAGACCCGCCTCTGACCAAGGCCAAGCCCATCAGCAACGGTGGTAGTGCCTCTGGGATAACGTATTTAAGAAGGGGAACCTGCAGCCAAGTTTGAGAAGTGGGATGTGAGAAAAACCCCTCTGCAGATACTGAGGTCAGTGAGGAAGGAGGGGGAGGAGGTGCGCCGGAGGAGGCTGATGCCCCTGCAGCCCATGGTGAGATGGCAGGCTGTCCCCCCCAGCCCATGGAGATCCATGGTGGAGCAGATATCCACCCACAGCCCAGGGAGGAGCCCCCGCCAGAGCAGGGGGATACCCCAAAGACGGCTGTGACTCCATGGGAAAGCCCGCGCTGGAGCAGTCTGTGCCTGAAGGACTGCAGCCCGCGGAAAGGACCCATGCTGGAGAAGTTCACGGAGGACTGTCTCCCATGGGAGGGACCCCACGCTGGAGCAGGGGACGAGTGAGGAGTCCTCCCCCTGAGGAGGAAGGAGCAGCAGAGACAACGTGTGAGGAACTGACCCCAACTCCCATTCCCTGTCCCCCTGTACCACTGGAGGGAGGAGGTGGAGAAAATCTGGAGTGGAGTTGAGCCAGGAAGAAGGGAGGGGTGGGGGGAAGGTGTTTTAAGGTTTGGTTTTACTTCTCATTATCCTTGTTTTGACTTGATTGGTAGTAAATTTAATTGATTTTGTTTTTTCCCCAAGTTGAGTCTGGTTTTTTGCCCATGACCATAGATGTTGAGTGATCCCTCCCTGTCCTTGTCTTGACCAACGAGCGTTTCTTTATATTTTCTCCTCCTCATCCCAGTGGGGTGGAGGGGAGGAGTTAGCAAGCGGCTTCGTGGTGCTTTGCTGCCAGCTGGGCTTAAACCACGACACCCCTGTACCCCGGCTCAGGAGAGATGGAGGTCAGGATACCCCAGGATCCTGGAGGAAGAGGTGGGGAGCAGATGAGCCAGAGACTTGTTTCTGTTGGAAAGCAGCATGAGGTGACATTTTGCACCACTTTGGTCTTCCTGCATCTTACTTCTCTTTTTTTTCCTCTCTCCTTTTCAGCAAAACCAAAGTCTTAGCAACTTCTAAGGAATTCAGAATAGAGGAAACCCTTGTGTCACCCACCTGCAGTCCTTTGTCTCCTGTCCCTTGACACATCCTGCTCAGGAGACCCAGCCCTGTCCGAATATGAACAGAGCTGTTGGTCGGTATGGGAGGGGTAGGGCTGCCCTTGGTGGAGGAGCTGAGTGACCGTTCAGAGGCGGACTCACAGAAAAACACGTCTTCGTCTTGGGAGGGCAACATCGATGGCCTCAGCTCTTTGCTGGGATACTGCAAAGCAACATGCATATATTTTTAGAAATGCCTCTCTCTGGTTTCAGGAAAATTAAATTGTTTATAGATGAGTGTTTGTATGACTGTATGTGTATAATACACAGATACATGCATGTATGTAAGTAGGTATACAACATTTACACATGTATGTAGGTACGTATCTGTAGATGTATATAGGTACCTTCGGTTAATGCCATGAGGCAGGTGTTTAAGTAAGATATTTATGTATGTATGTGTTTTAACTCTCAAGCTGGGCAAATATGTAGGCAAAATGGGTACTTCAAAATGGTAAATCCCGAAACAGAGGAAGTAATGGGTTAAACTGATTGCAAATCAAGCAATCAGAAAAAAATGACTCTCCAGGAGAAAGCTACAATAAAATTTTTAACAGAAATTTCACTGCTAGAAGTTTACAAGGTAGAGAAGATCTGTGGTTCTGTAGTTGTGAAAAAGAGACACAATTAAACACTTTTCCTGCCTAACAGGGAATTTGAAGGTAACACTTAGAAATCTTGTATATAACCAACAGGGAAGCAGAAGAAAGGTGTGGATGGAAAGGAGGTATATGGCACACAATAAAAGTGAGAATTTATGAAGCATACAAGGTGATAAGGAGTGTTCAAAATAATCTGGAAAAACTGGATTGCTGCAAGTGCTAACAGCACTTGGAAGGAGTTTTTTCAAAATACGTTGAAAACCAAGAAAATCTAGCAACAGCCTAGGCTCTTACTAGGCGGATGTAGGTTGACAAAGAAGATTTTTGATGGAGGCTTTTTGATACAGAGAAGACAGCTGTTTGTATACAGAAAGAAACAGAATTGTGTATGCATACTATGTGAGGATGGTAAACAACTTCCTAATCTACTTGCAAACTAAGGACGGTTTTAACAGCTTCTATTAAGCGTAAGTATTTTCAGATCAGTAGCCAAGAAAATTTGCATCTCAGAATCATAAAAGATTTGGCTGAGGAGGCACCTGGCCCAATGGAGTTAGGTATTTAAAAATCCTGGCGTACTAGAGAAATCCCAAGGCCTTGGCAGAGCGTCTTGTGCCAGTGTTCACAGAGAGAAAGCAAGATGACACCAACAACTGTTGGATGGTTCTGTAGTAATAATCATAGGTAAGAGAGTGTGAAGTTATTACAAGTTAGCTAATAAGCTTCAACAATGAAAATAACATTAATAATCTAGTATGTTTTTTAAAAAAAACAAAGTTGTAAGAAACAAACCTGACTTCATTCTTTGGTGAAACAATACATTTGGTTGATAAAAGCACTGGTGCAGATTTAACAAACCAAGAAATTTGTAAATTCTGAAGAAAAAATAATAGTGTATGTATACATCATAATTTGCATTATATGGATTAATTACTAGCTAACAGACAAATGGCAAAAATTCATTGGCAAAAAAGAAGCAGCAATCACTGCTGAAAATGTGTGCCTCTCTGCAAGAACCGTGCTGCTTAACATTTGCATCAGGAGACACAATTGTAAAAAAATATTGTTGATAAAATCTGCAAATGGCAAAATCAGTAGCTAAGGTGGAGGGAGTCCTTCAGATCAACACGTCACCTGGCCAGCTGAGCATACGCGAACAAGACAAGGTGCTCAGTAATGCCGGTGGAGTCTCCTCAAGTACTGGACCACCATGCTGTCTCAATGCTGTTGATCCACGAATCCCTACTGGTTGCCTGACCCGTGGGAACGCGCAAGAGTGACCATGGGCAGAATGTAACCGCTGGCGGCAGCAGTTTTAGCTTGTATCATTTCATTTTTGATGCATTACCAACAAATAAGTATTTTTCATTCCAATGGTTGTCTTCTGTCTGTGCACCTCCCACACCGCTCTGTGGAGTCAAGCCTACGGCGTGGTTCCACAGCCGGTGAACGGACGGGCTGAGACCCGCACAGAGGGGGGAAAACACCGGGGACTCAGGAAGGGGAGCTCCAAGGGACCCTTGGTGTCCATACCGGTCCCCTTGCTCCCAGAGGCTGCTACTCTGGAGCAGGACTCACAGGAGCTTTTTGTACTGCCTGCTGGATTCAGAGACACCCCCGGATAATCGGTGGGTGCGTGATAGCCAGCTCCTGTGCAGGCGGGGAGGAAGGACAAGCTGCCAAGAGCAGGAACCTCATTGGCGACCGCTGGAGAAGTCACTGTCACCTGTGACTGACAACGCTGAGTTGGAAGCCCCAGCAAAGCCTGAAGCTGCAACACCCTTTGGCAGTGCAGGCTCCCACGTGGGTTTTTATTATGTTGAAAGCCTGGAGGGGGTCCAGAGCAAGATGACAGGACCAATTAGGAAGGTCAGAAAACGCCTTACGGGGGGCACTTGGAGGCATTACTCTGGTCTTACTAAACCAGTATCTCTCAATGGCACCACAGAAAATACAGAGTACTGGTGGCACCATAACCTGCAGAGAAAGGCACAGTGAGAATCAACAGCTGCAAGTTATATTTAGGCATGTTCAGAGTGGAATAAGACACAATATACTCAACAGTAAGGATGATTGTCCTAGCCATCTGTCAATAAAAAGGGCAGACTATCTCTCAAGGTTTTCGAATAAAGGCCAGGTTACTTTTTTCAAGCTGTCCTTCAATAATAATACAAAAAAACCTTAATGGCAGTAGTTAAAAGAGACACTGGGTAGAATTCCAAGGCCTGTGTTAGACATGAAGTGAGAGCCGGTGGTTTGTCTGCCTTTTTGGCCCAGAAACTGACATAAAGGAAAGAAAAATAATGAAGAGATGGAAGAAAAGCATTAGGATTGGCTGTATTCCTCGTAAGGAGAAATATACCATGGCACTTGATTTTATTTGACTACCTGCTCTCTGATGCTCCCCACTAGAATTGCTATGGGGAGGCCACAGTCACTGTGTCCCTGAAGGTCTCAAGCTGAATTTAAACCACAAAACTAAGTAAAGCATATACCCAAAAGCAGAAAAAACTAATACTTATTGATAAACAAAGTGACCTTGTGTTTAACAACAATGTTCCTTATATTTTAAATATAAAACACTTACTACAGAAAATGCCACTAAGAGACTAAAAGTTCATCAAAGATAAACTTGATTGCATTAGAAAGACATGGATAAATAACATTATATGTTCTGTGTCTCTGGGAGACAGCCATGCTGCCTTCCAAGGTCGAATGTGCCATGGCCAGGTGCCACATGCCATCACTGCCTGGCCACATGAGCTGAGAAGCAGAAATCTGGTCGTCATCTGATTAGCTGCTAGGCAGACCAACCCATTATAAGGTATATTGTGTCGATACAATTAAATATTAAATGGAGGTGTTTTAAACTAGTTCTTGAGGAGAATTATTTGACACAAGACATGAAATTTGATAGGGATTTTGTCAACCTGCAAAACGTAAGGTTAAGTTCTTTGCACTTCAGTCAACACAAGATTACTTAGGGGCTGTGGCTGCATTGTATTGTGATTATGGACAAGCCAAAAATTCTAATGAGGTATTGAAAGAGCAGTCATTTTGCAAACAATAAAGCCAAGCTCTTGTTGATGATGCCTCTGCTCATTCAATTTAAGCTAGCAAAATATATCCAGCAGTCCAACTACATTGGTTTAGATGCACTTTATGAACATAGCTGAAGCTCAGCTGGTATGTGCCTCAAAGAGAACATGCATTAACTAGAAGTAAAGTATTTAAATAAACTGTGTTTGCTTCAACCTCACATTGTATCATAATCACACATTCTGCAGCACTTCCAGAGCAACTGTGGACATTGCTTCTCTAGCGCAGGTACCGCAGCGCAGACGCCTAGTTCAGTCAAAGCCCTTTTCTGGAACATGACAGACACAGTATGCGAGAGGCCACTCTCAACCCTGAAGGTCAGCATGCAGGCCCTCTCCAGCCATGCAGCTCCTATCTACACACCATTGGAATTCAATGTAAGTGGCCCCATTGCAAGGCACCACAGTAAGGACAGGCTTAGCAAGGATTGCTTTTTAAACCATAGAGATGTCACTCTTGAAACATTTGAGAATGACATCTCTGCAAATGTCAGAAGTCCTGAGAGCTGTGCTCACCCTTACACGTAATTGCCGAGTTCATTATAGATCAGACTAGGAAGAGTCCTTCTTTTGTGCCTGAAGGGTTACAGCAATACAGCTCCCTACAGCAAGGAAAGCTGTCCTTTATAAAGCTTGTTTCCACCTTGGTACCATATGCTCAGGCTGAGAAGCTTCCAATTCCACCTGTCACCCTCAGCCTCTTGCAAACTCGCCGTGAACTGCCTCATGCACAGGAATCATAAAAAGCTAAAACCCCTCTCCCATAGTCCACCAGGGGATGACAGACAGTAACTTGTTCAAGCCTAGCATGGAACAGGAAACCGATTTCCACACTGACTGTAGACATAATACCAAAGTTTCCCACATCTCCCCTATCTTGGTCAACGAACTGCAAGGAATCACTGCAACCCGCTTGGTAGGGGTGGGCTGGGACAAAGCATCAGGGTCAGCATTCATGCTCTCCAACTGTACATTTCTTCCAGATCAGAAGCTTGAAGCAGCAAGTTCCATTGCAAGAGTTTGGCATCACAGTCTCTCAGTTGGATCGGCACAGTGAGCAGCGGGTGGTTCACACACACAGGCAATGACTCCCATGGCTGCAGGTTCTTGAAAGCCCACAGGTATCAGGTAGTTCTTCTCAACAGCTGGATACCTCTTTTCACAGAGAAGGTCATCTCAGCTATACAATGGCTGCTTCTCCTCCCCAGCACTGCCTGCAGGAACACTGCCCCTGGGCTTCCCTCTATGAAGAGTATGAAATGCTGACCAAAGACACGTCTTCACTAGTGCTGCACGTTTGCTTTTCTTAGTAACAGAAATCTTTTGCATTGATCACTTTCTCTGACCTGTCCTTTATCTGGGCTTCGCTGACATGAGCAATGATAAGCTACAATGGGTAATGAAGCTCCTGTAACATTCCACACTCTATACCTCTCAAGAAAAAAAAAACAAAAACAAACAAAAAAACCGCCCTAAACCCAAAGAAACAGAAAGAAGAAAGAAGAAAAGGAAAAAGGGAAAAGAGAAGGAAGAAAAAGGGAAAAGAGAAAGAAGAAAAGGGGAAAGGATTGGGCTTTTCTTTTCCCAAAACCTCCAGCTCTATTACAACTACCTGCTAACTTGTGTCCCAGACAAAAGCATGGGACACATACTTCCCTCCAGAGCATGATGTGTCACACTAAGTCAGTCCAGCTCCTACCCACTGCCAAAACATGCTCCTCCCAGGCCAACTGAAAATTCAGCTTCTCCCAGCACAGCACACAGAATGGTGGGTTCCCATGCATCTCCTTCGATGAGTGATGAGCAGATGCTGAAAAATGGCAGATGCCTCCTCTGGATGAAAAATTAACTGACAAGCTCAATAAGCCCATCTGGAGTGGAGGGGGGCTGATTTCATCCTCCAGGACCAGCAGTAGTTGCCAGCAGTTCCTGGTGAGGGGAGACAGCAGAGAAATAAGGACCATCCCCACCCATGCACCCAGGTAGATGCAAGGGTTGCAGCACTGGGAGCTCCTTCTGCCCCTACAACCCCTGAACTGGGAAAGGAGAAAGGAGAGGGCCACCACCAGCAACTTTATTTCTGGTGCTGACACAAACACACCCCTCTGTCGTCACTGCTGTTCCCTTCACCGGTAGCTGGGTCAAAGCGCCTGGACCACAATACCCGTTACATCCTACAGCAAGAGCCAACTACTCTGCAGGTCCCCACTGGGTCCGATGCTACAAGGCAGGATTCATCCAACCACGCACCCAAATCCTCAGGAGGCAGACCACAGCACACACCTCCCTTAGGCTGGCAGATGACAGCATGGATTTCACAGCCCACTGGGGATATAAGCATCATGGAGTGATGTGCCAGGCTCAGACCTTCTTCTAGTTCCTCCAGACCCTCTTAGACTCTAGCCGTACTCACCTCTCATCTTTTTATTTATGCTTTCTTCATCTGAAGCCCAAACAAGTCCCAGAACCTCTTCCACCACCTGCCCCTGGCCAAACTGGCCACCTGCAGCTCCAGGAGGAGAATGTTTGATTGCAGGGGTGTTCCTGGTGCCTATTTCTATTCCCTTGTGCCATTACAACTCTATGCAGAGGATCACAGGGCATCATCCACCACCTGACACCCTCAGATGCCTTCAGGAAGCAGTGGGTACTGTTGCAGATGATGGGCTCTGTGACCCCTCTTAAGTTTCTGGTTTATGTTTTCACCTTATCCTTTCCGCCTCTTCACTCATTCCTCACCATAAGCATTTGATTTCTCCCTGATTTCTCTTCCTCTAGTCTCCTCCTCTCTCCTTCTCAGGGAGAGCTCAAGATGAACAGGGCAAACATACCATACTTCTCATTAATACTCTTCCAGTCTTCAAACACTTTCAGGTCAGGGACTTCCTGACTGAATGTGGTTTCTGTGGTTTAGTCACCCTGTGTAGATTTCTTTTCCATGAAGCTGTCCATTCTCCCCTTGAGCCCATGTAAATTCTTTAAAAATTGCCATCATATTCACCATTTTCCCCTCCTCAGGTACCACAGTGGCAGTAAGCACGGATTACGCACTGCTCGGAGCAGTTCAGCTATTTTATTTTTGAGTTCCTTTAAGACTCTTGGACAAATGCCATTGCTCACAGCAAGTTGTTACTGTTCGCTTTGTCAGTGTTGAACAGCCTTTTCCACAGCTGCTTCAATTTCAGACATGTTCATTGGTGAACCCCACCCTGCGGAAGAATGGGTTCTGCCACGATGATCGCGTCACTCAACACTTAACACAGTTGCAGAGATTTCTGCAATGGCCTTATCTCTCCTGTGCACTCCTCTCATAGCCTGATCACCAGCTCGCCCTTCAGAACATCTGGCAGGTTCCTGATACGTTTCAAGAAAGATCTAATGTTAGTTTTGATTCCTTTTACTAGTTGTTCCTTGAAGCTTTGTTTGACCTGTCTTTCTACCTGCAACATGCCAAAGGTTATATCCTTCTCTACTTTTCCCATTGTAGACAACTTCAGCTTTTTTTTGATAGACACTATTTATGACTTCCCTTACCCCACTGAACAACGGTTTCTGTATCCCACATGAAAGGTGTTCATCCCATTTTTCATGAGCGTGCCTGATTAGTAAGGATGGCAAAGGGTGACAAGAGAGTGAAGTCAGGCCACGAAGATGAAAATATAAAACGGGTGCCGCTTTTGGACAGACAGAAGAAAACAGTTGTGGTTGGTGTTGGTATAGGCCATCAACGCCAGGCAACAGGTCAAAACGACAAAGGCTGCCAAAGCAGAATGGGAAGAAGAGAAGTGGATGGAAAACAACAAGAGGTAGAGGGCAGGATGTTAGCAGCAATGAAGACATCAGTGGGAAAACAGGATTATGACCCTGAGCCTTGGGATGTCACATCGAGAGGGGGAGTGAGAAGTAAGAGGGAACAACAGCAACATTGCCCGAACAGGTAGGGTTGATGTAGGGATGTAGAGTTACAAGAGGTGGCAGAAGGGGTTAGGGATGACAGTGAAGAGTAGTGGCACAGGACTATATGGAACAGTGACATTGACATGTGGTGGGTCAAAGCAATGATTGTCAGTGAAGCAGGGCAGCACTGGACAATGCTGATGGACAGCCGAGGAGTGGTCCAGATATGTTGGGCCAATGATGATAAGGTACAACAAAGGAAGGGAAAATGACTGCAAAGGCAAGAAAGGCAATACATCATTGTTTTAAGAGTTTGTGGACTAAGTTCAGCCTCCCGTGCTGCAAACTGTCTGGCATGAGTCATGCTCTGGGAGATAAGTAACTTGCCAGCACGTATTTCAGTGTCACTAGGCAAGGCAGGCCTTCCCACCACAACCAGGTGCCATTCGTGGGGAGGAAGGGCAAGGTTTTCTTCTTTTTCTGAGTTCATTCACTGCTATTCTTTCCATTCAGTTCCTTCTCCTTCCCCTGTTTTCAATAGTATTTTTGACTCTTTTCTTTTCCTCTTTTTCAAACACTTCTGAAGTCATGGGTTTGCTTAGTATTGATTTCTTTATGAATTGCTGCTTTTCTCTTCTTTTATACTTTTGTATATATCCAAATCACATTCACACATCTGCCCTCCTATGAAATACCATCAACATCTTACTAAGTCCTTAGCATGAAAGATCAATTGCCTCAGCTGATAAATATGTGCAGCCTCATACCAGGAGGTATGCTGCAAATATTTTGAGATCCTTTACTGGCAGGGGATTTGGAAGGCAAAAGGCCCTAGAGCCTGTGGAGTCTAGGAAGTGGAACGTTTTTCAAGCTACAGGGGAAGATTCTTTCTCTAAAAAACAACCCAGCAACCCCCCAGGTCTTACTTGAGGAAACCCCCTTCCTGACCCCAAATTTGCACAGGAATATAAACTTTCTGATATGTGAGATGTATCTGAAACAGTTTCAGTCTTGATATAGAGTTAAAAGAAGAGGTGACAGAATTCGACAGTGACTATAATGAAGAAATCTCACTCTTCTCAGTATCACCTAGAAGCGGTCACACGGCTTGACTAAGATTCATGTTTTGTTGGCTGACCTCTTCCGCTTAAAAGAAAGGATGAAAAGCAAAAAAGAAAAATTATCAAGCTACATCTTGAGAAAAATTTAGGTTCTTTGCCTCATGAACCATTCCAGAGCTTCACATCACTGCTAGCCTGAGATCTTCTGAGGGGTCATAGTGCCTGGGAAGACACAAAACCTCTCGAGCAGTGGAATGAACTGAACTGAACACGTCTGAACAATTAAAAAGGAGGTGGGAAAGGGGGGTGATGCCTTCTGCTCTGCCTTTTGAGAAGGGTGTGGTGGGAAGTGTTCCCTCAAGCCATTTGGCTATGAAATCTGGCCTTACCCATAAAAGAAATGGGATTTATGGATTAACTTCTCTTCTTAAGGGCTTAATTCCCTGTGGATTCCCTTTTTGAGGGCATCACTTCTAGCTTATATTCCAGAGCAGGAGAGGATCACCATCACCAGAGCAGAGCCGAGAAGCAGAAGCAACACGAAACCACTGAGATGGGAGTGACTGAGGGGGACACCTGGAGAATTACGTGGGGCAGCTTCGAAACTGGACGTAAACGTCAACTAGGTTGTCCTAACATCAGCTCCAGCAAAGCTCCAGGTGGGCAGCAGCGAGCACCTGTGTCTACCAAGCTGTGCCAGGTGCCGTGTTGGGCTCAGAGGGTGACCAGGCCCAACCCCGTGATCTCTCTTGGCTGGGGAGCAGCAGGTGTTGGAAGAAAAACTGGTCTGAGGTGGCTGCATCCACCTCCGATTTCCAGGAATGGTGCAGGAGAGATCACAAAAGGGGCGGGGGCACAGGCGCGGGGAGTCAGCTGATTGTGATAATAGTTATATTGTTAGGGCTGGAATGAGGAAATTAAACGATTTCAGCTGCAGAGAACAGGGAGGGAGGAACTCCAGGATGCTCCCATCTTGATCTCCCCACTAATTAACTGCCCCTCAGGACAAAGCAGCCAGAGAAATCACTGGTTTTGACATCCAGTCCTATAGCTCTGCTCTCTGCTGTTTCAGCCCGGAGTGCACACCCAGCTTCCAGACGGGCTTTAGTCTTAGCTTAGCTACGCCAGGGGGTGAGAATTTTCATCTGGCTATTTCCACAGTCAATCCTATTGCACCAGGACTGGATTGAGGAAATGGCCTCAAGTTGTGCCGGGGGAGGTTTAGATTGGATATCAGGAAAAATTTCTTCACCGAAAGGGTTGTCAAGCATTGGAACAGGCTGCCCAGGGAAGTGGTTGAGTCACCGCCCCTGGAGGTATTCAAAAAGCACATAGACAAGGCACTTCAGGACATGGTTTAGTGGTGGACTTGGCAGTGCCAGGTTAACGGTTGGACTCGATGATCTTAAAAGTCTTTTCCAACCTAAACGATTCTATGATTCGAAGATCTGAGGAGCTGTCGATCTGGCTGAGTGATCCTACATGAGACCCTGGGTTTAGGGAATATGCAGCAGAGGTAGACCTTGAAGGCCCATTTTCAGCACTCGGTGACTTTCTCATGGAGGCCAGGTCACTAGCAGCGAAGGTGGCAGCTGACTCGGACACACAGTAGTATGGCTAACGTACCACAGGGTCTGGGTCGCTGAGCTGCTTCAGCACCCAGACTGATTCAGCATTTGCAGGAAGCAATATCCCTCGTCCCGCAATACAGACAACAGATGGGAGTCAGCTACATTTTTCAGGAGCTACTTCAGATTTGCCAGCTGAGGCAGAGCATGAGTAGCCACAACCCAGGCTCTCCTCCAGGCTTCGTACCGCATTGCAGCGTGCAAACAGCAACAAAAGACGATCCATCCGGGTCTTCTTGGGTCCTCTCATGTTAACTTCATTCTCCTAGGAAGAGAGACTGGGTTCCCGCCGCACAGTTTCCAGCACGATTTGCTCAGTCCTACAATATTCTTTACATTAGCTCTACCCTGTCATCTCCCACCTTTCATGCTGAAAGACAGGGATAACACACACTGCTTCATTTTTTTCCCAGCACTCCCTTTTGCATCATGAAAAGCAGCCTCCTCGGGACACAAAGGAGTGGGGGTGTGTACATGGACATGCTCTTGCTGCTGTAGTATCTCTGGTTATTTGGGACAGACACCACTGCTGCCTAGCAAGTTACATCAGTAGCAAGGGAGAAGGCATTCAACAGCCCATTAGATTGGTTTGCAAATCCCTGATGGCTTTTTAATAACTATCCTCTTTAGAGATCACCACCTCTGCCTCCATGGAGTCCATGAATCCTGGGTAAATAACTCCCTGCTGAAGAGCAACAGCAGTACAAACTATAGCCTCACGTCTACCCATCTTTATCAGCTACTAGGCTGGTGCTTCTTTGGCCAAACACTTCAGTTAAACTTAGAGCACCATCCGTGCTGCTGTTTCTTGACTGTTTGGGTTGCTAGTTTTAATGCAGAAAAATACAGCTAATCCAGAAATAATCACTGGCTTCTACCTTGCAGCAGAAGGAAAACACAATTGCATACATGGATATACAAAAGAACTAAACTGATCAAAGGTCTTTCAAGTAGTTCAAAAACATGTATAATTTGTTACACTTGGAATCCAGACCAGACAGGGAGAGACTTTTGGTTTTGACCCACCACAGTAGCACTGTGTTGAAAAAAGTTTGTTCTATTTTAAAATGTTGTGTGCACTACAGATCGTTATCACATTCCTACCTGGGCAGATAATAGACATAGCTGGTAAGGAAACATTTCAAATTTGGTGCCATAAAAAATGATTCATGTGTACTCAAATGTTGCTCGGTAGCAATAAAAAGCAATCATGCATTCACCTTGTGAAAATACAATATATAGAAGCACTGCCCAGAACAACAGGGCGCTTCCCATTTCAAAAGAGAAGGACCTAGTGACAAGCATCTGAAGGAAAAGGATCTTTTCAGTATAAAGCTCCTTGGATTTAAAATGTTGTTAGAGGTGAAGTAAATACTATGAATCAAAACTTCCAAAAAGGATTTGTAGTGCCTGATGGAAGATCTTTCATCCTAATGCAAGACTTGGGATTTCAGAAGACCATTTATCCCATAAGTGCTGAACCTGCATGGGGGTAGGGGAAATAACCAGCGGTGTCAAAACGAGTTCCATCAGGTGTGACTCACCTTGATAGGTCAATACATCAAATAAATATCCAGAAACTTGTGGATGGGCAAAATGCTCAGAAGATTCTTGTGGTGAGGGGAGTTTGAGACAGGAGTGTATCTCATTACCCAAATTATCAACAGGAGTCACTTTTGCAAACGACACTAATAATCCCATGTCACTATCTTCTGTTACAGTGAAGCCTGCCTGAGGAAAATGGTACCATTTATGACTGACAATCTTGGTCAGACGATTGTCACCTGAGTGATCTAGTTCATCTAGGCATCGGAAAAAAATAGAACAAAAGCTGGGAAGACGAAAGTAATCAAAATAACCTGAAGAGTTAGCAAATTCTGACGTTCTGCAAATGGAGATTGAACCTGGCAGCTGAGAAGGCAACAGGAGATTTGTTGTTTGCATTGTTTCTAAAGTATTTGGGGAATCAAGTGGTAATTGTGGTCATAGAAATGCTAAAAACAAATTTTTGGTTCCTTTGTGAGTTGGCAATCAACCTGCAGCACATCTGTGTGACCACGGAAATGTAAGGACTTTTTACAAAGCCACAGCCAAAGCGTGATATTCACATGACTGAAGCAACTGGAAGTCACCTACGTGCTCTGAGGTGTGCCACAACAGCAGATAAGGTACAGCAGCCTGAGCAGCTCACCGGCGTGAGAAAGAGGGAAAGGGGAATTGCTTAGATCACAGCTGACACGGCAGCTGGAAAGGGTGAAAGAGCCAGCAAGTGTTTTTTTCATTCTTTAGGAAAAAAAACCCCAACATATGGAAAAAGTCTTCCGGAAAATAAACCAAATATGTACCTAGATGTGCATACAGAGATACACAGATATATGATGTACATCATTTATATACATACAAAAATAAAACATACAATACGTGCACCCACACCCTAATTATCTGCTATTCTTGTCCAAACTGGCAAAGGCCAAAAGTTCTCCCAGACAACACAGTGACGGAAATTGTCAGCCATGACAAAAATGCTGAGAAAATTGCTTTAGACCGTCATTCAGATACAGCAAATCAGTCCAAATGTTTGAGTTTTTAACTATTCCTCAAGTCAAAAGAAATCAAAAAATGTAAGTCACCTTGTCTCACACCCAGCAAAAAGATGCAAAGCAAAAAGTTTTGCAAAGATCAGTTGAAGACAGTTCAAAATGCTTTTAAATACTGTGGAAATCAGAGAATCCCTAAGTATCAGCTCTACCAAATTTGGCTCTGGTTGCTTTGTGGGTGCCGTTAACTTAAATGAGTATAAAACGGGCATTTTCAGGGGCAAAATCATTTTTGTCATTCCGGTAAGACGGAGGCACAATTCCAGAAAGAGAGAGGCGGTTTTGGAGGATGGTCCGCTAGTGTAACTGAGTAATTTCAGGAAATAACAGTAATGTATGTCAAACAAGTTATAAACATGCTCTCTACAAAGTGACTGGACTATAGCTCCATTGTAATGGTAATTGTAAGCACTGATGCTGTGTAATCGTTAACGCACAGGTTACAAGGCTGGTTCAAAAGGCTGATGTGCCTCTTCGGGGATTCTCCAGGTCTATCTGAGTGCATAAAACACACAAATGGCACAAGTCAGAAGAGCTCACATCCCTCCTCTAAATGGCATCTCCTATGGCACTGCCCCAGATGGCGTATGGAGCTGCATGGACCGTCGGTCCGACCCAGAAGGACATTTCTAATGCCCTGGGGAAGCTGCTTTGTAATAGGCATTTGATACAGTATTAGTTAGTTCATTCCCCCCCATCCCTCCCACCCTGTGCAACTCACCTTTGATGAAAGTTCAAAATAAATTACTTGAGGTATAATTAAGCTTAGAACTGCAGAAGAAACGACGTTTTTGCTTTGCATTGCTTTTTGTCACGGGACGGGGCTCGAGGAAAGCTCTAAGTTGTGGCTGTAGGTTTGTAACGAGCAGCTGTCACAAGGCTGTTCCTAACACGCTGTCACTTAACTGCTGGCCTCAAAAGTGTACTGCTTGCCCTTTTCAAGCATGGTATTTTGCAATATGAAGAGGTAAAAGCGGCTGTGTGTTTTGAGTCACTAACCAAACCACTTCTAACTCCAATAAGGATCGAAATTCAGTGACAGATGACTCCGAACAAGGACTGATCTGAAGGAGGCTATTCATAAAGGAAAGAAAGAAGTGAAAACCTCAGAGAGAGCTCGTTTGAGAGAAAATCTTTGGGGGAAAGGATTGGCAAAGGGGTTCCACCGTTATAATGGCAGGGGGGTGTTAGGGGCTCCTGGTCTGGCTACGGGTGTTCATTGCCGCGGTCTGAGGAAACGCGGCGAGGCTTTGGGAGACCTCGATTTCCCAGGCACAGATTGGTGAAACATGTTCCTCCTCACGGCTGGGCCGGGTAGTTCTGGATACGAACGATTTCTTTAGTTAATGAACCAGCGAAAGTGACGCTACCTCATGCGTATCACACCGGCCCGCTCTGCCCCAGAGCCCCGTCCCTCTCGCAGATTTCACCCCAAACCCCCCCCCATCTACCTCGGCTTTGCCCTTGAAAAGCACAAACCGGTCACGAAAGCCACGGACCAGCCCTCAGCGGCACTGCTGCCCGGGACGCCGTGTCCCCGCCGTGTGTGGAAAGGCGGGACGGGCTGTTCCTCAGCCGCAGCAGGCCGGGGCAGGGCTCCCCTCACAGAGCACCGGGCGGGAACGGGGACGGGGACGACCCGCCAAGGTCGTGTCGCCGGTTCCTCGCCTGGCTCTGCCCGGCCGCGGACGCTTGAAAGAGGCTTTTTCTTCCCCTGGAGCAGCGCCCGGGGAAGGGGGGAGGAAAGGGGAAGGGGCAGGAGAAGAAGGAAGGAAGGAAGGAAGGAAGGAAGGAAGGAGGGAAGGAAGGAGGGGCGGGCGGGGAGAGGCTGGCAGGGCAGGAGCCGGGCGGGGTGCTGGCTCCAACTGGAAAGGAACCGGTCCCAGCCCAGCCGGGAAGGCTGTGGGAGAGCCGGCAGCGCTCGGGGAAAACACACACGGGCTCCGGTCCCGGTCCCGGTCCCAGCAGCCGCCGCCCGCCATGGGCACGGCGCCTCGCGTTAGTCCCTTGGGGCGAGGGGGGTCCGGGCGGGGGGGATCGGGTCTATGTCCCCCCCTCCCCGCCTTGTCACCCGTGGGAGGAGAGGGCTGGGGTGGTGGGGGCTTGTGCGTGGACGGCTGGGGTCGGGGAGGAGGGGGTGAAAGCCCGGAGGTTTTGGGAAGAGGGTGATGCAGAGCCGGTTTTTGTCACCGGGGCTACCCGCTAATTCGGGGTTTGTGGCGTAGGGTGGGTCTGTGAAGACGGGGAAGATGCCAGAAGGGGAGAAAACGAGGCAGTGTAAGCAAGAAGAGGAGCACCGGCAGAAAGAAGAGGAGCGGGAGGGTCTCATCGAGTTCTACGGTTCCTACCAGGAGCTGTTCCAGTTCTTCTGCAGCAACACGACCATCCACGGGGCTATCCGCCTGGTGTGCTCCAAAAAGAATAAGATGAAGACAGCCTTCTGGTCCGTTCTCTTCTTTCTCACCTTCGGCTTAATGTACTGGCAGTTTGGGATCCTCTACAGGGAGTACTTCAGCTACCCTGTCAACCTCAACCTTAACCTTAACTCCGACAGGCTGACTTTCCCAGCCGTGACGCTGTGCACCCTCAATCCATACAGGTAAGAAATAGACTCCCAGAGCTGTCGACTGCCTTGACTTTTGCGGGTGTAGGATAAAAGCAGGTACTCTTGTTCTCCTCATGGTCCTTGACCTTCTGTAGCAGTGCCGGTGGAAAGGACACTTTTACAGGCCTTTGCTGCTGCAGGGCATTCACAGTAAGGCACCTTAGTTTAGGCAGCTCTGCTTGGTGGTGTATGTTAGCAGGCTGCACTGTAAACTGCCGCAGGGCAAAAGCAGATGCGTTTACTTCTCTCCTACAAGGATGGTAGCCTCCGGCAAGGGGCTGGATTTGCAGCTGGCAGCAGGAATGTCCTGAATCACCCCAGCAAACTTTGCCGCATGTCTTATTCAGAGCTGTTTATGTGCATCCAGCCCTAAACCTGCAGGCTCTTCTCTCCTCCCTGTATAGATACAGTGCCATCCGGAAGAAGCTGGATGAGCTGGACCAAATCACGCATCAGACACTGCTAGACCTTTATGACTACAACATGTCTCTGGCACGAAGTGACTGGTCCACGCTGTCCACACGAAAGCGTAGCTCAAGGAGCCTGCTCCATCATGTCCAGCGCCATCCGCTGCGAAGGCAGAAGCGGGATAACTTAGTCAACTTGCCAGAGAACAGTCCCTCAGTGGACAAGAACGACTGGAAAATTGGGTTTGTTCTGGTGAGATCCCTAGATATCCTGTGTCCTACCGGCTCTGGTCTCTGCCAAGCTATTTCTGTCTTGTTAGACCCTTGGCCATGCCTTTCCCTATGTAGAAGTCTGATTAATCTGCACTGGCTTTTGCTAATGACAGATAAAGGTAGAGCTGAATCCTTTGCCCAATGCAATCCCGCTCCCCAAGTCCTGTCCCTGTCCACGTGGGCCCCAGACTTGTCCATGTCAGTGCCCATCTTTTCCTAGGTAGAGTAGGGAAACCTTGTCCTTCCTGAAGGCTACATCAGCCTTGCAGTTGCCTTTGGAGAGCCATTTATTAACATCAGCCACAGTTTTGCCCAATAACAGCGAAGGGGAAAGTATTGGATGGCAGTGGGCCGTGTGAAATGTGGTCACATTTGCTCCTAGGTAGCAGCTTCTTTGCCCTAGGGTATCTGTGTTAGCATTTAAAAAGGTGCTGAAGGACTGAAGCTAATCGCTTGCCAGTTAACTGGAGTTCCCACAGGATCACAAATGTCTTTCTGGACACACCCTGAAGGAAGGGCTCCCCACACAGGAATTTAAAGTTGCTGGTTTTATACCACCACATAGAATTTATGTGCCGCAGATCACCCTGCACACCTCACTGTGACTTGCTGCCTCCTGGGTTTTACTTAGCCGTGCTCATTCACCTGGTGTTTCCCTTCCACCGAGGAGCTGCCCTGGGTTTGCTTTTCCCCATCCTGCTGATCAACTTTTAGTCGAGCGCAGGAGCCCTGCGGAGCTCTTCCACTCCCTCGGGTTCATCTCCTGCCCGTGCTGAGGGAGCACAGCTAATGCACAGGCACAGCCTTGCCTCCTGGACAAGACTTCTGTGACACGGCTGGTTTTCTCCTTCTCTTCTTAACAGTGCAGTGAAAACAACAAGGACTGTTTCCATCAGGCGTACTCCTCAGGGGTGGATGCCGTGCGGGAGTGGTACAGCTTTCACTATATCAATATCCTGGCGCAGATGCCTGATGCGAAAGCCCTGGATGAGTCTGACTTTGAGAATTTCATCTATGCTTGCCGCTTCAATGAAGCAACATGTGACAAGGCGTAAGTGGTGGAAAGAGCCCACCAAATCTTCCTGAAAACACCCCTATTTTGTGTTTGGGTCCGAGGGGAATCAAGAAACCCACATTAGAGAACCTCTTTCCCAAGGTGGGATCATGCCTTGTTCAGTTCCTGTTGTCTCAAATGATGTTTCTTGAGTCTTTCCTGTGGGTCGTGCTCACCAGGGTCACAGTTTCTGTGACCTGAAACTGGACCTTGGAGGATGGGTTTGCCTTTTCCTGCGTTTCACACAAATGAAATAGTAATACTGGTACAAACCCCAGAGTGAGTACAGATGTACAGTGTAGAAGTCTCTTTATTCTACTCTCTACAGTGGTAAAGTGGTACATATCAGCCCATGTACAGGAGGAGAAGAGAGAGTTGTTACAAAAAGACAGTAAAAAAATATCCCACTTCTCTCCTGCCATCATTGGTCAAAAAGCCCCAAAGAGGTAGTGGAATGAAACCCATCAGCATGGGAGGAGGAGGGGTAGGATGAGCAAAGAGTTTTGTCAATATTAGGAAGATTATACAGTAATTGCTAGTACTGCTAAAACCCATTTGGGCTCTCAAGAGTTAGCAGTATGAAAAACCTGGTGTAAAAACCTGTCCAGGTCCAGGATATTTTTTACAGCACATTTTAATTGCTTCTCCCTGTTCAGGCAAGTTTACATAACAAATACTGCCCATCTGCTGTAAGCCCCTCTCCCTGCAGGTGGAAAACAGAGTTGTTCCTTTCAGAAAGCCCTTCCCCTTGGTCTCGCAGTCCTTCTCACCCTGTGTGAATGTTTCTGTTCCCCTCTCAGGAATTACACCCACTTCCACCATCCCTTGTACGGGAACTGCTATACTTTTAACGACAACAGCAGCAGCCTGTGGACATCCTCGCTGCCTGGGATCAATAATGGTGGGTGAGAGGCACTCATTGGTGAGTAAGAACAGCTCAGCTCTGTTTTCCCCAGGAGTTACAGGCATCATCCTGCTGTGCTTAACGCTGGTGGTGGCAGGCTGCAGCCCTGCTCTGTCTCGCCCAAGCTCTGTTTTCACTCGTGTGGAGCTGGCTGTCTCATGGACATGGCTGTCCCTCGCTGCTGCCCCACTGAACTCTCTCTACCCCATCAGTGCCTGATCCTTATGTTCGTTGCTCCCTCTGGACCCGTGCTGGCCCTTCCTGAAGTCCCCTGTTGAGCTGTAGTGCTGTGCTCCAGAGAGCCTGGTTTTCACCTCCTCCTTCCCCATTTTCCTGTTTCCAGCCAGAACCTGTTTGTGTTCCCAAACCCCCTGAAACCTCTCTAGGCACAAACTTGAGGCTTTTCTTCCATCCGGCTCCGAGTCTTTCAATGAAATCTCTCTCAATTCCCAGTTCTGCTTTTTCTAAGCCACAGTAAAGAAATCCAGTTTTCTCTGGCCTCTCCCGGAGCCTCCAGCTTTGGCTCTGGCCTCTCTCCAGCCACCCTCCACTGCTTCCCAGCTTTGGTGCAGCCCTGGTTGATGTTTCTCTTCCTTCATTTCTTACGGACTCACTTCTAACCATTCTGCTCTCTCTCCTCTCCCGCACGACGGCCGGCCGTGACCTCCCTTGCTCTCTGACATTTCCTCAGGTCTCTCTCTGGTGGTGCGCACCGAACAGAATGATTTCATCCCTCTGTTGTCCACGGTAACGGGAGCCAGGGTCATGGTCCATGATCAGAATGAGCCAGCCTTCATGGATGATGGGGGTTTCAACGTGCGTCCGGGTATCGAGACCTCCATCAGCATGAGAAAGGTGAGGAAGCAGCAGGGGTAAGAGCTGTGGACGTGAGGTTATGGGGGAGCTTTACCTTGGTGGATAGATACAGATGGGTTGTCATGGGCCTAGTATGTATTTAAGGGAAGGGATTAATCACATGGAGTGGAGGGAGGGGAAGAAGAGCAGCTTACTGGACTAGACGAGAAGCATTTGGCTGCAATTTATCAGTGAACCATGAAATGGAGGAAAGCAGGGGGAGCTGGCATCCTGAGGAAAGCATAAAAAGCAGATACTGATGGACAAGAAGCCTGTGGCTGGGAAGCGTAGAAAGAGAACAGCAAAGAGCCAGTCGTTCTGAGTAATGACTGTTCAATATTCTAGGAGATGACTGTGCGTCTTGGGGGCAGTTACAGTGATTGCACAGAGGATGGCAGTGATGTGCCAGTGCAAAATCTGTACTCATCCCGCTACACCGAACAGGTAACTCATTATCACTGGTCCTGTGCCAGCTTGTTTCCCTACTTTCCTGAAACGCTTCAGTCCCCTAACAGCCATGCTTGTCTGTGGACTCTGTTAATAGTATGATGTGATACAGGCTGCAGTGGGTTTGGTTCCCTTGTTCACCCTTTTCCACCTCATATGCTTCCCAGGTCTGCATTCGCTCCTGCTTTCAGCTCAACATGGTAGAGCGCTGTGGCTGTGCGTATTACTTCTATCCCTTACCCGCTGGAGCAGAGTACTGTGACTACACAAAGCACGTAGCCTGGGGTAAGTGGACAGGAGGAATAGTAAAGCTCATGCCCACCTCAACCTGTTTGGTCCACCTCATGTCCCATTACATCTCCTCATTGTCTTCAGTGACCTTCCTGGTGAGGGACATCCAAAAGACACTCTTGTCTTGGATGGCTAGTCCCTCTGAGCTTGTGGAAGGAAATCTCCCCTCGATTCCCCTCGCTGTCGCCCGTCACCCTTTGTATACAGATACTGTGAGCTTACCTGGATTTACTTTCTCTGCTGCTCAGGCTACTGCTATTACAAACTCCTGGCTGAATTCAAAGCTGATGTGCTGGGCTGTTTCCACAAATGTCGGAAACCTTGCAAGTAAGTTTGATTGTCAGGCAGACTGGAAACTCTTTATTCCTAGAGGTGTTGGAAAGCATTCGCTGACCAGGGCAAATGCTTGAGTCAATAGCTGAGCTGCAACCTGAAATGATGTTTCTCCCATCAGGAAGCCGAAATGGCTGAGGAGCATCAGTGTCGGCTTGGGGGTGAGCTCCCAAGGACTGTGCAGAAGCTCAGTGGGAAGTGGGCAGAACTTCAGCATGGGAGGGAGTTTCCAGGTGTGCCTGGGGATTGAGAGACCTGGCCTTGTGGCTCCTACAGCTTCAACAGCTAACACGGCCTCTTGTCTTCCAGAATGACAGAATACCAGCTGTCAGCTGGATACTCCCGCTGGCCTTCTGCTGTCTCAGAGGTAAGGAGAGGGTATCCTGGCTCCCTAGCGCTGCTCTCACCTCCCATTTAGTCCTTCCTCAACTGGTACTAAACCTACAGGAGGTGACTGTGATCATGTAACGCAATTTATTGCACTTTCATTTCAGGACTGGGTTTTTTACATGCTTTCACAACAGAACAAATACAATATCACATCGAAGAGGTGAGAACCCCTCAACAGAAGTTGCATCCAAACCAGAAACCATCCCAGTGGAGTGTGTGTGTTGGGGGGGTCAGAGTTGAGATTAAATCACGGATGGGAAGAGATTAGGCATGGGACCTGTGGACAAGGCCAGTGGATTTGAGTCACAGTAGAGATAAACTGAGACTTCAACAAGGACTGGGAATCCAAGTGAAGAATCTGAAAAGGATCAGGTGCTAGTATGAAAATAGTAAGCCCCAGGCAGCTGCTGTATGGTCTGGAGTCAGGGTAAGGGCTCGTGGAAGAGTGGGAAGGAGAGCCACGCAGGAGCTGGTACTTAGCCAGTGAAGGATGGCACAAACATTGGGTTTCACAGTACCATCTCAGAAGTGCACTGTGAGTACCAAAGACTGTATTTAGTGCAGAATGAGGGAACAGCAGAGATGGGGAAAAGCCTCTGGCTGGTATATGTGGGAGGACAGGAGGGCAGAAGGGGACAGAGAAGACAATTACGCTTGGTGAAGAAATGCAGGGATTGCAGATTTGGGATTGCTGAGCCCCATCTTTCATTTACAGGAACGGAGTTGCCAAAGTGAATATCTTCTTTGAGGAGTGGAACTACAAGACCAATGGGGAGTCTCCTGCCTTCACGGTACACACTTTACTGCCACGTCCTCTCTAGTCACCCATTCCCCCACGATGTCCCTCCATACTGGCAGGTGTTTGTTCCAGCAGCATTGCTGGATATCGAGTCTCTTTTCCTGTGGCAGGGTGGGAAAAATTCTCCAGCACCGCGGTGGCACTGCTAGTGGGAGCAGGCAGGGAAGCAAAAGGCTCAAACGAGGGCTGTCCTCACTGCCCTTTCTCCATCTCTTGCAGGTAGTGACTCTGCTGTCCCAGCTTGGGAACCAGTGGAGTCTCTGGTTCGGATCCTCTGTCCTGTCTGTGATGGAGCTTGCAGAGCTGATTCTGGATTTCATCGCCATCACCTTTATCTTGGCCTTACGCTGGTTCCGTTCTCGGCAGCAGCTCTCTCCACCGCAACCTCCTCCAAACAGTCACGATAACACTGCTTTCCAAGATGAGGCACCAGGTCTCAGTGCTCCACACCGCTTCACCGTTGAGGCTGTAGTGACCATGCTGCCATCCTACAACAGCCTGGAACCACGTGGGCCGAGCAGGGATGGTGAGATGGGACACGAGTGAGGCAGTGGCTTATTCCACAGTTCGGATGGGTGGCAGTTGGAGCAGAGGCTGCACACTTTGTCTGTGGGACCTGCATTTCCTTCTTTCTGGGGTGCTCTACCTGGACCATAGCAGAAGACTGCACTGTGGTTGGCCTGGGTTCATTGCTTTTACTACTATAGGTGAATTCTTCAGTCTCATAAAATATTATCGCTCTGGGGATCCCCAGGGATGAGAGTTGATCTAGTGTATGTATGGGGGAGATGTCCACTTGGTTTCCTTACACTCCTTGCGTGTGCACACCTACATGTGCATGCATGCTTTCTTTTCCCTGCAACAAGGATGCTGCCACAGTTCTGGTCTGTTGTTAATTAAAGAGGTTTGGCAGGCGTGACTGGCCTCCTCTGTGGTACGACAAGGGACAGGAACGTAGTCTCTGGGGTACAAGTCTCTCAACAGGCTGAGCTTTGTTAAGCTTTCCTTAAGGTTGGAAACTGGTTGCTCTTTTCCTAGTTCTTAATGTCCAGCTCTGATCCCAAGACCAAGCCACCCACCCTCTCCTCTCCCTGAGGAGAGGCTACTTGTATAGCCCTGAGAGATTACAGCCACTGACATAATCTCCATCTATATTACACACAATACTCCAGGGAGGTGGTCGATGCTTGCTGCCACTCTCAGGTCAGGACAAAACACCCCTGGCAGAATGAGGTCTCCCTTTTCAAGCTGCCTATGTGGCACTGGTAGATCTTAGCTGTACAGTAGTCTCCTTCCTTGTGATATACTGTACACACATACGTTCAGCCATTTGACCGTTTGCTAGAGTGTTGGGGATAAACTGATCCCTGCGTAGGAGCTATGGAAACTAAGTGGCTATGCACACCCTCAAAAACATCCCAAACAGTATCTCTTGCAGGATCTCATGGCAGGAAAGAGGATCAGAATAGCACAGGTCACACAGTGCCTGCTCTGCTCCACTCTTCTCTGGCTCACCCACAGAGGCTCTGCTGAGGATTGTGAAGCACAGAAGTGCTGCAGGCTTTAATCTAAGATCCTTTCAGGGAAAGCTTTAGCCTATTGGAATGGACCACATAAGCAATCAAGGCCAGGACAATGATGGTCCTCTTCCCAGGAACGAATTTGGGGGTCTTTGCGTGAAAGCACACATCTTATTTCTTGCAGTAAGCTTGCCATACTGTTTTTTACAAATACTCAGACCTCTGCTGCAATGGTATTTACACAGCACTTTATGGGGTATCAAGAGAGCAAGGGTGCTGTCCTTAACAAACAGGATTATCCACTTGACCGGACACAAACACAGATACCGGAATTTAAGCATATCGTTTAGGCAAATAGCTGTGGTACTATGTACCCAATCACACTGGAAACAACCTCTTCTGAATTTAAAAACTAGTTAATCATAACAAAAGAAAAACTTCAAATATTTTAAAAATTAAGGTAGATGCACTGCCCTTGGGAAGATGGAGGATTTTACTGCAGTATATAAACTGTTGCCCAATTCTTCCCTTTGAGATGCTAAACATATGCTTGTTGTACTGCTTTTGCCTCAGTTACCTAAATGCACTTTTCACTTCCCAGCAGAGAGTGATTTTCTTCCTCCTCACAGACATGAACGCTGTATTCTTTATTACACAAATATTCATGGTTTTTCAAACTTTACCCCAGTGCTCAGCTGATGACCCTTGTTTGAAAGTGAAGATGATGTCTCTGCTGGGAATAGGAGTGAGCGATTCAGGGGGTGTCCTTCAGCAAGGGGAGCAGCCCAGCAGGAGGGAAAGCCCTGCAACCACAGGCACTTAGAGCTGTGGGAACATGTATTCCCGCTGGGAGGCTCCCAGTGGAAAAAATCAGGACCCCTACAAACAAGAAAAAAAAAAATCCACTTTCTGTGTTTATGGGAGATTCTTAAGTGAAGTAAAAACCTGACACTGGACACAAAGGTGTTTGCTTCACAAAACCACCTCCAAATCAAGAAAGAAGAAAGAGCAGGTTCAACTTCTAAAACAGTCTCCGTATATCATAAATGTACGATGATTCATATGGTGAGCATGATCTTTCCTGAATATCCAAAGAGTAAGACACGATTCCTCACATCACATGGAACCTTGTGATAACCATAAAATTGATGTGACCCACTGCATCACACGTAGTTAAGTGGGTAATTAAAGGAAGATTAATCAGATGCATAACTACTTGAAACATTAAATTCTCTTCAACATCATAAAGAAATATAGCTGTAGAAGGTGGTGATGTATTCCCTAGGGGAAGCTTGCACCATATTATCTCTCTCTTCTGTAAAAGTGTTAAAATGCAAAAAAAAAATTAGCTTTGACTGATGAACTCAAAAGTAATGGCCCCATTCTGGGTAGCTGTAAATCCAGAGTTAAAAGCCTGTACAAACATGAAGCTGTTATACTAGCCGATAAATAGATTAGCCCTCCCTGTCCTGAGGATCAGGGCAAAAATTGCCATCTTGGGAGAAATCAGGTGATCCTCCCAGGAACATCCCTACACTTCTTGTAGGCTGACAAGACCGCAAATTATCAGCTCAACAGATGTATAGTGAGCTTGGTCTGGCTGAAAACAAGAGGTGAGTCCAGCAGTGCTGGAGAGAGAGTGCAGAAAATGGAGTATTTCACTGACAATGTGAAATATTAGAGAAAAGGGAAGGAAGTGTGCATTTAGAGTGATCTGTAGGTCAGCAAAAGGCAAATTAAAGATCTAAGCTGGGGAGAAGGAGAAAGCTGAGGGGATGTAAATGCTCCGTGGTCATAGGTATGTTAGAGGCATAGCGCAGTTATTTGGAGGACATGGAAAACATGCAAGGAGCAACTGTAGGTCACAGGACACTGAAGAAAAGCAAGTTGTGTCTTTTTGGACTGTGAGCATCTGTCATGCAGGGAGAAGGCAGAGAAGTAGGAGTACAAGTGCTCGAAGGGGGAAGGGAAGTGCAGGAGCTAAAAAATAATTTTGTGGGCAAGTTGGAGTATTAGAGTGGTTTGTTTTGCAGGAGTAAGCAGCACAGAAGTGGGTAGTTCCACATGCTTAAGGAGAAGAATGAGGATGAGAAAAAGGAAGGGGTTTACAATGGGGAAATTACAGAGGAAGAAGAGGGATGAGTGTCTAGGAGCTTAAAAACATTAGCAGAGGATTTGTGGAAGTCTTTAGTACTGCTGAAATACAAGGAAAAAGAGGTGAGCTCTTTTGGGATGTGGAACAGCCCGCAGAGACAGGCTACAAAGGGCCCCAGTGTCCGTGGGACCGCAGTGGTGGCAGACATCTGCAAGTTGATAGAGGGTTAAGAGCATTTGGAAGTCCATGTGCTAGCAGAGAAAAGGGATACAGCCAGCCTGGAAAATACAGGGACACTGAAGTTTGAGGGCTCCAACTGAGATATGATGAATTTGGAGGCTCTGAGAACCTCTACAGAAATTTGGAGTGGAGTGGGACTGGGGGAATGGAAAGAAGTATTGGAAGAAAGGAAAGAATGGGCCAGCCCCTCCAGGAAGGAGAAAAACTACAGAAAGCTAAGCAAGGATGGTTGAGAAGGCAGGGAACACAAGGACAGAGAGCCATGGGCAGGCATACCCTGCTATCTGCTGAAAACTTGTTCCTTAAGAGTGTGACAGTCACAATTTGACAGATACCAAGACTTTTTTTTTTTCCCCATAAGAATTAAGGTAATAGAGGAAATGCACAGAAGTACAACATAAAAGTGTCTACAGAAGCTAGAAAAAACGAGAAAACTACCACTTCAGAAAATAAGCAATACATCCACAAGAAAAAAACTCTGCTTGCTAGAGTGCTTAGAGAAGCTGGACAGATAGGTGCAAGGTTTGTCTGCACAGACTGAGGTCAAACCTAGAAAGAATTTGAGGAAAGAGTTCCCAGGCTCTTGGCACAGGTTCAGTAAAATCTAAGGAGTGGAGATGCGCTACATCAAGAAATGAGAAGGGCAGCAGTGCTGCTAGTGAAAGGACAGAGGGGAACCACAGAGATCAGGAACACGCTGGAGTGGTGGCTGTGTTCAGTCTTGTAGTTCTTTATACTTACCAACGTGCAATATTTAAAGGGGTCTTGTGAGCACAAGAGAGGAAAGCACCTTCAGCTTCCAAGTACATGTTTAAAGGCAATGAACTAAAAAAAAAGCTTACTATCTGGAGATTGTGGCAAATTTATTAAAAAAATAGTATAAGGGCTTTTGGAAAAGAAGCGTGGCAGGAGAGAACATGAAAAGAAAGAGTCATTTTGGCCTCTGCAAGAATCAGTTAGTGGGTCTACATGCTGAAGGAAAGGATGTTATGGGGCTGTTTGTATTGGAAACCTGGGGAGCAAAATAAGGGTGTTCCAAGTAACTCTATCTCTGACAAAAAAATAGCACAAAGATTATCAGAAGTATGGAGGCTGAAGTGCAACTTTATTTTGGCCTGCAAACGGGAGAAGTTTTGTGAAGGGACCCAGTTACTTCTTCCAAGAGGAAGCATCACAGGTAACCTGGAAGAAACACTGGGCTGAACTCAGGTATCCAAGAGACACCGCTGAGTTGCCTATTTTGTAAAATATATATCCTTACCTCGTACATCTCTCAGAGAGTAATTATTTGCTCAGAGGTCAAACGAAGATAAAACCTCTGTACTTCCTCACTATTGCCTCTCTTCGCCAAGTTAAGGCTTCCAACCCCAGTGGATATGTCAGAGCAGAGACCTCCGTCACTTCACAGGGAAGCTAGGTCCCTTAAACAAGTGTTGATGCTGCATTCCTACTCTGAAGAAAAATCTTGTCTTCCCCACTGTCATTCAGTTACTCTCCAGCTGAGACAAGAAAACAACCCCCCCCACCACTGATGAGAGCATGCAGCCTACTTTGATCAGTGCATAGAAACCTCAGGGAAGGTCAGAGCAAGGCCTAGGGCATCTAGAAACGTGAAGGTTTAAGACATATCCGTTTAAGAGCAGTATACTTGAGGCTTTTCCTCCCCCACCAAATCCGAAGGTGTCAGGATGAAGCAGCTGCTATGGGAGCTGCATGCATAAAGGCAGAGCTTGGATTTCTAACTAGACGTATGAAGAACTACTCTGCCAAAACCTTGGCCTTGCTTTTAGTGCACATTTAAAACCATGTTTTGTCCAGGATAGCAGACTCTGCAGGAGCAGCAGAGGTGCCGACGCTCACCTTAGCTCACTCAGAAGATGAGTTCCCAGCAGAGCATGGTACTTTAAATACCTACCGGAAGATTTACGGTTAGACATGCAACTCTGCAAACATGCACAACATTGACTCATGAGTTGGGCACAACCCTGGGGCAACTCTCAGCAGCATCTTCAGCCCCAGTTCTGTGCTCCAGAGCAGCTGGCCAGCTTTGGAAAGCGAGCATTCAAGTCCCTACATTTGGCTAGTGACCTGCGAGACTGTGTAGTCAACACTCTGGAAACACATCTGTTCCAAGAAAAAGTTTTTCCTATCCCCCTACATGAACAAAGCTGGGAACTAATAGGAAGACAACACACAACTTGGCAGGAATTGTAGCATGACTGGTTCATTCAGGTTGCACAGGCCTGATGTGTGCTGAAGTTTAGACCGTATGTGCTGCTTTAATCCACCAGCCAGTCCAGGCACCCTCCTTTCCCAGGAAGGCTTTCATCTTTCAAAGAATTAGCCTGGCTGCACTGCTCCAAATCCACCATTGACCACACATTGTTCTGGCACGATTTTGATGATGTTTAAGACCGGGCAAAGACTGATCGTAAGGGAACCACAAGCCACAGGGAGTACTGCTTTACAACCTGAAGTTTGGAACAGCAGGGGCAAATAAGGGCACAAGTACCTCATTTTAAAATAAGTCCACACTGGACAAAGCTCTGTCATTTCTTTTTAATGAGTTTCAAGTGTACA
This sequence comes from Harpia harpyja, assembly GCF_026419915.1. Taxonomy (NCBI): domain Eukaryota; kingdom Metazoa; phylum Chordata; class Aves; order Accipitriformes; family Accipitridae; genus Harpia; species Harpia harpyja. The sequence goes on from NC_068947.1 coordinate 51,784,042, forward strand.
GTGAAGCAAAACAAGGGGGCACTTACCTTTATTCCAGCCATGCTCCAAGATATGCTGTGAGCTACTCTTGGAGGTCTTTATCTGGATCCTGAACGTATGTGCCAACACCAATGGAGAATTGCTTTCTGGTCTTAAGGATCCTAGGATAGGTTATTGAAACCCAAAGGCAGCACAGCCTGAGGAACTAGAGCTACCAGTAACACACCCTCCGATGCAGGGGACTACCTCCTCATGCATTACACAGCGGGTAGACATTTGGTGGCTGGAGGTAAGAGTTGGCTTGGGCAGCCTCTTCCAGAGCTGCTGGTTCATACTTCGTGTTACAGACTTACCAGAGTCAGTCCAGCACACGGTTCCAGTACAACTGGAACTACCATCATTGCAATGGAAAACCAGCCACTGCTTTGAGGGCCAGAACTTCAGGTGTGTGTATAGTATGGAAGTGACAAAAAAAAAAAAAAAAAAAAAAAAAAAAAAGATGTTCCAAAACCAGTTTGGTATCCCAACCCCTCCCCACCCACTGACAGACCAGACAGACTCAGTAAGGTGGCGAATTATGTTTCTTAGAGACCATTAAAAGTACATGAGCTGATTAGTATAACATGCCAGAGGAGATTACAGTTGTGTTTATAGAGGAAGGAAATAAACTGCACGTGCGTGAGTGGCTGTAATGCTGTGGACAGCAGAGTCCCTTGCTTTTACTCAGAGGGCCTTGGTGATTTTTTTTTTTTTTTTGCCCATGCATAGAGACACAAGGGAGGGGAAAGGGAGCAGAAGAGGCAACATACAACATTTAAGAGAAAGAAATGGAAGAGACAGCCTAGGGGGACCTCAGCCCCCAAAGGAACAGGAAGAATGTGGCACCAAAGGCTTGTTTAGAAGAGTTCAAGAGAATTGCTGGTCTGTGGGCCTCAAGCTTGTATGCCCACCCCCTAAAATGATAGCAGTAAGTAGTACAAGCAGGCCCTGGCTCCTCTTCAGTAGATGCACTTCTGACCATCCATCACATCTGTTCCACAGGGAATTATTAGGGAAGTGCTCAGGCGACGAGGGCTGCTTCACTCCAGATCTTCACCTCTGCCCTCACCCAAGGTGGAGAGGGATGGAATTGCAGGGAGATGAACTCAGTGCAAATGAAATGCTGGGGCATGGAAGTGAGCATGCAAAACCTAGCCCCTTCCCAGATGCCCAGTGAGGAGGAAAGGGGCTTCCCCAGCACACCCAGTGAAACCAAAAGCATCTGCCCTTCCCATCTTTGCTACTTCACTCCCACCTGGGAACTCCAGTGATGTTCTCCCCTGCCTCCCCATATCCCCTTAAGCCTAAGCAGATGCCAGTGTATTCTAGAACCGAGGCAGAGCTTCCTAAACTAAAGGAGTTCCCTCTTCCCACTCTAGATGACAGGCTACAGCTCAGCTTGTAAAAAAGAAAAAAAAAAACAACAAAAAACACTAAACAAACGACAAGATGCACATTCCTCAGAAGACTGCAGAAACCGAGGAACAGGGCAGCTCACTTAACCCCAGGTTTGACAACACATTCAAGCAATTCACAGCTCTTGTTATTTTTCATGGAGGAGAACAAGGGAATTGCTTACAGAAAGCCGCAGCATTCCACACTGCAAGTTTACTTCCAGCAGAGACCACCTTGGATCTAAATTCAAGAGAACCCATAGCAAGTAGGAAGATTTCAGTTTGATAGGCAAGATTTCTAGAGATCTAAGCTGCCAAACTGGGACATCTGATGTCACTTTGCAATACCCGTGCCAAGGGCAGCATTTTCCTTTGAATCCCCTAGCTAGCCATTCCAAGTATTTTCTAACTCCCGCTGAAAGTTCAGGCTTTGTGGCAGCAGAAACAGAACAGGTATTCTTAATCAGAAAGCTGTGTGGCTCATTCAGTCTCATCAGGAATACCTCCAGTCTCCTTCACAACTCCATCTATGTAGTGCATTTCCTTTGACATTCAACCCAGTAACACAAAAGCAAAACACCCATTCCCATTCTGCCACTACCCCAAAGTCTTCCAGAAAGCTACAAGACAGTAGAAAGCCACAGGGTCCTGGCTTGTGTCTGCACAGATGAAAGGAATATCTGACACCCCCCACCAGACTCCTTACTGTTGTTCTTTTGTTCCTTCTGGCAGGAGATTTTACTCCCACACGTGCCTTTTAGATAGTAAAAAAACCCTCCTTTCACTTAAGTGTTTAGTCTGTTGCACTTGACTGAGGTAATCATGTAGGCTCTCCTTTATAATAACTGAAATGGCCACGTTCGGACAGCAAGTCATCTGAGAATAAGGACAGGCAGAATAAATCATTTAAGTGCTCATCTCTCCATGGCTAGAGAAATCTACATCACTACATCTAGCTCAGTCAGATGGCTCACAGTCACTGACCAACACAAACTAGCCTTTATTTCAGAAGCTCAACGAAAAGCTTAAGTCATGCTGCCACTCTTTTTAGGCAGAACACTAAAGAATCTCACATGCGGAAGTCCTTCATCCCCAAAGGCACTGCGTTAAGGCATTCTTATTTTGCTAGAGTCCATACAGGCACTATTTGAGAAGCTCACACCCAAAAATAAACCACATAAATTCCCTGCAGAAGAGCAGCAGCAATAGCTACCCACTCCTCCTCTACTTCCCTCTCCTCAAAACTCAGATGACCCTCCCTAAAGCTGCAGCAGCTGTTGAAGAGTCTAACCATGTTCAGTAGAGCGCTTCAGAGTCCTATACAGAAGACAAATCAAAACCAATAAAGAAATCAATGAACAAGCTAGGTGGAAGGGAAGGGAAGGAAAGATTCAGGGACAAGAAGAGACAGGCAAGGTGACAGGGGACAGTAGGTTGCAGACTGAAGGAGCCACATTCAAGTAAAAAAGTAGACTGGAGACAAAGCAATAGGGGAAAAAAAGGAAAGAACAGAAGGGCAAGTTACACCAAAGGTGCCCCCCGAGACCTCCAAATCGCCCACCAGGGAAGGGACTTGCCAACCCACCCGCTCCAGGGCAAATGCCCCTCATACTTACGGGTTTACCTGACCTGGCAGAGAGAATTTCCCATCTCTACAATGATGGCCACCCCCAATTCTTTCTGTTACTATGTAAAGCATACCATTGCCACAATAAGCGTGGGAGTTCCAGCACCCCCACCTCCCTTCCCCAAGGACTGAAGTTAACACTTATGCAATCAAGACCCTCCAGATCTCAAACCAAAAAGTTTAAAGTACTCTAGAGTTGGTGCTTCTCCACTTTTGATCCTGGGCATTTTGGTACTTACTTACAATCACCACCACCACAATGGCACCAATCACTCCCATCATGATCATCATCTGGAGAGAGAGATTGGCAAAGAGTAATACTCAGAACAGATTGACAAGTTCACATATTCCCTGACAGCCAGGGAACATAAGCCAGACCCTGAAGGTAGGACAGCCAAGGCCTCAAAGTCTTTCCACAGTGAAAGAATCCTAAGCATTTGAAATTGTTATTAAGCCCCAACTATCCTCTCAAAGCCCTGCAGGAGACGACCAGCCCAATTTCCTTCTGATGAAGGAGGTCAGGGCACTAGGAAACTCACCTTGCAGTTCTTCCACCAGTACTTCCTTTTGAGTTTTGCTGCGCTACTTTCAAATTGTGAGGCACCGGCCTGAAGTGCATCTGCCCGGTCATCTAGCTTTGACAGTTCCTCGTCTCGTTGCAGCACCTTGTCTACATTTACACACATTATATCAACCACCTGCAGAAGGAAGAATAGTAGCAGCAGTTGTATTGGCAAACAGAGTTGAAAAAGTAAGAGGAGTAACTTGGCCAATAACTAACACTGAGATACTAACAAGTGAAAGCTCTAAACAAGGAAAAAGGGTCAGGATAAGAAACAGTTTTCAAGTCATTGCCTACTTTAAAGTGGGGGGAAAAAACCCTAGACCCCATGTTAAAGTATCAGTTCAACTACACTTAAACCAGGTCCTTGGCACCACATTCTCATCACCCGTCTTTAAAAGCTCTCAAATCCAGCAAGTCTAAGTCACTCCCTTCATGAGAGTAATCATATGCTCACTCCCCAGTAACTGCAAAAATAAGTTAGAGCTACATGTTGCTGCCCCAGTGAGGCATAAAAGCGTTACTGCATGTCAGCAGCCACGCCCACAGACACTGACCCTGGAAAGTCAGACAAGATTCCCCCCACATCACACACTGAGTCTGCACACAGACTGTTCCCTTGAAGCAGCAGGCAGGGATTAAGATCCAGCTGTTCTGGATGCTGTATAGCTTTATTTCCGTAACAGATGCACGCTAGGAGGTACCAAAAATCTAACAGGCCCGCTCCTTAGAAATCCTATCTGGAATTAAGCAGCTTTTAAACATAAAGCAATCTCTCCTCCAGCCTCTTTATAGATCTGCCATCACCTTTTGAGTATGAATGCGTTTCTGGCATTGGCATGACAAGAGCATCCACCCCCTCAGCAACAGGCGCCTGTCAAGAACATCGCTGCTGCAGAGCGGTAGGAAAAAAAGAGCGCAGGCAGCCTACGGGAAGCCAGCACGGCTGGCAGGGTTACCAACCTCCTTCATTTGGGCCTGCGTCTGCTGCAGCCGACGGTTACTGCTCAGATTGGTGGCTTGTCCGGAGGGGGCCCCACCAGGGGCTCCCCCTTCGGGGGCGCCGGGAGCAGGTTGCTGAGCTGGATCAGACCTAAGGAAAGACAGAGATGGGTAAAGAGAAAAACCCAGACACTCAAGAGAAAGGACCCCCCACACGCACACTCCCCAAAAATCCACCTGAACCCCAGTACCCCCAGGGCTGGGGCAGTGCTGGCTGTTGCCCCGATGGCCTGCACCCTTCCTAGACCCCCCCACACACCGGACAGGGATGGGGCGAGCGGAGGGGAGAGCCCGGAGCAAGAGCAGGCCCAGGAGGGCAGCGGGGGAAGGCCAGCCCCGGGCGGGGGGGGGGTGGGCGGTGCCCGGCGCTGCAGCCTCCCGGGAGCCGGGAAGGGGACCCGCAGCGTGCCACAAGCACCGGGACGAGGCTCACGCTAACGGGGAGACACAGCGCGGGGGGGGGCACGACGGGGACACGGCAGCCCCCGGACGGCTGGGCGCAGCGGTGGCCGCCGGCCAAGTTGACAGCGGCAATGCGCCACTCGGACCTCACCGGCCAGGACGCGGGGGTCGTCTACGCTGGGCCTGTTCCCTCCCGTTCCACCCACACCACCCCCCCCCCCACGCCACGGCCGGGCGGACACTCACATCGCGGAACCGGACCGGGAACCCCCCCCACAGACACGCCTCAGCACGGAGCTCCACACCCCGCCAACTGAAGTCGCCGCCGGGGGCTCCCCTACTTATAGGCGGCGAGGCCCCGCCCCTAGAGCCAACAGCCACTCACAAGCGGCCGCAGGGAGGAACAGCGAATCAGCGCCCCCTCCGGATTCCTCGGCAGCCAATCAGCGCTCCGCCCCCCCGCCGGAGCGAGGCGCACTGTGATAGACGGCCATTTAGCCGAGCCCCGCCTCCTCCCTCGCTCCCGACTTTCTACGGGACAAGCCCCGCCCCGCCCCGTGACTCACTCTCGGGGTCGCCCAATGGGAGCAGAGCCCGCCCCCGCCCGGCGCCCCGCCCCTGCGGCCGGACCGGTGGTGCGTCCCCCTCCCGCCACCCCCGGGGCTACCACGGCCCCTCTCCCGGTCGCCAAATGGGGCCCGGGCGGCCACCGGACCCGCCGCCCACGCCAGCCCTGAGGGAAAACCCCCTCGCCGCCATCCTCCGTTGGGGTCACGGAGGGCCTGAGACCCGTCCCCGTTGTTTTCCCGGTTCGAGGCCAGCCCCGCGGCAGTGCCGTGAAGGCTGCGGAGCGGCTCCGTAACTCCCACCTCCGTAGCCTGTTGGCTCCAGTTAAGCCGCCGGCCCCTCAATTAAGAGATGGCGTCGCTGGCCGGCTTCCACCCCACCACACGGCCTCAACAGGGACACCAAGGAAGCGGCCGCGGCCCGAGCCCCTGCTGCCCACCGGCAGCCCCAAGAACAGCTACTATGCGTTTGGTTTGTTTTCCCCCTCTAAAGATTTTTTTTGAGAAGCCTGCTGGATCAGAAGGGAGGATTCTTCAATTCGGGACAAACGGGGAGGCGGGAGCACGGCGGAACAAGAAATCTCCCTGTACGGCGTTTGGCATGGTGAGTGGGGTGAGGAGCAACTGGTTCACACCTTTTCCTTTCGTAAGGTGATACAGGCCATTTAATAAAAGTTTTTAGCGTCAGATCCGATAGGTTAGTAGATACACAAGACAGGTTATAAATTATAGCCTGGGAGCCAAAACACCACAGCTACAAGAAAGGTGAAGACTTAAAACAGGGTCGTGACTACAGCCAGGGGATTTGCAGATAGGACTACTGGGGGTTAAGAAGCAACCTAGCACTAGCCTCAGCGGAACTGAAGGTTTTTAAGCTGTGCCTTCAGACAAGCTGAGAAGCAGCTTCCGTAGCTTGGCGACCTTCCCGCCGCAGTGCGAAGACCGTTCCAATAACGATTGCGAATCACGGAAGATGGAGCCTGTGGAACTACCGGTCCACAGAGCCCTTGCCAAGTCGGTGCTTAAGGACTGAGAGGCGACGAAGGCTACGTGATACTTTTCTCTGACGCTTTTCCAGTCACTGACGTACTTTCAGCTAAGGATTTGCTACACCTCTGGTTTACGTATGTAATAACCCCTAGCTGCTCTCTTCCAGGTGCTTGCTCAGTCTCCACTTGGATCCGTGGACATTTCCTGAAGCCAGAACACCTTCTGGCAAAGAGTCCCACAGGTCTGCCACCCTGCTCTGAGAACGTGGACTTCAGCTGCCTGAACAGAGGCTTTGGCTTCACCTTCCTACAGCTTAGACCTCAAAGGAGTTCTTCCCATTCCCTGCCACTTCCAACCAAGCGCTTTTAAAGACAAGAGTAGCATTGCTGTGTAACAAAATACATCAAGTCAGCAGGTAACTCCCCAATTACCTAGCAGCCAAATTAACAACTAAGGGAGAAGAGAGAGGCAAATACCTGCTCATCGTACAGATTTTTCTGAAGTATGCAACAGTCTTTGACTCACCGTAACTTCTCCCCTATAGGAACTGGTAACAGTTATGGAAAACTAGAAGCTAGAGTTTTTTGAAACAGTTAAGTGCCTGAACAACTTTTGCAAATCCTGACTAAATTAAAAGGAAAAGGCCACTTGGTGAGTAGGTGTCATTAGTGTGGGGTTATGTCATCATCAGTGTGAAACAGAGACAAATCCTGTTCTTAAGACACGTTTTGATGCATTTCAACTAATGCTTGGATCATTCACACTTTAATATTAATCACAGATAAATGGAGGGCAAGGAGGCAAGCAGTGAGCAGGAAGACATATTAGCAGGCACTCTTAGCACTAACTTGAAAATTTGGCTATGAGCAAAAATCTAAGCTGGAGCATACTGAAATTGTCAAGCAGGACACGAGGACCTGGGGCTCACAGCAACTGAAAGGATGCTAGAAGCCTGGCCAAAAAATAGAGGACTCTCAGGTCAAGTTCAGGGATGCAGACTGGGACAGACGTCTGCGAGAAGTGCGTCAGAAATGATTGAGAGTGCAGAACTTGCACAGAGGAGCTCGGGCCTGGAGTGGCAGCAGGACCTTGGGACTGGGCCAGAAACGCCCAGCGAAGGTTGCAGAAAGCACTGGGAACCCAACTGTGTGAAAGCCGGCTTTATTCTGACCGCGATGCCGCAAAACCACGCTCCACGGGCTGAGCCCACGGTTGTTCCTAGCGGTGCTTCCCGGTACGATTGAAGCGCCTGTACAAGTATCGGATCCTCTTGCTGAGTTTGTGGTAGTCCTCTACAAACATCCGATCTCCCACCATCTGCTTCTTGCGGATGCACCTCTGCAACTCGTTCCCCTTCCACCCTCGCAGCCACTTGGGCCCCACGATGAGGTTCTTCGGGTGGAGCTGGAAGCCGCCTGACAACAGGAGGGCAGAGCAGAGAGGATGAAGCCAGGCCCTGGAGGAGGCTGTTCCCGGGGCGGCCGGCCCCAATTCACCCCGCTACACACCCGTCCTGCCTTCTCTCTGCTGGAGAAACCGCCCAGGTGGGTCCAGCCTCCCTCCCCTCCAACCGCAACCGGGAGCGGGGTCTTACCCAGGATCCCCACGTTATCGTAGACCCCGAACAAGGCCCGTTTTTCCGTCCACCGATCCACCTCCTTACGCTTTGGGGGTTCCTTGATGCGGAAGGCCCGGGTCAGCCCTGCTAGGGGTGAGGAGAAGGGCACGGGGAGGCCGGGCCGCACCGGCCCCCAGCGGGCCCCGCCGCCGTTAATGCTGCGTTCGGTCCGGACCAAGGGAGCGGTCCGGCCCAGCAGGGCTCGCCCCACCGCCCGCACCAGCACCGCCATGGGGGTGACCCGGTGGGCGGGCCGGTTCCCCCCCCCGGCTACCGGGGAAGGGGAAGAAGGAGGAGGAAGAGGAAGAGGAGCGGTTCCGTCCCGTCCGTGGCTCCGGCCCGGCTCCTTCCGGTCGCTGTGGCCGTCGGGAAAACGGAAGGAGGAGGGGGTGGCGTCACGCTAACGGTCGGAGAAGGGAAGGGGGGGGGAAAGGGAGCCGGCGATTGGGCGAGGCGCTGGCGCGCGGCAGCGCTGCTGGGCGCTGATAGGCTGGGGAAGAGGGGGGGCGGGCCGAGCGCGGCCCGCGCGCGGTGTTTTGAGTTACCGGGGCCCTGCCTGAGGAGGAGAAGGAGGCCGCGGCCTGTGGGGTTATGGCGGGGGCTATGGCGGCGGCCTGGGAGTTCCACCTGCCCCTCTCCCCCGCCGACCTGCTGCGGGACGACGGCCCTGGGCGCTACGTGGTGCAGGAGGTGCTGCCCGCCCGCGAGCTGCCGCCCGCCCTCACGGGTAAGGCCCCCCCACACACATACACATATACACCCCTCACGGCCTGGCCCGGTTCTACCGCCGGCTCACGGCCGTGATCGCATCCCCCCGTCCCTCTCCGTGTTTCCCCGCAGCCTTCCGGACTGCCTTTCGGGCTCGGGGCGCGCTGGCAGTGCTGCAGCATTTCGACCCCCTCTACAGCTTGCTGCAGTGAGTACAGAGCGACGAGCGCGGAGGCCGGGGGTACCGGGAGGGGAGCGGGTGGAGGAGGGTTGTGGAGAGGCTGGCGCACCTGAGCGTTCACGCCTTTCCCTCGTGGTGTTTACTCTCTGCCCTCACACGCTCTGCTTGCCCTGCAGCCACTTCCAAGCTGTGGGGACTGATGCCAAGGAGGATGCCCTGGAGCTGATGATGCGCGGTGGGTATCTGCTGTTTTCAGCTGAGGTGGGAGTAATAGAGAGGTTGATCTCCTGTGGCAGCTCAGTGATGATATAAAGGCTAATGTGACTCGACCAGCTGGGTTGCACCCTCAGCCCATTCCAGTAATACGGGTCTGTAATCTTGGTGGACAACGCTGAGCTGTGCATGTTCGCTGTAAGGGCAGGCCGACAGAAAATCCCCTTCCCTGCGTCCCTGGAAAATACATCTTGGGATGCGTCAGCTCTGAGCAAGTGTTTCTATGAGCTGATGAGGGGCTGTGGGGATAGGATAGGGCAGCGCGTCCAAGGTTTGGGTTGCAGGGGGCAGCCCATGTTACAGCTGGTGAGATGTGAGCACACGTCTTTGGTAATCTGATGACTGCTCTAAGTCTCCAAAAGAGAGGATGGCTGAGGGGCCTGGCAAGGAGTGCTCATGACTTTCTGCCTCTCTTCAGTGGTGTCCCATCATTCCAATGAACTTCCTGCCATCTTGGGTGATTCTGGGCTAAGCCACGCAGACCGCACTGCTCACCTCAATGCTCTCAAGATGAACTGCTACTTGCTGACTGGCCTGGTGGATGCCTTTGAAATGGAAACCTGCAAAAGTGGTTTGTTGGAGGTGGGTCCTGGTGGGAAGGTAGGTGAGGGGACTGGGGGGAAGACGAGGTGATAAAAGTAGAAAACATGTAAGCTTGCTGATCTCTGTGGTTTCTATCAGATGTTATAGCTGGGTTTATTTAAACACGTTGCCAGCAGGAGCAGTGCATTAATGTGGAGTACTCGTATTTCTGTGAAACTGTAGACGGAAAACATCCAAAGAGACAATATTTGTCTAAATATCAGCGGGGCCTCAGATGCCCAGGCCTCTCTCTTTCACTCTTCAGTGTCTGGCTGGTACTTAGTGTGCTAGTATTTTCTCAAGAGTTCCTTTCTGTGCTCAAAGATGACAGCAACGGTTGTTTGATGTGGGCATATAAGCTCCTCATACATCTCACTGTATGTCTCTTAGTGTTGTAGATTTTGACAGCCATTTTCTTTTTTGAGGGAAGCGGGGTGGTGATGGTGTTTTTTCTGTTGTCAAGCTGCTGATGTATCGCGTTGTGTAATCTTCTTTCTAGAACAAGAAGAGCCGTACCAAGACCTCTGGATCCTTGTGGGAAGAGGAGAGGGAGCCGCTCTTAAGGCTACTCATGCAGCTGCTGCAGCTGGATCTCCATAAGCTTTGGGGTGGTTCAGCGGTGGAAGAAGAGTTTGTCAGGTATGGGATGGAGTGGATGTAGAGGTGGGATGAGCGACAGTGGTTTTCTGGAGGGGAGGGTTAAATGTTAAATCTGCCAGTGAGGTGGTATTACAGCCCTCTGTGGGGTACAGATCTCTGAGAAACTGAGGAAACTGTCTTGAGGCAAAAGCAATGTGTTTATCCTTTCCTCGTGTAGACCTCTAACATTCAGATGTTGTTTGCTCAGGTTTTTAAGGATACTGGAGAATCTCTCTGGTTTGAGAGAAATGTGTTTGCCTAGTGCAGTGTGCTAGCATGATGTTGGTGCAAGTTGTGATAGTGAGGTTTACTGTCTCTCTTCTGTGGCTTTAGCTTAATGACAGGAAGCTGCTACCGTGTCCTGGAGAATTCAAGTATTGGTCTTCAGAAGTACCGGGCCACACGGGAGGCTGTGACACATCTGCTTGCCACAGCTCTGGTTCATTATGATCACATGTTCAGTGAGTTCCTGCTCTTCTGCCTTCTTCCTGAAGCCATTCCCAGTTACTTTCCCTGACCTCTTTCTTCCTTCTTACATGAGAAAGGTGCCACTCTGAAGATCGCACAGATGCTGCAGCACTTTGAACACGTAGCCCCAGTGTTTGCACAGGCTGTGAGCCTCTGGGCTACAGAGTATGGTCTGAAAAGCCTGGTGGGTGAATTGCTAAGGTGAGAAACATACCCCGAGGCTTGTCCTTCTATCCCTAGCAACTTGAAGCGCCCTATTCCTTGTTTCATCTTTCTGTGCAGGGAAATTGGACAAAAATGTCCGCAGGATCTGACTCGCGATGCTTCTGGTGTCAAGGGTTATGCTACCTTTATAACTGAACTGGCTGAACAGATTCCAGCTCTGGTGCTATCCAACATGAGCGTTCTCCTGCGTCACTTGGATGGGGAGGTACATTTCTGCAATATTGCCTGTCTGGAGAAGTCAAGTGGTGGAGGTGCTGCTATCCAGTTTTTCTGTCTGAAAACAGAACCTCTTTCACAGAGAACAAGTAGCCAAAACCTGCCCTTTGGAATAGGTTTTGCCCTTACCTAAAAGATGCAAAGGAAATGGAAATCATGACATCTACTGTCTGGTTGTTACTCTCAGGTATCAGAGAATGGGAGACTGCTTACTGGTCTGAGATCCCAGCCACTGTCCCTTGTTCTTCAGTACTTAATGAGTTTGTCATTGTGTTACCTTTTTTTAAACTGCCCTTAAAAGCCATAAGTGTTTCTCGTATCAGTTCTTGGCTTCTGTGGACCTAGCTGGATAGCAGGGTTGGATTACACTGTCTTGCAGGCATACCTGTGCCCTCCCAAGGTTAATACAAACTCCATAATGGAGAAATTCACTTAAGGCTGGAGCCTGAGACTTAGAAAGCCCAAACTCTGGGCCATCCTTCCCCTTGGCATATCAAGTCATGTCTTTTTATCTGTTCCTGGTTCAACTACTCTTCTTTTTGCAGAGTTACATGATGCGAAATGCCATTCTGGTGGCTATGGCAGAAGCGCTGGTGCACGTGCTGAATGGTGACCAGCTGGAGGAAGCTGCCCGTGGTACTCGGGACCAGTTCCTGAATATGCTGCAGGCCCATGTCTGTGACATCAATGGCTTTGTGCGCAGCCGTGTGCTGCAGCTTTTCACTCGAATCGTTCAGTGCAAGGTAAGTCTGTGCTAGGGAAGTGGTGTTGCTTCAGTCATCCTTTCCGCTGTTGTGTTTTCTAAGGGAATTTCTGTCACCCTGCTCTTTGTTTGCAGAGTCTGAAGTTTAGTAGAGAAAGGTATTGTCCCCGTGTACTGTGGTGTCCGCAGTTCCTTTTTCCCAAGAGACCAAAGATCCTAAGGGCGAGGGAACTGGGGAACAGAAATTAAATGCTGTTTTTCATTGCTGGGACAGACTAGAAGGAAGAGCACAGTATGCAAGCTCTTTTTGGACATTGGTATGGGAAAACATCACCCTTGCTAGATATACTAAAACTTGACTCACTGGGACCCTGGATAGCCTAACTGAAGTCCTTGCTTTCAACAGAGGTTGGACCAGAAGATATCCAGAGGTCCCTTCAGACCTAGACTTTTCTATAAATCTATAATCTATTCCTTTTAGTAAATTAATATGTCTGCAGTAAAATAACTTTTCCTGAGTCTCTAGGCCTTCTTGCTAACTTTGTCTATGCTCTCATTGCGTGCTAGGCCCTGCCTTTGACTCAGTTTCAGTCTGTGGTATCGCTGGCTGTCGGGCGTCTCAGAGACAAATCTGTGGTAGTAGCTAAAAATGCGATCCAGCTCCTGGCTGCATTTTTATCCAACAATCCCTTCTCCAGCAAGGTAATTCCGACTAGTATGATGGCTATGTTAGATGTCTGTTTGCAGGCTGAATATCCGCAGCTTGCTATAGCCAGAGCAGCAGCCTTTCTGTGTCTTGTGGGAGGGACAACGTAGCCTTGGAATCTGCAGGTGGGAGCTTTCTGGCTTTCCCAGGTTCAGATCTTGCTTCCTCTGGCTCTTCCCTCGCTTGGTGTAATCAGTAGGTATGCTGAAGGCCAGGAGGGATGTGTTTGATTGTGGAAAAACCTGCAGCAGTTTGATTTGAATCCACTGTGGGGTTTCTTTCCTTAGGATCAGAATTAGTCTTTTAGAACATTCTGCACAGAGCTGCAGCTCTTTGTGTTTAGCTGCACCTTCTCCTGAGCTCCTGAGCCTCAAACTGGCAATTTATAGTAGTTCCCATTCTAGGATGATGGCCAGAGTCCAGTTTCCAAAACCAGGGTTATGTGAGGGGGTTGACAACTTAAAGCGGGGAGTGGAAGAGAAAGGAGAATTCTAGCATTTCAGAAAAAGGAGGATAAGTAACATATTTCTTCTCTTCCTGGCATCTTCAGCTAAGCTGTACTGACTTGGCTGAGCCACTGAAGAAAGAGGTGCAGAAGCTGCAAGAAATGAGAGACCGTGACAGATCCACAGCAGGTAATTTCCCTTCTTCCTCTTTCCCCTTCCCAGGGCATATCAGGGTTTTGGGTTTTTTTTCCTCGTCTTAAATTTGCTCCCAGGTTGTAGTGGCTTTTGTCTCAGATCTTACTTGTGTGAGATGGTGAAGCCAGATAACTGGGATTAAACTCACAACAGTTTTTCATACAGTGGTGTTATAAAAGGATAGTTTCAATGTCCATGTATAGATCAACAATTAAATATCCTATTTTCAGGGTAAGAACTGAAAATACCTATGAATACCCTCCCAGGTTTCTATTTTCAACCATTCGAGGATTGCTTGAGCCATAATTTTGGTCAGATATTAATTTAAACTTGATTAGCTTTGGACTTGGTGCTGCCTACAAAACAATAAATATCAAATGATGGTTCTCTCTTACCTGTTTTGTTGTTGGTGGGGTTTTTTTACCCTCAGTGGTTTCTTTTTTTATGCCAAAGAGTTCTTGCCTATTCTTGCTGCAGTCTGGGTGGGATCAGCAATGGGAATAGTGCCTGCCTGCAGGGAATAAAAAAAAAAAAGTAGAATTCCTAAGTTCCATATGAGTTTCTCTCCCCATTTAAGGTGTTATTTGAGTCTCTGTATTCTTCATTCCCGCTGCTGGTTTTTTTTAGCAGCTCCAGTGATCACCCCAGAGGAAGAGTGGGAAGCAATGCTGCCAGAAGTTAGGGCTGCCACACAGCAGCTCTTTCAACCACAGCAGGAAGGGGAAGAGGAGGTGCTGGAAGTTGAGGAAACAGCGGAGAGTACATCAGAGCAAATCACTAGGCTGCTGAGGAAGCTGAATTACAAGTAAGAAGACTCTGTAGTTTGAAAGAGTGTTTATCCCAAGGGATGTGTTCGTCTCTTGTTCCCTGTTCAAGAAAGGTTTGAGCTCCAGGGTGGAGGGATGATTTCCAGTAAGATTTCTCTGGAGGAAGAGATTGACATGGGCACCCAGCACAAGATGCTGGCAGGAGCTGCTTTCCCAGGTGTTCAGGGCAAAGTTGGGTGGTTTCCCTTGTGTTCTGCCCTAACGGGTTGCTGACGTTCTTCTCGTGGGCAATGTCATTGTCCAGGAGTGCAGCCCACCTTACGCAGAAGGCCCTGTGTCGCTTCCAGGGGAAGGAGCCCTTCAGTGGCCCCACAGAGGAAAATGAGGAGGCAACAATCCTGGGTGTTTTGAAGAGACTTTACACAGGTAACTACTTCAGATCACTCTGTCTCTTCCCTAAGTCCAAGCTGATGCTGGAGCTAGACCAAAACCCTCTGGAATGCCCTGTCCGTCCTTCTGACCTGTGGGGCTCAGTCTGTGCATACTTGACAGCTCATAGAGCTGCACCATCTCTGAATCATTTGCTCCTCTAGTGGCCTGGCATTTTGGCTGGATCACATTAGTCCTGTTATTTCATTTCTGGTTGGAACAGTTCCATGTTCCCAGTAGAATTGCATTTCTGATGCTTTAACTTACGTAATATCTGCTGAGGGGAGGGAAGCTAGCGTTATCCACTCACACCCTTCTGTCCTGTCTGAATTTGTCAGGAGTTCTGCTTCCTGAACAGGTGGTGGCACATAATGCTTACCCTTAGCAACCTTGACCAAGTATCTGGTTCAAGCAAAGTCTTGCTTATCTGGGGCTCAAGCCTCTGGGTGTATTTCTTGTGCTTTATCTTTGGTGTTTGTTTCAGAATAAGGTTTCCTAGCCAATCCCCTTGAGCTCATTTCTATCAAAAGTCTACTATCTAAAAAATCTTCTTAACTTTGTCAACTCTTCACACTCGCACAAACTTTGCTAGGGAGTAGTAGTGTTTGCCTTCTCCTTACTCTGCCCTGATTCCCTTTCAGAGCCTCATCTGTCTTTGGGTAGCTGTCAAGTTCAAATTAACCCCTTCAGCATTTTAATGGAGTTTACCCCAACTGGACCATGCCTTTCTCCACCCCTGTATTAAGTTGGCATTTCTGTGGTGCATCACATTGTAGTACCGGAACTTGCTCTACAGCGTGCTGAGATTTTGTCTTTGTAGCTATGTCTGATGGCAGAATTTAGATTTTTGTCTCCTGGTTCTTGCAAGGTGTTGTCATGGGGTGGAGAGGGAAGGGTGAAAATGCCCTGAACCGTGCCTGCTTTTCTTGTACTTTCAGTACTGCTCACAAACAAGTGTTTGTGCTGTGCAGGTTCATGCCCAGGTGAGAACAGTGAGGATCCTCCACATGGCAACAGTAGTCGTAAGACCAAAGAAGTTGTACCAGAAGAGCAGTCTCAGACAGAGCTGGTCAAACAGGAGATGTTGGTGCAATACCTGCAAGATGCTTACAACTTCTCAGTGAAAATCACAGAAGCCCTGAGCCTGATCAGCAAGATGATGTACGAAAACTGTGTCTCAGGTGTGTGAAATAGCCATGGGGCCCTTTCTCCCCTGTTAAGTGTTTCCAGATCTTTCCCCTTGCTGGAGAGGAGACGTGGGAGTGGTGGAGCTCCAGGGGAAGGGAAAAAGGTTGGAGGAGCTGCTCTTCACTGAGCAGATGTTGGATGCACTTCCAGGCTATCGGAAAAGCAAGCACCGTCTAAATGGGTGTCGCAAAGGGGTTGTGTTGGGGCATGAATGGGCTTTTTAGGAATCAATTTTTTTAAATATCAAGGTTGATAATGTTTTTAAAAGCCAGGTGACCAAAATGACTTAATTTATGGAAGCTCCTCCACCTCCTGCGAGGGGGGATGTATGTTCATCTCGGCCGAGGTTCTCCCAAAGTAAGCGTGGCCAGTGAAGCTGGGTTCTCTTACCTGCTCAGTGCCCTGATGCAGCTTCAGGTGTTATGCTGGCCACAAGAGGGGAACTGAGCAGCTTGTTTCATCCACCTCACCTTTCCTTAAACTTTATTCTGTAGCTAAAAGTGATCCTGATCAACAGGTTCTACGGCCTGGTCCTCTTCAGTGCTGTAGTGAAAGGTGGTGATGAGTAAGCCTTTGAGTTAATTCAGCCATTCATATTTAATATTAGAACTACTGTAACCAGTTAGATTTTTTTGGAGGGCTTATCATGAATCAGCACCCCTGAGGGTGCTTGGGGCATAGAGGGGCACAGCTCCCTCCTCTCCCATCCTCCCTGGCACATCCACATGCCAACCACTTGCATGGTTCTGGGGTACAGATGGGTCTGGGCACTACAGCACCCCAGCTTCACGCAAACACTTCTGAGGCTTCATCTGTATTAAGGACTCATATGTTACCCATGATAAGCACGTGGGCTTCCCCAGCAAGATTTAGGTGTCATTAGCTGTTTGCACACACAAAAATGAACTCCTGAGTTCAGTGTCTTTGCAGGTCATTTGAAGTTCAAGGCTGAGAGGGTGCCCCTCACCTGGTACTTAAACACCTGGGGTTTGGCTTACTTTTTTATGGCTGTGCAGATTTTACTAACTTTTCACCTCCCTGTTGTCCTGTGCTGTAGTTAAGGAAGGCAAGTTGGGTGTCTGGACAGCCAAGACATTTTGAGACATTATCTTCATTTGGAGACAATATGCTGCTGGGTAAGAGGGTGGTGGTAAGGGATGTGTGTGCTCAGATTTAGATTTTTTAATTAAAGATTTAAGATTTAAAGATTTTGTTTTTTCTGTTGCAAATATGTAACTTCTGGTGTGACTGGGCGCAGGGGAAGCATACCAGCTTGTCTGATAGGGGATCTTTATTCAGATTGTAAGTTGGAGCTTATACTGGTGTAAGCTCCCACTTAACCAGAGGTCAGACTCCATGAACTGTTCATTGTACAGTCCCTCTAATCATTCCTGTGGGTCTCTTGTGAATACTCTCCAACTTAATGTTTTTTCTTGTCTTAACGAGCAGAAGACTGGGCAGTATATTTCAGGAGTAGTCAAGCTGGAATCAGATACATTATTCCTTAGCCCATTTATACATCAAATAGCTTAGTTTCTCTGGTTACAGCATCTCACAGGGACTTGCATTCAGCTGCTCTTGTCTGCTGTGACCATGAGATCTTTTTTTTCCAAAGCTACTGTTTCCCAGAAGAGAATTTTGTTCTTTCTCAAACATGGTCTCTGTGCTCTTCTCCTAAATGTATCACATGACCAATATTACAGCTAAATCTAACCTGTGCCCATTTCCTCCAGGAGATCTATGTCTTTGTATTAGTGACCCCATCCTGCAG
Organism: Harpia harpyja; assembly: GCF_026419915.1. Taxonomy (NCBI): domain Eukaryota; kingdom Metazoa; phylum Chordata; class Aves; order Accipitriformes; family Accipitridae; genus Harpia; species Harpia harpyja. Next base: position 51,801,718 of record NC_068947.1, read on the forward strand.
TATGCCTATGAATTTGTTTTAATGGCCTCTCTAATGGGGATTAGGAAAGAACTGCACTAACGCAACTGTTCTCTCTGCAGTGGTGCAGGAAGCCATTGAGTTCTTTGTGACAGTCTCGAAGTTTGGTGTGCCCCAGGCAGTGGTTGGAGTCCGCAGGATGCTCCCCCTCATATGGTCAAGAGAGGCTGGTATTAAGGAGGCCGTGCTGAATGCCTACAGGCGGCTCTATCTGAGCCCCAGCGGGGATTCGGAGAGGTATGGCTCTTCCTAATCAGAAGGTTTTTTTCTGGTTTGTTTTTTTTTTCTCTTTCCCCTGCTACTCCACCCCTCCCCTCCTTCTTTTGGGGAGCTGTTGGGAATGGGTTATGGACACAAAGAGAAATAAAAGTTGCCATGCTTCATGCTGAGCTGAAACATAAGGTTATATATCTGTATCCCAATCTTCCTGTGGGACCCGCTGCTGAGCTTCTGCTCTTGGTTTGTCATAGTGTTCACGTGTAGGAAATTCATGCAGCAGAACTCCATGTGAGACCTTATGGAAGGAGAAGCTGAGAATTATTTTAAACTAAACTGTTATCAGGCACTCACGCTTAACACTCTCATCCATTTCACTCTCATACAAAGCACTGCACCAAGATACATGTGCCCAAATGATCTGGGCCGGGTCTCTATGTAATAGGGAACAAGGGGTGTTAGTTATGAATGTTCATCTTGTCAGCGGGGTTCTTGATTGGCAGCAACGAACTGATTTTTTGGATGGCTATTTCAGCCCCTTTGGGAGTCAGCTGTTGTTACAGACTCATCCCATATCTAAGAGTCTTGCATACTTCACCCTCTGTAGCAAAGTTGTTGCCTGGTGTCTGTTCCCCCATTTGGGGTTTCTTATGGCTGTAGTTGCTCACCCTGTTGGAATAAGAGGAATGGTATACAGTGAGGTCTAAAGTTGGAGCTATCTTTCTATTACCAGAGCTCAGGTTTTTTGCTGACACGTCATGCATGCTCTGGCCTTATCTGAGTAGAGAGGCATTCTGCTTCTGATGTACATAACACATTCCTCAGCGTTTACTGGTTTTCTTACTGTCAGTTCTGTCCTTGATTTTTCAATGTACACCGTTTCTTTATCCCTCACACTATACAAGGTTAGTTCTTATTATCGTTTGGGTGCTTTCACACACATTTCTATTTGTATTTCATTCAGACCGCTCTTAAATCTTTATGTAACAAATCTCTACGTGTGGCAGGTGAGAGGATGTTAATGGGGTCTTTGTTGCTGATCCTTAGTGAGGATTTGGGGGTGGGAGCTGGGTACCACTTGCGTTCTTGTTTCTTCCACGCTAGAGAGGAGCTGCTTCTCCTATCTACTGTGGCACTTGCTCTTTTCTTCTTAGCACTTGCCCACATGTAAATCCTGTTGGATACACACACGCCGAGATAAGTGTGATTCCCTGGTGAGATGCACCATACCTCACCCTCATTTGCGCCATCAGGGCAATAAAAAGCACCCACTGCTTCATATTTCTTCTTGATAGTTGTCATGGTTTAACCCCAGCCAGCAACTAAACACCATGCAGCTGCTCACTCACTCGCCCCCCAATCCAGTGGGATGGGGAAGAGAATTGGGGGGGGGGGGAAGTAAAATTCGTGGGTTGAGATAATAGAACAGAAAAGAAGAAACTAATAATGTTAATAACAATAATAAAATTACAATAATAATAATAAAAGGATTGGAATATACAAGTGATACACAATGCAATTGCTCACCACCTGCCAACTGATGCCCACTTAGTCCCCGAGCAGCGATTCCCCCCAGCCCCACTCCCCCCAGTTTATATACTAGACATGACAGACATCACATGGTATGGAATACCCGTTTGGCCAGTTTGGGTCAGCTGTCCTGGCTGTGTCCCCTCCCAACTCCTTGTGCCCCTCCAGCCTTCTTGCTGGCTGGGCATGAGAAGCTGAAAAATCCTTGACTTTAGACTAAACATTACTTAGCAACAACTGAAAACAGCAGTGTGTTATCAACATTCTTCTCATACCGAACTCAAAACACAGCACTATAACAGCTACTAGGAAGACAATTAACTCTATCACAGCTGAAACCAGGACAATAGTCTTGCCTGGAGATGACTCTTCTGCAGTTTGAGCTCTGGCCTAATTTGTTCGTAGAGAGGTTTTCCATTTCTTATGCTCTAGGGAATAGTACTTTGACTTGTGGTTGAAAGCAAGCTGGGAAGTGTCTGGCAAGTGCCTCTTGTTGGGTCTTTGAGCACCAGGAGGAGCAGCAGCGCACAAGGCAGTGGACTTCTGAGCCCATGTCACACTCACTGGCAGTTGAGCTGGGTGACTTGGAGAACTCCAGCTTGTGAAAGGGGAAGTTTTCCTGTCCCCAGGGATCAGCTCTGTTATCTAATAGATGTCCTCAGCTCTCTGAATAAGAGAGTAATTGTGACAGTTGCTTTTTCTTTTTCTTTACCTTTAAATTTTTTTTTATTGTTACTTTATTTTATTTTTTCCCCCCTTCAAAGGGCCAGAGCCCAAGGCCTGGTGCATTCTCTCTCTCTCATCATGGTGGATGCATCGCTAGGAACGATACAGTGCTTAGAAGAAATAGTGAGTACTTGCCTTGCCTGGGTTTGGACTGTATTTGTGATCTTAGATGTCTGTTATATTAAAATGGTAGTCATTGCAGTTAATGTCTTTGCTGGTTTGAAGTCCATCCTCGTGCCTCTCCCTACTTGCTTTATTCCATTTCTTTTCCAGATCTCGGAGTTTGTGCAGAAAGATGAAATAAAGCCTGCTGTGATCCAGCTGCTTTGGGAGCGATTCACAGAAAAATCTCAGTGCTCATCACTAGAGCGACGTGCTGCTGTGATGCTGCTGGGGATGATGGCACGGTGAGCCCAGGGCCTGGTCTAATCCTGTAAGTGGGAGGATGTGCAGGGAGTCGATTTTTATCGAAGAACTGTGGGTGCTGCATCAGCTGACCCTTTGTTCTGCAGCTTCAAAAATAGTAACCACGTCATGGGGTAACGAAGCCTGGAATTAAACATAGTTGTGCTGGGTCCCACCAGCATGGTCTCTGAATGAGTATGACGACATTACTTTCTTTGTGTTCTGAATGTCCATCCCTTCTCAGAGCTTACCATGTCACAGCTCTGCAGCTTTGTCTGTGTTTGGATAAGACCAGTGAGAAGCTGCTGAGTAGAGATGTCTGGAGCCTTTAGCATGAAGGGAAATGAACCTGCTTCCCTTTCCAGGGGCAAAAAGAGTGTGATTTCACTATAAGGTTTTCATTTCCTCGGTTTCCCAGCCCAGTAACCCTTTGGCATTTAGCTTACCTGCTGATTTCTTCTTGCTCTTCCTACTTCAGTCCTTCATCGGTCAAAAATAGGCCTGCATAATGATGATCTTAAAGTTCTTGGCTCTAGAGCTGGAGCCATTTCTGGAGCTTACAGCCAGTTCTGCAATTTGAGTATTAGATATTCCTTCCAAGGTATTTCTACCACCCCATCCCATGTGCTTGTGGCAGAATTGTAGGCATCGTCTCAAAATTAATACCCTTCCCTAAAATCATGGGAATTAAAGAAAACTGTAGGTTTCTAGGGTATCCTGTGAGATCCTGCCTTGAGTCCAGGGGTATGTGTGTGTGAAATAAGAACAGCATCGCCGCCTTCACAAATCTGCTAAGCGAGGTGATTTTGCTTTTGTCCTATAGATGCCCGTTATAAACTTCTTAGATTCTCTTCTTAAATACATTAGATTCTGTTCTTGCCTTCTTCACCCAGTTAATTCTATGTTCCTCAGATCAGGCCTGGACTGAGGAATATACAATTCTACCTGTCACAGGTAGAAAGTGGGGGGTGGGTTTGGGGTTTTTTTTGTTGTGTTGTTTTCTTTCCCACAGTAGGGAAGGAAGTGGCACATGACACCAGTCCTGAGCTGCTGGACTCTTTTCTGTTTTGCAACATTTTTCTTTGTCTTACCCTTTTAAGTTTTGGTCCTTCCTGATAAGAGAGAGGAGTCAAGAATCTTCTTTCTTTACAAAGAGACAGTGTGCTGAGCGGTGTTCACTTTGAAGAACCTCATCTCTTAGCCGAGTGTGGGTTATACTGACTTCTGTGGAATATTGCTTGCTGCTTTTATAGCTATATCTTGAATTTGCTGCTCTTATAGCTGTATCTTGAATCATTGGATGGATTTGGGTTTTGTGTGGGTTTTTTTTCCCCCCTCTTACTCAAACCACTGCCTTCTGCAAGGTACAAGGAGTATTTCTCTTGGTTATCCACACTTCTGTAAACTTTCAGCAGCAACTCACATAATACCCCCATCCCTTCCATTCCACAGAGGGAAGCCAGAGATCATAGGTAGCAACCTGGACGTCTTGGTGACAGTAGGGCTGTCTGAGAAGGTATGCGAAGACTATCGCCTGGCTCAAGAAGTATGCAATGCCATCGCCAAACTTGCTGGTAAACCTAAGGTAAGATTTTTAGTTTGTTCTTGAGGTCATCCAGAAACGGAGTTATCCAGAAACAAAGAAGGGGTGGAAATTGAGAAGAGAGAGAAGTGATTAAATTTTTACTGATTTTGAAATTAAGTAGGTTGAGACCATTCAGCAGCACTGTCTGGAAAGCTTAGCACACATCAGTGAACATGTAATAAAAGAATTTTCATTAGGCAACAGGCTGAATTCAATTAGTAAAGAGTTCAGTGCACAAGAAAATCTGTTTTCCTTTCAATTCTCTTCCTCAGACTCCCAGTTCTAAACTGATTTGTGTTTCCTCAACCGTGAAGCCCTTTCCTCTACTGATGTTTTCTGGTGGTGTGATTCTTTTGCCCTCTCTATTAATTGATATTTGGGAGTTGTCAGCTGTACAGCTAAATATAAAACTTGAAAGGTTTTCAAACCTGTCCATGTTGTACTTGCAACAACATGATGGTCAATGGCTTCTTTGTCTGGGGAGCAATTTTTACCTTTTTTTTTTTTTTAATGCACTTGGAAAAAAAATCTCTTTCGTTTTTGACTCAAGCATTTAGGGCATTGTGGTTCAGCAGTTCCAGCATAAAAGCAGCCTTCCTTCACACAGCACCATCATTCTGTGTTTGCCCCTTCCACTGGGGACACTACTGGAGGACCTTCATGAATTAGGGTGTATCACAATATTTAAGAATGTTCTGAAGATGGTTGTAGTTCAATTTTAGGTTGACTTAACTGCAGTTAAGTTTGTATGTGAGAAGGGACTGAACTGTAGATACTTGAATAATTGTGGTAGCTCTTCCTTCGCTCCGCCCCCAATCAGAAATTCAGTACAGAGAGTAGGGTTGTAGTGAATTGAGAAATTTTGTTTCCAGCTACTGAAAGCTTGTAAATCCTCAAGCAGTAGCTCATTTTGGTCAAGTATATTTTTATCAGGCAGCCACAGGTGTGCTGGGATATCTCGGGCATTGTCATGCTTGGTTTAGTAATTCTCTGGGTTCTTTTATTCCCAACCTAAAATGTGGTGAGACGGCAACAGCTTAAGTGTGAGGTGGTGTTGGATCCAGAGCTATCCTCTGTTATTTCTACTGATGATACTTTGCTTTTAAATAAAACCTTATGGTTCTGGAGAAACCCCAGGCAAGGGCATCTAGCTGCCTTGCTGTTGATAACTCTGAAGATGCTCTAAAAGTTTCGCTCTTCATTTATTGTGTATAATGAGGAAATCATATGAGATTTAAAAAGAGTTATTTTGAGATTTCAAAAGAGTTATTTTGCTTTAAGGTGAAGTAGTGGAACTGTCTGGGTTGGCCTGGGATCATCATTTGGCCAAGCTTTAAATCCACCTAGTGCTGCCACCATGCCTTCAAAAGTGACAGTAATGTCCCTGCTGTGTGTTCAGTTGCAGAGCAGTACTGGATGTCCCTGCCATCGGCCTAGCATGGGTTTGATTAGCATTGTGCACACAGCAAGGTTATGTACCGGGAGGGTCATGGGGGGATCTTCTGTGTGGTAAAAGTAACTCATCTGTTCTCTCTGCAGCCAGCACTGGGGAATAACAACACACCTTTTCGACTGCCACAGAACCATATGCTCTTTGGTTGCCTGAGTAAGACTGTGAGTAAAGGTGAGCTCACGTCAGCAGTAGGTTTGGAGGAGATGGAGTTGGATTGTGAGACAGCCTATGTTGTCGCTGGTATGTGCGGTACAATGCTCCCTCTCCTCAACAGGCTTTGACCAGCCAAGTGGTCACTGGATCCCCTTCATGGAGGCAGCGGTAATGCTCATCTACCAGCTAGCAGAAGGGGCAGAGGAGATATGTGCTCACATCCTGCAGGTGTGCAGTCAGCAAGCTCTGGAGAAGCTGCAGGAAGCTGATGGGCAGAAAGCTGGTGAGGAAAAAAGCTGGTGAAGGAAATCTGTACCCATGGTTTCTACTGCTGCGCTTGGGTGGCCTAGAGTAACTGCAGGAGGAGAACAGAACTGAGGGGCTAGTGGAGGTGTTGGCGCGGAAGGGTGCGAGTGCTGTGAAGGAGTCTGTGGAGCATGGTGATGTGTTATACAGTGAGACTTGGCAGTAACGGATGGGGGAAGAGGTCTAGATCAACACTGAACTGTAGTAATTTTTCTCCACTAGATCCAGGAGTTTCTCCCAGCAGAGTCTCCGGTGGTGCTAGCAGTCTCCCCACGTTCCTGCTGACACACCTCGTGTCCCTTGTGGGACAGGTGGCACTGCAGCAGGTAGCACATTTGGAAGTGTCGGTGAGTGCAGAGCTACGCAGACGCCGAATCCTCAGAGAGGAGGAGAAGACCAAGAAGCGTTCTGACAGCAGCATGAGGCAGAAGAGACTCCGGGTGAGAACTGAGGTTTCTTTCCCTATGGGCAATTTCCTGTTTCTTCTAGCGTCCCAGCTACTGCTACAGCAAACTTCTGAAGAATGCGCTCCTGAGGATGCACGAGGTCCAGGGTAATGCATGTTTTGGTAATAGAAATGGACACATGTTGGTTAGGATGAGCAGGGAGAGCTGAGGTCCTTGAATGACCCTGTTCAATAAAACTCACACTGGTCTTGGGTTTTAAAGAGGCAGAGAGGAGGGAGTGAAGGGCGATGACCTGGCCATGCTTATCTTCATGCTTCAGGCAAACATTTCCTTTCTACTCATCACCTCCTTCCTTACCAGTGCAATCTTTTGCAATTGCTGCTAGTGGTGAAGAATACTCACTTGTATCCTGAGTTTTGGAAAAGGGCTTCTGGAATTTTGGCTTCCAGTCCACAGGGTTTGAGGGTCCTGTCCTCTCTCAGGTGGTAATGATAAAAGTTTAATAGTAGCCTTCTTAATGGGACCTGTATGATAGAAACACCCTGTTTGGTTAGGTCTACCTCAGAACATATTCCAGAGTGTAGTGAGGCTGACTTTCTTGTGTAAGAATAGAAAAAATGTTGTGTGTCCCTAAGTATCTACTCTCTATTAGATGCCTATACTGCTCTGTCCAGAGAAATTTGTAGTTCATTTCCTCATCTGCCCTGCTTATCAGTGGCACTTTCATTTCCCACACAGGAGGAGGTAACTGAGATTTTCCAATAAGCAGCAGTTGGATGCAGATTTGGTCCCCATGCAACACTCATGTCTGTCTTCTTCCCTTGTGTTGCTTTTGCCTTTCTATAAGGTTTCCCATAATCTTGCTCAGAAGACCAGCAATTCTCAGGCTGCTTGGAACTTCTTGCTTTTAGGATTTGCATGTCCCTTAAGTTGTGCTGGACTCAGGTATTGATGCCAGATGTTTCCTATGCCTGTCTCAGCTTAGTAGCTTCAGTAGCTTAGGTGTTCTTTTTCATTGGTGTTCTGTGACATGTGGAGTGGCAAATCCTGGACTACCCTTCACAGTTTCATTCAGTTCTCAGGGAAACCATCAGCTGCTGGTAACATGCATGCACCTCTCGCCCAAGAGAAGAGTACTTCGTGAAGGAAGGGGTTATTGTTGCCTGTCATCTTTTTTACAGTTTTCCTTTCTGCACAGAGCACAGGAAATGAGACCACTATGGAGGAGGAGCTGGGCCTTGTGGGAGCCACAGCTGATGACACCGAGGCTGAGCTCATCCGCAATATTTGTGAGAAAGAACTTCTAGATGGTAAGTGCGACTGCCACCAAGGAGTACTGGTTCCTTCTGCCTGTGTGAAAGAACAGGTATGGTGGGTAACAGATCCAGAAGGAGGAAGGCTGTTTCCTTCAGAAGGAAATGCTGTAATTTTTTGTCTGGTGTCAGTTTCTATGTAGGCTGTCTGTTTCTTTGCTCTGCCTCTCTGGAGGTGGTTTTTCAATGGTGAAAGTGAGTCAACCAGTTTCTATAGTTTGCAGGAGTTCTGGGATATATTAAGTCATTGTTCTTAAAGAGGGATGCACCAACAGTGCTCTCATACTTGCTGTCTTTATCCCCGCTCTCTAGGGAAGCATCTGTTCTCTGCCTTTGTTCCACTGGTGCTCAAGATCTGCAACAACCCTGGGCTCTACAGTGATTCGGCGCTCTCAGCTGCTGCAGCCCTAACTCTTGGCAAACTCTGCATGATCAGGTAATGCCTAGCTGTGCCGGTGTTCCCTTCCCAGCCTTCCTAGTACTAAAGCACAAGCAAACGTTGCAACTCCTTTCCTGTGGAGAGAACAAACACAAAAGAGCGTTCGTAGTTTTTTATTTTTGTGTGGTGGGTGTGTGTGTGTCTGCTCTCTGTGAGATGGGATTTTGGTATCTATGCTGCCTTTTCTGTACCGTATCTCATCAGCTCTGAGTTCTGTGACTCCCACTTGCGCCTGCTGTTCACTATGATGGAGAAGTCCACTCTGCCTGGTGTGAGATCCAACCTCATTATTGCAGCAGGAGATCTGGCCATCCGTTTCCCCAACCTGGTGGAGCCTTGGACGTCGCATCTCTATGCCAGGTAATGCTACACTCATTGCTGGGAGAGGACAAGCGATGAGAGCTCTGTGGAAGGGTGACACTGGGCCTCCAGATGGTGCAAATGACCCAGGAAACCAAATTTGAAGGTGTCAGTGCAGGGAGACAACGGACCTGGGCTGTGGAGTAGGCTGTGGGTGTTGGTAACTTAAAGATACTCAGCTGCTTTCTGTGGTAACTATATGCTTCTGTCAGGTTGCGGGACCCCTGCCCAAGCGTGAGGCAGACGGCTGGACTGGTGATGACTCACCTCATCCTCAAAGACATGGTAAAGGTGAAGGGCCAAGTGAGCGAAATGGCAGCTCTGCTTATAGACCCAGAGGAGGCAATCATGGGAGTGGCTCAGAACTTTTTCAGTGAACTCTCCAACAAGGCAAGTGGATGCTCAGGGACCTTAGTTCACAAGCGTGGGGAAGGGCTGGTGGAGGCTGGGTCAATGACACAAGGGTTGAGTCCTGGAGAAGGTGTGTTAGTGGTGTAGAGCAGCTGTCTGTCCCTCTATGTCGCCTAACTGAGGGTAGATAAAGGAAATTTTGCAACGTGACTTTTGTTGCAACCCTGATGTTGCTGAATTTGACCTCATCTGTTCACATCGGAAGGCAGGCTCTAAGCCAGTGCCTTGTCCCTTTGCTTTCTTGCATACGCCCAGCACAGGGTTGGGAACAGTTTTCTGCAGGTTACCTTTAGGCCTTACAACAGGGTTCCCTGACCTTATGGCTCAGGCAGTGCACTATCTCTGAAACCTTTCAAAGTTGTTCTTGGCTGTATGACATTGAGATACTTAAATTGAAGCAGTTACAGCCCAAGCAGGGTAAGAATAGCAGCAGCATTACCCCCTGTACTGTTCATTCAACATGAAGGCTGCTGTGGGCCCTTCAGAGTTTGAGATTTATTGCCTGAGAAGCTGCAATGATACGGGGGCTTTACTATCTTGGCTTGCTCTATTAAAAGCAGAGCCAGCCACCTGACTGCACTGACTTCCCATCTCTGCAGTCTATGACAAAGCCACGTAAAAGCAGTGGAAAAGGAATCTGAATTGGACCTTTTCAGGCAAGATGGGAGTCAGTTCCTTGAGCTGAACTGCTGTGCAAGTTTCCTTTATCAGGAAGCTTTTGTGTTGGGGTGTGACAAGGCTGGAAAGCAAAGAAACTGCATCCAAGTCTGCCAAAGAGCAGAACTGTTGCAAACCAAGGGTTGTTGGTTGGTTGGGTTCCCCCCTGCCGCCCTTAGCTTCAGCCAAGTGGTCCTGGATAGGTTTGGCTGGCTGTGTACAGCTCGTTTCAAAAAGCTGGTGTTTTCAGTCAGTAGATTTGGGGTGGGGAGAAAGGAGGTAATTTTAAGTGGGCAGCTTATTTGGCTTGACTCCAGCTGTCCTTCACAATTCTGTATCTCATGTAGAACCTTGTATTCTGCACAGGGTAATGCCATCTATAACCTGCTTCCAGACATAATCAGTCGCCTCTCAGATCCTAACTGCGGCGTAGAGGAGGAATCCTTCCACATTATTATGAGGTATTCTGGGGTTAAAGAAATCTCATTTGACCAGGACTATGTTTATGCAAAGAGGATGCCAGATCCAGGGAAGAGAAACTACAGTGACATATTTTTGTGATTTAACCCCAGCCAGCAGCTAAGCACCACGCAGCCACTCACTCGCTCCCCGCCTACCCAGTGGGATGGGGGAGAGAATCAGGGGGAAAAAAAAGTAAAAATCATGGGTTGAGATAAAGACAGTTTAATAGGACAGAAAGGAAGAAAATAATAATCATAACAATAATAAAATGACAAGAGTAAAAGAATTGGAATATACAAAACAAGTGATGCACAATGCAATTGCTCACCGTTCGCCAACCAATGCCCAGTTAGTCCCCCAAGCAGTGATCTGCCCCCCTGGCCATCTCCCCCCAGCTGATGTACTGGGCATGACATCACATGGTGTGGAATATCCCTTTGGCCAGTTTGGGTCAGCTGCCCTGGCTGTGTCCCCTCCCAACTTCTTGTGCCCCTCCAGCCTTCTTGCTGGCTGAGCATGAGAAGCTGAAAAATCCTTGACTTAGTATAAACACCACTTAGCAACAACTGAAAACATCAGTGTGTTATCAACATTCTTCTCATCCTAAATCCAAAACATAACACTATACCAGCTACTAGAAAGAAAACTAACTCTATCCCAGCTGAAACCAGGACACATGTTCAAAATGCTTTTTCCAGTTGTTCTCCTTGATCTGACTTTTTCAGTCTGTATCTGAAATGGAGTCATGCTGGGGCAATCGATTCTAAAGCCACATAGTTGGGAGTGAGGAGAGACTCCACAAAGAGTTTCCACTGGCCCATTCAAAATGACTTTCCCTCTAGAAAAGGAAAACAATTGGTTTTATGCATGGGAATGTGGCTATGCAACATCGGGACAACACAACAGATTTTAAAGACTCTGCCGCCTTTGTCAATTTGGTGGCCTGCTGGATTTTTGTAAGCAATTTTAGTAAAGCTGTAGTTAAAGTAACAGGTTTGGGTTTGGTTTTCTTAGTTTTGTTTTTGGTGTTTGTTGGGGTTTTTTTTCCAACAAAGCCTTACTCCATAGTATAGAGACATACTGAAATATTTCAGTCTGAGGGTATTGGTTGCTCATAGACAGCACAAAGAATGTCTTTAGTGGTAAATTACAATAAAATCTCCAGTGATTTTTCAACTAGTCTTTCTGTCCACGAGAATCCAGTGCCTTTAGGAAGATGGATGTACTTTTGGACAGGTAGGAATTGCAAGGCACAGAAAAGGTCTATTAGTGAGGCTGAAATTGAGACTGAAAATAATCTATGGCTGCAAAAATAGATGGATATTTTGCTTCAGCTTTTAGTAAGGAGGGTAATGTGAAATAATGGGAAATGCAGCATGTGGCTAGTGACAGCATGTGTAGAAGGGAAAGTTAGTGTCTGAAGTGGAAGCAAACCAGCACAGAGAAACAAGAAGGTGGCATGTAAAAAGAATGGGACATAATTTTGGAATTTTCAGTACAATTTTTAATAAATGTCAAACTGGAGGTGTTACCACATACCTAGAGAATCGTAAGTGTAGCACTTGCATTAAAGTGTGATTAGTGTGGTTAAGACAGCTATAGATGGACTTTTCAGTCTTCCAGCAACGTGCAGGGAGAGAACTGGAGGTGCCTGGCAAATAAGAGAAAAGGCAGTATCGATTTCACAAAGTAGACGGGTATCAAATTAGTCTAAAGCTAACTAATTTTAAAGAAGACCTCATCATCAGTTAGCACACCACATCATATCCTTTAAATGGGAAAAAAGGGAATAGTAGTTGAAACTGAACTATTTCCCCATGTAGCGCTATATGAAACGCTTACATTGTGGAGAGGATCCCGTTTCACTCGGAAACCGTGGTGGACAAAAGCACAGGCTAGGAAGGAAGCAGTGGCTTATGCTCGAGGGATACTTGCCAAACTGGAGAATAGGGAGGTGTAAAAAAGATAGGGGTAGTGGGGGGACCATCACTGTTAAAAGACTCTTGTGGAGAATGAGATGGTTACAGTAATAACTGAGATGAAAACTAGCAGAAAAAGCATAAGGTTGAATGTTTAGAAATTGTTTAACCTCTTCTGTAAAGCTATGGCTAAAGTTAGAGATGTATTCCCCTTGCTATTTTAGCAGTCAAGTTATTTCTGGTTTACGTACAGGGAAGCGTTGGTAGTGCTGGCGAGATCTTGCCTGGAATGCTGCCATGGTCCTGGTCACTTCAGTTAAAGAAAGATGAATTGATGCTGGAACAAATGCAAAGGGAGGACTCTTGAGGATACAGCTTCTGTTCCGTATCTAGAAAAGAAGCTTGGTGTGATGGTGGTAGATATAACAAAGACTAAACAAGGATGTGCTTGGACCTCTTATATCAAGGCCAGTGGCAACCTGACTGAGCTTAAGTTAACAGAAATGTTGGTACAAGAAAAAGGGAGGCCAGCAGGACTTTCTTAATAAATAGAAGTTATTCAGTGATTTCTATGAGGACGTCATGCAAAATGCAGAAGTACTTAAAGTTCATGTCTCTCTATTCCTCAAGAAGCTAAGAAGAACATGGGATCGGGTCAGCATGTAAGTTCTGTTAGGCTTTGTTCCCACTTCAGTGCAAAGTAACACTCACTTTTGCGTTGATCCAAAATACAGCAACACACCTTCAGCAAATTAATAATGAGCAAGTCAAAAGAATGGTTTTGAAGGGAAAAAAAAAAAATACTGCATGCTACCCCACTCCCCTCAAGGTCTGCTTGTCAGACACACTAGTCTGCCAGCACAACTTGTGAAGTAAGGAGATCATCTGGAGGTGTTGCATGCTCTTAAAACTGGATGGAAGGAGCCGATCAGAAATCGACACTGCAGCCTTTTCAGCGTCCCTCCTACCTCAGACCCTACACAGACATTAGCACTTCTTACTCTGGACCTACAAGGGTCTTTGCTTTAGATGGGTTTCTTAGTTTCATCCTAGGCAGGTGCTATTATGCAAACATGCAGTTTTAGTTACATGTTATGCCATAGCAGCTGTCCCCCAACAGGGAAATATATATATGCTTATACCTTCTCCTGAACTGAGTCTGAGGCATGCAGAGCAATCTTGTCATCTTTTGGAGGACCACCTAGCTGATCACTGGATAGGATAGCTGCAGGCCTCCCTTGGTGTAGGTAGAAAGGGGGTTTCCTCTCTGGGCTCTCAACTATGCCATTTTTTTTCCATTGCAGACATCTATTCTCATATATTACAAAAGACAAACAGACAGAGAGCTTGGTGGAGAAACTTTGTCAGCGATTCCGGACTGCCAGGTGGGTTGCAATCCTAATTTTCCTGACAAGCAAGTCTGCTTCTTAGGAATTGTTGTAAGAAACTAGCTTGTATATGGTGGTTGTAACAGGTTCCCATCATATCTTCGTGTGCCAAAGTGACAAATGCCAAGATAACCTGGATTAGGTCTCCCCCCCCTTTTTTTTTTTCTATCTTCCTCCTAAAAATACATGAATAAATATGTATAAATTAAGGCTTCTGGTCTTATTACACTGTGATTGGCCCCTCTCCCTTCACTCCTTTCTTAGGGAAAAGGTTTTGCGATAATTTAGATCTGCATTAGAGCTGAACAAGGAGACATCCCACATGTGGCTCTTATGCACCTTTGTGGTCCTTCTCCACAGGCTATTCCCTTGCATCTCAGCTAAGAAATCAGTGTGTTCAACTGAGAAGTTGGGATCTCCCCTGCAGTCCTGCCTGTTGATACAGGCCTGTCCTTGTTCCGCATGCGTGGGCTGCTCAGTACTAACTCTATGCCTGGGACTCTGTTTTCTTATTCAAGGGCTTGTGTCACTACACACTTGGTCCTTTGCTCTGTTCTGTCTGCAAGATGTGTATGCCTTGCTCGTGGTGCTGATTACGGAGTATATAGTGCAGGACCCATCTTGTGAACCTGGGATATCATTTTGCTTCCTGGGTTTTGGGGCTATTTTTGTTGCTTCTTTCCCCCTGCTTCCCAAGCTGTAACTTCACTGACCCAGATGTGCTTCCCGCCTCCCCCCACCCCCCCACCCCCCCGAAGAAAGACAGTAGAAATTTATCTGCCTCTCTGTCATGTACTTTCAGTGATATCTTCACTTTACCTTCCACTGGCTTTGGTGCATCCTGCCTTCCTCCATTCCTGTGGTTTTCCTTCTCCATCGTTGTGGCTTTGCCCTTGAGGTTTAAGCTGTGTCTGCTTATCTTGGCCACTTGTACGCAGTGCCTGAGCATGTGACCTGCTCAGCTGCCTCGGGGAGTTGCATATTCCCCAGAAATATTTGGATTTTGTTTCCTGAGCTGGAGTGGAGAGTGGCCCCTCTCTCCAAAATTGTCTCCCAGGAACACTGGTGAGCTCTTCACATCACAATCATAGAGCCATGTCTAGACTTTACTAAAATGTCCTAATATTGCTGTACCATGAAGATGATGAGTTTAATGCACACTAGCAGTAATGCTAGAGTGAGACTCTCACTCCAGGCTAAAAGAGGAGCTTATCAGAAAAGATTTGACAGCCACCATCACCCTCCTCAGCATTTCTGGAGATCTAATCATAGCAACATGCCAGGTATCGTTCAGACTTTAAATGTGGAAACACCTGGATGCTGCAGCTTTGTGCTCCATCTGTCTGCATTTGGACAGTGCATTCTGAGAGAGCACATGCAGGACAGACTTCTGGCCCTCTGTTTTGTATGTATTAATAATAGGGGCTTCAGCCTCACTTTTTTTCCTCCCGTTCTGTCACAGTGAGCTACATTAATGATGTTAGTTTGCTTTTTTTTTTGCCCCCACCCCCTTTTTTTTTAAAGTAACTTTTGCTGGAATTTGAATGTAGTCCTCCTTTGATACAGCAGTTGTTGTTTGTTCACTTTCTATGTTAATGAAAATGGTCTTCTTTATGTAACTGGCCTGTAACTGGCCAGGAAAGAGAGAGAACATCAAATACAGCTTCTGCTTGAGACTATCTCAAACATGCAAAAATGAGCAGCCAGAGTTTTTTTATTATTTGGTTGAAATAAGGCCCTTCAAGAGGAGTTCCCACCTTACTGAGTGCATTTTTTCCTCATAGCCAGCAATAACTTCTGACGCTTTTTAAACAAGTGACTGCGTTCTTTGACAGTGAAGCCTTCATGTTTTTCTGACAGACACTAAGTCAGTGTCTTTGCAATACAGCGGTGGTTGCGTATGATACGGCATGGCACTCATTAACTGACCTGTAACAGAACAACTTGAATCTCACGTCCTGCGGGGCAGAAGCACCTGCAGGAAATGCTTTATCTTCATGTGCTGTAGTTCTAGGTAGGATGTACTCATCCTTGCACACCCCTTTTCACAAGAGCTAATGGCAATCTTTGTCTCTCCCAGAACTGAGCGTCAATATCGGGATCTGTCCCACTGCCTTACTCTGCTTCCCCTCTCAGAACGGGGCCTTCACAAGCTGCAGGACAACTTTGACTGCTTTGCAGACAAGCTTCAAGACCCAGCTGTCTACAGTTGTTTCCAAACTGTGCTGGTTCGATTCCGCAGAGCAGGCGGCAAACCTGAAAATAAAGTAAGGATGGGGAGCAAGTGTCCGGGCTAGGAAAACAATTGCTTTTTACACACAATGATTGGAAAGCCCTGCAGTTCTCCGTTTTAAGCAGGCTACTCCTCACCCCTACCAATTTACAATTTATCAGAGGACTTGATGGCAATTCTGCTATGGATGTAATACTTCTTTCCCCCTGCCTTCTCTCTCTCTCTTTTTTTTTTTTTTTTTTTTTTCCTTTTTCTCCTTCTTTCCCCACTGTGTTACATCTCCATCAGACTCTGGCTGAAGAGCTGGAGCAGAAGCTGTCTGCCTCCCATAACCGAGGGCTGGATTCAGCAGAGACATGCCAGGAAGGTAGTAGAACTCCAGTGCCGGAGCCGGCCAAGCAGAAACCAACAGGAGGTATGTTCCTTTTGTGAGACTGTGAGACTGCAGCCTTCCCCCGATCTTGCAGTCCAGCAGAGACACCTAGGGACTTTTCCTCACCCTTACAGACCTTTCTCTTTTTTTGTTGTTGTTTTTTTATGGTTCTTTTTCTTGGCAGGTTCACGCCGCCAGCCCCTGAGCACAGCCAACAGGGATGATGATTTTGTCACACCCCAGCCTCGCACCTTCCGAAATCAAAAGCGTGCCCAAAAGCGCCCTCCACTCAAAAAAGCTGTTATCACCTTCTCCAGTGATGAGGAGAACAGCTCTGAGGACGGTAAGGCATTGTACATGTGTGCTCAAAAGGTGAAAGTGGAGAAAGACTGTAGATTTGGTCCAACAGGGATGTTCTTTTGGTAATGGGCAGAAGGTGTGTAGGGCTTCAGAGCACTGCCTAGGTAGCCTGTAGATTTCCCTGTTCAAGGCAGTGGAGTGCTGGTTATTGACACATTTTACTCTCTTTAGAGCTATCGGCAGAATTAACAGAGGAAGAAACCCCCACCAAAACAACTCCCATCACCAGATCTTCAGCCCGCCGGCTGCGCTGAAGGAACCATCTGCTACTGTCTTTAAAAATAAAACTTCTTTTTTTGCAGCAGTCGTCTTCTGTTGTCTGAACTACCCCATAATATGACAGTGCTTTAAACGAGGACAAAATGGAAGTTACACAGCAGGCTAAAGCAATTCCAATCCTGTCTTTGTGGAGATTATCAAAAGAAAGGCAGTGATAAACATAGCTGCAGCTTTGAGTTGTTTTGCCCTGGCTTTGCAGGTGAAAGTAAGCTGCTCTGATTTAAAAAAAAAAAATCTTTGGAAGAAAGTCTTTCTAAGAAGAGCCCAACTAACCACCGAGTACAAAATACTTATTCCCTTCCCATTTTGTACATGGTTATAAGTATACCATCCAGCTTCTCTTAACACAGGACCAATACAATTTTGCTGAGTTTAGGCCCTTTTACATCTGATCCTTTTTGAAGCTCTTGCCCTGCACAGCCCAGCAGGGCTTTGAGGGGAAGTCACCTGCATCTTTTTCTTGTACAGATCTCAAAGAACAGTTGAGCGATTGGGGGGTGAGGAGAGAGGGAGAGAGAGAAAGGCTGACTTAGACTGTAGCTAGAGCGCTTCAACAGAGAATGTGCAAAGTGAGTAGGAAAAAAATACAACATTTAAAAGTTTTTAAAAAAAAAAACAACAGACAAAAACTTTAGAATTATCTTTGTTCAAGTTACTAAGTATACTGGTAAGATTGGTTGTCTCACTGCACTTTTTGGAATGTAATTGCTGTGAATCCAGTTATGTTTCAAGTCAGACCGGTACTTAAGCTCTTTCCTTCCAGGAATGCCACGTTGGTGTTCAAGTCAGTCCTGACATTTCTTAGACTGCCACATGAACATTAAGTGCCCTAAACTTGAATTTCTGTTAATCACATAAACAACCTTTAACCCTCCTCTCTCACAGGCAAACTGGCATTTGTCCCAGAGCTACTAGTACAGAATTATTTCCTCTTACCTGTCAGTTGCCTAGAAAGCAGACTAGGCGCTAGCTGGACAGGTTCCTGCAGATCTTCCGTATTCTCTGTCTCTGAGGATCTACCAAGTTCTGCAGTTGTCATGGTCGCCCTTGGTTTGCCAGCAAGTAGAGCCTGCTGCTCAGTTCTCTGGCCTGGCTGCATAAGTAGTGATAAAAAACTGCTGTAGCTTATTTTGATCCCTACATTAAAAAAAAAAAGATACCGTATTAGAAATTGCATAGCTTTGCATTGACCTGGGAATACGGGGGTTTTGTGCTAATACCTGAATGGACATTAACACGTCTACTTGTTTCTACAAGCATTTAACGAGGGAATGATGGGGTGACAGGTGTATTTACTGGGCTGGGACGTGTGGACCAAACACCACACTTGAGTCCCAGAACTCGGTAGAAAGATCTGCCCCCTTGCCGCCACTAGTGTAACAGCCAGATACCAACATACCCTCCCCAACTCCAGAGCACCCCAGTAAGAACAGGACAATCGTGAAATACAAAGATCAGAAAGTTACAGCAATGTCCCTCTCTCCCATCCTCCCTGATAAAATATTCAGTGAAAGCTACAGGAGACAGAGGCAGCAGCTACAGCATTAATGGTAAATACAACGCAGAGTCATGCATGCTGTATGTGATTCCCCCACCGCCACCCACAGGGTATGTCACTCACAAATGGGAATGAAAGAAAAAGGACGGCATATATGGATTTCTACCCAGGCTCAAGGCTTGACAAGTCTGCAATAAATCTTGCATATATATGAGATAATACATTGACAACACTGCAGTGAGGGAGATGGGAATGGGTGGCTGGAGGGAGCGAGGTGGCCGTAAAAGTGTCTAAGCATTGGCTTACCTTCAGGCCATGCTTTTCCACTACAAGCGGTTAAACCTTTTCCTTCAGGAGAGCTGCGCAGCCACCTTTCCAAGACGGAAGGAGGGTTTGGCAGTCAATGACTGGACTGACACAGCGGCTCCTTCACTGCTTTGCAGTCCGTCTTTTGCTCTTTCCTGGGCACAGCACTGCCTGGTCGAGCGAGAGCAGAAGGTCAGTGAGCGGGAGCTGCCGTTGGTCCCTTTCTGCAGGCTGTTCAGGTGGAGCATCCCCCTCTCCTCACTGGCCTCTCCTGGCATCGGAGGAATTAGCAATCCTGTGTCATGGACAAAGAAAGTCCTGCTTCATCCAAAGATGAAGCAAAAAACCAAGAGGGGTTTGAACAGCTACGCAGTGGCTGCTGCCTTAAGCAGCTGGTTGCTGCCCTTCTGTTCCTCGCAAGCGGCTGTTTCGGTGGCTGCCGCGATGACCAGGAATTGCTACTGAAGGAGTAATCCCATTCCCTCGCTTCTGAGGCAGTGGGATTACTCAGTGCCGAGATCAGTGGCGTTTCCAGTCTCTGAGGAACTCCTGACCATGGTGGGCTCCAGACTCCTACATGTGGTACCAGTGGAATGATGTGAATATCATCCTTGCTTCTAGAGCCTGCAGCAACCATCAGCCCTTTCCATCACTGTGGGACAAGGGTTGTTCCCCCAGGGTACCGCACCCAGTTCCTAGTCCTCCCACTCTCCAGTTGCCCTGCTCCTTTCCTTTATAAGCAACTATTTGTAAAAGACTGGTTGTGATTCAGCAGGAGACCACTTTTCCAGTGGTCTTGCAAGCTCTAGAATCGGTGCCCCGGCATCAGAGGGGGAAGGGTTTTTACAGAGGAAACTTGTTAGCACCAGAGAGGAAAGGACAATAACCTATTTGAGTCAGAAAACTGGGGCAATCGGGGACTCGTCTGCCAAAGCCTTTTCACTTCACAGTCATTGCCAGGACATGTCAGAGCAACTATTCAGTTCTACTGCAGTCCCAGCAAGGATCTGGGACACGGAGCAGCTGCAACTTCACGGCACCTGAGTCATTGAGCGCCTGCAATTTATCCAAGCTTTGCTGGATATGCAAATTTGCAAGAAAATTTGCAAACTTTGTCTCCAGTCTCTGAAGTTTCTTGCTTGGTATGGGACAATGATCACTCCTTCCCTCTTGCTAGCCTCAGCTTTTGCTGGACCCAAGGAGGAGACCGGTCACTTGAGAGCTCGGAGCCTGTCCATCCCTGCAGGGCTCAGCCTGCGTGCAAGTGGGCTGGAATTTGGAGCAGTCGCAAACACATTTCTGGCATTCTTCTTGCAGTATGGGGGCTACCACGTTCAAGGGCTGCCAGATCAAACCACCACTACATTTCCTATCACAACCAAAGTGTTGTTGCTTTTATACTTACCTTTCGCTCAGGAAAGAGCTGACTCCTGGAAGCGGTGCGTTCAACCTGAGATGCATCTGCCTGCAGCTGTCTTGCCGGGAGCATGAATACTCTAGCGGACTGACTCAGCTGCTTCTGGATGGTCGGATGTGACTAGGAAGTACAGAACAACATCCTCTGAGACATCTTGCATGTGGGATGAACACGTGCTCGCTTCCCATCCTCCTTCCTCTCTCTCCCACCCCTCCAAAACTTTCACACCGCAAAGCACCGTACCCTACCGCATCCAGCACACGGAGGGGCTGGCTGCGCACGCGCATCCCACGCTCCGTTTCTGCACGAGCACCCCGTCCGAATGCCCACGTGAACAGCACATCCCGTGACTCTCCAGCAGTCACCTGTGCTTCGTAGTTTAAAAAGCTGGTGTGAAAGTAGTCCTGTTCCCCATGAAATGTCTTGGTGGAGGCCGTTAACTGGGGCCTGGAGAGCCCCTCCATTTGCCGGCGTGCCCCGGAAAGCTGGCCCAGGCGAGGCAGTGACAGGGGACTGCCAGACAGGATCACCAGAGCATTGCTCTGGAACCAGCACCACCCACGGGTTGCAGGTATTGGGTACAGCTGACATACTTGGATGCCCCCACCTGTGCAAAGTCTCTTCTGCTTCCAGTGTCAATGCTCCGGACTGAAGCCTGAAGTTTCACTTTTCATGGACTGGATGCAAAACGGTTCGTAAAACTTTCTGGCTCCTTGGGCAGGGAAGAAAGGGACCCACAAATCTGTATCTCTGCGTGCAAAATGCTGGGAAGGAAGGGAGGGAAGGAGAGGAAGAAAGGCAGGGCAAATATCTGAACTGTGACTTTTGTTATCTCTGCAAAAGACTTCTTTTTTCTAATTTTCGTCTTTCCTTAAAAAAGAAATAAACAAAAGCAGGCAGCAGAACACTGCCTGTCAAGTTTTGACCCAACGGCTCTGTGCAACAGTACTGAAGAAAGGGAAGTTGAAGGTGTTATTAAACTCACCCCAGCACACCCACTACTCATCCTGCACTGGGGTACAGTCCCCCCATTCCTCTCCCCTGACAAACTTTCCTGATTAGTTTCTGTCTTCACACCCAGGCTGACTTCTGCACCCTGATCTCCAAACAGTGACCTCATTGCCTTGTTCAACTGGTGAGAAACTACAGTAAAATGGGAGAGGTAAACAAAGGGGGGGGGAACTAATGGCCAGAAGATTTAGGAGGTAGGAATCTGCTCCTTGCCGTCCCGCTTCCATTGTGCGCCTGAGCTTGAGAAAATGCAAGCTGAGCCTCGACGAGCTCTTTTCTGTGCCGGTTCCTCTGGAAACTCAGCCCGGCCCTCCAGATGGTGGCTCAGGACAACCAGCCTGCAAGTTATATGCCCGCTAGTACTAGACCCACAGACCCGTCACCGCTACAAATCCCGTAGAGTTAGTGCTGGAATTCACACACCTTCTGCAGCAAGAGCTCTTCATTCCCAGGCCAACCGGCTCACCAAGATATAAATCTTAAAAACGAAAGCCTGTATTGTCACGGAGCTGAATTTGTGTCAGCTCTGTGCAGCCAGCAGTGTGCCTACCACTAGCTGAGCTGTAGTTCATGCTCACGCTGATTAGAGAAATAGCATTAACAGCACTCTGCCTACGAGGAGTATGTTCAATATCACTATACAATGCAGCCTTCAATATCCTCCTTTGGGACGTGTTTCAAAGTGTCACCCCATTCCTGACCCTGACAGATACCTCCAGGTCCTGGCCAGCAGCAGCTCAACTCACATCTATCTTCCCAGACACTCAGTAAACACCTTTGTGTCCTTTTTCTTTAGAGGAAGGGGTCTTGCTGAGCTCACCCTGAAATATATCACCCTGGACAAAAGGGCTGAAAGGTTAAGGAGCTCCGGGGGGTAGTTCAGCAGAGAGCTGGGGGCCAGGCGCCTGCCAGAACCAAAGCTATAAAGGCGAAGAGGGGCTAGGGACCGCATCCGACACGGATGCTGCGGGTCCTGCCTCGCCTCCCACAAGCCCTGGGATAAGAAGAAGATGCTGGGGCTCCAGTCGTGGCCTTGCTCGCTTTTCCTCCTCTTAGTTCTGCTCTCTGCCAGCGTTCAGACCGTGTCCTTACCAGGACAGAGGCTACAGGTAGGACGGACTGGGAGAGAGCTGAGGGAGGTTTCAGGAGCGGAGGGGCAATTTGGGGAGGTCGTGTTTGAACCTGGAATGAGCGGTGGTCCCAAATTCCAGCTACCGGAGGCTGCTGTCTATTCCCACCGCTCCCTCCCTCCCCTTCAGTCCAACAGCCTCAGCTCCAGGGTGACTGCATCTTCATAACCCAGCTCTTAAGGAGCAGCAGCATTACAAGACAGCGGGCAGACAAAAGATTTTTAGTGCTTTCTGGTCTGGGGCAGGCTGCCCGTGGGACTCACCACATTGCCTGCAGAGGCTTTTAATGGTGAAGAGACTGGTCCCGTCTAACTCCGCCCTGTGTCAGCAGCCACCAGAAATTACAGTCGTGTCCCTCGTCATGTTCAGTGCCTGGTTCTGACGTCCCGGATGGAAGGCGCATCCTGCTAGGCCGGGATTTTCACTCCTAAGCTCGTTATTACCCCCCGGTAGCCCCTCTTTAAGGCCAAGAGCCCCGGTCAGGATGCCAGCTAAGGGCTTCTTCACTTGGGTAAATCTTTTATCCTCAGCAATTACAGCAATAATACTTCTGGCTTTCAAATCTACCCAGCTCCCTCTTACTCAAACCGTAACCTGCGCCCCAACACCTTGCCTTCACGTCACCCTGGGAAAGCTACAGGGAAGTAGTTAGGACGTGAACTAAAATCACAAGACTGATCCTGCTATGACTCACCGCTTTCACTCCTCGCTGAAGATGCCCGTGTCCGCTTCAATTAACTCGCTACCGAAAAGAGCTGCACAAAAGGCATCTTCAGCCTTAGCTCAGCACCCACGTGAGGGACAGATGTGGAACGGCTACCGCAGGCTGCTTCCCTGGGCAGCCATGCCATGCCTCCGCTGCGCCCAATGTACTTCCCAACCCTCGTCTCCCTACAGCCGGAGGCTGTCGGCAGTGCCGGGGGTGTACGATCAGCACGTACGCGCCTGCACAGATAACCTAGAGGATTCCCAGCAGATGGGGAGTCCCCCTTCCTCACCCCTGCTCTGCTCCTGCCTCCCCCTCATCTTTAGCAGCAGGTATTTGGGGCTGGTCCGTCCTCCCCACCAGCCCGCTGGAAAAAAAAAAAAAAAAGAGATGCCACACAGCAGCCTGAGCACATGGAGGTGCTCAGCATCAGCAAAAGGAGCAAGGACTGAAGCCTGTTACCTTCCAAGGGGTGCGGAGGGGATGGTTTGACAAGAGCAGGGCAATCTGCAGGCAGGCAGAGGCTCACAGCAGCTGCCTGCCTGCTCTTTTGGACAGCAAAATCATTTCAGGCTGCAGGAGGGGCCGGTCTAGCCCTTGCCTGCGTCTGGATGCAAGGTCACAGGCGCGGTGCCTGTGTGCTGGCACCATTTTATGTCCCGCCCGAGCCCTAAGGAAGGTGTGAGCAGTGGGGTGCAAGGGGGTACAAGGCTTATCGCCGGGAGCGCAGGCGACCCCGCTCTCACCCCCTTCTCCTCTGTTTATCCCAGATGCTCCTTTCCCAGTTGCTGCCCCTGGAGCCCGAGTCCACGCTGGCCGAAGAGGACACGAAGGAGGGGTCCAGCTTCGGCCCTCAGTTGCTCTCCTCCACCCTCCCCTTCCTCCCCTCTGGGGCTAGAGCTGCCCGTCCCCCTCTCTGGCGCAAGACCCTCGCCAGTCGCAAATGGGCGCTGCCTGGAGATTGGGCCTGGAAGGCCGTGCCCAGGGGCTGCTTTGGGCTGAAACTGGACCGGATCGGGACCTTCAGCGGTCTGGGGTGTTAGTCTCGCAGGGGGTCCGAGGTGAGAGAGTCAGCAGCGGGGGCTCGAACAAGCAGGCAGGGAAGAAGTAAGGGGAGACCTGAGAGCACGGATAGCGGGGAGGACCGGGAGCGAGGGGATGGGGCCAGCGGGGCAGGCTGCGGGACCACCGCCTGCCTGCAGCCGGGGCAAAGGCTGGGACGCGGGACCACCCGCGCGTAGTGGGGTTGTGCTGGGGGGGCCCAGCCGGGGTGCGAGAGCGGGCAGGCTGCGCGCCGCTGGGCGGCTCACCAGCCCCGCTTCTCCGCAGCCGGAGAAGGAGACCCAGGCACCCGCAACACCGGCTTGGGAACCAGCGTGCCGAGCCGGCGGCCGAAAACCCTGGAGCTCCTGCCCCAAAGGAGAGCGGCGGTGGCGGGGAAGCGGCACCGGCGGTACGAGGAGGAGCTGCCCGGCTCCACGGCTGCCCCTCGACCGCAGGACCCCCTGCTCCGCCGGCAGCCCCCTCCCTCCTCTCCGTGCTTGAGGACTCGCTTGCTAATTAAACAGAGCTGTATTAATTTCCGCGTCCCAGCTTGGCGGCAGCGCCTCCGCGAGAGGCCCCGGGGGGCCGTGCGGGGGCGAGGGGCTGGCAGCGGGGGGCAGGCCGGGAGATGTCTGGCCCCCACGCGCGGGGCCATGTTGGGTGCACGCCGCCATTCCGAGTGGGCCAGGCGGCACGCGCGGTTGCAGCACGGTGCCGCCGGGACTGCGGTGGTGGCGGCGGCGGCGGCGGCGGGGGGGGGGGGGGGGGGGCATCAGGCGAGATATCGACCGCAGGCCGAGCGCGGGGGCAGAAAGGCCACGTTGGCTCATCCCAGCCGCACTGTGCCCCCCCCGGAGCAGGGCGGCCGGTGCTGCGGTGTTTGCCGAGCAAACACAGGGGCCTCCTGTTTGTGCAGAAGCTGTCCCCGAGAGCCTCCCCCCCCGGCCCCTCGGCGGGCTGCGGCTGGGGCACCACGAACCCCGGCATGGGCTTGCACGCCTCCAGCCCCGCCGCAGTACCATGCGAGCCATCATCTCCTGGCCTTTAAGAAAAGGTCGTAACCTCGGCCGGGTCTAAACTTAGCCGCCGGCTCCTCGGCGGCACCGGGAATAGCAGCGGTACAAGGAGAGTTGGGTTACGTTCGAGCTGCATGACCCCTCTCTGCCCCCCCACCCCAGTACCTGCATGGCTCCCCCAGCCCGCTCCTCGCTCCTCATCCTCAAATCCCCGCTGAAGCCCCGCTCAGCCGAGCAAGCCGGAGAGACAGGCCTGCTCCCACCACCCCGGATCTGCATCCCCGCTGTTCCCACGCCTTCCTCCGGGACCCCCCTCCCCAAGGGACGGAGGCTTTCGGGCACGCTCTGGGCCTCGTGCCTATAACGCGCGTTCGTCCCGCTGCACCCGGGCCGCGCGAGCCCTGCGCCAAGCCGGGGGGATGCAGCCCCGCATGGGTCTGGCACGGGTCGGGGCGGGGGGAGAAGGCGAGCTGGGCAGCGGCGACGGCCGCCATGCAAGGAGCGCTGCCTTCTCGCAGGCAGCCGGCGAAGGCGGGCCGAGGCGGCGGACGCGGGCCGGCAGACGGGCAGGATTTCCGCCGTCACGTCCCGCGGGTAGCGGCAGTGCCGCAGTGCCTCGTTTAAGATGGTGCTCACGCTGCGGCGCGTGGCCTGCCGGGCCGGTGGTCCCATCCAGAGGACGCCTGGTTAAACCCACCCAGGGGAGCCAGAAGCAGGCAGCTGGGGGGGTCCCCAGCCTGGGGGGGGGGGGGGCAAGCGAGCTCCCAGCCAGCACCCGCTGCCTGCCAGCGCTGGGGGAAATGGGAGATGCTGGTGGACCTGCTGCTCCCTCGAGGTGTCCCCAGCATCTCTGCGGCCCCTTTGCCCTCGCCGCCATGCTGGGGGAGCAGGAGGGTTGGGAGAGGGGGGCAGGCTGCAGCCGGGGGGGGGGGGGTGCGTGTGTGTGTGTGTGTGTCTCTCCTTTGTTACCAGGTAAAAGCAACCCACGCCATTCCCCAGGGGTGGGCGAGCCCCTCACCGGCCATCACGGCCGTGGGGGTGTGTGTGTGTGTGGGGGGGGGGGGGTGTGTGTGTCCTTCCCGCCTCCCCAGGCAAGGTCCCAGCTGCCCTTCCCCACCCTGCGGACACCTCCCGTTTTCCTCCGGGACCGCGGCATCCCCCAAGGGCTGGCTCGGAGGGAAGCTACACCCCGCACCCCCAAAACCCGCCGGGACCTTTGCAGCCCCCCCCCCCCCCCCTCCTTCCCTAAACCGGCTCGGGGCCTTTGTTACACGTGGGGGGGGGGTACCGGGGGGGGGGGGGGGGAGAAGCAACCGCACCCGCAGCTCGGGCGCACGTAGCCCGGCCCGGCCCCCGCGTTCCCATTCGGTGCCGGCCCGGCGGGGCGGTCTCCAGCCCGTCCCCTCCGCGGCTATAAAGGGCGGCGGAGCGGGGCTGCGCCACCTTCTCACTGCGCGCCGGGGCGGCACAGAGGCAGCAGGTAACGGGCGTGGGGCGGGAGGAGGAGGAGGAGGAGGAAGGCGGGGGGGGGGGGGGGACACGGGCGACCACCATCGCCCACCCGGGGGGAGGGCCGGACTGAGGGGAGGAGGAGGAAGGAGCGGGGCCGGACCGCGTGGCGGCGGGCACAAAGGCGGTGCGGAGCGGTTCGCCTCAAGATGGAGGCGGCGGGGGTGGAGGGTGTGTGCGGCCCCCCCCCCCCCCCCCCCCCCCCCTCCTTCCCTTCCCGCCCCCGGCGGGGGGTGAGACGTTAACGGTGCGGGGGGGGGGGGTGGGTGTGTGTGGGTGGGTGGCCGTTTCCCCCGCATTCACCGGCGGTTTTTCCCCTCAGGAACACCCCGAGGAGGCGAAGATGGTGAAAGTCGGAGTCAACGGGTGAGTGGCCGGGGGGGGGGGGGGCTACAACCCCGGCGGGGTTGGGGGGGGGGGGGGGTGAGGGCCAAGGTCGCCTCAAGGGCGCGGGGGGGGGGGGCTGTGGGGCCCGCTGGGCCCGCTTTACCGTCGCCCCCCCCCCCCCCCCCCCCGGTGCCGGGCTGAGGGACCGGGCGCGCTGCTGAGTCACTTCCCCGTGTAGATTCGGGGTGAGTCACCTCGGAAGAGCCGCCGTTGCCCGCCTGCCCCGGGGGTGTCCCGTCTGTGTGTGCCCCCCCCCTCCCCACCCCGGGGGTCCCCGCACACACACCCCCCCCCCCCCCCCCCCCCCCCTCACCGAAAGGTCGCCCGGTGGATCGTGTGTCGCCGGTGGCCCCGGCGCTGTGACCTTCTCCCACCGGGCCGAGGAGTAACCGGATCCCCGGGGCCGTCAGTAAATTTAGCGCTTGACCTTTCCGGTGCGGGGGTCGGTCTTAATCTTTAACCGGAGGACCTCGGCCTTTGGACGTGGCTGACGGGTTCCCTCCCGCCCTGCCGGGCAGGGAGAGGCGGATGATCCCGAGGGAAGGCAGCCGGCCGTGCCCGGCCCGGCGCGTTCCCTGTTGCTCGTCCTCACCCGCCTCTGTCTCTTCCCCAGATTTGGCCGCATCGGCCGCCTGGTCACCCGGGCTGCCGTCCTCTCTGGCAAAGTCCAAGTGGTGGCCATCAACGATCCCTTCATTGATCTGAACTACATGGTGAGTTGCCTTGCAGTGCCCCCCTCCGGGCTTCTCCGAGTAGAGCTCCCTCTCCTCTGTTCTAGTAGCTTCCCGGGAAAACCGGGTGTGGGCTAGCGGCGCAGGGCTGGGAGGTTCGGCAGAGCCGAGGAAGTGGGGAGCTGAGACTGCGGCGTAGGCAGATCAAGGGTTGGGGAGATGGCAGCCGGGGTGCCTGACCTTCCACCCCCCCCACCTCTCTTTGCTAGGTTTACATGTTCAAATATGACTCGACTCATGGTCACTTCCGGGGCACTGTCAAGGCTGAGAATGGGAAACTTGTGATTAACGGGAACGCTATCACCATCTTCCAGGAGTAAGTATCTCTCTCCCTCTCGCCCTTCTGGAGGATGAAAGCGGGTGTCTTGTGGAGAAGCTCTTACAGTTTTGTCCCTCCTCAGGCGTGACCCCAGCAACATCAAGTGGGCAGATGCTGGTGCTGAATACGTTGTGGAGTCTACTGGCGTCTTCACCACCATGGAGAAGGCTGGGGTGAGTATGCCGCAGCGGCACACGGGAGAAGGGACCGCTGCTCCTGCCTGCGGGGCACGTCACCGTGTACAGAGTTGCTCAAGATGAGGAAGAGATGGGGCTGGGAGGGAGAAGAGGTGGTCTGAAGAAGTGAGCTGTTGGAGGATTCTGGGTTATCTAATCTATCTAATCTCCTCTTTTTCCAGGCTCACCTGAAGGGTGGTGCTAAGCGTGTTATCATCTCTGCCCCATCAGCTGATGCTCCCATGTTTGTGATGGGTGTCAACCATGACAAGTATGACAAGTCTCTGAAAATTGTCAGGTAAGGAGAGAGGAAGATGCTCTCTGGCCTGGAGCTCTCACCAGCTGCGTGGGGTCTCGTCTCACCTTTGTTAGATGTGCTGCCTCTGGCTGATGAGCCTTCCTCTCTCTCTCTCTTCCCCAGCAATGCCTCTTGCACTACTAACTGCCTGGCGCCCTTGGCCAAGGTCATCCATGACAACTTTGGCATCGTGGAGGGTCTTATGGTAGGTCTGGAGCTTGCTGCTCAGAAGGGTGCCCGATCCCCAGGTCCCCTCGTGCGAGAGGAAAAGCATCTGTACTCCCTGTGTCCCCTGGGATGGGGAAGAGGTGCCTGGGATGCTTTTTCTGGAGAGTATCGGCTGTGTTCTGAACTCCTGTGCTCTCTTTTCCCAGACCACTGTCCATGCCATCACAGCCACACAGAAGACAGTGGATGGGCCCTCTGGGAAGCTGTGGAGGGATGGCAGAGGTGCTGCCCAGAACATTATCCCAGCATCTACTGGGGCTGCTAAGGCTGTGGGAAAAGTCATCCCTGAGCTCAATGGGTGAGCGTTGTCCCTTCTTGGGTGTCAGGAGGAGGCAGTCAGTCCCTGGCCAGCTCTGGCCCGTTCCTAGCAGAATGGAGGGCTGGCAGAGGGGTGCTGGGTCCTGTTCCCTGCTGACCTATGTCTCTTGCAGGAAACTTACTGGAATGGCTTTCCGTGTGCCAACCCCCAACGTCTCCGTTGTGGACCTGACCTGCCGTCTGGAAAAACCAGTAAGTCGTGGACATGGCCCTACCAACCTCCAAACCTGCCCCCGCTTCCTCTAAACTCCATCTTCTACCTGGGATTGCCCTCTCTGCATCGCTCTCTTCCCTAAGACTTGATCTGTGTGAAAATAGCACCTGCCGTGGTGCTCCCATGTCTCTCCTCCCTCCCCTCCACCCGGCGGACATTTTGTGTGAGTTGGGATCTGACCATCTTAAATTTATCTCTTCTCAGGCCAAGTATGATGACATCAAGAGGGTAGTGAAGGCTGCTGCTGATGGGCCCCTGAAGGGCATCCTGGCATACACAGAGGACCAGGTAAGTAACTTCTAGTCTCTTGGCCCGTGGTTATTGGCGCTCGCCTCATTTTTCTGATGGTAGCAGCCTTGCTGGGATCCCGGTTTGGGCACTTCTGGTTCAGGCTGCGGGTGACGGCATGCGTTACAATTTCCCCTCTGTTCCAGGTTGTCTCCTGTGACTTCAATGGTGACAGCCATTCCTCCACCTTTGATGCGGGTGCTGGCATTGCACTGAACGACCATTTCGTCAAGCTGGTTTCCTGGTAGGCAGAGCCTGGGGGGTGGGGGGGGGGGACTGTGGGGTCGGGGCCGGCACAGACAAGTGGCAGACTTCTGTCCTGTTCATCACTGCCGGCTGGCAATGCAGGGTGATGCGCGGACCCCTGCTGAGTAGGGTGGCTCTAATGTGGGATGATCTCTGTGGAGTGAGATTGCTTCTTGCCTGAAAGGGCTATAGCCGCCTTCCCTTACTGGAAGGATGGATAGAATGCTTCCTGCTTTCTTTACTGGGAGTGGATGGGAAGCCGCGTGGTTCAGCTGCGTGGGCAGAGGAGCAGAAACCATGGAGAAAGGGGTGCAAGAAATGGGTCAGTCCTGACGGCTTCTGTTTCTCTCCCCAGGTATGATAACGAGTATGGATACAGCAACCGTGTTGTGGACTTGATGGTCCACATGGCATCCAAGGAGTGAGCCGAGCACACAGCCAGCCCCCCTGCTGCCTAGGGAAGCAGGACTCTCCTTCGTTGGAGCCCCTGCCCTTCTTCACCACCGCTTAGCTCTGCATCCTGCAGTGAGAGGCCAGTTCTGTTCCCTTGTCTCCCCCACTCCTCCAACTTCTCCCCGAGCCTGGGGGAGGTGGAGAGGCTGATAGAAACTGATCTGTTTGTGTACCACCTTACATCAATAAAAGTGATCACCATCTGAAATGCCTTGTCTGTCTGTCAGTGGGAAATGGGAGCTAGTAGGGGGGTGTAACGAGCAAATGGACGTGCCTGCTTCAAGATGGGCCCTGGCTGCAACTGCTGGGCCAGCTCTTCAAAGCAGTGCTACGTGGACACCGGGCTGAGGCTGTGAACCCAGGCAGCAGAGAACCTGGGAAATGCCAGCAGAGTCGTTTCGGACAGCTCGGGTCGTGCGTGGGCATGGCGGACTCCCGGGATGCCAGACTCGCTTCAAAGAACAGCGAGCGCCCATCTCCACCGAGCGCCAGGCTGGAGCAAGCGGAGGAGCTGTGCTATGCGGACTGGTGAGCTATGTGTGCCAGATGCGAGAGGCAAGACTCCTGCCCGTAAGCCAAAATAAGGTGTGGTGCAGGGCTGCGCTCGCAGGACTGCTGCGTGGTGGAATGGAAGGCGGCTCTGCTGCTCTGTCCACCGTCTAGCTCTGGATTTGCTTGTCTGGTTGGGTGTATGCAGAATAAAGTGCTGAGCAGCTGACTTCTTTCGCATTTGGTTTGGCAAAGGGGCACAAGAAACAGGAATTATTTCTTCTCATTCCTCCTACCTTAGCAGAAATATTACAAGGAAAACTTTTCATTTGCTTTTACCTCTTAAAACGAATCAACTCGCCCTAGAGGAAATGGCTGCCTAGGGACGTGTCGGAGGCCAGTGTTACCATGGTGGTAGCTAGTCTTAATTCTGGCTTAATTCTATGCGGAAGGAGGGGCAGTTGCAGTTAAGCTCCTGAGCAGCAAATCTCTGCAAGGTGAGTGTCAGCCCTCTGCCAGGGACTGTTACCTCCTCCTGGAAGCACAAACGCTGCTGGGCAGGGGCTGAGCCTTCTGAGGGTAGATAAGCGATGCACTGCATAAAATTGTGTGGCCCTCCATTTTTAGCAGCTCATTTACTGTCTTGGGTGCTTTGTCATTCTCTCCCTAGCAGGCAGGGTTGGAGCTGTTGTCTGGACCACAACTGCTTTAGACCCTGATCTGGAGCAAGGACTTAAGCTGGAGGATTTAAGCTCCCAGGATCAAGGTATGTTGGACACAGTTCCCTGGAGCCGCTTATCTCCAGCGGTTGGGCTGCGTAAAAATTAAACGTTTACTGGACTAGAGGGCAATGACTGAAAGTTGCTTTGCAAAGAGAAAAAGGTTGAATAACCTGCTTCTGGATAGGAGCTGGGACAGCAGCAATACCTGGCTTACCCCACAAACGGCCCTGCGGGAGCTTTAGGTAACTCTGGAGTTAAATGGGAGCTGCCTGATACTGGAGCTAACTGGAGGCAGCCCTCCTGTGGAGTTGGGTTTCTGCTGGGGAGAGGTGTTGCCTGCAGGCCTGTCAGGCTTACAAATGAATCTTGGGTTGATCCCATCCTGTCCTCGATTGCTGTGCTTGGGTGCTTTGAATGGCTGTCCTGTGTGCTGCTGCCCGAGTATTTATGTACGGGCCAGCGAGCGCCTTGATAATCTGGAAGCGTAGAAAGGCTACTGAAACACCTTGTTTGGGGGGGAGGATGCCTCTTTTCCCATGTAAAACAGAGATGTTTTGAACTGGGTTTAAAGCAGGAATATTTCAGTGAGTCACCTTTTTCTTCTAAAAAGCCTTAAGTTTCCTGAGCAAGATAAGGCTGCCTGAAAATTCACCTAGAGCAAAGAGCTCTTCTTATTTAACAAGAGCGAGCCCTATCCAACCTGAGATCAAATTGCTGTGGGAATGAGCAAATTCATACAACCTGGGAGGTAGGGTGGAGGAAGAGTATGTGCTCTCAGACCAACAATTGCTGGGAATGTCTCAGATAAAGGTTCACTGTGTTTTGAAATACTATTTCAACCAGTTTACAATCTGGCTTGAAATTCTTGGGAAAAATGATATGGCATGCAGGCGATGAGGCAAGCCAGGAATCACAGAATTTAAAACATGGTTGCTCTTGTATGGAAAACAGGGAGAGCGAGTGTGGCAAACAAGTCATGCAGCCTTTGGACCGCCTGGAGGGCTTGGTTTCCTCTCTCATAAAAGCTCCCGAAAAAGCACAGCTCTTCTCCTAAATCCTCATTTTATATCCAGACACTGTGCCTGCAGATGGCACCACAGCAAGGCCCCTCCGGACAGATGGAAAAGCTAGCTCAGTGGCCAGCCTGTCCAAGAACTGCAACCCTGTCCTAAAACCTTCCTTTTTTTTTTTTTTTTTTTTGGTCATTTTCAAAAATTGACATATATGACTGTGGATGGCATTGGGATAAAGATGGGAGATCTGCTGTGGCAGCTGCTTTTCTCTCTGGAGAAGAGTTTTTCCCTTAAGTAGGGCAGCTCTAGGTTTGCTCTTGAAGCATTTCTAAGGAAAACTGATGATAGAAATGCGTGGTGAGGGAAGGCAGGCGCTCAGGCAGACATAAAGAGGCTCTTGTTCAGCAAAAGCGATCGTGCCACTCTGCCGGGACAAACCGGCTCTAAGGGCAGCTGCGATAAACCAGAATCTGCCCTGCTTTATGAACGCTTTGCAAGGGGAAGGTATAGAAAGACACTGATCCTGGCCAAAGGTTTGATTCTGCCTTTCTCAACCGACCAGGCACCAGGGCTCGCTGTGCTGGGCCATCGCGAGAGGGATGCACCCGAGATACGGATTCGCTCCTTTGCAGGGCTGTGCTGACGCAAAGCTCTCCGGCCGACCCAAGGGACCACTTCTCTGATGGGCAGCCAACCATTTCTAGGGATGGTAAGCTGCACCTTTTGTTTTCTTTTTTTTAAGACTGAGGAAATGTAAGTGATGCTGCGGTATGGTAATTAGCAGTGGTGTTTGTTACAGGAAAATTCCCTTTTATGGCAACTCTGAACGTTTAGAGAAATTATTTAATACTTCATTGGCATTTGCACACACTTGCCACACATGAATTACTCCCCCAAGAAATGTCTAGTTGTCCCCAGACCACCTTCTTCTCAAGATGCCAGCACGAAACTTCAGCATTGAGGAGAATGCCATATAGTAAAACCATCTTGAGCAGATGTGGAAACTAATTAAGCTTGCTTGAAAAAATCAAACCAAAATGTAACAAACAAAATGGTGACTGTATAAGCACAGTAAAAGAAGTCTTGGACATATAAAACATAACTCTGTCCACTTCTGAAGTAAATGAGTCTTTGAGCAAAGCAATTGCCAAGATCTGTGCAAGGAAGAGGCGATACAGATCTCTGATAGGAAAGACTATGACACAAGGCATGTACTGGATGGTTGTATAAGGTGAGCATCTTAAACAATAATGTTCCAAACTACTTTGTCATAGATGCCATTCACAAAAAGCAGGTTCATGACTGACTGACTTAAACTCAGGGTATGCAAATACCCCTGTGGGCACCAGCAGTACTCACAGAAAGCGGGTGTTTCATCAAAACCAAGCTGCCTGCCTTTGGGCAATCGTACTATATACACACTGCAAAACCAGATAATTTGTTACTTACTTCTCTGAGCTGAATGTAATTTCTTACTACAGGACAGCTAACTTACTTACTTACCTTCATATTTTATCTTACTATAGAAGTGTCATCTTCTTGGGGGAGTTATTCTCAATTAAATGGTCATAGAAGGAACAGTAGTACTGGGTTATACTTTACTGTGTAAGATTTGAAAAGGCAGCTGTCAAAAAGCTGAAGCTGTAGTCAAATAAAAATAGAAGAAAAACTCGTAACTACTAGCAAATTAAACTTAAGAGCCTAAAAAGGGGCTGGTTTTTAGGCAACTATGTGACAAATAGAAAAAGTAGTATGAAAACCTTTTTCAAATGCGTCTTGGAGAAAAGCGAGCTGCCAAAAGGCCGTAAGATGGTGTGGGAGTGATTAGGGAAGCTAAGGCCACGGCAGAAAAGCAAAATGGATGTTTTGCCATCAGAGGAGCTTTGGGGTATTCCCGGACAAGAGCTTTTCCTCAGCGGCGATGACACGAAGCCACCGTCGCAAACCGAAGCGTCAGGCCTTGAGAACACGTCCGTGACGTGAAGGGCAGCAAACCCTCAGCACCAGGTGCCAGACTCGGACGGTCTCCAGCGTGAAGCGGATGCGCAGATAACCCTGCTGTAAGTAATAATTCACCACTCGCGTCAGCCCCCGCCCTGTGATGAAAAGCAACTGGATTTAGGAAAAAAAACCAGACTGGCAAAACCTTTCAAGGAACCTGAACTGCCCCAGGACAGGGCAGACCGCCCTCTCCAGCCGAAAACTGGTGGTGACCAGAGAGAAGGTGCGAGTGGCCAGTGTCTGAGGACATCTGCCCCAGGGTCATTTCCATTCAACGCCTTCAGAACAAATTTGGAGCACGGGATGCCAAGGTTTGTTAGTTATGCAAAATGATGCAGGACACTCAACACTGAATCAGCCTGTGGAAAGGTGCAGAAGGATTTCGTGACCAAGTGACTGGGTTATTAAAATGGTGGGTGAAATTCAAGTTGCTAAATGAGAAGTAATACATGTCGGGGGGGGGGGGAACTCTGACATTGCAGGTCTCAAAGCCCTCCTGTAATGTTGCCCAACTCTGTACCAAACAAGCAAGCAACCTTTGTTGGCCTTGCTCTGAGTCCTGGGACAGAAAAAATAATAGGTGGTTTGTAATCTCTATAATCGCTAGCTTTTTAGTTACCAAGTTGGGTACTAGTTTAGGTGCTGGACCCCAGGCAGACACTGAAATCTCACTGAATGCACATGGCCTCCAGCTTCCCCATCTCCTCAGACTCCTAGTACACCCTTCTCAGCCTGACTAAATTGCCATCTAGACCATCATCACCAAGTGACTTTAGGCACTGGGGAAAAAAATGCTCACTTACTTGCCCTTTTTTTTTTTTTCAGGAGCAAAATAACTAAACTTTTCACTCGCAAAACATTTTTCTCCAGCCTGGAGTCACGGTTAGGAGTCTTTGCTCCAGCTACCCCAACTTGTGATGCAAAACAGGACAAAGCACACCAATGTCACATGGGGCTAAAAGCTGTTTAAAGATGGCATCAGCTTCAGCGGCTGGCTGAGAGCTCACATGAAGCTGCTTGTGAGCCCTGCTCCCTAAGTCTTTCCAGCCCTCCTGTTGTCCTGGGGATGGTTAGTCACTAATATTTCTTGCTCTTAGATGTTTCTAGGCATAGCTTAAAAATTGGCTATATATATATGGCAACAGAACCTATGTTTTGACCCTATTAAAAATATATTTTAGTGTCTCTTGGCATTTTTGACTGAGCTATTTTCTCCTTTTGAAAGTCTGTATCATTTCTATGTATCAAAAATGGTACCAGTTTTGTCTGTCAATTCCCTGTTCCTCCATAAATCTGTGCAGATTTTTTTCCATTCCTTTGTGATTTCTACCCTCCTCCCCTCTCCGCTGGTTCTCATTGGTTTTCATACGTGGCCTGTCAGACTAATCACTGACGTCATTTGCTCACCCGTCCACCCAGTCTTTTTTAAATGTCTCCCCCAATGCATTTAAAAATTGACATCAGCAAACCATGGCTTTCAGCAGCCAACGCTTTTTCATCACCACTGAGGTTGAAGTGCTTTGCAAAACACCGTTTGCAGGAACGCAGCGACAGCACTGTCCTTTCTTTTTTTTTACAGCATCACTTATTCCATCTCCCCAAGCAGCCTCAGGCTTTGCGCGGTGGCTTGTTCTGTGCACCTCCCCATATTAGCATGCTCTAGGTCATCTGTGCCTGGAAATGTAGAAGTGTTTATTCTGAGAAGATCCTGTCAAGGATCCTCCTTAATTGCTAATGGCCTGGAAAGTGCTTCATCATTCCCCTCTGATCACATTCTGCTCTTTCCAAATAGAGAACAGACATATCTGGTGAGTACTTCTCTTCTTTTGCCCTTTTTTTTTTTTTTTTTACAATTTATTTCAGCCAAGAAAAAAGGTTTGTATTACTGCCAGGATTGATTTTTCTTTAAATATAACCAGAACAACTTGTTAGTGTCCTTAGACATCCAGCTATTACATGAGTAGCTGAAGACCTTTTTTATACAGCTGAATTATTTTGTTGTCCCTCTATTCCTTTTCCCCACCCACAGTTGCTGTGGTTGTTACAAGGTTTATTTTCATTAATTAAGGTCAGGCTTTATTATTATTTTTATTAGTTATTCTTATTTCTAAGTACTATAGTCACATGGCCACTTATTCAAGGAAGTAGTTTACTGAAAGCTATCTTCTCATGCGTACTGAATCACAGCTTTTTGGATAACTGGAAAAACTCTCTTCTTTCCAAAGATCTCCCACTTAATCAGACTTTTTTAATACTTCCCCTAAACGATTTCACTGTAAGAAAAGGCTACATAACACCATGCAGTTCTCTGTTATGGCATTTTTGTCCTGGGTGTTGTCTTGATTTGTTTCTCAGTTGATCCCTTGTCTTTAGGCAACTACCAATCCTAACCCAGTCTTCAGCTGTCATAAGGACATCTAAAATCATTGCCTTACTTGGGCATGCCATCATCTGTAAATTGATGAGAAACTCTCCACGGCACAGCATATTCTTTGGTATCCCCAGCCAAAGTCTCCCATGACAACGTAATTTTCCTTTTCACACAAAGCAGAGAGGTACTTCTTACAGAATAAATCACCATGTTTTGTTTGGGGATTCAGGAGCATATAAAAGACCCTTCAATGCCTTGATGAAATTGTGTGTTAGAGCATGTTGTCTGGCTATTAGCTCTAGAGTGAATATGATTTTTAGCACAACTTGCAACCCCAATTCACAATTGCTCTTGCCTATTCCACCTTTACCCAACGGGTTAGACTGGTGAGCTAGCAGTTCTACAATGCAGCCATGAACACGAAAAATATCAATTAACCATATTTCTTCCTACCCTGAGAGCTTCTATTTCCTCTTGCACCTTGCCCAGATGCAGTCTGCTATCGAAGCTGGAAATGCTACTTCTTCCCATCTCTTGTGATACTGGTTCAGTTTCATCATGATGCCTTTTGGTGGCCGCTGGAGCTCCTTTTCCATAGCGTTACCTTAGTACCTTCCCAGCTCTTACAGGTGTTCTCCAAGCTATGAAATCTATACCCCCCTCTGCCAGAAGACCTAGAGCATCCTCTCCTTGTTCCCATCCCAAGAGAAAGTGGCCCAAGCATTTAGAAAATTCACAGCTAAAACACCACGTGCAGTCTCATACATCCACTGGAAGATTTTCAAAGGCGACTGGGCTTCCCTAAAGCTGTCTGTAGCCCATCCAGGTCTCCATGCCGTCTCACTATTGCTCCCAGCATTAAT
Organism: Harpia harpyja; assembly: GCF_026419915.1. Classification (NCBI taxonomy): domain Eukaryota; kingdom Metazoa; phylum Chordata; class Aves; order Accipitriformes; family Accipitridae; genus Harpia; species Harpia harpyja. The sequence continues at coordinate 51,839,465 of NC_068947.1, forward strand.
CACCAAGGGTAGGGGCTTGCCAGATGTTTTCAGGAGCCTGTCCATGCATCGTCCAGGTGCACCTCCAAGGATACAGCACTCCACTGTGTTCTGAATTAATGCTGACCTCTCCTCTTGAAAGGAGGTTTCTCACCAGTATTATTTGACATACTTGATCAGCAGGTATGGACACTCTGTGCCACAGGTACCTGAGATAGCAACAACCATAACCACATAAAGAGTATAGCCTTCTCGAGAACAAGCAAAGCTTTTGTAGCAGCGGTATGAGGCTTAGGAAAGCCAATCTCCCAGCTCAAATTTACAAACAAGACTGACTTTTTATGCAGCTTTGATCTCTCCTACCTCTTGGCTAAGAAACCAGATAAACAGAATAATAGACAGGTTACCAGAGAATCAAAAGTTGCTCCAGTGAAGGCTGTCAGCATCACATTTAGGCCCATCTAAGGAATCCCGAGACAGGGAAAAGCTAACATGCACAAAGCCAAGTCGTGTGGGACAGGTGACAAAGCGCCTTCAGCAGAAGGGTGCTGGGTGGAATACACGGGACATTAACTGAACGGACGGACAAGTCAGACTTTCAGTTCTGAGATATGACGTAAAATAGATGGGATCCAGAAATGAGTGAAGGGAGGGAGCAGGCTTGCTTAACACAGGGAAGAGGAACTGGGCTACTTAGTGCTTAGGTTGACTGAACCCTCTCTAGAGCCAGCAAGAACATCCCACACCCGTGTGGTGAGGGGCAAGGAGGGCGATGCTCCCCATCCTCTCTGTGGGAAAAATCTGGTAGTCTTCATCAACAAACTCGGTGAGCCTGGTCTCAGAGCTACCTTGCCAGGCAGGGTCTCTGAGGACGAGAGCTCACCTTTCAGATGAGTCCTGGGGAACTTCACTAGGGAAGGGGCTGGGGAGGCCACTCTCTACACGCTACAGGATCAGAAATGCATTCAGCAGGGAGCCAGGGCTCAATTCTGCAAAATGCCTGGCACCGTCTGTTGAAGTCCCTTGCCAAGAGGCTGATCTCAGCCCAGGGAGCGTGGTGCACAGCAGCCACGGCAGAGAACCGCATCTCTCACCCCCGCTCAAAGGCTGATCGTGTCCCTCAGCGCCTCGTGGAAGTGGGATGCTCACAAGTGGGTCTGTCCCAGCCCAGGGAGAGCTCCTGCCTCAAGGGAGGGATTTTGTGCCACTCCCGCTGCTGATATGAAAGTTGTGCCTGTCCTCACCTAGACACGACAGTCCAAACATTGGAGAGGGAGAAGCCAGAGCAATCGCTAGCACGTTTCCAGACTGCCCGAGTAAGTCTCTGCCAACATGGACTTCTGTAAGGTGAGGAAGCTGAACCAGCCTGCCTAAATATTCAATGGGAGGACCTCACTGCCAACCCAGAGAGACATGATCCTAAAAGGATGGTCTTGGACAAATGTTCGTGGAGGTCACCAGACAGCAGCCACAGTCCCGAGATGGATGCTGATAGAGGGACTGCCGGGATGCATCCTGCCATGGAACCCCATTCAGTAGGGCACATCTGTGCTCCGACTGTACTCGGGCAATAAACATTCACATTAATGCATGGACACCGAGACAGGACTTTGTCCCCTGCATGCCAAAGTATCCTCTAGTGCACTAAGGACCGTACTAGATTCAGCTGCAACACGCTCATGGATGAGCACGGTCAGCTGGTAAGAGTAACTAACCTGCTCCTCCAAAGTTCATTTCATCAGTTCATCATCTTGGTCAAGAGTAGGAAAAAGCCCACTCCGGCCAAGGCCAAGCTGCCCCTGCAACCAAGTCTTTCAGAAAATTTAGGCCAAACTAAGATTTTTGAATGGGCTGGGGTCTAAGGGTAAATGAGGTACGATTATTCCCTGTGAGATGAATACAGACCAGCAAGTGTTCAGAAGGATCAAGCAGCCAAGACCTGGGTCTTCACTAGACAATTTCTTCTGATACTTCTTCCTGAGCAGGCACTGCCGAGAGGTGTCCTGGAAAAGGGATGAGGTTAGGGACACGAGAAGCAACACAGCGCTGAGCAGTTCCTAGGTACCACAGTTCCCAGCGGGGCTCATGGTGGAGACAAGCAGGCTAGATATTCCCCAAAGGAGCCCACAGAGAAGAGTTAAAGAGATGGGGGGTCCATACCTCCTCATATCCAACATCAAAGATGTAGGGTCACCACTGATGGACAGGTACATGCAGGGGAGATGGTCCGGCTAACGCTGGAGTTGGGGCTGTGCTTCCCATGCTGAGAAATTGCTGAGGCAAAGGCTCAGCGTTGCCTGTCCTGCCAGTAAGATCTCAGGGGCTGTCAAACTGGTAGGTGAACGGAGCCTATTGCTGGTGACACAATTCACCAGAGAAGAGCATCTTGCACACGCGGGTGGGGGAGATCTCAGTTTCACTGCAGATGAAGTCCTGAGAAGCAGTGCGGGACCGGGGTCCCCACGTGTCCTGGCACACCAGTGTCTGGCAGCACCAGCTGCTCCTGTGGGCAATGACTGCTCGAGGCAGAGATGTCGGTCCTTCTGTGCTTCATGCTTGAAATCTCTCAGGGTACATGCTCTACAGTCCTGTGGGTTTCTTAAGCAGTACTGAGAAGCCAAGGTACACATGTCATGGATTACGCACGGGGGAAGCCAGACTTAGCCAGCCACTCACAGAGATCTCCGCAGCAGAGAAAGAGCAGAAAATGCTGCAGAGACACATACGGGAGAGGGGATTTGCATGAACCAGAAGAGCCCGTGGGCAGGATAGAAAGCGATCCCTGATCTACTGCACATGAGGCATCTATTACTTGAAAGAAAAAGCCCAGGGCCTCGCCTCCCCGCCGGCTCTAACCGGCCAGCTTAGCCCGCGCCGAAATGCCAACACGTGCCTTACCGCGTCCTGCAGGGGCAGGCAGAGGACCTCACCCTGCCCAAACGCCGGGCAGATGCACCGATGCTCGCAGCCCAAGCCTGCGGCGGCGTTAGACACGGAGATAAACCGTTGCATCACTCGGCCCCCGTTTTATCTGCCTTACCTAATCTTACCTAATCACCGGGGAAGCACGTGCAACAGCCACCCAGGCAAATGCTACAAGAGATGGGGGGACAGGGGAACCCCCCCCCACCGTGGTTACGTCGAGGCTGGACGTGGGGCTGAGGGCAGGCGAGAAAATGCTCTGGGATGCCCTGGCGTGGCAGAGGAGACCAGGCGTGGGGAGAGGAAGGTCCGCAAGTCACGTTCGGCTTCGTTTCCAACCCCTCGGCCTCAGCACTGAGGATGCTCCAGGTTAAGAACAAGGCACCGGTGCTACGCACGGCCCGTCGAGGGCCAGCGGCTCCCAGAACAGCGACCTTGCCGCTGTCCCATCCCTGGCACACCCAGGGGACGGCAGCATCCCGTGGGAGACCCCCACTGACGTGAGCTTGGGGGTCCGACGGAGGACACCCCCCCCAACCTCAATCCGCGTGGCAGCACAGGGAGAGCCCGCACCCATCGACGCCGTAGAAAAGGAAACCGTCCCGTTTAATGAGCCCTCGCCCCCGTAACACAGACGCGAGCGCACCGCCAACGTGCGGCAAAGCAAAGTGCACGGTGAGCGGGACTTGGCCCCCACCCCAGACGAGGCGGAGATTTTTTTGGGGGGGGGGGGGGGGACACGACTTGCGGTGCCCGGCGCGGGGACCGGCCGGAGCAACCCGGCCAGCAGCAAGGATAGAGAGAGCCCCGGGCTCGGTCCAGTTGGCACCAGTGTGAGGTCCAGTTTGCAGGGAGGTACGGCTCTCGTTCGGCTCCGCGTGGTGCAGGGAGGGCAGGGGGCAGGTCAAGCGTACCTGGACGGAGGGAGAGGAGGGGGGTCTGGGGGTGGAGGGGGGGGGCCTGGGGTCAGGTCCCGGAGAACTCTGCCGTGGCGGGTTTGGAGCCTCCCTGCCCGAACCGCGGTTTAACCAAAGCAGGGGAAGGGAATAGAGAAGGGGCTGGAGGCTGAGCAGCCCAGGCGAGGGTGCTCAGGTCTATCTAGCTATTCCCATTTGCGAGATATCCAGTGGCGGGAGGGTGCGGGATCTGCCAAGCACCCCAAAACGGGAGCGAGCCTGGGTGACAGACGTTTACCAGCGGCTCCACGTCCCTGACAGTCTCTCCCAGGCGTGCCGGGAAGGGGGTCCGAGGGAGCAGGGCCTCCCCTCATTATCTGATGGAAGCGTCGCTGGGTGGGTCGCGGTCGGACTCCTCGCTCTCCTCATTCGGGGCCGACTCGCTGTTGGAGGCCGGGGTGAAGGCAGGAGACTTTCTGCGGAGAAGAGCAAAGGGCGGTGGTCACAGCACTGCCCAGGGGGAGGGAAAGGACCCAGTTCGGCGTGGGCAGGGGGCACGGAGCGAGGGGGAGAGAAGCTGAAGTGGGTACGCTCCCCTGGGGCATCCACGGGTATCCTTGGGTGCTGGGGAGGGTGTCCCCGAGGACACCAGCCGAGAGGTCCAGAGCATGAAGCGGGGCTGGGGGAGATGCTGGAGGACCCTGCCAAGGCATGCGAGGCCAGGGGTCAGTGAAAGCCCACCGTGGAGGTCCCCAGCCGGCAGCCACCCTGGCTCCGCACGCCCGTGGGGACCCATACGATGTCCCTGCACGAGGGCAGCTCCTCTCTCCATCGGGGGTGTCCGGCTTCACCAGTCAAAACCGACTTCTGCAGAGGTGGGACCACGACCTGCGTGGAGGCTGGCCACCAGGCATCCAACAGCCTCTGGGAACTGCCCTCTCTCCGTGCCACACCAGGGCAGGGCAGGAATACCACCCCGTGCTTCAGCTCCCGCTCACCACCACCCTCGGCCGCGGTCCTTGCGGAAAGCACGGGTATCCCAGCTCTCCCGCTGAAGCTCACCTGTCCCCAGACTGGGTGATGAGTCGCCGGCAAGTCTCCATCTGCACGTCCAAGCCTCGCTTCATGCTGCACATCTCCATGTACTCGTGCAGGTGCCGGTTCATGTCGTTCTTGGCCGTGGCCAGCTCCAGCTGCGCAAGGGAAACGGTGCGGAGATGAGCCCGGGGCACGGCGCGGAGCAGGGCAAGGGGGCACAGCCAGACCTGCGGCTGCTGCCCCCCCCCCCATTACCAACGACCTGCTCCAGCATGGTGTGTCCCTCCCCCGGGGACCCGCTCCCCCATTTCACCCCCTTCCGTGCCATGTCCTCCCCCCTTCCTCCTCCTCCTCCTACCTCTATTTGGTCGATGGTTTCCTGGTACTCCTTCTCACGGCTCTTGAAGAGCGACTCTGTGTCCTTGATCACCTTCTCCAGGCTGTCGTCCTGCTGTTGGGGAGAGCAGGAGGCATGTTTAGAGGCAGGGAGGCATCCAGCATGAGGAACCAAAGGCAAGAGAGAGAGAAATCAGAGAAAGAACCGGCAGCACTGGGAAAAGAGGAAGAAACGTAAGCGGTGTGGTATAAATAAGGCACGAGTCAGTCCTGCCAACACGGGGTAGGGAGACCCAGGACTCGCCACGCTGGGCAGTCAGCACATCGGCCCAGAACAAGCCCAGCAATGCACAAAAGCTTTGGAGAGCACAGACCCCAGCACGACACGTCCCCAGGGGACTGCCGAGGGCTGAAAATACGGGATGGCGAGGGCTTCGGCCAGACATCGAGGCTGCTGTTTGGGCAGTGCTGCTGCACAGCAGGCAGGTGGGCTGGAGAGCCCGAGCAAGGGACCACCAGAGACCAGACCAGCCAGAGAAGGTCTTCTCTTCTGGGAGGGCTGTGGCTTTCCCCACGCATGTGGGCCATGCCCTCAGCATATCTTTCAGGCTACAGGTCCCCGGTCTGTGTAACAGGGAGACCTTCACAAGGATGCGGTAATGTATTCACGTAGAGAAGATGGGAAGCATCTGTACAGGCCTGCAAGGGATGGAGGGGCTGAAGTCTGGTCTTTGAGGGAGCATCTTCCCAGGCTCAGACAGGACCAAGTGTCCCAACCCAGGGCTGGACCCCCGAGGACCACCGTTACCTCCCCCTGCACCTCTGCGGCTGCAATGGCGTATCCGGAGAAGTCCTCCCAGAGGAGCAGCGTTTCTTCTGTCTCCTCCCACGTGAGGCTGTCACAGTCATCCTCAAAGTCATATTCCCTCCTGGGGGGAAGGGAACAGCACGTCAGCACCCAGCAGGAAAACTCCAAGAGGCAGGGCAGGCAGGGGCCACGTCGGTGCCGAAAGCCTCGTCCCCGCTCACAGGCAGGGCTGCAGCTCTCGGGGGGGGGGGGGTCTGGCCAGGGTGAGCTCAAGCGTGCCCAGACCCAAGAGGTGATGGGGAAAGGGCTGGCTTTTTGGTCAGGACCCCCCCGGCAAATCCAGGCAGGGACCCCCAAAAGGTGGGAAGAGGGGCAAGAGGAGGGGAGCCGGACCAGCTCCCACCCACGGCACGGGCGGGCTCAGGTCTCCCAGGGGGGTCAGCCCCGCCACGCCGCAGAGCGCAGGGCGTACGTACCCCGCGGCAGCACCTCCCGTCTCGCCCACCCCCTGCGGTCCCCATCCCGGGCACCGGCAGGGAGCCCGGTGCCGAAGCTTCGCTCGACTCCGGCAGCAGCGGTGCGGAGCAGCCGCACTCACAGCTGGTTCAGCATCCTTTGCATTTCCTCATTGATACTCATGGCCGTGGTCTCGTCCTCCTCTTCCTCTTCAGGTTTTCGGGAGGCATCGCTCTCCGACAGCGAGGTGTCTTCGTCGCTGACCTGCTTGCGCTCCCGCTTCCGCCCCACCGAGGCTGGGACCTTAACGGGAGACAAGTGCAGAGACTACAGAAACGAGGCCGGGTCCGAGGTGGGGAGCAGGTAGTTGGGAGGAAGATGGAGGGGAAAGGAATGGCAGAGGGACAGAAAGGCAGGGAAAGAGAGAAAGACAGAAAGAAAGAAAGAAAGGAAGGAAGAAAAGCAAGAGAGAAAGAGAGAGACGGGCTCATTATGATCAGGTTAAAGATGGTGCAATGGATAAAACATGGCTTCAGCATTTTCTGAAATTAAAACTAAGCAACTAAAGATGGAATCTATGAATCTGATGAGAAAAAACAACGTGGTTTGACTGCAGAAAAACTCAAATTGCCCACCACCCCAGTCCAGAGACAGGAAAACACAGCGACAGAAACAGGAAAAAAGAGACAGAGTCTGAAAAAGGTGAAATATGTCAATATTTACAGTCCGACCTTATTTATAGAAAGTTTAAAATTTGTACACTTTCCCAACTGAATGGAACTAACCAGTTGCTTCTGTAGGGACAAAGAGAGCGAGACAGAAAGGCAGCAACATCCAGAAGGAGAAAAGAGACAGAGACAGAGAAGAGAGACAGAGAGAAGATGACGGAGAGGGGAAGGGAAAGGAGAGAGATGGAGTTAGAGACAGACACTCAAGCAACTCGTCTCCCTCCTGCAGCTGCTCCCCTACCACTGCGGGGTCCCCGGGCCCAACACAACAGGTCAGCGAGAGGTTGAGGGGACTCTTGATGGCCAAAGCAACATCTGGAGCTTTCCACCTCCTCTCCGTGCCCTTTCGCCTGGTCCTCCCGAGAGAGACGGAGAACAAGGGACCGCAAGGAGCGAGGGTGAGGGTGACCAAGCGTCTCCCCTAGCAGGGGGCTGACGTTGTCTCTTCTACCTCCTTCGGGAACTCTCCTCCCCAGAGCCGGCGGCTGAGCCTGGAGCAGCAGCAGGCGCTTCTCACCTGAAACATCTTGATCATGTCCTCGCAGTTCCGCTGCTGCGCCACGTCGCACAGCTTGGCGGTGATGTCGATGCGCCGGCAGATGTCCATGTCCACCTTCATGGCCTTCTCCTGGATCTTGGTGTCCAGCTCCGTGATGTTCTGAACCCACGGCGCCGCAGGAGGGGGGCAAAGGAGGAAAATTGAGCGAGGCAAACGGCAATCAAAACCCCCACGTTCCCCCCCGCGCCGTGCTGCAGGACTGCGTCCGCATCCCCACTCTGCTCACCGCACCCTGGACCGACCCTGCAAGACCCCCTCTGTGCTGGACATGCCCCACCAAGGAACCGCTTTTCTACACAGCCCCACCGCTCGGGTAGGACGCTGCCGCTGGGTCGGAGCGGGGTTAGGGACTCACGTTGCTCATCAGTCCCTTGAAGACGACGAGCTCTGCCTTGAGCTGCTCCACCTTCATGGCCAGCTCCTCCTGGCAGGCTTCAGCCTCCTGGGCTTCCTGCGCCGGGGAAGAGGGGGACGCGCAAATCAGCGTCAGCGCGGGGCAGCCGGGGTGCAGGGGAAGGGGGGGGGGGACGCACGGACAGCGATGCTCACCTCCTGCAGCTCAGTCACCCGGTCCTGAAGCTGGACGCGCACCGTGTACTCCTCTTCCCATCTAGGGAGACAAACGCGGCGCTGGTCAGATCCCGCCGGCATCGCCAGCTGCCGAAGGGAGCGGAGGGAGCGGCAGCTGCTCGCCCCGAAGCTATCCGAGAGGGGGTGATGACGGCACCGGGGCGGGAAGGAAAACGTGCCCAGGAATGCGTCCCCGCTTGTTTCCAGACGACGGGCAGCTGCCAAACGCCCGTCAGCCCCCCACCCCGGCCACAAACCCTGCCCCGCCGCGCTCTCCGCCGTCTCCGCCACGGGCTGGCCCGCTCCGTGATGGGGGGGAGCTGGGGACACCAACCGCAGGCTCCGCGCAGCCCACCGGCCTCTCCATCCACCCCCCGAGCCCCTCGGCCTTGGGTCACGTTAGGTTCAGCTCCAACGCTCGATAAACGGGCTTGCGGATCCCGCAGGGCTGCTGCCACCTGCGTCACGTTCGTGACCGCGCTGGCACGCCTGCAGCGCTGCGGTTCGGGCTGTCCAGAAGCACGAAAACCAAACCTCACGCCAAACCGCGTTACGAAGGGCCGCCTGTACCGATGCGGAGGGCTGCCCTGCGCCAGGCCACGCTACCCGGGCAGGGGCACAAGCCTCCTCGGCTGTACCGCTGCGTAACAGGTTGGATTAAAGAACGTTGTTTCATCCTACAAGCAAGCAGGGTGGATGGTCCCAATTCACGCCAAGTTGGCCGGCGGGTACTGTATTAGGCTCTGCAGCTTTGCAAAAGGCTGAGCTGCAAGGTGCCCGGCCTTCCTATACAAAGACACATCGCCTAGCAATTATTATATTATATTTCGCTGCATGAGATCATCATTTTGGGCCACGCTGCGGTGTTGGCCCAGTCCACGGTCTGTTGGGAGGCCACCAGGCTGTACTGCTCTTTGCTAAATGACTATGCCATAGAGCGGACGGGTTGGCACGCGCCGCGGTGCGGCACGGGGCAGGGCTGCTGCATTCTTACCCGGCTTCTGGCTCTTCTGGGAGAGCCAGATTTTTCCGAGAAAGCGGGATTTATCTGGGAAAGCAACCAGAGCTGGGCCCTGCCTGGTGCCGTGGTCTCCGTTTTCTATTTAATGCTTGCAAGCACCGACACAAGCACTGCGACTCTGCACGAGGACGGGAAAAATCTCTCCTCTCGCTTACTCCCACCAAGTTTGAAAAATGAATGCAAGGGTCTAGGAGACCAGAAAGGGTATGAAAAGCCCTCACACTTGTTATCTCGGGGCATCGGGACAATCTGACGACGTGGGAGAGTCCTGCCTTATGAATTTCTAGGCTCTTAAGGCTGGCAACGCTGCTCCTCACTCAAACAAGGACAAAGCCTGCAGTCCTCGCGTTGGTGTTGGCTCCGTACCGCAGCTACAGAAGGGGAGTCACAGGGGGTTCCCATCCCTTTGGGGGAAAAGGGAGACAAAGAGAGAGGGAAGGAGAAAGTTAAAAGGTAGAATTGCCCTTATATGGGAACCGTTCAAACAAGGCCTCCCTCCCCAGGGAGAAAAAAAAACGCTTTCCACCATAAGAAAAAATTTTCAGCATCTTTCTCGGCGTGGCGCTTCCTCTCTTTTTTGGTCCCCGCCTCCTTCCGGGTCTCTCTATAGCCCGGACTTACTGGGGAAGTAAAGCATAGCTGCAAATCCCTGGAAGAATTCATTTCACACCGACGCTACGGAGGACGAGCGCCGATCAGATAAATGCCGCTTTAAAGGCAGGAGGCAACAGGGATTCGTCCCGCTCAGCGGCGAATCCGCACGCCCATCCGTTACGAACCTCTCTCCCGCTCACCTCCTGCCTGGCTCCTTCTTCCCCGCTCCCTCCTGCAATGCACCACTCCTAATAATAACCTGCCTGCAGCGCTGCGCCCGCAGCCCAGCGTGCCCGGCGGCCGCTGCCAGCTGGAAGCAAGGCTGACCCACGGCAACCCCACGGCCACCGGCGCACGCCGAGGGGAGACGGGCATTTTTCCGGCGCCGCGGCGGCGACCTGCCCAAAGGCTGGAATACAGAAGGGTCCCAGCAGCAGACGGACCCGGCCATCTCCTCGCCGGCTACGTGCCAGTCCTCCCAAAGCTGGGGACGTGACAAGATGCAGTGCTGTCCCTACGGCCCTCCCCACCTCCCCAGGCGCGTCCCCTCGAGAAGTTCACTTAGCAAAATAAACACACAGCCACCCACCCATCTTTAAAAATCCTGTTCACTGCAAAAGGCGCTGGGGTGCCTTACCCTATGGTGCACGGTTAACGCACGCCGGTGCTGCGGGGCACCCTGCGGGCTGCTCGGGGCTTGGGGCTGCACGTTTCCCTCTCTTGCCGTGTTCGAACCATGTTTGAGCTTCACTTCATGAACGGTGAACGCTCTGCAGCCTGGCGCACCTCCTTGGAGGGCAGTTACAACGACAACAGACCTCCTTGCGGCCTTTCAATATGTAAAGGGGGCTTATAAGAAAGACGGAGAGAGACTTTTTACCCGTGCCTGTAGTGACGGGATGGGGGGCGGCTGTTTTAAACTGAAAGAGGGTAGGTTTAGATTGGACACAAGGAAGAATTTTTTTATGACGAGGGCGGTGAGATACTGGAGCAGGTTGCCCAGAGAAGTTGTGGATGCCCCATCGCTGGATGTGTTCAAGGTCAGGTTGGACGGGGCTTTGAGCAACCTGGTCTAGTGAAACCCTACGGCAGAGGGGTCGGACTAGGTGATCCTTAAAGGTCCCTTCCAACCCAAACCATCCTGTGACTCCAACACACTGTGCCATAACACTACTCACCCCACACCTCCAGCGTGTCCTCGCAGCATCCAAGATAAAAACCACTTGGGAATACAGACGTAGCAGACAGCACAAACCTGAGGAGACTCGCAGATCCCCAGCTCTTGCCCGGGTCTGTAGGATACTCGCAGGCACGCTTTGCCCCTCTCCAGCCCACCTAGCCTCAGCCTGCCCGTCCCAAGTGCGGCTCCTGCGAGCCTCTCTCCCGCTGCTGCGTCTCTTCTCATCCCTCCCTAATTGCCCCCGCACCCTTCCTAGATCCCAGAGTTGAATTTCAGGCCCTGCACGTCCAGAGAGAAGCTCCTCCTGCTGCTGCACCGCTCCGAGCGCCGTGGGGTGCACGGCGGCAACGCTGCCCTGGAGAAAGTGCAAGCTCAAGCACCCGCGCCGTGGGTCAGAGAACCGGGAATTCCCGCGTTAAGACGGTCTCTTCCCTCTGTCCCCAGGCAGGCGGCAAAGGGACGATGCCGGCCGCGCCGTCCCCACGGCAGATGAGAGCCCGCCGCGGCAGGGAGGTCTCTGCTCCCGGGGGATGTCAGCCCTCAGCAGGGGGAAGGGTGTGGAAACGGGATCCTCCTGTCCCATTCCCCTGTTTGGGACCTGGCTGCACCCGTCAGAAAATTCCCTGGTGCTGGAAAGGGTCTAGGGGTGGGGTCTGCTTTCCCCCAGCTCCTGGTAACACAGTCCAAAAATAGATCCCACCAACAACATTGGCCCGCAGCGGCTCGTGATACCCCCCTGCCTGCCCCCGGCGTCCCCGCTCCCTCCATCACTGCCCCCCCCCAGAGCCCGCTTGCCGGAGCGGGACAACCCCGGAAAGCTCTCCTTTCTCCCAAAGTTTCAACAGCACCGACAAACCCAACTCGGTCCCCTCTGGCTGACCCATTTTGAGCGGGTGAGGCTCGAGCCCTCCGGGCCAAAAAGGTGTTTCCAGCTCCCCGCTGTCTGACCTGAAAACGCAAGGCGAGCTGCCCACCCCTGGAGAAGGAGCCCGGCCCCTGGTTTAATAATAAAAGGCCTCAGGTGGGAAAGAAGAGGTGCCACCTCTTCCTTTCCCTGTTGGCCAAAGCCTTATAAAGCCAAAAACATAAGGTGTCATCTCGGATCCCCAGCCTTGATCCTGGCACCAGAGCCCGCGGCTGTGAAGCGCAGGTCGGCGGCACGGCTCCCGTGGGCAGAGCGCACCGTTTCGCTCCTTTGGGTACGTAATCAGTTGCTTTCTAATTGCTTCTAAAGCGTCCGAAAGTGACTTTTCTCCCGAAAAACAAATCGGTCGCTTCGGGCGGTGTCAGTCGCCAGCGATGGTCTCGTCCGGCCCCGCGCCCTGACCCAGCGACGCCAGCCGCCTGCCTGATCTCATCCTACGTGCGGATCTGGGAGCAGCCTCGGAAACCGGCCCGAAACAAAAGCGCCGCTGGCGCGACGCGAGAGCGGCGGCCGCCCCGCACGGGAAAGAAGAACCGGCCAAGAGATTAGCTTCGCATTCTGCTTCGCCCTTCTCCGAGGCACATGCCAAGCCACAGCTATTTTGGGTCGGGAGGAAAGCCCCGGAGGAGCGGGGTGCTCCCGCACGGCTCGCTGCCGCTGAGGCGCCGGCTGGGAGAGCACTGGGGAGGGAAAGGGGCCAGCCGCCCTGCGGAGGGGCTTCTCTCCCGGCACCTTCCTACGTATCCCGAGCGGCCTCCTCCTCCCGGCAGCCTTTTCCAACCCAAACACCTTCACCTTCCTCACCTACTTTCTGGCTGCTCCTCCTTCCCGAGCGTTTCCAGATCCCCTCCCCTTTAAAACGCCAGCTCCTGGAGTCACGTTATTTTCTTCCCCGCTTGGCAGAAGCGTTCCTAGCCCCTCGCGCCGGGTTGACAAGACGGAAAAAGGCGCAGCGAGCATCCCGAGGGAGTCCAAACACGGCGAGGGCAAGTGAGGCGACCCGGGCGTCGGCGGACGCTTGCGGGGGTCCGCGTTTTTGCCTTACGACCTCACCTCACGCCGCCCGGAGCCCGAGCTCCCGGGGATGTCAGGCCGGGGCTGCCTCTCCCCCCTTCTCCCTTCACCGGGCGAAGCCCCGGGTGCCGGCTGCGGACCCCCGGGAGGGGGGGGGGGGGGTCCCTCGCTCCCGCCGCCCCCTTCTCACCTGCGCTTGTACTCGTCGCGCTCCCTCTTCACCTTGGCCAGCACGTTGTAGAGGGCCCGGATCTCCGGGGTGATGGTGTCGATCTGCACGCCCACCCCGTCCGGGTGGACCCAGGAGACCCCCGGTCCTTGCACCAGGGTGGTCTCCGGCCCCGGGCCCAAGCGTCGGGCTTGCGAGAAGGACCAGATGGTGCCGGGCACGAAGCGGGAGGCGGCCGGGAAGGGGGGAGGCGGCTGGCCGGGGGGACCGGGCCGGCAGCCGGGAGAACCCAGCGTCCGCGCCGGGCTCAGCCCCAAGCCCAGCCCCAGCCCCAAGCCCAGGCTCCGGATGGGACCCACGAAGCCGGTCTGCACCGCCTGATCGCGGCGGGGGGGTCCGCGGCCCCGGCTCCCCCCGCCGCCGCCGCCTTCCTCCAGCGCCTGCTGCAGCTGCTTCTCCAGCTGCCGGTTCCGCCGCTCCAGTTCGTGGACCTTGGCGAGGAAACAGCGGAACCGCAGGTTCAGCGTCTTCAGGACGCTGATGTTGGAGCCCAGGTCGTTGCGGAGGGCCATGGCGGCGGGGGGGAGCGGGGAAAGGGCCGGCGGGGGGGGAAGCGGCCAGCTCCCCCCCGAGGGGCTCGGCGGGCCGAGGGGCGGACGGCGGCGGCGACGAGAGCTCCGGGCCCGGTAGCCCCTGCTGTTCCTGCGGCAGGAGGAAGAGGTTGGGGCCGAAGAGCGGGTTCATGGCGGCTGGGACGGGGAACGGAGCGGGGTTGGGGGGGGGGGGTCCGCGCCCGGCCCCGGCAGCGGGGGGGTGCGGCTTCCGCTGCGGCGGGGATGCGGCGGGGCCGGAGAGCCGCCCCCCCCCCCCCCCCCCCCCCCCTTAACCCGGCCCCGCCGACCGGAGCGAGCGGAGGAGGGGACAAGGCAGGAACGGGAGGGGACAAGGCGGAATCCTCCCTTTTCTCCTCCGGCCCCGGGGAGGGGGCGGTTCGGTTTTTTCCGCCTTCCGTTCCGGTGGGTTTACGGCCCCCCCCCCCCCTCCTCCAGCACCGCAAGCCGAAGTCCCACCTGGTTCCCGTTCCCCTCATCAGCCCAGCGCCAGCCCCACGTGTGCCTGTGCCGCCTTTTCTTTTTTTTAACGATTCTTCTTCTTTTGGGTGTTTTTTTTTTTTTTTGCAGAGCCTTTAGTGCTCGCCCCCTGCCCCTTTACAAACGGCATCGCTTTCCCTCTGCACCCCCGAAGCCCCCCTCGTTATCCTCACTGGACACCCCCCCCCCCAAAGGCAGCCCTGTCCCCGCTCCATCAGCAGCCCGCCTACGGAGAGCTGCCACCGGACAATGGCGAGCCAGAGGGCAGAGGAGGTTGCGTGGAGGCCGCCAGCCTCTCAAATGTCATGCTTGGCTTGCGACTGGCTTTCGCCTTCCTTCTTCACAAAGCGGCCTCAGGTCTTCTTTCCTCCCCCCTATTTTAAGCCTTCTTTACGTCTTTTCCCACCGTCTTTCCCCGATCCCCCACCTCAACCCCGGGTCGACGTTGCAAAAAGCACTGGCACGGTCCCTCACCCCGTTACTCGGTGGGAGGAGGCTGCGCACAAATCCCTCGGTACCTCAACGCTTACGGATGCGGACACCCGTGTTACCTTGCCGTCCGCGCGCTCGTGGCCCGTTCCCCCAGGACTTCCAGCGCGCGGCTGAGCGCGGCGTTTGCGCAAACCGGCCTCCGAGATCTCAGCTGAGCCGTCGGCAAAGGACGAGCGAGCGAGCAATGGGTTTGAATTAAAGGAGATGCCCGGCGCTGCGCTACATTGAACTCTGGGGCAGGAGCTGGGCAGGCTCCGGTGGGGCGACGTGCTGCAGCCCTTCCCTTGGGATCTGAGGTACGGCTCGGTCCACGCTTCCAGAAACTTCCCGGACCCACCGAGGATGGCCAGCTTTGCTAGTCTTGGCCGGGAATCTGCCTATTGCATTTTTCCCGCTGCTTCTCCTCCAGGCCTACAGGGCTCCTCCATCCCTCCACTACTCTTCTGCCTTCCTTGCCTGGGAGCAGACCGAACCAAATTTGTTGCCCTCTCCTGCCTCGCCGTGTCCAGCATCAGTTTTGTCCTGTGACCTGCCTGTCTCTCCTGTCCTGCCCTCGATGCTGGGCTCCCCGCAGTGGCCCCGTTTGCATTTATAACACCCCCTCTCCCACCAGTAACCCGCCTGCACACCCATGACCACTGGAAGTCCTAACTGGATTTCAGTCCCTCCCATACTGGCTAAGGGTGGGAAGTGAAGGGAGCTTTCCTTCTCCTTCCGTCACCTCCTTTTTAACGGTTTTCCTCTTCTTAAGCAGCTGTTCCCTTGCTCTGCCTCTGACCCGAAAGGCTGAGCCATGTCGAGCAGCGCTTCTGCCAAGGGAGAGGAGGGCAGGAGATCCCCATCTTCCAAAAACCCTCGCTGCAACCGCAGCCTGTAGGGAGCCATGCGCCCAGCAGCAATACTACCAAATAAACAGCCAGGGAAAAGGGAAGGACAGACGGCCAAGAGGGATCCCGGTCAAGAAGCTTCTTTTGAAGCAGCAGCTCCAGCTCGGAGACCTCCCGGCACGTGCCCTGGAAACCATCGCTGACTCCCTCCCGCCTGCTGCCACGTTCCTTCACCCACCCTCCCCGCCGCTGCCGCAGCCTGCCGGCACGCACGGCAAGCCGTGTTTTTTTCTGCCAGCATCCTCCCCCCTCGCACCCCCCTGATTTTAGCCCCCGTACCCACCAGCCTGTTTGCAATCCCCTCCTGTCGCAGGCGAGCAGGATCAGGCAGCGGGGTGATCTGCTGCTGCGTGCAACCGGGGGGGAGCACGGGCAAGAGCAACCCCGCAAACCGTGGAGCAAGTGCTTTCCCAAGCTCTGCTTGGCCTGCTCCTGTCCTGCCGGGGAAACCCGGCGAGCAGAGCTGATTAATGACACGCCAGCGGAGGAAGGCATCACCATCCATCAGGAGAAGCTTCTTCACCGGGAGGCCAGCGCGGCGTCGGAGCAGGTGGCGGGATCTCCATCCTCGGCGGTCCTCAGGGCTCAGCTACGCAAAGCCGCAGCGATGTGACCTCGTGCCGGGACAATCCTGCTTGCGGCACGGAGCTGGGCTACAGACCTCCAGAGCCTCTTCCCGTCTCCTGGAGAGGACAGGGCAGCCTGGAGCCTCCTTTTTTTCCTAGCTTCCCTTCCTCGAGATACTTGCTGGGATAAAGGATTCCTCCTGAGACGGAAGATGGCTGGGGCAAAGGGCCAACCTCTTCTAGTTACTCCTGAGGAAGCCCAGAGCCTAGAGACAATCCTGCTACCCAGGGGACCACAACGCTCCTCCACCTCACCCCAGCACAACAACTCCTCCTCCTCTTCCTCATCTTCCCTTCTTGGTTCACCAAAACCCCTGGCACTTCTCCAGACCCTCCAACAGCTCCTGCCCGGAGTTTATCAGCCTGGGCTCAGCAGCGGCACTGCCGGACCCCACCTGCTGACATCCAGAGCTGCAGCTTTTACAATTGTACCCGTAGCCAACGTCAAAACAGACGCTTATTCGCAAACGTGCTGATATTTATCTCGCTTCCACAGATTTTAAGGCCGAGAAAGAAGCACTGCGTTTTTCTGACCCTGTGCAAAACACACGGTGCAAATTTCTGTAGCTCAAGTCAGATACTCGTGTGGGACTGTGTCTCTAGCTGCTGACAGCACGGGAAAAAGCGACTGAGCCTCTACTATTATCCTTTGTAGGCAAATCAAGGTAGATTCCCCAGGTGGCTAACCACCTATTAAAATCGCAGGCGTTGCCTCTCATTTGAATTTGCCTGGCTTTAACATCCATTGCTGGTTTGAGATGCTCCCCCTCTCCCAGATTACAGAACCTCTTACTAGCCAACGCATCCTCCTTGCAAAGGTGCTTCATAGGTGAAACCTGTTCGAATTAGCTCCACAGCTTTCCTCGAGGGTCTTTTTTTAAAGCATAAGTCACAGTAGTAACCCCACCTCCCTGCTCTCCTTCGCCCCGAGTACCCCAGCGCTACCTTCTCCCTTGTACCACACTGCTGGAACATTTCAGTGTAAACTCTTCAGGTCTTCCAACTTCCAGGATGCTTCACTAAAGCCGACCCCTAAAATTGCTTCTATCCCCAACCAGAGGCAGGTGCTGCAATGAACATGCAACTTTTGGGCACCTTGCTGCCTAGCAAAGCCGGCAGCCCGGAGTTAGCTGCCTAGATTTGGGTGTGAATGGGGAGAAATTGGCACAGAGGAGCAGCTGCCAACAGAAGCTGGGCGATCACCACACTGACACACACACAGAAATGTCCCTGCCTAACAGCAAAGGAGGGAATGGGATTTTCTCTTAAAAAACCCCAAACACCAGTCCAGGAGGGAGTTTTGTAAGCCAGGTCTTGCATGTGAAGCCTGTTTTAGGTAGTACGGCCAAAAGCCAGGGACCTAAACGACCTTACTCTTCTCAGCAATTCCCCATTGACTCCATCAGGCAGGCACGACTCGCAGACATCCTCTTCGGGGGCTCTCCGCGTCCTAGCAGGGATGGACAGCTCGGGGGAGCAAAACCTACTGATGTGACCTTGGGCATTTGTGGGTTCAGCCCCTAAAAAGTGTATATATCTATGGGGTTACGTGCAACGGGGCGCGTGCTCGAGGATCTGAATTTTATACCCAAGTCCCTGAAACGTGCAGCGCAGGATTTCACTCCCTTCCTCTAGGTACAGCCTGACACGAGACGCGGAACAGACATTACAGCGTATGACATCACTGGCATTAGCGACCGACCCGCATTGCTGCTGGAGTCTCTTCTCTTTCCATTACGCGCTATTGTCCCCAGAAGTCTCCGGTTTCCTTCCTCCGCCACGCCAAGGGTGCAGCAGCGCGGTGCCCGACGTCTCCCTCCCGCTTTGCCGGGGTGAGCTGGCAGCGCTCCAGAGCCTGGCAGGCAGGAACGGCCAGCTGGCCGTCTTAATTGTACCCTGATAAGGCTCCTCTGGTAGACTCGTTCCTCTCCGTTTTGGGGAGAAGGGTATGCAGAATCCCCACCGAATTCAAGATCTTACAACGTGCGTGGTATTTCTCCCACCGCGCTGGCTGTCATTAACGCAGGACCTCGCCTCTTCCGTGCACCACGTTTGTTTTGCACGGTTCTGGCCTTGTTTGGCCTAAGTAACTTTACAGCACGTGGCAGCTCTATCACAGAACTGCTTACCCTTTTTTTTTTTCCTCCAAGACATTAAATGCCACCCCAGTCACATTTGCGCACAGCACCGTGGAACGGATATCATGACACATTACACTGACTTCTCTCAACCAGCTTTTAATTTACGACTGCATTTTTACTCCTCAGATCTGCTTTCAACCCTTGCTTTGCCTCAGTTCTTGCTTTGCTCTGCCTCAGCTCTCACAAGCCACGTTATCGGCAAGCTTTCAGATATTCAAATACGTTAAAGGAAGGTGCTGAAAGATGATCCAGTAGTCACGTTTTCCGAAAATCTCAGCTTTCAGCTAACAAAAAGATTCCCAGAGTAAGGCGGCAGCTGCAAATGCTAGTGTGACCAGCAGCCTCGTACCCGAACGCCGAGGGAAGCCACCAACCTTCGTCCCCAGTACTGCCTCCGAAGCTCGATGGCAGCAGCGTTTCGATGTCACGCTCAACACTCTCTCCCTGAGCAGTGGTAACTGCAATGGCCAAAATAAAGAGCAGAAGGGGAGCGAAGCACCGAAGAGAGCTGAAAATTTCCTTTGTCTCTCCGCAGCTGTAACGCAAGGTTTGCAGGCAAGCAAAGCGAGCGGAACGATGCTCGGTAAGAGAGAGTAGTTTTATTGACGTGGTTAAAGCAGCATCTATTCCCACCTTTCGGAGGGGACTGATGTAATTTGGAGATCCACTAGAAACCAGACGGTTAAGTTGGGATCCCAACCAAGAACTTTCTATCTCTGCTGCTGGGGTTATCAAGATAAACGGGTTATCAAGCCGAGACTATGCGCTAGCATAGGAACCTCAATAGGCAGCAGCAGCAAAGCGGGACAGGTTAGCATCGCTCCTGAACGGGCAGGCTCACGGCTTGACAGAGGTAAAAGCCCTTTTAGGTACAAGTCACCCTACAGCTGGAAGATTGCCATACGGCTGCAGTTTTGAGTTGTATGCTTAAAATGCTGTCTTTCATCACTCCTGGGGAAATCTGCTAGAACTGGAAAAGAAAGAAGGGCTGGAGGATACATATACACGTATATAAAATACAGCTGGGTTTTCAAGCTGCGTAAGCTTCTAGCATCCACCGTACCCTGCAGAAAGGAGTTCCACAGCTACCTACACCTTCGGTGCATTTGGTGGGTCCTACGGTTTGGGGTTTTTGTGTTTACTGGAAAAGAACAAGCCGTTGTTCCTCATTCATCTTCTCCACGCCACTAACAATTTTACACATTGTTATGTCACTTCTTTCCCCATGGTCACTTTTTCCAAGCTTAGAGAGGCCTAGATTCCAGCTGTTCCTCTCACAGAAACCATTCCATAGCTCAGGATGTATTTGTCCTCCCTGAACATTTCCCAGTTTTACAATCCCTCCTCAGATGGGGGCATTAGAAACCCAGTATTGAAGTGCACACACAGGGAGGTAATTTTATACAGGGAGGCAATAATTTTCTCCATTTTGCTATCTAATAATTCCTTTCCTAATAGCACCTAGCATTTATTTAATTTTTCTGAAAGATCCTGGAAAACTTCCCTTGGGTCCAGGCAATCCAGAGCCCTCACCACACAAGCCTGGAGTGAGACGGTTGCGTTCAGAGGCTCCTCCCTGCCCTAATTCACTGGGAAGCATGGGGAAAAAGTAATTTTCAACTACAAGGATACTTGGTTAATGGCTATTCAACACAAAAAGACAAAGTCAACCCCCCCCAAAACCAGAGTCATAATAAATTAAACACACAGATACATAAGCCCTAAAAAGCAGAAGATAACACGGGCTGTAACAAAGACCGGGACTCCTGAGACACTGACAGATTGAACCATTACAGAAACCACTCAAGCGCAACCCTGAAGAGCTTCAGCCAGAAACTTCACAACTGATAAGAAAGCAAAAGTATTGTGGGCTTCATGGGAAAGAGCAAATTTATTATGGGATGTTTGAGGGGAATTGTGGGACTGCGTAAAGTTCATCATGCAATGTTTCAGGGAAGATTACGGGAGCAAAACTTACTATGGGATGTTTAGGGGAAGGATGGAAGGAGGGGAAAGGGAGGCATGAAGCTAGATCAGGGAGAAGCGAGCATGGGAAATGGAGAGGAGGAATAGAAGGGGCCAGTCACGCAGAGACCGGCTGGTGGTCCGTGTGCCTGTCTGGCTAAGCCCTGCACCCCATTACCACCACCTGTCCTGGCCTCGTATTAAACTAATCCTAGCCGTTTCCTCTCCAGGCACACGCATTTGTGATCTGCTAGCAAACGGTGAGCCGGACTAGCCCAGAAGTAGGATAAGAGGTCCGCGAGCAAGATACCGGACAGACCACAAGTCTGAGGACCAGCTACCAGCGATCCACGAAAGTGTGTGCGCACGATCCGCTAGCATGCTCTAGGTTTGATGGGCCGGGGAGTAAGAACAGGATTAGGCCTTTTTTGCCATTCATGTTTTGCGAGTGCCGTTTGTGTTTTCCTGGGCACCCGCCACAGCACTTTTCTTTGGTTTCTGCTAATCAGTCTGCGGCTGGTTGCATCTATAGCATGTGTGCACGTGTCTGAGGGAGTTGCTGGAGTTCGCACTCAGCATCGCCACTTGCTGAACCTGGTAACACGGGAAAGCAGCAGCCTCACGTGTAGCAGACCAGGGCAGAAAGGATTCCCCGGATTCTACAGTCCAGTGCGCTCAGCTGTCCTTAACACCAAACACTGGAATAGTGCATCAAGTTCTCCCATGAACCCAAAGCTTGGCAAGGAAAACAAATCAAGGCAAAGCCTCACGTCAGCTGAGCCAGCAAGACAATTACAGAAACAAGAGTTATGGCTCAGGTCTGTTACACACCAAACTCCACGCACACTGTGGTGGAACAGAAGCTGGAGAGCACACTTAGTAGAAAGCTTATTAATGAATGGTCTCTAGAAAAAGATTTATTCACTGGAGAGCAGAACCAAAGAAGAGACTATCAACTCACTCTGACAAGGGAAAAGGACCTGGGCTGACGTTTAAACAGAAACAGCCCCGACCACTGCTTGTTACGTCTCAAGAGGCAACCACATCTAGGTGAACAAAAAGGCAAAAAGAAAGAACGTGATTGTACAGCTCCAGGACCAGCCGCAATCCCTGCTGCAGCCCGCGAGGCCAAGAACCAAGAGACTGCTGGGGACCAGCACAAGGGTGAAACGGGGACGATTGCAACAGTGACCTGGATTAGCACACAGTGACAACAGGGAACTAGGGACCAGCACGGGACCGCTGGCCTATGAGCTCCAGCCCTGCCCTGACAAAACACTCTGCTGACAGGCACCACACAATACACCCTTCATCCAGGCAGCTAGGATTTCAGCTCCCGCTGCTTCTTCACAAACATCCATGTTGCAGAGCGTAAGAACAGACACCAGAAATGCCAGAGCATCAGACGGGAACGGACGGGGTTTCTGTTGCCGAGGAGTAAGGGGACAAGGCAGAATTCTGTATTCTGTGTTCAAGGGAAGAGGACAAGACCTGAGCGAGAGTATAAAACTTTTAATGGGTCTGTGCGTCAGTCCTTGATGCAGAAGGAAAGGAGCAAATGGGGCTATAGCTGTCCCAGGCACTCAGTGCTGCAGAGATTATCCGCACAGAGCGGGAAAGACAAGGTGGTAGATGCATAGCTGCAGCAGCCTCCCGCCTTTGCTCTCCGAGGGGACCAACACCTGGAAAAGCAGTTCCTCTCACTGTCCGCTCAGTTTCACTCTATGCTTCTTCCTGGTAGGGACTTGAGGACGCATCATTTTGGGAGAAGGACGGCCAGCCTTCAATGGTCTCCTCTGTGCCTGTGATGAATGTCTCTTCTTCAAAGCAGGCTGTGGTGGCTTCTGCTCTTCGTCAACTTTTGATCCCTCAAGTTTCCTCTTTTTTGTCTGAGGCTCCCTGACGGTATCAGAGACAGCAGACGGAGTTGCTGCTTTCACAGCAGGTTCTTCATCTGAAACGAGAGAGAAAGGTGCTGTAAGAAGAACTTGCATGGATTCTGCAGGGGAAGCAGCCTGTGGGAGCAGGCCCAGGCAGCTCGGCTGAGCGCCAGCACTAGGTTACCTTTTTGTGCCTGGGGGATGGCATTAGAGAATTTCTTGAACTTGGCAATGAAGAACCCATCCATATTGTGCGTGTGGGGATAGAAACGCCGCGTAGACTTGAGGGAGGGGTGGAAGCGACGGTCCTTGAGCCTGGAGGAGGAGGTGGGGTGAGAAGTGATAGAACGCCTTTGCTCAAACCTGGCCGCTAAAGGAACAGTCACCTGTGCAGGTGTGACCTGGCACGCACCTGGTGAAGCCTTCCTTGCCAAAGTCCAGGCCTGTGGCCACCAAACGAACGTTGCGTTTCTTCAGGGCATAATCCACAACCCACTCATTCTCCTCCACCTGCCAGAGACTAAGCATTAGGATCCAAAGCTCACCAGTCCCCTGAGTAGGAGATGATCGCAGCAGAGCATGGAAGGGACATACCATGATGGAGCAAGTGCAGTAGACAATGTAGCCCCCCGTCTCTGAGGCAGCATTGACCGAATCTATAGCACTAAGAATCAGCTCCTTCTGCAGGTGAGCACAGCGCAGGATGTCTTTCTCATCCTGAAAGAGAAAGATAGGTTAGGATGCCAGAGGCACAGGGAAGCACCCCAGACCTCTGTTGTGGATGGGGGGATGACAGGAGAGCAAAGCACATATGATATAGAAGGTTCTGGAGTCTTCTGCAGAGCTAACCTTAAAAAACCTAGCCCTGGTACAACATGCAGAATAAAAAAGAGAAAGAAAAAAAAGTGTGTCTCTATTGCAGGCATCTCTCAAGAACAAAGCTGCCCTGAAGTTCTTCCTCTCATGACATATATTTGAGTCCCCATCTTGTGTCCCCACCGGTCACTTACCTTGTTGGTTTTGACAGCAGGATCCTTGGAAATGACGCCTGTTCCACTACAAGGAGCATCAAGCAAGACACGGTCAAACCCTCCAAGCACCTACAAGCAGATGTACATTTGGAATTAGGCTCACAGGTGGGAACTCAGAACAAGACCAATACTAGAAGGGGAACCAGAAGACCAGGAAGGCAGGAAAGATCTCTCACTCCTCCCTGTCCACCTTCCTGTCTCCATATCGAATAACAAATACACTCCCCAGCAGCTCTGCTCATCCTCCTGTGACAAATGGCTTTGGAGAACACAGCTTTACTAAAGGGACAGCACAGCAGCTCTAGGTAAGCACAGTAAGGACACCCCAAAGCAGGCAGGAACATACCTTGGGGAACTGGCGTCCATCGCAGTTACTCACTACAGCATTGGTGACTCCCAGCCGATGCAAGTTCCCTACCACGCTACGTAACCGCTCAGCGTTGCTGTCGTTGGCCAAGATCATACCTGTGTTCTTCATAAGCTGAGCTGCCGGAGAGCAAAACACATCAGCAAGGGGCTGAAAACCTCCTGCGCTTTTGCCCATAGGGACAGCCACCCCCGTCGTTTCCCTGAGCTCAGTCCCCCTCTGTTCCCCCTTTCCGTATAGCCCAGTGGAAACTCATCACTTCACAGAACATCCATCCCTCCCAAGGCTTCAGGGTGGTACCTATGTAGCTGGTCTTTCCTCCCGGGGCACAGCACATATCCAGGATGCGTTCGTTCTCCTGTGGAGCCAGAGCCATGACAGGGAGGAGACTGGAGGCTCCTTGCAGCATGTAGTGCCCAGCCAGGTACTCAGGGGTGGCACCTGGGCAGGGAAGGCAGAACAAAAGAAGGTGACACGTGAAAGAAAGGGAGCCAAGAGTGGGTCAGCTCAGCCCTACGACAGGAAGGGTGATCTCACCGATGGGCACAGAGGAGTCATAAACAACAAGTCCCGTTTTCGACCACTTCCCCAAGGGGTCGAGATTCACGCCACGGTTGATTAGAGCCTGCAAGACAAGGAGACGGGACTGAGATGCCGCCCCGTGTGACAGGCGGCGCAGGAGATAATCGTGGGTTCCTGCTCACCTGCGCCAGGTCCCGTCGCCGCGTCTTGAGTGTGTTGGTGCGAATGGTCACAGGGCGGGGAACCTCATTGGCTTCCAGAAAGTTTATCAGCTGGATGAAAGAAGGGACAGAGAATAGAGATAAAAATTAAGACCGGGGAGGCAGCCAAATCCTCGTCAGTCAGCAAAGACACGGGCAGGGCAGGATCCTACCTCAGGGAGCGGGAAGATGTCCATGAGCTTCATGAGCAAGAAGTCGCTGTAGGAATAGTAGGCAGCCATGTCCCGGCGCAACAACGCGAGGTACTCCTGTCGCGTGCGTCCTTCCTCCCGCTTCACCGCAAAGTCCTGCAGCACCTCCATGTTGCCCTTGATGCGTTGGTGAATGATGTGCAGGTCAGGCGGCTCAGCAGGTAGAAAGACCATTAAGGAATCAACAACAGCCAAGACGCTTGCACACAGGCTCTTTACAAGCACAATCAGTCATGCAGGACTCCTGCATCACAACAGCACCCGCAGCAGAAAGGCCTTGTTAGAATATGCTTTCATCAGGGCTCAGCAGAGGGGGGATTCAAAAGGTGGAACCAGACAAAAAAGTTCACAAGGCAGGAACTACAAGGTACTTAAAAGAATCTGGTTAGTTACTTTAGATAAACAGAAAAAAATAGGAAAAAGAAGACAACAAAATAAGTCTTTTAATACTGAAAGCATCACTTATAGCAGAAAGGAGACTACAAGTTCTCCAAGGGCAACTAAGGGGTACAGAGGAGAACGAGAAGAGGCAGGATTAAATTGTAATGGGGGGCAGGAAATTAAAAATCACCAAAGCCCAATAGCAAACACTTTGGATGCTGGAGTTGCTGTTATCAGAGGCTCTAGGAACGGGTTAGACAAACACCTGCCAGGAAAATCAGGGTAGAGAGGAACGAACTACATGATAAGATATCCATGCCCATTTAGGACCAGAAAGGAAACTGGGGCAGGCTGCAAGCTCCATACAGGGCGTAGCAGATTTCCTAACTGTGCTGTACAGAAGTGCAGCGTTGTATGCTATCTATTAGGGCAGCTCATCTAAAAATACCTTGTCATGCACAAAACACTCTCGCTAAGCAAAACTCATGATAAAGTCCAAATTAAGCTCTTTGGTTGTATCTAGGCCCTGTACTGCTGCATGCATATGGCTTACGGATGTCGCAGATAAAAAGGATATCCTCTCTCTCAATCTGTTCATCAGTTGGCAGTTTAAATTGTTCGTCTATATCCAGGTTGAGCTGCAGATCTGTGCTCTCTTCCTCCTTCTGTCCCATTTTCTGCCTGCTTGCCTCCTCTACTGCTGCCTCCTCTTCCTCCTCCTCCTCCTCTTCACTGTCATCTTCACTGAGGCCTCCCCTAAGGACAAAGAACAGGACAGATGTTTTACGCAAGAACAGCATCACACAGGCACTTCACAATTACTGTTTCTTAGATGGCAGAGAGGACAGAAGAACGAACACAGGCTCCTCATCTGACCAGGAAAGACTCTGCAGACTGGCGACGTTCTCGAATCCTCACCTGTCAGACTTCTGCTTCAGGGCAGCTTTTTCAATAGGCAGCAACTAAACAGAGACAAAAGATTAATGAAACAATATCCCCAGGTTCCCCCTTACTTCCCGCCATCAGTGAAATTTATCTGCTCTGTTTAAAAAGGACAACAAACAAAAGCACCAAATGTTACACTGGGATCAGTTGCTAAACTTGAAATTGTTCTTGTGAAGGAAAGAAGGGGAAAGCTCTCTGCCACCTCACCACCCACTCCCCCCACTAAAGTCACCCTTTTCTCCCCAGGCCTGATGGGTCCTTTCAGCCAGCAAAGTCAAGTATTCCTTGCGCAATTAAGGGCAAAAAGCTCCTACCTCTTCTTCTTCTGATGATGAGGCACCATAATCATCCACCATCTCGTCGCTGCTCCCATCCTCCTCCTCCTCCTCCTCCTCCATCTCCCAGCTGCCCTCTTCCACCTCACCATCGCTAGATAACTCCATGTTGTTTCCTTTAGAGGGGATTTTCTTGGCTTTGGCCGGAGCCAGAAATTTTGAATTGTCATCACTGAAGCCAGACCGGCCACGGGGGGTTTGTCCTGCTGCCTTGAGGGCATGTTTCTCTTTCTGTGAGGATACCTGCTCTTTACCTACAGGCAGAAGAAACGGTTAAAAGTTAGGCATTATTCTCAAAAGCAGCTGCCCCGTTTTTTTCATTGTTATACAAGAGAGGCCTTCATCCTAGTCCTGAGCTGCCTGTCCAAGAGAAGGGACTGCTGGCTCTCATCAGTTTTCTTAATCACAGACAAGAGCGTATTCTCACCTCTCCTCTAAGGAAACTTTAGAGATCTAACTAGAATAACCAAAGAAAAACACAGCTACAAAATTCTTACGGCATTTGCTCTGAGGTATTATGGCACCCTTATTCCCAAATCTTTGTCTATCCTTCCTTCTTCCTACTGCGACAGCTTCCCAGGCTAGGCGGGACGTTATCTCGGGGAGCACAGAAATCCTCAGCGACCCCACCTCGCTGGGGTAAATCAGAAGCGGCTTTAACATGTGGAAGAGAAACCTTTTACGGGTCTGTTCTTCTGACAGCACCGCCGCCTGCCACGGCGGCGACCAGAAATCAGGAAAAATCCGTTTGAAATGATGACATTCCCCTTGTCCCGTACCGGAGCGGGGAGGCAGCAGGACAGGGTGGCTGCAGGCCCCCGCCTGGCACTCACCTGCCGGCTCCGGCCCTCCTCCTCCTCCTCCTCCTCCTTCTCCTCCTCCTCTTCCTCCTCCTGCTCTTCCTCCTCCTCCTCCTCCTCCTCCCAGCAGCCGCCTCTTCGCAGCCCTGGATGGGGAGGAGATGCGGCGGTCAGCGCCAGCCCGGCCCGGTCACCCCTCGTCCCCCCCCCCCCCCCCGTCCCCGCCACCCTCACCTCTTCCTCCCGTGACTGGAAAGCTTCTTCCTACCGGTCTCCGGTTCTGAGGAAAGACACGCGGTGGGTCAGGCGGCAGCCCCGCACCGGCGGCAGCGGGAGAGCCTGCGGGCCGGCTCGGACCGGACTTACCTGGCGGCAGAAAGCGGGCCAGCTCCACCTCGGCCCCCCGCTGCTTACGGGCCTTGCGCCCGGGGCCGCGCTTCTCCTTCCTGGCGGGGTCCAGCTTCCGCCCCATGGCGCCGCGCTACCGGGACGGCCGCCGCACGTGCGGAGCTCCCCACGCACCGGCGCATGCGCCGGGCCTCGGTCCCGCCTCCCTCCCCCCCACCCATTGGCTAACGCCACCCGCGGCTGCTGGCTGAGTGGCTCGGGAGGTGACGTCGGAGGGGCGGGGCATCAGGAGGAGCGGGGAAGGCGCCCGGTCCCCGCTCCGGCGGGCGGCGGGGGGATCGGGACGAGGAAGGCAGAATTCCAGGAGAAAGGGAAGCCCCGAACCCGGGAATAGCACAGGGAGGGGTAAGGGATCCCTCTCCCGCTTCTGTTCAAGAGAGGCAACGGAATAAAATACAAGGAAACTTTATTTTTCAGTTTTACCAAGGTTTTGCTCTGTTTTTTTGACTTTTTTTTTTTTTGTACGGTTGCTTTTTGTCTTCAAGCTGCTTATTAGTGGACAAGTCCGGTCAGTTTTTGTATTAAAAAGGATCTTGATGGAGGTAGCTTTGTCTCTGTCCTGGCTTTTGCTTGGTCTTGCCTGCGCACTCGTCTCAGTAAACAAACTCAAAATAAAATTAAAAAGGAAAACTGGAATTCCAGGCGGAGGCAGCGAGCAACGCAGCCAGGTTCTCCGTGTAACAGACATGGCGCTGTGGCCTCCAGTCACTATGTACAGAGTCCATCATACATCCCCCTCTCTCCTAAGCACACTCCTTGCTCCAACGGGCTGGCTGCAGGGGAAGGAGTTTCTCCTCCTCCTCCCCGGAGACCTGCGGCAGCAGCTTCCATGGAGGGAAACAGCACCCAGTCAGGAATGTCAGGCAGAGGGGTAGAGTGTGAAGGGGTGGGGCGGGGGGGTCACTTCAGCTTGGCCGAAAGGTCAACAGCACTGGGCCAGGGACTCACTGCTGCTGGGCCACCTGTAGGGCGAGAGAAGGCAAGCTGAGACTCCAGGGCTGGTCAGCGGAGCCCGGCTTTCCCCACGGAGCCCCCCACGCTCGCCCCCCCAGTAGCTCCGCTTATACTGACCAGAGGGGGTACGTACTTGTTGGGGAGGTGGCGGTGGAGGGGGCTCGCTGCTGCGGTTGGCCAGCCGGCTGAGGATGTTGCGCTCGGACATCTGGAGGCGTACTGCCACAGGTGGGATACGGGCGATGGTGGCAGGCAAACGAGTCACATCGGCCTTCATGTCACTCAAAAGCTCCTCCAGCTGCTTCAGAACTGGAAGAGAAAGGGATATCTGTTCAGAGGGGAAAGGGACACCCCACAGGGAAAAAAGACCAGAAGGGGACAGCGATGCAAAAACACCTCTCCCAATTACCTTTGTGCAGCACAGCGTTGGCTGGTTTATTCCCGGCCATTGACTCCTTGGATAGGTGCTGGTGGCTCTCAGCCAGGCATTCCACCTCTGCGAAACGCGTGTTCAGAGCCATAGATGGATGAGATGGGTCCTCGGACATGTTCAGATAGGCAGCTCGCCGCAGCTGCTCCTCGATCACCAGCGCTTGCTCCAGGAGCTGCAAGATGGGGCAGTACTGAGAAGAAGTTTCTTCTCAGCAGTTGCCTGCAAAGCAGCCCGTTTGCACCCCCAGTCTCTCCTGATCCAGTTCTCCACTACCTCAGGCTGCGAGATTCTGCAGCTGAACTTCCTTTCACCAGCTTGTTTAGGCTTTACTCAATATAAAGAGCCCAAAACAATTAAGGACTCCATTAAGCTAGGCCAGGTACACAAGAAAAGCACGCTACATTTAGTTTAACAGAAGGCTACCATAAATCCTCTAGGATTCTCATTCCTTCTCAGATTCTTTTTAAAGACCAAGTTGTTTGCCATTTTACTCTTTCTTTATGGAGCAAAGTGGATGGAGCTTTCTCTTTGAAAGCGAGTGAGAAGTATCCCACACTACTTGCAGGGAGTCCAAAAACCGTTAAGCATTTCAGGGGCATTTGGAGAAATCAATCTGAATCCTGTTAGTGCAGAACTGATCAGCCAGACTACACTGAATTAATGTTTTGCCCCACGACTGAGAACTACATGGCCTTTATTTGGGTTGGTCTTAAATCACTCCCAGAACTAAGCTACAGTCACTCCCAAACAGGTTGAGGCAGAGACTGAAGGCAACCCTTTCACCAATCCATACAGTGTTTCTAAGTTCTGCTTAGGCACTCTGAGTGGGTTGTAGCACACCAGGCAGAAGCTGTGATGCAAACAGCCACTTGAACCTTAAGCATCCCACATACCAGTTGTTGAATAAACGTTTGGAGAGAGAGTGCTGAACCCAGCTCCCCAATACCGTTTCCAGAGTAAAGGGACCTCCTATCATGGAGCTACTGCATGATCCTGAGAGATACTGCTTATCTTTTTCCCCCTAAAATAAAAGGCACTGCAGAAGCCTTCACTTTCTTAACAGAAACTCAGAACAGCAAGCTCTTGCTCTTAGAGGTGCAGCTGGCTGAAAGGCACTTACCACACTGAAGAGAAATCCTTACCTTAAATCTCCTTGCCAAGAACTTATTCTTTATTTCCAGGAAGTTACCCCTGTTCATCTCACCCTTGAAGGGTTCATTGAGGATGGCGTAACGTGGATCATTCTGAATATCCTGCCAACGGGCATAGCCATGACTGAGATGGGATGAGCTCAGGCAAACAAATGCAGTGAGAACAAGGGAATACACAGCCCAGGCAGATACAATTCTCAAGAGGGGGTGGGGAAAGGGGGTGCAGAGAGGGGAGGAACAGGAGCCAAGGAAAAGGAATGAGAACTATGTCCTGCTAAGTCTTAACTATGCTGGCAGGAAACTCCTCCTCCCACCATCACTTTCACTCTTGTGAAAGAAGGTAAAGCGTTCTCTCACTTAATGTACTCCAGTCAGACCCCCAGACGGTCACCTTCACTGTGATAGTTCATGTACAAGAGGAGAGAACTGGTCTGTCAGGGCAAGGATACTTGATAATCCCAGCAAGGAGCCAGTAGTCATGACGCCGATGCCAGATCTCGTAGGTCTTCTTTGTGACAGTTGCAGCCCGCTCTTCATTCTGCCATAGGGAGTGTAGTTCTGGGAAGGCGAGAGACACCAGAACAGTTGAAAGTTATTTCACAAACACAAGCAGGGACGTGATAAACAAGTTCAAGCATATGAAGACTTCTCGTACCAGTGAAGCCACCATCTGCTATGTTGAACATGAAGCGCTGCTTTACTGCCTTCTTATGCCTTTCATCTACTGACTCTTTCAGCATCTCTCCATTCTGCAGCATCACCACATCCCTCTTATCATCATCCTTTTTCTCATCTGTACACACAGGAAATTATTAGGAAGAACATGGCAGATACCACAGCAAGCTGGATCCACAAGGGATCCTTGCAGGAGAGGAGTTAAGGAAGAGAATGGAATTACTGTGACTCACCTTTCTCATCCAGAGTGATGATAGGAGGTTCAGGGGGATTCTCAATAGGTGCTCTGTCTTCCACTTTCTCCACATCAGCTGCAGGAAAGAAGGGGAACATGAGATGTAGGGGAACATGGCAAGCCCAAGGTTTTGTTCTTCAGCCTGTGAAACCTAATACTGTTCTCCAACTCCCTGTTCAAAGTCCTGGAATAGCCCCACTGATTGCCTACATTTACACCTGTTTCTTTACATTGAAGTGCTGAAGCAAAGAAGATGCAGCTTCAGGAAAATAATATTTGAGGTGGAGGCAGAGTTATTGCTGTTCAAGGTATTAAACAGCCTCCCTAGAGATACCTTTGCTTTCTACTTCCATTGGCTCATCTGGTCTCTCCTTCATCTCCGGTTCCTCTACTTTTTTTTCATCTGCTTCTGTGGGGTTCACCGGGGATTTTGCTTCCTGTGGTGGCGTCTCCACAGGCTGGGCACACTGCTGAGGACAGAAATCAATGAGAAGCGAGGTAAAGCAGTGCATGGCAACAGAAGACAGTCACAGCAGTCTGGAAAGCAAAGACACACAAAACTGTCAGGCCAATTCTGAGGACCTGAGAACTATCCTTAAGTATCATTCCAAGAGCTCACCTCTGTCTCAGCAGCTGAGCAACACAGAAGAAGGGGCAGAAGTAGAGACATTTCCAATTGCATGAGGCAAACAAGCAACCCAACACTCACCTCCATAGGGACCTCTGTTTCAGTAGCAGCAGCACTGAGCTCTTTCTCTGGTTCAGATGACTCTCCTTGCTCCTTAGCACTTGCTCCTTCTTCTATTTTTACTCCTTCTTCTGTGTGTTCCACACCCCAGAGCATCACAGCAGACAAAAGAAGAAGAGAAGTCATCAGTAGGGTCTTTCCCTCACTGTTACCAAGCACACATCTCCTTTGCTCCCAGAGACTAGGCCCATCAAAATGGGACCAACACCACCCAAGATGACCCGCCCTTTCCAGCCCACTGCAAATGCTGGGCTTCTCTTCTCCCCAGTGTCAGCTCATCCAAGGAAAGCTAGTGTCCTCTCTTGCCTTTAAGGGCTTGCACATGTCTTTGGCAGCCCTCCTAACATGAGAGGTAAGTTGATCTGCGTCCGCCCCCAGACCCCACCACCACAGCTCCGGTGAGGGGAACAGCCGCGATGAGGTCAGGACGCAGGACTGACAAGATGGGAGCTCTCACCAGGTGGAGGGACAGGGGCAGGCGTATTTGGCTGCGTATCGCCTGGTGTCGAAGGAGTTGGAGTTTTGGGAGAGGGCGAACTTGGCTGAGAAAGTTTCTTGTTCTCCTCTATCTCTGCCAGTTCTGGCATACTCCAACGGCCATTCACATGCTCAAACTCCTGCACCTGCATGAGAAGGAGAGAAAGACATTATCATCGGAGGAGTCGCACAAAGCTTGTCCTCAAACCACAAGAGACAGACCGCTCAGCACACAACAAAAATAGGTGTGAAAGGAGCTCAGGACCCCAGTGACTACAAGTTGTATGAAAAGCAAAGGCTACATTGCTCTGCCAGGCGCCTTACCTTTTTGCGTATAAGTGACATAACCCCAATGCGAGTAAGGACATGCTGTCGAGAAAGACCTTCCCGTGGGACCCCATCCGCAAAGGTCTCTGCACCATCAGCGCCAGGTTCACATAAATGGCGCATGAACAGTGAGACGTAGGCCCTGGAGCAGTTAAGAGACAAGCAGTTAGACTATAAACCAGGTTAGCTGGAGACATGCATTGTCAGACCCCTTCCAACACATAAGGGAAACCACTGCAAGACTCCTAACCCAGAGTAACACAAGTTCTGGGGTTGGGTTTCAGGCTCCTTTAAGGGAGAAGTTCCTGACAAGAATTACTACATAGATAAAGGACACACAGCTGACTCAGAGTCTTGAGCCAGAAGCAACCATAAGCCCAAAAAGGACTCAGGGAGAGTATTCATTACATGCTTGCGTGGCCATGCTACTCCTCTAAAAGCATTTGCTTTTGGTGACCGATGAGTCCAAGGAAGAGAACTAGGCACAAGCCCCTAGTCTCTTCCAGCTCATACTTCATTCCCCCACATAAAATCAGCCAATACATTAAGGAAACGTAGTCTCTAAGGAAAGGCCCAAAAGGCCCAATTCTCATTCTTCCCCAAAGGGTCTAGATGTTGCCAGTCTTCCATCCCTGCCTAATGCAGACTCACTTGAACTCTTTCTCTGACTTGCCACGGAGGTCCCGAACAAGCCACTGAGTGGTGAAGGCATCCTGAGGTGGCATTCCATAGCGCATGATAGCATTGAGGAAGGCTTTCCGCTGGCGGGCATTGAAACCCAAGACCTAGAATAGAGGAGAAGACAGACAGATACAGCAAGAGCCATACAGAAGCAGCTAGGATGCAAATGCCTACCCTGGTACTACTTACCTCAATGTTCCCTCCCACACGGGCAAGTAAAGGAGGCAGAGGCTTATCCTTATCATTTCTCAGGCCTTTGCGGCTAGGCCGACGAGCTGCTGAAGAGAGAAATGCAGCTAAGGAGGAGAGACAATGCACAGCATATTGTTGTGTGAATATTTCCCTTGTAGAACAGCACCACAAAGTGTATAAATCACCCAAATCAAGTCCCAGCTGTTTCCACACTCAGAGAAAGTGACCCAGGAACTCTGGCTTCACCAGAACTTACCTTCAGACCTCTCATCAAAGTCCTCATCTCCTTCTTCAGAAGCAACTGAATAGTCTGACTGATTATCTGACTGGTCATCCTGCCAGTCTGAAAGAAAAACAGCACGTGAGCCTGAGACGCTACTCCGTTACTTCCCAGCAACATATACTTACACCCATTTCTCCCTCAGGTTCCTGTGGATTTGTACCTCTATCCTCCTGTGAGCCATCATTGTAGTTAACTTGCTTGCGAATACGTTTGCCCTTGCCCAGATTCCTGGCCAGATCCTCCTGTTGCTGTTCATAATGGTGACGCAGCAGCTTCTCCCAGTAATCAGGATCCACTGACTCCTCCTGCTTAATGATCTCCCGTTCAACCTCCTCTTCCTCCTGCCACAGAGAAGTAACAAATTTAGATCCCTATGCTCCAGATCCCAGCCTGTCTGAGCAGATGTATGTCTGCTTGCCCTTAAAAGCATCAGACCTCAGTCTGCTTAAATGATCTTCCATCATTCAGCAGAAGATACTAGCTGACATCCACCTCATACTCACCCCCATCTCCTCTTCACGAACCACATATTGGGCCACCTTGAAGGAGCTGAGATACTCGTTCATGCCCTGAAGTTCTGTATCTTCTGTTTCATCCTGGTTCCGATCCAACAGACGCTCAATTGCTTTATCATCATAGTGGATGACACTGCTGTCCTCACCTTCTTTGTTATCCCCTGAGGCAAAAGCACAGACACAGTTGCTGTGTGGCTCTCAAGGGACTAGGAAAGGGACTGCCACCCTAGACCTCTCTGTAGAGCTATAATCAGCACTGTGCCTACAGTCGCTCGCTAAGTAAGGAGCCAGACCTCCCCACCTCCTTCAGTTCTACTCCCAGGCACTCACCCCCCTCAGTAGCCTCATCCTTGAAGAGCTCTTCAGTGCCAAATTTGAGAATGTCATCAAGTTCCTGTTTGGACATGGAGCCTGTCTTGGAGCCCAACCCTGGTCTCACTACCAGATGAGTTAGCATCATTTTCTTCTTGGCCACCTGAGTGATACGCTCCTCCACTGAGGCCCTTGTCACAAAGCGGTATATCATCACTTTCTTGTTCTGTCCAATTCTGTGTGCACGACTGAAGGCCTAGAAAAGAGATGCGCTCAGAACAGTCTAGAGCTACACAAGTAGTAGTCTGATACACCCCGCCTACCTCCACAAGTTTCCCAGTTGCCTTCATGGTGGCTCTTAACATTAGTGAAGGCTGGGCCCTGGAAGAACCCTCCACTATTTCACTTCCCATCCTCACTGCTCTAATTTTGCATCATTTCTAAAGGGGAACTCTCACATTCCTTCACTCCTCCTGATGAGTTCACCTCCCCTCTTCCTCAGGGTTACTCCACAGTGAGTGGTCTCATTCAGACTCACCTGGATATCATTGTGGGGGTTCCAGTCTGAATCATAGATAATCACAGTATCTGCTGTGGCCAAGTTAATACCAAGACCCCCAGCTCGAGTTGAAAGCAGAAAGCAGAACTGCTGAGCACCAGGAGCTTAGATAAAAAGAGAGAACAAAAGTAATCAAGGGAGAGTGCATTACTCAGACAAGGATTTCTATCTGACCCACATCACCTGAGGGGGAATCGCTACTAATTTAATATTCCAGGAGAGCAATGGAAGACTTGGGCCACAACAACCCCATGTTGACCGCTAAGCACATACAAAGCAACAGTTTTCATTTTGCAAAGAAAGTAGGAGGATCCATACCATTGAAGCGATCAATAGCTTCCTGACGCATGTTCCCTGTGATTCCTCCATCAATCCGCTCATATTTGTACCCTTCGTGTTCCAAAAAGTCTTCTAGAAGGTCCAACATTTTAGTCATCTGCGTAACAGGAAAACACCACCACAAAAGAGTGAGGGACAAGGTGATACCAGATCAACAGGCTCCTTTATCAGAAAAAGAGCTCCCAGCCTTAAGGTTTTCCCCCATATACCTGAGAGAATATGAGCACCCTGTGACCTCCTTCCTTCAGGTTCTTTAACATCTTCTGGAGCAGCAACAGCTTTCCAGAGGCTCGAATAAGAGCACTCCCATCATACATGCCATTTGGCATTTTTGGAGCTTCCTGAGAAGAAAAAGAGAAAAGGAGGAGTAAGGGGTGGAGGAAGAAAAAAGCTTGAAGGGATGTAACTTAGTCTTGGTCCCTAGCTGTGTTCATCAGATGCTGACTCACATCTGGTCATTTAGCTTGGCACAACCACAATGTGTACCACATGGAACACCAGTGCTACCCTGCGCCTCCTTCTCTTGCAATTTGACTCCTAGATGCCCTCCTCTTCCTTACTGACTTAGTCTTGACTCTTACCGTCTTCACCATCTTGCATGAGTCACAAGGTAGCTCCTACCTGTCATACAAAGATACTGGAAAAGAAAAGGCCTTCCAGAATGTTGGGTCTACAATAAAGACAGGATGAAAAAACACAGAAGCAGAAAGAGAGGAAGGGGAACCCCTCCATGCTTCGCTAGGGAGCTAACTGGATCCCCAGAAACAGCCAGCAGGGAATTTGCTTATACAGAATAAGTGACTGGACATACCATAGCAGCCACAGGAAAGAGGTAGGGGTGGTTACAGCACTTCTTCAGATCCATAACAACATTGAGCAAGGAGACTTGGTTACCACCACCCCGTGCATTCAGTGCCTCAAAGTTTCTTGTCAAAATGTATTTGTAATATTTCCTGAAAAGAAAACAAAACAAAAACCAAGTCAGACACCCCTCATAGAACGACAAACATACTCTCTTGCTAAACTCTGCACAGCTCCTGGCATTACCTGCCAGCTACCTAGGTTCTGCCAGTGGCATTCACTATCTCTTTATCCCTTACATCAGAGCACAGGATTAGTCCTCCCTCTGCTATAGCAGCAGCAGGAAATCTTCCTCCTATCCACTGTGTAGAAAGCCCTATAGTGAGGATGAGGCTGCTTCTGCATCCTCTTTGAAAC
Organism: Harpia harpyja; assembly: GCF_026419915.1. Lineage (NCBI taxonomy): Eukaryota > Metazoa > Chordata > Aves > Accipitriformes > Accipitridae > Harpia > Harpia harpyja. The sequence goes on from NC_068947.1 coordinate 51,876,042, forward strand.
AGTAGCAGAACAGAGCAACAGTAGTTTAAACAGCAGGTGCTCTCTTCATCCTCACACTCACTTCTGCATGGGGCTCAACTCCACTCTGACAATGAGTTCAGTCTTAGATGGCATATTCTTGAAAACATCAGCTTTGAGACGCCTCAGCATGTGTGGGCCCAGCATGTCATGCAGCTTCTTGATCTGATCTTCCTTGGCAATATCTGCAAACTCTTCTAGGAAGCCCTCCAAGTTACTGCAGAGAAACAGACACTCAGCAAAAGCGACAAAGGAAAAAGAGCAAAAAAATGAGGAAGGATAGGAGTGACAAGACAGGCAGGCTGACTTGCACTGCAAGACATACTGGAATCTCTCTGGCGTCAGGAAGTTCAGCAGGTGGAACAGTTCTTCCAGGTTGTTCTGCAGGGGAGTTCCTGTAAGCAGCAGCTTGTGCTGGAGCGAGTAACCATTCAGCACACGGAAGAACTGGGAAGTAGAGAGCAGGGAAGAAATGGTGGGGAAAAAAAAACCAAAACAACAGATCACACAAACATGTCTAAGGCTTACTAAGTCACAGGCCTACAAAAAAAATAATTTCTCCTAGAAAAAAAAAAGTTGACACCAAGCTAGGGCTCAATTTAGATCACATCAGCTGTTTAGACAAGAGCTCCAAGTAGTTCACATTCCAGTCAGGGTCACTAGACTGATCTCATTTGGATCATTGTTCTGCATACCTAAAACATGACTGTAGCAAGTCCTACAAGCCATCAGGTGCTGGTAGGTTTCCTTTGCTCTTTTAAGTTACAAGCTCTTTCAGACCACCAATAATTTCCAGACTGCTATACTACGTACTTTTTCTTGCTAAATTAGTGTTCCACATTCTTACAACTACTCCGCCTTGAGAATTCTAGAAATAGCTAAGTCACTCTTCCTATTCATATCAATCCTGGCAATGTTCCAGAGCTCTGAACAAGCAGAGGAGAAAAAGAGCTAAGGGTTTGCCAATCTGTCTTTAAAGTAATTTGTGCTGGTTTTCACAACAATGAAGTAATTCCAGACAGAGGTACTGAGCAGTTAAAGGACTCAACCGAAAAGCACAAGTGTACCATGTTCAGCAGCACAAATTAACAATAAGGCAGTAATTTATTTATTAGCTTGGCCATTTCTTTGCTTATTTTACACTTGGCACGATACAAGGTCAAATTTAATACAAGTAGCTTGTACTAGGTGGCAAACAAACAAACAAAAAAAAGAGAAACCCACCACCACTTATGTTTTGGTTATCACAGCAGAAGGATCCTTCTAGTGACCTCCACAGGGATTTATCTTTCTACATAGTTACAGTCAAAAAACATTCTCATTTTGGAATCAATGATTATATCTGCAAAACTTTGGTAGATAACCACAATCTGTCAAGAAGCATCTGACCTGTCTTGCAGCCAAACGTCTGAAGCTGTCCTTAGGGGACAGGAAGCTGCTCAAGAAAGAGGTAGATTTAATGGTCTTGGTAGATAACCAATTGTAACTATTAGTCATAGAGCAACCTTGAGCCTTTACATCCTTTTTCAATTAATGAATATTAATAGTAAGCATTCATTACTGCTTCCAATAATTTCAATGCTAAGCATAGAATGGCATCCGGTCTTAGTGCCTACAATAAAAAAGATCTGGAAACTGGACTGCAAGCACAGCTGTGATGTCTCAGAAAGATGCCTCATGCCAAGATCCAAAAAGCTAAAGCCATTTAAACAAAAAAAAAAAAAGAGAAAAAAAAGAAATTAAGAAGCAATTTTGTCTTACACAGTCTCCAAGAACCTCTAAAACCAGATTTCCAATAACAATTGTTTTTAGCCTAGTCAGCACTAGAACCCAGCTGAAGACAGAAAAATCGATACCAGAATTAAGGCACAAGGGATTAGGGAGGGGCTGGATTAAGAAAGCATAGTCAAGCCTACTGAACTCAAAGAACCTTAGTTAAGGTACAGCCTCATATAAAAGCAGCTATATGGCTTTCAGCATCTACTCAGACATTTTTGAACACCTCTGCCCACCTCTCCCATTCCTATAACATCTAATTAGTTCTGCTACAAAGCTAGATGAATGCAGAGAGCAAGCCTACTCTGGAAGCAGGATAATTGTGCTCATGCAGCTTGTTTTATGCTCAGTATAGTAAACCTTTCCAGAACAGAGGCGGTGCAGATATATGATCTGCTTTCAGAGAAGCCAGTCTGTATTTGAGAGCAACAACAACATCCAGGTTTTTCTGTTTTCCAGTCTACACCAACTGCCTATTCACCCAGAGAGAAAGCTGTTTTAACCAGTGATATGTATAAAAGTGAAGTTGTTGCCAATGATAATCAATCTCCGAATGAAGGCTGTTGATTTTTTTTTTTGTTAAAGAATGCATCAAATTTACTAATGAACAAATGACTAAGAGTTAGCAGACAAACTTATGTGCTTAGGAACAGCTATCTAAACTCCTGAACACTCTCTGCCCATGCCCTCCTGCAACATATGCCATGCCTATAAACCATCTATGCTTCTCTGTACCTTAGACTGATTGTTCTTCAGTCTGTGAGCTTCATCCACAATGAGACAGGCCCAGTCAATAGAGCCTAGTATGGCCATATCAATTGTGATCAGTTCATAGGAGGTGAGAAGCACGTGGAACTTCACAGCAGCCTCCTTCTGCAAAGGAAAAGGATGAACATGGTAATGGGATAGGGGAATGCCCCAGGACAAAAGTAGATGCAGTGTTTCTCCAGCAAGTTATTCTGATGAGCCCTGGTCAAACAGCACATCAGAAACTTTTCACACCCACAGTTTCCTGTCACAAGATTCAAAATGCTACCCAAACCATTCTAGCCTTTTAATCCCCCATTTCTCTCAACACATATAAGTCTCCTCAACCCCCTCAGTACCTGCTACTTCTGGACAGTTGCCAAATGTTGTAACAGAGAAGTTTAACAAATAAGCATCAAATAGAGGCATGTTAGGGAAATGAGATTTGGAGAACAGTGGCTCATTAAAAAGCTAAGACTTAAAAAAAGGTAAGTAGTTTATCATGGAACTTCAAATTACTGTTAGTACTTAACGCAGTTCAATTTCAAGGGAAGCAAAGAAGTCCTAGCTATCTCTGCCACTGGAAAAACTTTAGCTCCCATCTTGCTTTTGCCAGGAAGACTAAAGTTCTACAAAAACTAGCCCCCTAGATCAGGCTCTTCCCTCCTGTCAGGGCACAGAATGCAATTTCTCAGATGTCTAGGTATGGCCTCACTGTCAGCCAGTTCCTCAGAGATTACAAAGTTGACACTTCTTTATATGTTTGTCTTTTTCATACAGTGGCAATTCTGACATTGACTTAGATCTGTAGAAGCGATGCGCAACTTCACAGATTAAGTAGAAGAGATAGAGGGACTTGCCTATGGTCAGTATTACCTTAGTCAACTCTTTTTTCACTACTAAATTAGTTCAGACTAGTAGGAGTGTTTAAGCAGTCTAGAACAAGAGCCTAAATGCCCACTAGTCATCAATTTGCAGTTATTTCCCCTTGGAAACTACAAGCATAATCAGTTCCCAGAGTATCTGAATCTCAGCTGCCAAAAGCCAGTCTAGTGCATCTCTTCTTTCAGTTCAGGCTTGCATTACAGCAGAGTTCTGTACCTTCATTCTGGATGCTTTTTTGCCTCCACGTATGGCATTATCCTCAAATGTGAACTCATTCTCACGGATAATGGCTCGGCTGTCTTTGTCCCCAACGTAGGTCACTACATACATATCTGGGGCCCACATCTCAAATTCTCGTTCCCAATTGATGATTGTGGACAGTGGGGCACTCACCAAGAAGGGACCCTTTGAGTGGCCCTACAAATAGAGTCAGTAAGAGCATCAGATGAATGCAACCACTAACACAGGCAGCATCTCCCTGGGTAGTGATCTCCCAGCTCTCACCTCTTTGTATAAGGAATATAGGAACACAGCTGTCTGCACAGTCTTTCCCAGACCCATTTCATCAGCCAAGATTGTATCTGTGCCCTGGGCCCAGGAGAAGCGCAGCCAGTTCAGTCCTTCCAGTTGGTAGGGATGCAAGGTCCCCCCTGTTACATCGAGGTACTCTGGTTGCCGGTCATATTTCACTGTTGGCTACAGTGGGGAAAAAAGGAAGAGTTGAGATCCTTTATCTTAGCTAGGCAACTACCAAGACTCCCTTCGCAGCCACCCATATATTCCCTAGCGCAGATGAGACTTTACAGATGACAACCAAACTAGCACCAGAAAAAATTCCCAAATGGCCAAAGGTATCAACCAAAAAGCCCTTTTTTTTTTTTTTGGTGAAATCCTTTTGCCAAGAGCCAGCCAGCATCTCACCCAATGGACAAGATGGGCCTTTGTCTGAAGGCTCTATAATGTCTTTGTTCTTTGGGCCAGGAAGGAACTCTAAACCGCATGGCTCTTTACTCTTCAGTTTCCTATTTACCTGCCTCCCTCCCCAAAGTAAGCAGCTGTATCAGGTGGTTCCTAAGCAATAAACAGTAACTTACATCTACTGTGGGAGTCTCAGGGGGCCTTTCCAGTTTCCGCATCTTCACTTTCTTTAACTTCTTACCAGGCCTGCCCTCTTCACCTCTCATCAGCTCCCTATGCAGAGACAGTCCCAAGAACATGCAAGTTTAATGGCTTTTGTAACAGACCAAGGGAAAACTACTGCAAAGAACAGGAGGGTGATCACCCAACTCAAATAGGCTCAAGACAACAGGGCCGGAACTTTCATGAACTGGTGGAGAGGCACAAGGTCCCTGCCCAAAGGAATAAGGAGTCAGCAACAAGAAGATGCTTCTTTGCTATTATCTCCATATATTAATCCAGCCAGTGCTAGGGGCTGACATACTCCAGTGTTTTCTCTTGAGGGAAGGGAAAGGAACACAACCTCTAGATACTTCTCTTACCTGTGATTCCAGTAGGCTTGCTTGTAGAGGTCATAATCTTGGATATCCACATCTTCACTTTCCCAGGATGCCTGGTCATAAGGTAGGTCTCTCCATTTAATCAAATAGTGGACATTCCCCTTCTTATCCACACTGCAGAAGAAACCAGTGAGTCTTAAGCACAGTGAAATGACAGTATTCACCCAATCCTCTCAAATGGGAGAGAGGAAAAGGATTCCTTAACGAAGCAACAGAAACAGAAGAACAGCGTCTGTCATACCAAAGGAGCTCCCACTGTTTCCCCCAGTCATATTGCAGTTTACCTTATCCATTCTCCCTTAGCCCTGCTTAAGGTCTTTGCTGAAAATCCTCTTTGCTACTTCCCCTACCTATGGTTAAGGATCCTGTGGATCATCATCCACTCAGGCTTGATCCCATATCGATAGAAGCGCTCCTCCATCTCAGCATATTTGGGGTCCTTGTTTTTTCTCTTTCGGCTTTTCTCCTCTTCCCCTCCAAAGTCCCCTGAGGGTGGCTCATCCATATCATTTTTGCGTTGGTAGTTACGAAACATGACCTGACAGTGCAGCTCCAGCTGGAGCCAGGACAGAAGCAGTTAGTAGGTGTTTTCCCCTTAACCAACCAACATATCTCCCCACAACTATCCACCCTTATGATGTGGTTAGAGTCCTCCGCTCACCTGCAACTCTGACACCCATGAGCAGTGCCAGTAGGACATGCCCTGCCACTTGACAAAGAACTGCCTTTCAGGCCGACCCTCCAGAGGCTTAGGGGGAGGAGCATTAGGGTCTGCATCAGGTGGACGTGGTGGTGGTGGGCCAACCGGGGGCTGACCCCATTTCCAGATCAGGATCTTCTGCACCTTTCCTTTCAAAGCTGGGCACTGAAAAGTTAAAACTTGTTACATCAGAGTGTACATACTCTTAACACACAAGCACCAAGTAGCAGAAACATACAGAGTCACAGTTCTCTTCCTTCATTACAGCTTGGACTTGGAAGCTTTCATCCTCTTATCTCCAGCATTTCTTTGAGCTTTCTCCAGTCTGTCTTTTCCTCCTAGGACTGACAAACCCCAAACTGAATTCTGTATCTCAATTTAGTTGTCTCCCCAGGGCCACACCAATTCAGAAATTCTACAGGAAATACAGAAATTGCTAGGCTTTATGAGCCCAGTAGTCTATCCAACCACAACTCCATTGAAAGTTTGTAGAGAAAATATTTTGCTGTAGAACTAATCAGCCCAGCACAGGGATATGTCCTGAAGCAGCTTCTTTTGTTCATCATCTTAAAAGTCCTTATCACCTAATGAAAGCACCTAACACCATTTATAATACTTCATTTCAAGAACTTCCTGGAAAAGTGTGACATTTCTCCCAACCATCTACTACAAAAGGGCTTGGCATTACAGAGCTTGCAGTGCAAAAAAACTGTTTGGCTCAGCATCAAAGTATTTTTTTTTTTTTAAGCACTGGATTTGCTTGCACTCATTCTCCTGCTTCTACATACATACAGGATCCAAGAAAATTAAGCCTTTGACATCCTGAACCCAAAACTGCCCAACTACTCAGCACATGGGCAAACCTCATGAGACTCAATGCTGTAACCCTGTGCTTTCTGCTGTCTGGAGAAAGCAGCCAATCAACAAGGCGCAATCCAGCCACAAAAAGTCAGGCCTCGATGTTTCATGACAAAAGTGTGAGAGGAGATAGACTCTTCTGAGGACTAAGCATTTCTGGGAAAATATGAAGATCCAAAGGGATTAGATCGATCATCTCTTGTAGCAATAGGAGAATGGTACTAGCAGAAACTCACAGTGCAGCGAGGACACAGCCACTCTCCATTAGGAATCTCTGGCAATGGGGGATTCAGACAGTGGATGTGATAGGATGAAGGACAGGCGTCACAGCACAGCAGCTCTCCTCCATCCTTGCAGACTCTACAGAACTCCATATGATGGTCATCCTCTTCCTCAGCATCCCCCACAACATCTTCCAGGATTTCCTCACCTTCAGAGTTATCCTCCTTTGCTTCCCACTGAATGCCCTCTTTTTCCTACAGGAGAGGGAAATCAGAAAACCGAAGTCACACATTTGTGATTATTTTATGACCGCAGAAGAACGGCCCTAAGTCACTTGACATCCCCCTCCATGAGCTCTTGCACAGCGTGGGGGAATCCAGTACTTACACAGTGTGGGCAGCTCCATTTGCCCTCTGGGGCTTTCTCCATGTCTGGGTCCAGGCAAACCATATGGTAGGCACGAGGGCAGGTATCACACAGTATAATTTCTCCTCCCTGCTGGCACACCTCACAGTAGTCCTGGTGATCAGTCTCATAGCCATCCACAGCCACTGTGGAGTCCTCCTCACCTGCAGAGGGTGGTGAGGAGTTACAGCAGTGCAAGCCACAGGTACAGGCTTCCTACAGCAAGGGAGGGTATCCCCCCACAGCCTATGTAGTAATACAGAGATCCAGAATCCAAAACTCTTGCTCCATCTATGTAAGTAAACAGGGCAGGGAGCAAGAGCTGGAACAGGAGTAAAACAAGCCCCTTTGTGCCTCCTTCCACCCATGAAATTAAAGGTGTAGCTGAGGCCAGGAAAACTCAGCACTGTGTCTGTTCCCCTACCAAGGTGAGAAAGAACTCCTGAAAACCTTTTCCTTGTTAAAAATAACATCAGGTTCTTCCTTCACAAACAAATTTCCTCCCTCAAGCATGCTGTTAAATACCCAAATTCTGCACAGACATTCCTCTAATCTTTCTACACACTTAGCTGCGCTTCCAACTCCAACTGACAGCAAGCATCAATACCTTTCTTTTTCTTTTTCCCAGCTTTGAGTTTTTTGCGACTGCGGCTACTACGGCTTGTAGACCCATCTGAAACAGAGTAGCTGTTGATGCTGGCATCATCAAAGTCTGACTCCACATCCAGATCATCATCTTCACTCTGAGGTAGGTAAGAAAAAAAAGCTATGCCACTGGAGGCACCCATGCTGAGGGCTGCAATCAGACATGCATCCTTGCACTTCTAGCACATCATCACCTCCTCCTCAGAAGGTCAAGGAAGGAGCATCACTTACTGATGATCTTTTACGCTTGGAACCAAATCCTCCCAGTTTGATTTTCAAAGGTGCCACCTTCTTTGTTTTAGGTTTCTTGATATCAGGAATACGAGGACTGGCCTTTGGCTTCCGCCGGGCATTGGGTCCTGGGAACAGAGGAGCTTGCAGGTCAGAAGGACTACTGCTTTGGCACCACTCACCATCTACCATTCTGTCAGATTCTTCATCTCACCTTTGCCCTCCTTTGTCTTGGCTTTCCTGAGCGGCACATCTACAGGGGGCTGCGGCAGGACAGCATCCACATTTGTCACCATACTCTCCACTACTGCAACAGCTGCAGCTGCAGCAGCTGCCACAGATGCACCTGAACTTCCCTTGAAGGGGTTGTTTGTGCTAAACTCCCTCCATTTGGCTCCCAGTACCATCATCATCTTCGACACTGCTATTTTAGGGTTCTTGGCTGCAATAAGTGGCCTGTGTACAGTTAAGGAAGGAAGAGTTACTGAACCACCCTGAAATCTAGATCAGTATTCCTCCCTGCCGCCACCCCCATCAGCACCTCTATCTCAAACTACATTCCTTTCTAATCTCTGATTGCCACAGCCAATGAATCTCTCCACTCCCGTAATTCACTCTGTGTGGAGGATGCAAATGATCAGGGGCTTGGGAAGTGAAATGGAATTTAGCATACTAGGGAAGAAAGGGGACTGGCAGTGAGGACTTGCATCATCTCAATCACTGCAAACAGGAAAGATAAGGATTGATTATTTTACTGTTGCTTCAGTTTCTGCTCTAGGTAGGATGCTAGTGTCTCTAATGTGCCTTCAGTTTCCAAAACTAAGGAACCTAGTCCTTGTCCCATCTCTTTTTTTGTTCCAGAGTCCTTCCAAGTACAGGCTTGCCGTTCACCTGACAAACTGGCTGAAAGCTTTGTAGTTGGTGAGAGTGCGGTAATCCTCCTCTGTGAAGATATGATCAATATCCTCCATGCCCCAGTCTTCCAGGAGCTGAGCAGATGACTTCGGCTCCTGTGCAAAGAGAATCACAGCAACTCTGAGAAAAAGCTCTAGTTCTGCTCTAGGAAAGAGCAGAACTTCCACACATCTACAAATGACCGAATGGGTCAGGACCGGGGGATTCCTCCCTCCCCCCTCCCTGCCATGGGACACCGCCTCAGTAGAACATCAGTGGAAGTGGGAAAGTCTTTGGATTCAATACACATTCTAGGTGTGTTTAAAGCAGAAGAGGGGAAGGAATGCAAGGTGGGAAAACGGTCAAGTCAAGCAGGTCTAGTGGAGGAAGAAGAGACTGAACATCCCCAACTCCATGTGCCATCACAGATGGAGAGCACAATGATCCCCAAAATCAGATACAAGGGAATGAAGAGCAAACAGTCAGTCAGCAGGGTAGCTACTCACCTTTGAGTCATCATCTTCTTCCTCTTCTTCCTCCTCCTCCTTCCGCTTGGCTTTGTTTTTCTTTTCCTTCTTGGGCCCTAATTTCTTCTTTTTCTTCTTCCCAGGAGTGTAGTCACTGCCCTCACTGTCAGAGCGCAGAACCTCCTCTTCTTCCTCCACAAACTCATTCCCCTCACCAGAGCTGTCCCCCAGCTGGGGAAGGAGGGAGAGAGAAGATCAGGCAGCTGTGAGAAAACACCCTGGATAAGCACTAAACACCACACTCTCCCCAAGCTCTAGAGGGTTCATACAAAGGATTGCTGCCATAGGCCAACAGCAACAGTAAGCACCCTCACCCCATATATCCGTATTTTAGAGCATGGCCTTAGGCATCCTTTTCCTTACCTCCTTCTTCTGACGCTTGCTGAGCTTGGGCACTTTTGGTTCCTTTAGTTTCTTGGGCTTCTTCTTCTTCTTGATTTTGGGTGTCTCAGCCTCTGACAGAAGCTCTTCTTCTGGCTCTTCTTCAGGCTCTGGAGGGGAAGAGGCGACAGGTCTCATTCAAACTCCATCTGTGCACTACAACATAGCCCACTTCTCACAGAGATCACTCAACTTGTAAACACTTCTATGTTTGTAACTATGTAGCAAAAAGTACCCAACTGCTTGTTTGTTACTCTTCACAACAGATACTAGGAAATCATATCATACCTTACCACAGCACATGGTTTTCCCCCTCCCCACAATACCACCTATTTCCACAACATTCCGTCTCCAAGCAGAGCTGCACTCAGATCTTGGGGACCAGAAGTCTGCCACAACCCAAGAAGAGGAGGAAAGACCACAGAATAAATGGCCATATCTAAAGGAGACAAAACAGTGAATACACTTGGGAACCTGACTAGGATACTGTTTCAGTCCGTGGGTCTTCAGGAGAGAAACGCGCAACTACCTAGCCTCCTCAGCAGTACAGAGCATCCTACAACCGCGCGCAAAATACAGGCCAGTAAGCCACTAACTTGTCCTCCTCCTCCATAGGAAAGTTGTTCCTCAGCAACTCTATTCCGATCCGCATTTGACACAACCTTCCCTCTGCGCCAACAGCTAGGAAGCTCGCTGCCCGGCCAGAGGAACGCGCGCCAGCTCCCCACCACCGCACGCTCCCATCTGTGCGGCTGCCCCCCCGCCGGCTGCCCCCTGCCCGAGGGGCAGGGGCAGCCAGACAGCCCTTCCCTTTGTGGCAGGCTGCGGGAACAGCCCGGCCACCCGCCCTCCCCCTGCCGCCCCGCCCACCGCACACAGCCAGAGTCACTCCTTCTCCCTCCAAGGGAAAATGGCCTCCTGACCACAGGAGCTGGGCAGGATGGAGGAAGCCACAGGTCAGAGGAGCCACCGCAGCCAGGGGCGAAACGGACGAGGTGCGGCACTCAGAACCTGGGGTGCCGCGCCTGGCCCCTGCCATATTCCCAACCGATGGATCCCTCTTCACTCCCATGGTCCTGCAACACCAGGTCCTTCAGGGATCCCACCTCTTCTTCTCCCCCAAGTTCTGATTTAGAGCCTCTGGCGTCCCAGCCTTCCCAACGTATATACCTAAAGCTCTCCAGTTGGCAGGGATTTTAACAGTTTTTCTTCACCGAGGATCTCCCTACAAGGCTTACTTTCTGCCTAAGATTTCAGAGGTGCCAGAAAACCCTAGAGTCAAAGCTTAAGAAAAATGCCAAAAACAAAAAACCAAAAAGCTCACAACACCATTTTCCCTTTCCAGTTGCAACAGTTCTCTTATGCGACACTACAACACTACAGCGTGAGTTAGTAGGAAAACTCAAACTTGTCTTGCGATCTGGCGCATCAGGATATACGCTATTCCTTTTCACAAGGAAGCAGAGAATCCAGATGTAGGTCCACGCAGCAAGTCATCAAGAACAGCAGCAGCAACAAAAAGAAAAACCCAAACCAGAAGAGTACCCGGGGCTCTAAGTCAATTCTCACATTGGTGATGATGATGAAGAAAACATGAGGGAAAAGGCAAGGTACAAAGACTACAAGAAAAGCAAAGGTGAGCAAGCAGCACAGAGCAAGAACCACAAGAAAACTCAATAATTGGGTGTGGTGATGAAGGAAAGTGGGTCACGCAACAGCCCAGGGCAGTTTGCTCTGGACGTCAGCCGGTCTGAACTCCCAGATGAAAGAAAGCCAGGCACCCTGCCCTTTCCCATACTACCCCCCTTCCCTCTCCCCATTCACAAAATATGAAACTCGCAGGCATTTTGGTAGCCCGTCAGAATCGGACACTCTGCCTCCACCCCTTACACCTCCTCAAAGCACTGGCCCCGACAACCTGCAACGGCTTGGAACAGCTCCACCTGACAAAAAAGCCGCAAGCCTTGCACTTTGAAGTAACCCTAGGACTCGGACATCAAAATCAAAAACATATGCGTGACTCGTAGTAAAAAAAAAACCAAAACCAACCAAAACCAAAAAAAACCCAGACATTCCCCAGCACATCATGTATTTCACATATTCAGCTTGAGACCAGCATTACCCCCATTCCACACGCATGCCCTGCAGGCTCTCCATACCTGGATGCTGGGGGATAGCGTTGTTCAACAGGATCTCCATCTCATCATCATCGCTGCCCCCTGAGCACGGTGACGGAGATCCAATGCCCGATGCCATGTCCTCCGATGCGGGGGAGGCCTGGGCTTATACAGGGTGTCTTCTTCTTGCCAGTCAAGCCAGTACTTCATCGAACAGAAGAAGAGAAAGTTATAGCAGACCTGAACTCCGTTTTCCCAAGCAATAGTGCTACCAAGAGGATCCGCGAGAAAGCTTAGACAGCAACTTTACTGGATTTGGAGCCTACAGATAATAGAAACACTGGCAGCAAGTATCAGCTTAGAGTTGTGATGAAGCAGGCTTTGAAGACACTAGATATTAAACTGAGTCAGCAACTCCTCTCTGGCAAGGAAGCCAAAACAGCTGTCCTACAGGAAAATTCTCCGGTCCTCTGCAGCCGGGCGCCCTCGGTTATTTCTACCTTGGGCTGGGAGAAGGCGGCGAGGCAGGGAAGACAGCTGGCCTTCCAAAGGACACCTTGGGCCAGCCGGCAGGCTGTCAACGAGCCGCGGCGGGCAGCGGGCGGTCCCGCCCGGTGCCCGGTACGGCGGACAGCGGCGGAACCGGCGGTCCCCAACTCGCCCGCCCAAACTTGGCGCGCCGGCCCCGGGGCTGACACGGCCGCAGAGGCAGAAAGCCAGCGTCGCCCTCCTCCTCCTCCTCCCTCCTCCTCGTCCTGGGCCGCCGGCCCCACACAAAAGGCAGGGCAGGCTCTCGGCGGCGCCGGCAGCCCCGCTCCGCTGCCCGCCGCACCCGCGCCCCCGCCCGGAGCGGGGCTGCGCGGCGCAGGGCGGGGGCGGCGGGAGGGGGCGGAGGGGGGGGGGGGGGGAGAGAAGGGGGGGGGGGGCAGCGTCTCGTCGGGGCACGGTCTCCCGGGCGGGGGCGCGGGGCGGGGCCGGGGAAGTCCGGCTGGCATGAGGCGAGGGGCCGTTTCTCCTCAGGGACGGGGGCCGAGCGGCAGGGGCCGCGGGGACCGGCGAGGGCGGCCGCTCCCCGGCGCGGTGTCGGGTGGAAGGGGGGGGGGGGGGAGAAACGTCCTGCGGCCGCCCGGGCAGGGAGACGGCGCGGCCCCGGGCGGCGGAGGGGGTGTGGAGGAGAACCCGCGACCGGGGGCCGACAGAGGCGCCCGGCGGCAGGGACGCTCCAAGAGGCGACGGAAGGCCCTTGCCCGCCCTCGTCCCCTGCCCGGCTCCTCACCCGGCTCCAGACCCCGGCTCCTCTCTCGCCGTCGCTGCCGCTGCTGCTGCTGCTGAAGGGAAAATGGCTCCGGCCCCGGCACCGCCTCTTAAAGGGGAAAAAACCCGGCCAGGCCCCGCCCCGCTCCCGCCTCCATCCCATAATATGCCCCCGGACCCCGGCAACTGGCCCCGCCTCCGTCTCCCCGGCAACGGCCCCCCCCACCCCACACACACCCGAGACATCCCATAATACTCGCCCTCCCCTCAGAACTTCCCACTCACTGCCCGGCCCGGCATCCCATAATAATAACCCCTCCCGCCGGGAACATCCCATAATATACACCACACACACACACACACACCCCCCTCAGAGAAACATCCCATAATACGCCCCGCGCTCGCACCCCTTCGCTCCGGCATCCCATAATACTCGGGACCCCGCGCCGGGGCAGGGCGCCCCCCGCGGCGCGGCCCCGCGCCCGCACGCGCGCCGCCCGGCCCTGCCATCCCATAATAGGCACGTCCCTCACTGCGGGCGGGCGGGGGCCCTCCCCCCCCCCCCACTGTAGTAACCCCCCCCAGAACATCCCATAATAGTCACACCCCGGGCGCACATCCCATAATAGTCACACTCCCCCCCCCCCCCTCCCCGCCCAGGCAGGCATCCCATAATAGTCGCCGGGAGCCACCGTCCAGCCAGGCATCCCATAATACTCGCCGCCCGCCCCGCAGCCCGCGGGGCTCCGCCGCGCCGCCGCCGCCGTTCCCCCCCCCCCCGCCCCAAGCCCACCCTGGCGCCCGCCCCGCCCCGCCCGCCCCACCTGCCTGCCGTTCCCCGTCCCCCGTTCCCTCCCCGCCGCCGTCAAGGTCCCGGGGCACCGGGGCCAGCCACGCAGCCCCGAGCGCTCTGGCATCGCCCGGCCCCCTGCGCCGCCCGCCCGCCGCGGGCCCCAAGCGGCCCGCGGCGGGCAACCCCCCTCCCCCGGCAGAAGGCACCGGGGTCCCCGACGGCCACCGAATTTTGGGGCTGAGCTCCCCTTCCCCGCCCCGCACCCCGAGAGGGGCGTACGGCCTCTGCGGCGCGTTCTCGCCTTCACCCGCGCCCCGTCCCGCACGCTCTGCCCCGCGGGGCTGCCGGGCCCCTCCGAGGCCGCCCGTCCCCAGCCCGTGACACCCGGCAGCCGCCACCGCCAGCGTGTCTCTGCGTGGGCGTGCGCGTGGGGAGCCCGCGGTGACTTCCCGTTGCCTCCCCGCCGCGCGGGCAGGCCTGCAGCGCCAAGCCTCCTCCTCCTCTCCCGACCGCTGGTACCTACAGAACTATCTGCACCCCGGGGATGCGCGGCGTCTCCGTGTTCACCGTTCCTCCCTCTCACCCCGCACCTCACACCGCGACGCCGCTCCCTGCTGCGGCTCTCTGCCGGGAAACTCACCGCTGCTTCATACGGACGTGAGCAGTCCATAGGTGTAAACAGACCCCAATTACGCACGTGCAACTGTATCATTAATTTCCCATTAAACAAAACCACATCCCGTAATGCCGCCTATCCCCCGTTTAGCACTGTCATAACACTATTAATCTCAACAAAGAGGCACAGTCCTGTCCGTCTCTCCCGGTCGCCGGGTGAAAACGTCAACCACGTGGACGTGGGTGTCAACGACTGCGCTCGTTCCTCCTCAAACGAACGCCTCTGCTGTCCCGCGCCTGGTGGCCCACGTGCACGTTTCATCCCGCCGCAGCCAAACATCCCGGAACACGGGTGGAGGATTTTACCGTTACAGACTGCAACAGGCCGTTACAGATCCTGTAACACGATCCGTGCTTTGTCTGCCAAACCACACCAAAACTATGTCCGCGCATACGCCGGGCACGCGGGTATTCCATAACACCATCCCATCGCCTCTGCCGCCTGCCGGAGCGTATCGGACTATTGGCGAAATCGCCCCTACCTGCACGTGCAGCCCCCGACCGCCCACCTCCTCGCACCAGCACCTCTCTGCCGAGACACCGCCAAGCTCCGCCATCTCGCCCGCGTGCCCGTCACCGCCGCGTGCTCCAGTGCGGTCCTGCCACGCCAAATACGCGTGGATCCCCTCCACAGCACGAGCCGCCCCTCCTGCGCACGTCCTTCCCGCCTTGCCAGCAAAGACCGTACGTCCCGAAACGCTGTTGTGTTATTCACCTTCCTGCACATACAGAAACCCCCCTAACCCTCCCACCACACCCCCTACGCACGCGGGCGCTATCCCTGCCTGTATACCTTCGCCTGAATGATGACGACGCTATCATCTACCTCAGCTCCACGGAGGAAAAGCGGGAGGAAAGACCCACGCTACTATTCCACAGACACTATCCGTCCTCCGCACAGATCAAGCATAACGGAATATCCAGCGCTATGGAAAACGTTCGGTGGGTAACGCCACCGCCAAACTCACGCGGACCCCCGCAGGACTTTTCATTCCCTCTTTTGTGCGCTGAGAGCCGTAATCCTCTCTAAGAGGAGCCAGGCAGACAGCCGCGCCAAATTCCCATGCTGAGCAGCCCGGCCCCAACCGGTTGCTGCCGGACTCCGCATGGACCTCTTTTTTTCCGGTGGTTTGGTGGCATGGTGAGAGGTACGACACGGGCGAAGACCCCGCAAAGGGAGTTAGTAACTGGGGCTGTCTCTACAGGTGCTCCCTAACGCTCTTGCCGGCAGGGTTATGATCTGGAGAGGGCTATTCGCTACCGGTTAGGCAGCGTTAACCCCAGAGCCTCGGTCACTAAAGCGCCAAGCTTCCCAATGAGCCGCTGCTTCCCTGAAATCTTTCTCTGTACGACACCCGAACACGTTTTTATCATGACTCCCTTTTCTTTGTAACTTGAAGTTTCTCAGTCGGCAGCAGCCTTAATTTTCACGCTAAAAAACATCCGTGCAGGATATAAGCGATTACGATTAAGGTGGTTTTAGTGTTTGTGAGGACCATGTAGATTAAACGGATTTTAAAAAAATGAGGCTTCTGAATGTTTTCCTTCGAGGATGACACCACGAGATAGATTTCCAGCTGTTTGGCTGCTTTAAACCTGGAAGTTGCCCTACCTTACTGTGGTTTGATTACTTACCTGGTTTAACTGAGTCTTCTGAGTTGATAGCACTTGGCTTGGAAACGATTACAGCAAGATGTGCGTAATACAACCCTCCCTACCTGCTGACGGGTGCCAATGCCTCGAACAACCCCACAGCGCACCTCCGTTGGGGAAAATGCCTGCAACGTCCCCCTCGCTTCGGCGCTGCACCCGTGTTCGGGAAATCCAAACTAACCAGGGGACCCTCCACGCACCCCTGCCCAGCTCTGCTGCTGAGGACGACGGGGTGAAGTGGGCTCTGCATCCCCACAGCACCATGCCGGCGCGGCCTCTCAATTATTTCTGTAGTTTCGTGCATGGTCCGAGTCACTCAGGGTTCAGGTCCCAGCCTGGGGACCCAGGAGAGAGTCCCACTCCACCTTCCTCCACCTCGCGGGCAGCCTTCCCTGGCCAGGCTTTTATCAGGCCCACAGCCCTTTCTCGGTTTCACTTTCAAAAGAAATACATTTCTCCAAGGTAACAAGAAGAGCAAATTATGACATTGTTTCACCCTGGTACTCCTTTGCTGTTTTCACTCCGGCATGGATGGAGGCCAGAAACCTCCGTCCAGGGTATTTCAGCGCTGCCCAGTGTGGGAGGCAAGGGGGTGGGATGGGGAAGGGGCTCCAGAGCATTTTGGAAAGAAGGGAGACTTTCCAGGCTAGCGTGAACCGTTCGTGTGTAGGACACAGATAACAGACTATAAGCATGACTTGCTGGTGCTGCAGACAACGTGATCTTGAAGGTCAGTTTATGGTTTCTCAGGTTATTTTTTGTTAGCTCCTTTCGTGTCCAATAGCAAAGCAGAGGTGTTAACGGGTTTAGATGCTGGATGTTGCGATGCTGCCACTGTACTGCTTCATTTGGGTTCTGGAATACAGGTGTACTTCTGTTTTACTCTTCTTCATTTTTGCTCTTCCTCTGAGTGAGGGTTGCTCTAGCCTGACTGTAATATCCGTTTTGCCAGGTTACGTACAACTAGTAACGTGAAAAATGTCTTTAAGTATCTGTGTAAAACCGGTAACATCTGATGTACCCATAAATGTGATGCTGTTCCTCAAAGGCTGCAGGTACATTTCATTTCCTCCCTTAACCTCGCTGTGACCATCTTCAGCTAATGTGAATGGACTTAACCCTTGTGCTTCCTATTCAGCAGCCCCGTGGGCTCTCCTGATCGTATTGATGCTTGCCGTGACTCTGAGCTGAGGTCTTTCGGCTTCTGCCAAGTAACCTTGAAGATGTCAGGATTTCTGAGAAGTCTTGCCTTTTGTTTTTCTTTGGTAAGGCGGAGAATTTTGCCCTAGACCATTTTGAGAGGGGAGGGGTATCAAACTCCCAGATAAGTAACTTTTACTTTGAAATTAGTAAGAAACTGGTCCAAACTTTCACTCAATACTCGGTTATTGTCCCACAGTCTGTATCTCTTCACCCCCCCGCCCCCATTTTAAACTATCTTGTGAGAATCCTGTGTCCCCAAAGCAATTGTCCTGAATTCTGCAAGTCTTCCCCAACACTACAAAGCTCTTTCCTCTGGCTGAGATACTCTTCTCCACTTCCAGATTTCTGCAAAGTTTCCATGGCAAGCTAAGGAAATATAATGATCCATTTTCATTGTTGCCTTCTTCATCGTGTCCCCCTCCCTTCTATTCCCCCCCCCCCTTTCTATTTTTGTTTGTTTGTTTTTTCACAGAGAAGCCTGAACTTACTTGTTTAGCACAATGGAAGTATCTTTGCTTTGGTGTCAGACATGGAAGAAAATGACACAAGAAACAGTCTCCTCATCTTGCGGAGAAGAGACAAGAGCCCCTCCTGTCACGTCAGAGAAGCCGCTCCTGCAGCAAACAAATGCCACGGGAACAAGAGGCAGAGAGAGACTTGCACGCAGAGAGTTTGGGAGTATACGACCAGAACAAGATCAAGAACCACTGAACAGGCGACGCGTGCTTCTTTTTTGAGAACATTCTAGTGCCAATGGAGGATCCAGTCTCTCTAACAGCCACCTAGGTGTGGACTGCCCATATGCCAGCATGACTCTGCATCTACTTCCCGTTAGAAGAACAGCAGTTCAGACTTCGCTCGGCACTCGTCATGAGCCTCGTCTCCTGTTTGGCCAGCAGAAGGAGGGGGCAGGGTGAATGGCGCGGCCGTGCAGCCAGAGCCACACCGCGTCAGCCAGACGTGCAGGGTGCATGAGGCAGTGCTAGCGGCGGCGAACTGAGGCGAGGGGAGAGATAGAGAAGATTGGGGACTGCACAGCCCCCTGTAAACCTGAACTGTTGATCTCTATCTCTGTAGGCTTCGCTAGTTTGCTTGCTTTAAAAAACATCACAGACGTACTTGGTACTGACACCTATAGCTAAGGTTACTCGATATTTTCCGTCACAAGTCTGTTTTCAGTTACTCAGAACTTTGCCAGATATCAGACACTCAGATTCGAATTTTCCATGTTTATCTTCACCTTTTTTTCTGAAGATGGAGGCACTTAGTAAGATGTAAGAAACAAATATTATTTTGCAATCGTAAAAATTTGCCTTTGCAACACTGCCAGTCTTTTAACTAGAATTTTGTGTATAATGAATAACGAAAGCTGGAAGCGATACTCAAAAGTTAAGGATGCTTAGTAGTTATCAGTTTTAGGTTCCCATTTCCCTAAAGTGCCTTGGATAGAGATGCCCTGCTCCCCTCGTCATGAAACGAACAGTTGTATCCAGTCAGAGAAGAAGCAAGTGGTCTCAAGGGGACTGCAATAACGGCTTACTGGTTCGAGCTGCCTGGATTGCAATTCTGTGATACCTGTTTTTGCATCCTGTATTAAAGCTGGTGCGTGCTGGCAAAAATCACTAACGCTGAAACACATCTCCTCTTGAGCTCGGTTAGCAGAAATACTGAAAAAACAGGCTGGGACAGAATTCTCCTTCATCTCCTACCTCCAGCTGGCTCTGGGAGAGGCGTTTCCAGCGTTGCACCCAGCAACAACTGTGCTACAGGGAACAGTGCGAACTAGCCCAGAGGTCGTGTATACCCCATTCGGTTGGGTGCGAACCCCACTGCTGCTGAGCAGAGCTGACGGACTGGGGTTTGCTCGAGAGGAGAAGGACGTCCGAGACTCAAATCTCAATGGTGATACCTACTGAGTCACCTTCAGCTCAAAACCAGCCAGAAGTTTGCAAAGCTGCTAGAGCCGCGCGTGTCCGGAGGGGGTTTTTCCTCTTGTCCCGTAACAGGCAACAACCAGCCAGGTAACTTTGGGGCTGTGCCCTCAGCGCAGAAACCAGCGATCACGTATCAGGTCCTGCTCTGAGGTGAACTACTCGGGGACGGGTCTTGCTTTGTGCCACGCACGTGCACCTTTCTTGAATGTGAAGTTGCCAGCTCCTGGCTTTGCAACACTCGGACTGGCACCGCAAGTTTTTTTCTTAAAAAAAGATACCATTTGTGACCAATGTTTAAGCGCCTTCCTTGCTGCAAGTCATTGGGGTGCTCCGGAGCCGCCAGCCTGAAGGGCTGCGTGTTTTCTTCCCCCCTTCCTCAACTCCGCAGCGAACAGAATTTGCTCTGCGAGCAAGCCGAAGCCCGCAGGCTCCCGGAGGCGGGAGCGCCCGACGGCGGCCTCACCCCCCCGGGGACCCGGCCGAGGGTTTCGGTAAAACCCGCGTGAGGCTGGCAGCCATGGCCCCCCCTCTGCCTGTGCCTGGTGCGTCCCGGCATTTCCACCCTCCCGCCGCCCTCCGCCGTGCCCCTGCCCTCTCCCTCCCCTGAGGAGCGCCGGGGCCGAGGCCCCCGGCAGCCCTCCTGGGCAGCCCCACCCTGCCGAGCCGGCCGCATCCCATAATAGTTCACAAAGGCGACTCCATCCCATAATAGCCACCCACGGGAAACGCTCCATAGCAACCACCCCCCATCCCCGCGCCGTGGAGCAGCCATCCCAGAATACCCTTGCCGGCTTTATTGGTTATGACTGCTGAGAGACAGCGAAGGCGGGGAGGGCGAGAGCCGGGCCGGGGGGCCCCGGGGCGGGTGGGACGGGGACACCGCCAGGAGGCTCCGGGCGAGCGGCGGGACGTGGAGGAGCGGGGGGGGGGGTGTGTGTGTGGTGTGTGTGTGTCCCAGCGGGCACCGCCAGGAATCCTGACAGGGGCTGCAGCCCTCCCGCCAACCCGCCCCGGGGCTGCACCGACATCCCATAATAACTCCCCTCCCCTCCCTCGGTCCGCCGCATCCCATAATATTTCCCAGGCAGGCAGCCCCGCCGTAGGTACTGAGGCATCCCATAATAGCCGCCCCGGTCACACACGCTGGGAATGGTGCCATCCCATAATACTCCTCCCCTCACGCCCGGGCTGCGGCGGGCCCTGCCATCCCATAATAGCCGCCCGCTCCCCCCCCCCCCCCCCCCCCGCCCCTTATGGGGCATCCTCATCCCATAATACTCCCCCGGCGGCAGGAGGGCCTGCCATCCCATAATACTCCCCGCCACCCACCTGCCCCCCTCCGGTCGCGGGAGGCCTCGCCATCCCATAATAGTCGCGGCTCGCCCTCCCCCGCCGCAGAAGGCCTCGCCATCCCATAATACCCAACGCTTGCCCTCCCCCTCTCCACTCTTCCCCCCCACCCCCCCCGCCCTCCACCCCCGGGCCTCCCCATCCCATAATAGCCGCGGCTGAAGCCTGACCCCGTGGGCCGGACCCGGCTCGGCTCGGCTCGGCTCGGCTCCCGCCCGGCCGGGCCCCCCCCCGCCGCCGCCGCCACCGGGGCCGCCTCTACCCCGGCGTCGCCGCCCGGCTCTGGGCTGCCTTCACCCTCACCTGGCCTGCAGGCGGCCCTGCCTGGTCCTCGGGCCCGCTGCCGCCCTCAGCTCCCCGGGGCTGCCCGCCTCAGCCCCACGCCCTCCCGGGAGCCTCGCCCGGGGTGCCACCGTCCCACGCTGGGCCCCTCGCCCTGGTGCCTTCCCCGCTGGGCCCTCGGTGTCCGCTGCCCGGCCGTCCGTCCCCCCCGCAGCCACCCCTCGAGTCAGCAGAAAAGCACAAAGCCGGAGCGTAGCTCCCGCTCAACGGCGAGGTGGTCGCCTGCCCGCGCCCGGTCCGGACGGAGCCCACCGCTGCCGTGGGGCGCCGGGGCGGCGTTGGCACGGCCCTTCGTGACCGTCGAGCCCTGACCTAGTTTGCCGGGTGACGTGCTGCCGGCCGGAAGGCCTCCCGCTCCTCGCCCACCGCCGCCCCGTGCCGCGTTTGGGTCGGCTCGCCAGAAAGCTTTGCTATCCGCTCGCATCTGCGTTATCGCGCGTCTGCTGCGGAAGATAACTCCGCATCTTGCCCTCCGCTCGCATGAGCCTATTTTACTAATGAACGTGTCGTCTTCGGGTTTTGCTTTCAGCCCCATCGCTGCTTTTGTGTCCCCGTTCTCCTTAATGTTTATTACGGGCTCGTGGTAGCGTTTCTGGGCTGCTCTGTGGTTTTACTGGACGTACTCATACTGGACATGTTCATAAGTACGGCTCCGCGCTTGCAACATTTACTTCTTGTTAAAGCCAGCAAAAGCGACCCAATATCTAAGGGAGGAATAGAAAGTGCAAACCCCCAAAGCCGAAATGACAACATGGAAAAGGTTTGCGTGCAGAAAAGAACCAAAACCCCATAATTTCTCACACCCTGTGAATGGAGGCTCCACAATAATAGACTTTGTGGATTCGAAGTATCTAGGCGGGCTGGGAAACAGTAACACGCGGCGGCAAGGTAGCGAGGTGTTTCTTTGCCGCTACGTAGGGTGGGACGCAGCGAAGGTGCCCGCGTCCGTTCAGTCAGATCCCCACGGAAAACGCACCGGGATGAGGTTTCAGAGCAGCAGCGGCAGCAAGTTTGGACACCGCTGCGAGGAAAGGCGGGAAGGGTTCTGTTTTCCCAGCGAGAAACCCGCCGCCGCAGGCTCTCCCCCCGGCCTCGTCCCGGTGAAACCGGAGAAGGGGTCTACCGGGTGCACTCCTACGGCCGCGCGCCCACCGGCAGCCCCGGCGCCGGTCACCGTCACTGGCAGTACTGGCGAGGTGTGGTCCCTTTGTCTGGTGGCTTTCCGGTGGCGGATGCAGGAGCCCCCTTTGCAAACTCCGTGTTTTACAGGGAGTCCCCCTGTGGCAGATCTGTTAACGGGGAAAGCGTCTGCAGGGGAGCGCAAGGCGGCGGAGGATGCAGCCTGCAAAGTGCCGCGCGTTTTCTTCTGCCTGTCATACATTTTATTCGCGGATGATCTTCTGGCGTCGGTTAGAAACAAGCAAGCAAGCGGACGCACACAGCGCTCCACGGGATTGGAGAAGGAGCTCTGGGCTCGGAGCCTGGGAGCACTGAGTCCGTTCGACAATCCTTCCCGCTCGCTGTTTTTCACGTTTCTGTGCACCTGGGCACCCGCTAAGTAGGTGTCAAATCTGCATTCTCTGGAAGAGAGCTATCTTTTGCTTCTTTCACACAGAGAGTAACTGAAGGGCCGAGTGAGGTCACGTCAGGCTGAGCTAACACAGAGCTTTAGTTTGTAACGTATGGTCCGTACTGCACCATCTGCACGTGACGTGTTTAGATCAAGGTTACATCTGTTTAGTAAAACATCGAGAACGCCTAATGCAGAGGAGGAACGTTAACTGCTCCAAGCCTGGTTTTAATTGGATAGATCTGTGGTTTGGGCACACACTCAGGGAAAATCCGTCGTGGTTTGGGTGCTCCTGTCCCCTGGCTGTCCTCTACTGACCCACCGCAGTAGAAGTTGCTCCTCTACCGGCTGTGGCGACAGAGCAGATGTGCATGCTCGCTACCTGCTCCAGCGCGAAGTCCAGCACTCCACGGCGCGACGGCTGCAGGAGGAGGTCTGAGCTAAGGAAGCCGGTCCGACCTCAGCGGCCGTGCTTGGACCCCAGCGGGGCATCCCGTTTTTCAGGGCCTGCCTGCTCTGCCAGCAGCCGTGTCCTCCTCTCCCCTGCATGCCCTCCTTCCTCTCCTCCCGTCCTCCTCAGCCCCCACAGCAGCTCCCGTGCCGTGCAGCCTTCCCCCTCTTGCACCTTTCACGGAGAAACGGGGCAACGGCTACGGCTGGGCTGCTGCCCCGGGGAGCAGGAGCCATATTTCTGCGGGGGCAATAGCCGCCGCTCAGCGCTTGCGAGCTGCAAGCGGGCACAGGAGGGGCGTTAGTGTCCCGGGCAGCGAGCCACGCCAGCCCGCGGGCTCTCAGTTTGATTGCACTAAGTGAACAGGTGCCTCATCCTTTACTTTAAGAACTCACCAAATGTAATTATACCACTTGAAAATGGTCCATCTTAGGTGAGGCTTGAACATGTCCACATTAGCCGTTTTTAGAGGTGTAACGAGACTGTTTTTAAATGATTTACACTGGTGACACTGCTAACAGACCAACCATCATTTGACAAACTCCAGGTTTCAGGTTTGCCCTTCTCTCTTTCCAAAGAAATATTGCAGGCTTTGTGTGTGAAGTAGCTGTTTCCAGCTATCAGGCCTCATTTCTCCATCTGCCTCACAATTCGGACAAAAGCTTCTGAGAAGGCATGACCTACGGCAAAGCAAGTGCTGTATTCCTGCCTTATTCTGAAGCTGCTAGGGACAGCGATGTGACTGATCCCAGAGTGGCGAGTTCAAGCTGCAGATTTTTGCAAGGAGAAAGTTACCAGCAGAGCTGGAATTAGGCTGTCTGGGCATTCCCGCTGTAAACCGTTCAGTTGCTTATAACTTTTACGATTGGAGTTGAAATTTTCCATTCTGGCTGTCTGCCTACACCTGATTCTTTATAATTTTTTTTTTTTTCTTTTTAAATATGGCTTCAGCCTGAACATTTAATCTACTCAGGGAAAAAAAAAGCAGAGAAAAACATTTTGGTTTAGACCGTTAAAGTGTAGGTTAAAATGAACAGCCCTTTGCTACGAACAACTCCATGAATGAACATCCTCATCCACTCCCTTTCCAGACTCCTTGGTAATGTCACAGAGACCGAACCAAATGAATGAAGACTCATCTGTTTTGAAGTCTTTGGTTAACAAATCCTACACTTTTTTGGGGGGGGGGGAAGTTAGCGAACCAGATAGAAACCTCTTGATGTAAAAAAGGGCAAGGTGCTCCCAAGGTCTGTGCTGTACCTCTTCCTAATTCCTACATGCTCTGCCCGCTTCCCCTTACAATTACCGTACCTGCCCTCCACACTGGCTTATTGCCCAGGCTGTAAGGGGTTTCACCAGAATTGCTGATGGGGCAGGTGACTGGGATGCCAGAGCTGGATGGGGTCCATCCAAAATCTGCTGGAGGCTGTGATTCTTCATTACCCATCCTCTTCAAAAACCGTGATGCCATGGAGGATAAAGTGGGACAAGCTGAGAGGGACCGAGCCCTACAAGGTGTGCCATTCCCAGACATGTTTCTCTCTCTCCAGCAACACCTGATATGTTTGCTGACAGATGCAGTCACCTAAACTTGAAGTAGAAACAAGGATGGCATTAAGAAACCCCCCCAGAGCTGCACATAGGAACAATGTCTGACGTTAAAGTTGGTCTTCAAGTCTTTCTGTTATCATCTTCTTTAAACTGGTTCTTTTGTCAACAGCTGAATAAAATCCACCAGCCAGCCAAAACAAGGATATTGTACCTTACCAAGCTTCCATGCAGTAGTTGTGTGTAGAGACAAGTGGAATCTCTCTTTCTGTAATTTGACCCCTTTTATGGATGCTCAGGCTTTTTTTTTTTTTCTTTCTTCCACTTCCCCCTTCCGAGAAGCAGTGGGAGCAACAAAATATAAGAAAGAGATGCTGACTTTCCTTGACCATCTCTCTCTTCAAAACTGTAGCCTGGGAATCACTCCCCAAGCTATTTGGGGAATGAACTTGAGCTGGATTTGATGCAGGTTTGGTGCAGGATGAGGAGTATTAACTGGCACTCGTGAGCTACATGAGATGGGGAAGCTGCAAGCTCCAAGTGGCTGCAGGTTCAGGCACAAGCAAAGCCCCATCCCAGACTCCAAAAGCATCCATCACTGTGGCACGTGTCCAAAGAGCCGAGACAAAAGGCCGTTCTGGACGTTTTCCCTGGCATCCAAGCACAGAGACGGTGCTATGAAGATCCTGCGTTATTGGTAGGGTCGCTGTGCTGTCAGTGTCTCAAAGTGTTCCTCTGGTGAGGAGGAGCACAAGCATCTTCTCCGGTAGGTCTCAGAGCCTTTCTTGTTCACTTCAGGCTTTGTTGCAGTGCAGTGCCTGACGTCTCACAGGCAACCCTGGCAATTTGAACTATAAAGCAGGACAACCACCCTCCACAGCACTCAGCCGCTAACGGGAACTCTGCACGGGGAAGAGCTGTCTGTCGGACTCTGAGACGCCCACCCACCACCCCACTCAGCCCGACAGGCAGGAAAAGCGATACAAAGCTCAGACGGATCAAACCATCAGCGCTGAGGAGGTTATTTCTCAGGACCACTAACGCCATCTCCATGCTAAACCCACGCCACTAGGAAAGACCTTTTTTTTAAAATTATTTTTTAAATTGGTGAAGGCTACCCCCTATAGAGGGCTACAGAATTCACCCCGACAGAAAGAGAAGTGGTGGAAAAGGCAGGCACAATCAGCTTCATCTCATGTTTTGGTGTCCCTGGGAAGTTGCTCTCCCAGCTTAATTATGGTTTTGGTGCAAAGTGCCTCAGGTTTTTGGAAGAGAGTAGTTTTTCTTAGTACTTTCAGACTGCATGTCTAGAAAATGACATGAGGAAGGACAGCATGGAGGGAACAGAGTAGCACAGGGTCAGGTTTGAAGAAAGCAAAACGGAGAATTCTGTGTACGACAGGGCCTTCTCAAGCTTCAAAAATAGCTCAAGTGATGAGCCTGACCATTTCCCTCTGAAGCACTGATGTCACCCTGCCTGTGGCAATGATCTACTTATCAGATTGATGATATATTGCCACTGGCAGTTACTCCGAAACAGTTAAAGTCAATAAATACCATTTCTAAATTAAGTAACCAGAGAATTTTCCTATTGCTTCTCCTATATTTAATTCTTCCTTGTCCAGTAAGTCACGGTGTCTCACCCACTGGCTTTCCTTTCCCTCGCCATTAGAAAGTACAAAGTGCAGAATGACAGAATGACCCGTGTCACCTTTCTGTCTGTCTTACTCTTTTACTTTCTAAATTTCTCATTCATATTACCTCTGAACTAAGATGGCATTTCCCCCCCGGTTGCTTATAGCCGTGGGCTCTTTGGCTAGGTAATAAACTTCGTGCAACCAACTGCCAGATCTCACTGGTATTTTTCTATCACTGTGTTTCTTCCCAGTTCCCCACATCACTTCCCTCCTCTGGAGGCAGGTCCTTTTGGAGCACCAAGCGTGTGTGTTGGTGGTTCAGGTTACGCTCCAGATGCGCACATAAGGCAACCAGGTCACGAAGACAACCTCCGATTCCCAGGCCAGCAACTAATGCCTCGCTACCCATTGCAACGTACCCCAAAACCGAGCCAGCTTGTGGCAGCGCCGGTCCTTTCCCTGCTCACAAATTGTCACCAATAATTTCGGCAAGTGCTAACGAAGCACCCTTACTATGGCTGCAGGAGTCTCTCGCATGTCTCCCGGATTAAGGTCGCCCATAGCACCCAGATTCAGGTCTCCCATAGCATCCCCCCCGCCCCGGCCGCCCCTTCAGCTCCGCAGCCTGCCGGGCACACAGCGATGCTTTCAGCAGCTGCACAGCAGCGACTGCTGTCCCTAAGCCATAGCAGCATGTTTCCCCAACACTTCTTTTTTTTTTTTAACCTCCCTGTCCCCTCTGAATAGGCCCTAACCGGGGGATTCGAGCGCTGCAATCATGCAAATCGTCCCACTGGGTTTTTTGTAATGCTAATTATATCAAATGCATGCTCGTCAATGAGAACGTCTAATTCCCCTTGCTCATTATCTAGATGTTGCACACTGATATAGAACCATCTGAAAAAATTAATCTCCTCGCAACACAGTGTTTGTGAACCCCTTGCCGCCACCCTTGCCGCCCCTGCCTCTGCCCCAGAGCCCCCAGGTGATACTGGGCATCAGCACATGCACCAAATTGTCCCCCAAAGCCACCAATCCTTTGCCCCTTCTTGCAAAGGCTCTCGGCTTGAGACTTTGGCCTTTGATTCGCAGAATTGCTTAGGTCTTGTATTTGTGACTGAAATCAGTCAGAGCGACACAAAGAATGTATATGTGCTATATAGCACTCTGAAAAGTGACATCCAAAGTAATGCAGAACATACATTTCAGCTGCTGTTTCCTGCCTATAAAATAGTAATAATACCATATCGGCTTATGGGCCTCTTGTGAAAGAAGTTAATTCAAATTTATGAAGCTGTTGGATGCAGGGATGATAAATACTACAGAAAAGCATGAGAAGATCAGTAGCCCCGTTTGCAGAATGGAGTTCGGCTATGTGCGTGCAGTAAATAGCTGATGGATTTGTATACTGCATGTGGGGGAAAAAAAAAAAGAAGAAAAATAGCAAATAGCTACTTTTTTTTTCTCTTTCTGAGTGGTGTTCTTCCTACGCGGGGAACAAAGAAGGGACTTTGTGGGGAAAACAATCTGTCATTGCGTAACCAAGGACAACCGTGACACCTATGCACAAGGAGCCCACAAGGAGAAAACTAAGTCTGGCATTTCTGAACCCAAAGTGCAGGGCTTCGAAACCTTTTTTTTGGGGGGGGGGGGGGGGTTCATTTATGGCAGCGCTCCCTAAATGTGCGAGTTCAGCATTTGCCAGGCTCTGATCAGGTAAAACCCTCACGGAAGACGCTGCCCTGCGTGATGGGCGAGATGACTTTCAAATCCTTTTATTGGTGTTGCTTCTCTCTTCTTCACCTCGTACTGGGGTGTTGCTGTCCTGACCGCAAAATTAACTCCCCTTCTCCCCCCGCTCCCGGGCAAGAAGCACTCACACCTTTACTTCCTTCTGGTTTACAGCTTCTTCCCTTTATTACCAATTTTTTTTTTTTTTAAATTGCTTTTCCCCAAAGGCTGAGAGGAGGACAGAACGAGAAATAGAGCCGTGCCCTGCTGCACGATAACGCAGGGCAATTAGCCTTGATGGCCGCAATCCTGGCGACGAGCCTCCCGGCTGGCAGCCACTACCCCCCCCCGGGGGACACTGGGTGTCCCCCCCCGACCCCAGCCCGCCCGGGGAGGCCGGGTACCCGCCCCCCCCCCCCCCCCCAGTAAAACCAGTTCCTGCGCCCTCAGGGTCCCCGCTCCCTTACGGCTACACCTCGGAGGGGGCCGGTGCTGCGGGGAGCTGACCCCCCCCCCCCGATCCTCCTTCCCCTTCGGCCGTCTAACGGGAGCCCCCCCCAATCTTCTCTCCGTCCCCCCCCCCGGCTGGACCCCGAGTCCCGCGGCCGCCGCCGGGGGCCGCTGTTGGCCGCGGAGAACGCGAGTGGGGCGGGAGCGGCGGGGCGGGGGGGGAGCCGTGTATATATATATATATTGGTTTGGATTCGGACATTCTTTTGTTGTTTCAGATTAAAAAAAAAAAAACAAACCAACCCGAAAGAGAAAGCCAACGGTAAAGTTGGTCACAACGACGTTTTTCGCCGCAAAACGTGCTTTGGGGTGAAAGCGCTCCTCTCGTTTCAGCTCGCCCCGGCTAACGGCTGGCTGGGGGGGGTTCGCCCACGCAGGCACTCCTGGAAGGCAAGGGGTAAGAGACGGCCACCCTGCAGGAATCCCTCTGAAGCCGGGACAGGCTGCTCCAGGTTTGGTCCTGTCATCTCTGTCCATTCCTGATGCGGCGACAGGTTGCTTTATAACCCAGTGATGTCTGTACTGGTTTTCTCCTCCCCCCCCCCCCCATCTTTTTTCTTTTTTTTTTCCGGCCAGAGTCAGAAAAGGTCTTTCATCATCACTTTGTGGTGAAAAGTTTGATCCTTTCCCTCCACCCCTTCCCCTCCCGGAGAAAAGTACTTTCTTGTTCCCTTGTATTTCAGGGACTGAAGCGGAGAGTGACTGCCTGCGCTTCAGGCGGTAGTATTTGCAGGGCAGGGAGGTTTTACAGCTGGCACGGAAGACTAGATCACCGCTGCCTTGTCACTGTTACTAGCTGAGTGAACTAGGTTAAAGCAGTGATAGCTATGTCTGGCTCCCAAATATCCTCAAACAAAACCAGCAGCATAGCAGGTTCTTCAGTGATATGACGCTATTTCTTCTTATTTTGCTTGGGACCCCTTAGAGACCGCTATCTCGCCGTGCAAGGTGCTACGCAACCCAAACAAAAAATGATCCACGCCCAAAGATCTCTTCGAGTGTAAGAGCAGAGACAACGGATGACATGGAAATGTGGGAAACCGCAAGGAAACCCTGAGATGATTTTGGTCAGCAGGACGTACAGCGGTATCAGCGCAGCAGCAGCCTGGCCTCTGCCGAGATTCTGTTAGCATTGCAGAACACAAGACTTTGAAAGAAAGGCTTCAAAAGCAACTCATGAAACGCAAAGCTGAGACTGACCGCTCTCAGTCACAGGATCAAGGACTTGGGCTGCAGCTGGAAGGCAGGCAGGGTACACAAAGTATAATCCAAGCGAGAACAACTCTAAGAGGGAATGATAATGAAGAAGCTGGAAAAATGCTTGGGATATCCGATCAGCATCTAAACCACAAGGTCAGGGAATCATACAATTATTTAGGTTGGAAGGACCTCTGGAGGACATCTGTTTCAACTCTCAGCGACTGGGGGTGAGGGGGAATAACCTCCCGAGCTCAAAGCAGGCACAGCTTAAGTTGCTCAGGGCGTTTGTAATCCAAAATACGTGTTTCGTTGGAGGGATACATCAAGCGGTGGGAGGCATACAGCCAGTACGTGGTGGAAGGAATACAAGCAGTAATAAAAACAATTTGAAGGTTAAGTCTGGCTTGTTCTGGGACTTCTGAAACATCTTTTCAAGCTGACTTACAGAACACAGAGCGTCAGTGGGTTTCTAGAAAGTGTAAAATACATTTAAGATCACGATTAATAGTCATAACAATATGTTTCGATATCATCCAAATAAGGCACCATTTCCAGAAGTGACTGGCATGTCTGTTCTGGAAGCCAAAAGACTTGAAATCCTAATGTATTTATGCATTTTTGCAGATACCCTGTCTGATCCATATAGAATAAGCATTCTGTGCTCCTTTGCCATCTCTCTGACCTTTCACTTGTTTAGTCTTACTTGATAGGAAGACATTTGTTTGATGTTCACATCTGTGAATGACACAAGTGCAGGGAAGCAGCAAATGGCATCTTTTACCCCTGACATACTTAGCAGGAATACTAATTCAAGAATGATCGCAGTAGGACGTAGAGGGTCAATTATAGAAGTTGAAAAGGCTTTGCTCAGCTTATATTCTCATTTAACTTTCCTTTCTTGAATACCATTGCTTTACGTAGTTTGTTCCTGTTGTTTTAAACACAGGCTTTAAAGTGGTTCCATTTTGTAGCAATTGGTGTTGTTGGACACCATCATACCCTAGGACTTTCAGATTTGTTTGTTTGGCTTTTTTTATACATACTTGTTAAACAGAAGCTATAAAGCAAGATAGGGTGAGTGACTCATTTCACTGACAGACAGTACATGCATGTTCTCTTCTTTATCACCGCGTGATGGAATAAAACATTCGGGCTAACAAAGGCAAAAACGCAGAAGCAGAAGACCTAGCGAACACTGATTCTCTCTGGCAGACATGAAAAATATCCAAAATCCCCTCCAGAATCTAAAGCGATTAAATTTGACTAGAATCCTCAAAAATGAAACAAAACCAATGCAAGCTGAAACAGACTGAAAACCCAAAGGACAAAATGCAACAGCACACACTGGGCACACCATTGCCTATATATAACAATTAAGGAAAGCCTTCAGAAACCCAAAGTCAGGAACTTTTCTGCTGTGTGTGGCATGACCAGTAGCCCCCATTATTGTTAAACTGGTTGATGCGATTCATTAAGAGATGAGCTTTTCAGTTATTTATAATTTTGTCAAAATATTTGAGCTAAAATTTTCTCTGCTGGAGGTGGAATATTTATAAAATGTTCCAGGTAAAAATAGTTCTGCTATTTTCAGGAATTAAACTATAAGAAAAGATGATGTTTTCTGATGTTCTTTTTGAGAAGTTCTGTGCTGTGTTTTGGCGGGGGGGGAGGAGCAGCCTCTTCCAAAAGAGTGGTGTCCCCCACCTGACATTTCATTCATGCTTGCCAAGAGAAGATGGGGCCAGACTCTGCTCGCAGTGGTCCCTGCGAAAGCACAAGAGGCAACAGCCAGAACTTGCAACAAGGGAAATTCCCGCAGAGCATTAGGAAAAGCCTCTCCCCAGGGCATGTTTCAGCACCGGCTGTGCTGGGCTGTGCGTGCCCTGAGAGAGGCTGAGGAATCTCCGTCTTTGGAGGTGCTCAGCAGACACCTGGATGAGGCCCTGACCAACCTGAACTAGCGCGGGGTCCTGAGTGCGTCCTCCCCGCTCCTGGGGCTTTGGCTGTGTGAGCTCGGGGCTGGGTCAGAGGCAGGGCAGTTGGGGCTGCCCCTTCCCTCTGGTGACTTTGGGGAGAGTTTTCAGAAAGCTCTGCTGGAGCCTCAGCCAGGGCTGATCCCCTGCCCTGGGAGCTGCTTTTAAGCTGGTGCTCTGGCCCTTGCCTCCTGCCTGAGCAGTCTTGCCCGTGCCCGGCCGCGCACTGTGTCGATCTAGACCCATGGATAGGCTTCTTGGCTTGACCCAAGACCTGCCTTGTCACGACGGACTTGTCTGGCAATCGCCGGACTGTGGCTCACCCCGGTTACTGCCTCCAGACCTGACCCTGATGCTGACTTGACTTCTTAGTTTAACCTTGGACCTGCCTCGTCACCACAGGCTTGTCTGGCAATCTAGATTCTCGGCTGAACCCGGCTGTCATCGCTGTACCTGCCTTGCTACCCCTTGCTGGGGAAGCCCTTTCCTCTGCCTGCCTTGTCACCACGGCTGGCTCTCGGCTGCCGTTCCTTTAGGGAGCAGCCAGCCCTCACGGACCCCAACAGCCTGCTGTGAGCAGGGAGTTGGGGTAGAGACCTCCAGAGGTCCCTTCCTACCCAAATCTTTCTGTGAATTTATGACAGTGCTCTAGCCAAGTTAAGAGGAAAGAAAAATTCGACTTCTCTGGGCAGGGAGGAAAACATAGCGGCGAAGGCTCTAGGTGCTCAGGTGCATGGCGTATTAGATCTGGGGAAGGGAGAAAGGACCAGAGGAACAGGGACAAGGAAAGGGGTCTAGGAAATAGGAAGGTAGAGGAAGATGCGGAAATGGACAGCAGTGCAGCTGCTGTAATATCGCTCCACTACCCCGTAAATCCCGGAACAAAGGGCAACATCAGACCCTAGCAGAAGGTATGCACACAGCTCTGCTTCCTCTGCAGCTGCACTGTGTCACAAATGACTCACATTCACATGGCAGTCCTGAATTTTCAAAATAGAAATACCTACTGCCCCGCAAGCCCTCCTCCACCTTTCTCACTGCATGTCTCAGACACAATTAAATGTCCTTCATCTGCAGGCGTATTTCAAGGCTGGTCTGCTGGTGATGCACGGGTCGAGAAAGGGGACAGAGCTGGACTACCTGGGGTGTGTGTCTCCCAAGGCAGCCTGTGACACAGGGATCTCTCTGTGGAGAGGCTCATCATCTTCTACAGGTCTTCTCGAAGACCTGCTTCTACAGTCACCTGTAGTAGAGGTCTGCAAGGGAGACTGGAAA
Organism: Harpia harpyja; assembly: GCF_026419915.1. Lineage (NCBI taxonomy): Eukaryota > Metazoa > Chordata > Aves > Accipitriformes > Accipitridae > Harpia > Harpia harpyja. The sequence goes on from NC_068947.1 coordinate 51,909,064, forward strand.
GATGGATTTAAAACCCCGCATCGCCTAAACGGTATTGTAACACTAAACCATGATGCATTGCAATCCATTTATTCCCGTAGCCGTCATGAGGTAGGGACTTGAAATAAGATTCATTGCTCATTTAGAAGTCTAAGAACCAGGCCTTTACTCTGAACAGCATTTCTTGTCACTTTCCCTTACCATTCTTTTAACATTTTCCAAAAAATTCAAATACACCCTAATGGACCCACTCTGGGATAGCCCGAGTCCTGCTGGAAGCCACAGAGGGGCTGTTTTGCAGTGCAAGTGGAAAGGCAACCCTTGGTCACTAGCAGGAGTGCATAACTGGGGGTTCTGGCACTGCCGGTGTACAGCTCGATCTCTCGCTGCTGGGGAGATTTATAGGGTTTTCCCATACAGTGCGGGCTGAAAAAGCATGTACAAACAGTGCAAGCAAATATATTTCACCGCAGCCTCATTCTGTGACATCATTTCTTTTTAACAGTGCGAATCACTCAGACCTGAAATCAATCACCCTGTGGCCAAGTGACAAGGAAGTCCAAAGCACTACTGTTAATGGGAGCTTCAGAAATGACGACAGTGTTGGTATCCTGTCTTTTTTTCTGGGGCCATTACGAATGTCGGGTGTATTTTTAAGTACGCTAGCGTTTCCCAAGATGTTTTGCTTTAGGTAAATGTATAGCCATTGTGCGGCGTGTGTGTACAGCTGCACAAGCGCATTTGACATACCTCCTAAAGGTTGTTTTGCTAAGGTCTGTGACTTACTATACAATTAGGAACCTCTTTTCTGCAAGAGTACTAAACACTCAGCTATTCTCCTTGACGCCAACAAGGGTTGCTAAATACTTCAACTCTTTTGGAAAACTAAGATACTTATTTAGGTGCCCCAAGCTGGACTTAAGACTCAAATCGAAGCACCTAGTTAAAAAAAAAACCAAAGTTGTCCTCAGTCATTACGACTAAATTCACTCTGTCAGCAGTGAGTACCATAGCTGTGTTCCGATTATCCCCAGATAATCAGGAGGTGCTCAGGCAGGATGGACTTGCTATAGGAATCTATGCTGACCAGAGCTGGACGCAGTAGGTTTGCTTCAAGTCCTTGTTCCCCACTATGTTTCCTGTACCAAAAGGGTCAGGTGAGACCATATCACCAAGACACCTCCGTTTATTCAAAACAGCCTTTCATCTTTCAGCTTTGTATCATCACGTTCACCCACGTACAGTCTGCTGCGCTCCCTCAAACAGTTTGCTAAGTTACCCTGAGCTGTTTCCCACAGTCTTGCTGTAATTATTGAATGGGTGACTCTGCAACTCTGCAATGGCGTGACCTTTCTGTGGTTATATTTCCGAGTCCTCGATAGGGCCATTCAAAAATACTGCAGTAGGAAGTGATGGCAAAGATTCATTGGGACAGATGAAGTCCCCCGGTGGGAACTGTTTCCCTTTTGAGACAGCGTGGCCTCGGGTTGACTTATTGTGCACAACCTGCTTCTTAAGCGTCCCTATCTCTGAGTCCCAGGCTTGTCCCCGCCGCAGTTTCTTAAAGGTGTTACGGAAACCCTCAGTACTGAAGTAGTAGATCAAGGGGTCCAGCGTGCAGTTCATGCTGGCCAACAGCATTGTCATAATTAATACTTGGCGCACGGAGACCTGTGTTTCTTGCTCAGCCTTCACCACCCGGGCCTTTATCATCCCATAAACTGCCAGGGTAGTGTTGTAGGGCACAAAGCAAATGATGAAGATGACCAGATTGACCAAGAGGAGACGGATGGTCTTCTGCTGTCGCAGCGTCTTCGTCTGGCTGTCCTGGCAGAGCTCCTGAAAGATCCGAATCGAGCAGTATGTCACAGAGCTGAGAGGCAGGAGAAAACCCAAGATTTCAGCCAGGACGACGAGGGGGAAGAGGTTATTCTGCCACATGTTGTCACTAAAGCTTTCAAAGCACAGATAAATGGTCTGGTTCTGCACCTCGCAGTGGTTTTGCTTGTGGACTATGGCTGTGGGGATGGAGCCCATGAAGATCACAACCCAGACGATCAGGCAAAGGAGCTTGGCCACCTTGGGGCGCCGCAGATGCCGCCAGCGAAGCGGGTGGACGATGGCAGCGTAGCGATCCAGGTTGATGCACATGAGGAAGAGGCAGCTACCATACATGTTGATCTGGAAGACAGAGCCAGAGACCTGGCACAGGGTGTTACCAAAAGGCCAGTGGTGGTTGGAATAGTAGTAGAGTCGCAGCGGCAGAGGGAGCGTGAAGGTGAGGTCGCTCACGGCCAGGTTGAACATGTAGATCATCACTACAGACTTCAGGCGCAGGTAGCGGATGAATATCCATAGGGCCATCACGTTCAGCATCAAACCTGTAATGAATATCAGGATGTAGCCGGGCAGGAGGAGGTGGTGGTGGAAGCTGTAATCCTTGCATGTCTGAGACGTATTGGAAGCTGACATGCCCAGCGGGAATCAGGGGAGGGTCTCGCTGAGATGGCTGAGCCTGCTGGTGGGCTAAGGAGGCACAGAGAAAAGCACTGAGAGAAGTCATTCCCCTCTAAGAAGCGACAGGCAGGTCATTCCCCTCATTTGCAGCTGGGAGGTGGATGGGCACATCTCTCTCTTGACTGGTGCTGCTTTGGACTGCTGGTCCGCGGTCATCTGGCAGGGGTGTGATGTAGTCACCTAGAGTCAGCTTCTGCCTCTGGTTCAGCAATTCTTGCCGGTGGTTATGGGGATGCTGATGCGATGGAGGGTCATTGCCAGTTGTCGGCACAATTCCTGGTCAGAGTGGAAGACCAAGACAGAAGAGTTTAAGTTAGAGGAGGAAATCTCTTGAAATGTTAAAATCCCACCATGGTGGCTTCTGCAGCAAGAGCTCACAAAGAAACCAGAAGACTAAGAAAAATGGACAGTAGAAAAGTGAGTAATTATATGGCAGAAGAAGCCAGAGCACAGAGGAGGTAATTGTTGTACAGAATCATTTATCGCTCAGCCCCAGAAAATGCACGTTGCTTTGATCACTGCTGGAAGCACATGTATACAAGAAAGGGACAGCACAAGAGCACAGAGGGGAAGTAGTCAAGCCAGCTCCAGAAAAAGAAAGAGAGAGAGAGAAAAAGAAAAAGAAGAGAGCAAGCGTTTTGAGGGAAAAATGCTGACTGGAAGGAACTTAAATAAAAACTGCGTAGTATTGTTTTATATCAGAGAAGCAGGACTTTGTACATCCATTGCAGATAAAAAGAATTATACTACAGTTAGACTTGACTCCACCCTAGCTCCTTTTCCTCGGTGAAACAACCCACACATACCCGAGTCCCAGCTAGTTGGAATTCCTTACGTTTCTTCCATTCATACAGTTCCTTTAGTGTTCTCACCTGCATGGGACCAGTGGTATTTATTTGGATTGCATGTCCTCAGATCATTTTCCCACTTACAACACCGTAAAGCATGTCGCAGCCCATGTCCCACGAACACCGAGCAGCACAGCCAGGTAAGGGAGCACACAGTAAAGAAGGAAGGGCCATGGGATTCGTGTGGACAAACATACCTGTGACTCCAAAGTAGTGTGAGGCTGGTAACCACTTTAGATACTAATGGTAGCACTGTCCTGCCAAACATTGATCAACTGAGTGAGTCCAGTGGAAGGCCACCAAAATGGTCTGGGGGCTGGAGCACGTGCCCCGAGAGGAGATGCTGAGAGAACTGGTCTTGTTCTGCTGGAGAAGAGAAGGCTCCAGGGGATATAATAGCAGCCTCCCTGTGTTATGTTTGCATGGCAATGTTTTGGTAGCGGCGGGGCTGCAGGGGTGGCTTCTGTGAGAAGATGTCAGAAGCTTCCCCTGTGTCCGATGGAGCCAATGCCAGCCGGCTCCAAGTTGGACCCGCCGCTGGCCAAGTCCGAGCCCATCAGCGATGGTGGTAGCGCCTCTGGGAGAACAGATTTAAGAGGGGGATAAAACCTGCTGTGCAATAGCAGCTGGAAGAGAAAGGAGTGAGAATATGTGAAAGAAATCCCTGTGCAGACATCAGGGTCAGTGAAGAAGGAGGGGGAGGAGGTGCGCCGGAGGAGGCTGATGCCCCTACAGCCCATGGTGAGACGGCAGGCTGTCCCCCTGCAGCCCGTGGAGGTCCACGGTGGAGCAGATCTCCACCTGCGGTCCGTGGAGGACCCCACGCCGGAGCAGGGGGATGCCCGAAGGAGGCTGTGACCCCATGGGAAGCCCGCGCTGGAGCAGGCTCCTGGCAGGACCTGTGGCCCCATGGAGAGAGGAGCCCACGCAGGAGCAGGTTTGCTGGCAGGACTTGTGACCCTGTGGGAGACCCACGCTGGAGCAGTCTGTGCCTGAAGGACTGCAGCCCGGGGAAGGGAGCCACGCTGGAGCAGTTCATGAAGAACTGCAGCCCGTGGGAAGGACTCACATTGGAGAAGTTTGTGGAGGACTCTGTCCTGTGGGAGGGACCCCACGCTGGAGCAGGGCAAGAGTGTGAGGAGGAAGGAGCGGCAGAGAGAATCTGTGACAAACTGACCGCCACAGGTTGTCGAGTCTCCATCTTTGGAAGTTTTCAAGACCAGACTCTGTAAAGTTCAGAGTGACCTCATCTGATCTGCTAGTTGACACTGCTTTGAGTGGGAGGTTGGGCTAGAGACTGCCTTAATTATGCTGTGATCCTAAAATTAGACATCTGCTCTCAAAGCTGTCACGGTGGAGTAGGGGTTGGGAAGTATGACACGGTTCCCCACAGCTGTTTGCAGGGGTTAGATAGACACTCCCTCACAGAGCCCACATAGATTGTGCTTTACTTCAAAAGGAAAGTAGAATTTTCTGTCTAGAGGAAATCTTTATGTAAGGTTGATACTACTGTAAGAGGAAGCTACTCAGCAACTTGACAGGCATGACAAGCGTGTCAGATCTCCTGGATGGCATTGTGGGGCAACGCACAGATCTAGAGGGAGGATCTATTAAAGACAGAAGCGTGTGCTGACCTCACAGGTAGGAAGAGATTCATTCTGGCACCAATATGTTAAACAATGAAAGTGGAAGTCTAATATGAGAGCAGACAGCTGTCAATTTGCCCATTCTTTCGTGGTGTTGGGGAGGTCCACCACCAAGACAGGTTTCTTAGAGGAACTTCTATTGGTTTGTCAAGCTGTTCTGAGTGGATTTCACCCTCCTTGGTGGATGAAAACTTTGTGTGAAGACTTGCATAAGTTTAAAATATAAGATAATCCAGCAAGACAAGGCAAACATGCAAGAATGTTGTTGGTTTCAAGTGAAAAGATTAAATGCCTCAAAAAATCTCAAAGAGGACATGCCGGCTTTTGCTAGAGCCAAAACCCTGCAATGACTGCAGGTTGGACCAGTGAGACCTTTGTCTTGACCGAGGCAAAGTGAGTGAGACTGAGACTCTGTGAGAGACCACGACCTGCTCTAACACGTGTGCCCAGACCAGCCAGGTGTCAGGTGAAGGTGACTTGTCTCCACAGACAAGCTATTTTTATCAAAAGGTGTTCAATAAACACCTCTAGAGAATATAATACGTAAGCACAGTCCACACTGTGTGAGATCAGTGGTCTATCTGCAATTCGTATTCCATCTCAAATCATGGATGGTGAAGGGATAATGTAAGAACAGTGCAATCATGTAGTTATGCTCCCTCAAGTTCTTTTCCTGCTTCCAGCCTATTTTAGCCCAGGCATTTCCCAAGCCAGAGGTGACCTATTTGTATTCAGTAGTCCTCGGGGAACTTTTCCTTCATGACTTTTTCCAGTTGCTTTTTGAGTCGATGTACAATTTACCATCTACAACAACATCTGGTGCCAGGAGTGTCAATGAGTTCCACAGCTTAATCGCATCTCAGGTGGAGAACCACTTCCTTGTACTAATTTTTGAATCACCACCTGCTGGATTCAGTTCAGTGCTGGAAGACAAAGTGGAAAAAACATACCTGTTCACCTTCACCTTATCACTGATGACTTTATAAACATCTATCATATTCCCCCTCAGTAACCTTTTTTTTTTTTTTGAGGCTAAAGGGTCCTTGTCTTCATAGTTGTTCCTCACAGAGGAGCTGTTCTGTGCTTTTGAATGTCCTTATTGCCCTCCCCAGCACCTTTCCACTTCTGCTACAGCCTTTGTGAGCCCTGCAGTGGGGTGCTCAAAATCCACACAATGTTGATAATGTGGATGCACTGAGCTGAGTAGGCGTAGATCTCATTTGCAAGAGGTAATGGTCAGTTCAGTTGTTTGATTTTTCTCATCACTGCTAGATGAAATTTCAGCTGTTATTTTAACGCCAGTCACTCACACTTCTCTTAATCTCTGCAGTTCTTCACAACCAACCCTCATCTTTTCTAACTTGAATAATTTTGTCTCCAACAGATTTGTTATTTTATTATTCATCCCTCATGAATAAGTCAAACAGTCCAAGCCCCAACACTGGTGTCTTATAACTCCACTGAGAAAACCAACCATTTACCCGCATTCTCTGTCTTGTCTTTTAGGCACCTTTTAGCCAGGTAGACACCTTTCCGCTGAATTTCTTTAAGCACCATTGGTGCAAGCCCTTTTGAAAGCCTTTTAGAAATCAACATGGGCCACTGTTCACTTGCTTGTTGACTCCTTCAAAGAAGGACTAAGAGACACAGCATCCCTTTATAAAAGCCATGATGACTCTTCCCCAGTAATTAGATGTGACTGCATGCCAATTGATTTTTTCCTTTATTATAGCTTCTACTAATTTGTTCAGCACAGACAACAAGCTCCCTGGTCTGGAATCCCCCAAGAGCCTTTTCTCAAATTGTGTCTGCTAGTGAGCCTTTAAAAGCAGTTTTAAGCTGCCATAAAGAGAATTTCTGCTGTGGAAATCTCTCAGGCTTTCCTGCCATCAACATCAGTGCAAGAAATCTGTTTAGTTTTTTGCCCATCATCACCTTTTCATTTTTTCTGAGTGGTCTTTCCTGACATACTAGCCCTTCAGCCTTCGAGACATCAAACAGCAGACTTCTAAACTGGCAGCAAAGATCACTGGGACTGGAAAATAGATTGGGTTTTTTTGAGGGGATTTTTTGGGGTGAGTGGATTGAAACACAGAAGTAAGAATCTGCTAACGGTGGTGTTATTGAAGCTAAGCTGATAGTCTCAAATTTGATGCTACAGATACTGTAATCAAGATCTCAGAGACCTGTAATGAGATGCGTACATGCACGGTCCTTGGAAGCTGTGGGAACGGAGCGTTTCTCTGCAGAGCTCTGAAGATACTGTTTTGACTGTCCCTCGCTGAAGAGGAAAGCTACAGGTAAAGCAGGCTGGTAGCAGGGAGACAGAAGAGCTGAAACTGGTTAGATTATCCTTGTTGGCTAACGTCTGAGAGCCACAGCCCATGTTCTTTGTGGCTGCCTCTAAAAGAACTTCAAGTACGCGTTGTTCTACGCGAAAGCCGCTGACAGGTCTCAAGTTATCAGCTGCGTGAGGAGGCAGGGGTACCACAGCTGAATCGTCATCCTCCTCACGACGAGATGCTCTCTTGAAATCCTGAAGGAACTTTCTGGTTTGTGACTGACCTTATGTGGCCCAGGAGGTGAAGGAAGCATCTTTTCACCTCTCGGTGAAGACCAATATGAGCTCCTGAAGGCCATCTGCCCAGACCATGGCCTTTTCCCCAGCAGGGACTGAAAAGAGCAATTTGAACTACAGATGCTCCCTAGGCAGATACTTCTTTCTGGTTTTCAGTTGGAAAATTGATTTGTTGCTAGTGTTCTTGCTCTGGGAGGGGGGAATGACATAGACACGACACGTGCACACACACACACATGCTATGAGCACCCGCTGCAGGGATGTGGAGCTGCAGAAACTAGAAGGAAAGGAAAAAACCCAAGGAAAACACAGAAGTGAGGGAGGAAGAGGCGCTGGCATAGGTGTGCGACGGGGGCAACATCAGCTCCTGTTGCTGTCTGAGGGGAGAGGAGAACATGATGCTGGAGGACAGGCAGACAACCCTGAAAAAAACCTAGTTGAAAAGAATGCACCATCCTCCCCTCCTGTGACCACCCCACTCCCCCAAGCGCTCGGGAATTGCGCCGGTCCCTGGCTGGCGTGGGGTGCTGGACTGAGATGAGCTGGAGGTCGGGCCCAAGGTGGGCACCTCTCGACAGAGGCAGAAAAAGAGCTGCTAGGCAGGGAGGCCCCATGGGACATGCAAAACCCACGGGGATTTTGAGTTTTTTTCTTTTGGGGGGTGGGAAACCCTAGCTGAACTTGCATACAGGGGCTGGAACAGGCAGGCGTGCCCTGAGATGAGATGTGTGTCGGGCATCTCGTTGCCCGGTCCTGGGCGTCTTCTCTCCTGACGCTATCTCACCAATAGGCACTGCCTCCGAGCACCGTAAAAATGACGAAGGAGCACAGCGTGGTGGGATACAGGCTTATGCATGGGGCTGAGAAATGAGGTGGAAAAAGACAGCTAGAAAAATCTTGCTGAGTATGCTGCAGGGTCAGTGTTTCTGAGAGTGACTTATTTAAACTCTGGAGCGCTTTGGGGCTGCCCTGGGGATGAAGACAGAGAATGTGGCATTGGGGTGCAGAGCAGTGCAGCTGAAAAAGCAAACTGCACGAGCTCGCTTAGTAAATGTGAAACTAAGAGGAAATAACATGAGCACACCAAACCTCAAAAAACCCACTCAACTTTGCTTTAGAGATAGAAGGTATATTTTTTCATAAATGTGGATGCTTTTTACCTGCTGTAGGTGATATTTAAGCCCCACTTTTCACCTTTTTTATAACCAAGAAATTAGGTTATTGTGATGATTAGAACTGTGAAGGCATTAATTCAAGACTTAGGATGGCTTGTTTTTAACGATAGATACATGACATCGAAGCTGAGACCTTTGTATTTAACTCGTGGGATCTGATCACACTGCTGCTGCCTACTGCCTAGAGGTGTCTCCCCCCTTCACCTCCTGAGGGCCTCATGGAAGAGGACTTCCATCGTGGGCGCCTTGGCAAGTAAGTTCTGCAGGCTGCCTGTGCTTTTAGTACCACAGGATCCCCAAGAAAGCCTCCATTTGAATAAATACTGAGATTTACCTTGCACCTCGAGGTTCACTAGGCAACTGAAGAGGCGTAGAAGGTTCCCCCCAGTGCCCCGTGGTCAGGTCTGGCAGCACATGTGCAGCAGCTCAGGGGGACCGGTGCCCAGTGCGCCCAGACCATCCAGCTCCCCAGATGTTTCCATCTTGCTTACCTCTCTGCTGGTGAGGAGCCAAGGGTGCACGAGGGCTTGCTGGCTAGCGATCGCCGTCACTGCGGAGGTCTCGATCCGGGCACCACAGCTGCAAGGAGCTTGAATCAAAACAGAACCAGGCGGGCTCTTTGGCTACTTGTTCATCCAAATCACAGCTGTCCCCTACCGCACCATGGCTGGTTCTACGTCTGCCGTGCCGCAGTTCATCTCCCCTCCTTTCTCACTTCCTGATGTGCTTCTGGCTGGCCACAAAGCATGAACTTTGCTATCCAAAGCTGATAAGCTAAAACACATCCTATGAAAGCAAAGGTAATCACAAAAGAAGCAACACCCAGGTGTCCTTGCAACTGCAGGAGACCTGCCCTGGGTCATAGTGCCAAATACTTGCTCGTTTTCGCTCCCATGCTAACTCAGCCAACCCCAGGACTGACAGGGGAAAAATTAGAACATCCCCTCCCCAAAACATTGCCAAACAAGAGGTAGAAGTGAAATAGAGGAAGTGAGAGCAAAGTTGGTTTAATCACTAGCCAGTGCAAAGGCTGGGAGTCCTCTCAGTCCCCCCATGGGCTTGGGCGCTTTGGGGCTGAGCCCCTGCCCGGGGTCCCAGCTGTGCACTGCTGGCACGTGGCAGGGACCCAAAAAGAACCGAGCTCTGAAGAGGTGCCAGTGCCTGTGGCAGGCAAAGGCATGTTTGCCACAAATGTCAATCCCTGTCGTTCAATGCTCCAGGAGGCACGATGCTAGGAAAGTGCAAGGGCTGATTTAGCAGGACATCTGCAACCTAGCACTGCCAAGTATAGTTGGGAAGGGATCTGCCCTTCTGCAGAGCCCATCTGGCACTCTGCTGCTTCAAGTCCTGTTTCTGCTTTGCCAGTCCCAGCACACCTGGAAGAAGACACGGGTCATGGGGGACACTCCGAATCCTGCTGTTGTCCTTCCCCGGGAGCAGCTGCCCCGAGACGAAGGTGCCGTGCCTGTGGGCTCCCTCTTTCTCCTCCGTCCTTGCCCGGCTCCTCCATCTGCTGGCTGTTGCTGCTGGTGTTTGACTTTCTCACTCCCTGCCTGCCTTGTTCTGCCATCGCTGCCTTCTCATTCAGGGAGTGACATGCCAAGGGATATATGTTCCCGCTGCTCATAAATCCTTGGAGGGTACAATAGCACCCGAACTACTGATCTCACCCTGCTGCTTTTTAGTGCCTCTTTTTTTTTAACCAGACCCTCTTTCTCACTTCCTAGTTGCTGGGATCTTTGTTCTCACAGCTTTTTGTGCTTCTTCAGTTCCCATCAAGGCTCTGGTACTGATAAAGGCTTGCAGATATACCGGGGGTGGGGTGTCCTTCTTCCTTTGCAAAAGGAGTCTCTGACAGCCTCTGTGGGAAATTTCACCCCCCCCCCGTGGCCCTCGCCCTCCGCACCCGTGTGCACACACTTGGCAGCCCTGGCTTTACCGTGTGTGTCAGAAAAGGAGGACACGGTGGCACTTTTAGCCCAGGCAACGAGCCCGCGCTGCCCCGCAGCATCCCTCACCCAGCCAGGTTCACTCACCTCGCTCCGTCTCGGTGCATCAGCCCGTGAATTCTGTCTCCCCCCGCCCAGGTGGGTTCACACCTCTGCCCCTCGCTGTCTCTTGGAGGCTCAGCTCGTGGGGGAAGAGCAGCACAACCCCTGGCATTTCTTCACCGCTCTCTGAGTCGACAGCAGGTAAGACCAGATTACTGGGGGGTGTGTCGGAGGCTACACCCTGATGCTGCAGATCCCAACATGCCTGCCGCCCCGGAGTGCTGACTCCAGAAAGCAGGAGCAAGGACCCAACAGAACGAGGGATGCGGGTAGCTGGGAAGGCAAGGAGAAGGGTGGAAAGCGTGCTACAACAGAGGGGCTGCTCAGGTTTGAAAGGATGATTGATAAACCCCGATATTCTTCAGCTCGCTCTGTGCAGGGGAATGTGGAAGAGCACAGCAAAGGGGTGAATCCACATGCGGGGCCGTGGTGGAAGAACCATAGCAGGGCCAGAGCAGCCGTGTTTCACTTTCTGAATGATTCAGACAGGAGAAGCAGAAACTTCCAGGCTGCGTGAGAAGTTTCACCTTCCAGGGCAGTGGGGAAGCTGACACTTCCCAGTCCTGCTGGGGGAACGGCAGGCTTTCCTCCCAGGACATTTCAGCTCCCCAGTCGCACGACTCACATTTTCCTGGACTCCCAGGGGCTCTTAGGAAAGGGCTAGCCACTGAGAAGATGGGCAACCACCCTGTTATGCCTGCTTAGGAGAAGGACAAGGACTGTCCCTCTTGCCATGGGGAAGAAAATGAGGGGGGTGAAGGGAGACCTGCCAGGGAAAGAGTTAAGAGAGCCAGGGAGCAGCTGGGTTGCGTCTGTTTGCCGTAGCTATGTGGGCTGCGGGGTAGAAAAGAAGAATCTCCAGCCTGGAGGAGGCAGATGAGGGAGGGTCCTCAAGGACGGCGGCTGGGGATGAGGGAGGCGGCAGGTCTTCCCCTCTCTGCTCCCATGAGCTATCACCGCAGGGAAACTCTCCGGCTCCCCAAAGGGCTTGGTGAAAAGTGACGACGAGTTGATGGTTCTGCTTGGTGCTGCCAAGTTTTTCTTGTGTGGAACGATCTGTTTACAGCTGACGGGGTCTTGGGCTGCTCCCTGCTGCTGAAGTGACTTGACTGGGGAAGAAGACAACCAGATCGTCTGCTGACAGGACTGCAGAGACCGGGGGTCTGACACCGATGCTGTCCCCGGCCATGTGAACTCGTTCCGACGGATTCCCGCCCCAGAGCCCTAGTTCGGAGCTCTCCCACGATGCTGCCCCAGCTGTAGGTGGGGAACAGCACCGGCGTGGATGCCCTCCCAGGGCCAACCTGGCAGGTTTCTGCGGGACACTGGGTCTCCAACGCTGGCAGGCACACCAGGGCAGCCCGCGGTCATTGCCCAGGGCAGGGGCTACGCGTGCTTTGCAGTGCCGGACCGGAGCTGCTGGGAGAAAACCTGTCGGGCAGAGGCAGTGGGAAGTCGCAGGAGGGGATTCAGGGGGCTGCTGCGCCGCGGCTGAGCGTGGAGTTTTGCCAGGGACGGGATGGAGATGGTGTGGCTGTACGTGGTGCTGATCCCAATGCAGCACGTCCTTGCCCTGACCTGGCTGTGAGTATGTTTTGCGCTTGTACTGTCTGGATTGGAAAGTCACCTGGGGTGGTGCCGCCTCCCAAGAAAACAGACAGATCTGCGGGAAAAGGGTGGAAGAGGGAACCTGGGCAACCCGAAGGCAGCACTTTAGAAGGGGCATCTCTGGGAGCATGAAGGGAGAGGGACGGCGAAGCTGAAGAGGCGCAGACCGGGATGGGGAGTAGGAATGTCCAATTCGGCACAGACGAGAGGCGGCACATCCCCTTCCCTGCCCTGTTTCTGCGCTAAAATAAGGCTACAGAGGGCTAGCCCCCTGCAGACACGGCCCTGGCTCTAGCCCAGCTGCAACTGAACCTCTCCCCTGCCCCACAGGTACCTGGCCAAACAGCCTTCTCTGCGGGCGGTCCTCCGGGACCCCAGTGGCTGCGAGGGTCTGCCGGGGCTGGTAGAAGAGCAGGTCCGCGTTTGCCGGCGGCAGCTGGGAGCCATGGATGCGGCGAAGCGAGGTGCGGAGCTGGCCGTCGAGGAGTGCCAGCACCAGTTTCGGTCTCGCCGGTGGAACTGCTCCATGCTGCAGGGGCTGCAGGTCTTCGGCAAGGTCGCCATCCAAGGTCAGCGAGGGGGAGGTGGCGCAGGCAGAGTTGGCGTGGGGTCCCTTCAGTATGCCCACGGGGTCCCCTTGACGCATCAGCCTTTCCTGGGCTGGTGTGCAAGTGCCACCCTGGGACCAGCCCAAGAGTGGCCAGTGCCTTCCTCCACATGCTAACAAAGCTGTCAAAACAGAGCAAACTGAACTGAATGCACACGCTGCTACAAATATTAATATTCTGGCTAAACTTCTTCCTCATTTGGCCAGGCTTGGCTCTTTGGTCCCGTCTGGACCATTCTGGGTACCATCTCTGCATACTGATAGATCTTCTCCCCCACCCTGCCACCAGCCCAGCCCTTTGGAGTAGCAGCTCAAATCAAACCTTATTCTCTGAAGCTACAGTCCCTTTTTGTTGCAGGCCAGGGAAAAAGGATTTGCCTATGCCCCCCAAACAGCCATTTCTCACCCCGCTGCAGGCACACGGGAGTCTGCTTTCATCCACGCCATCTCCGCCGCCGGCGTTGCCTTTGCTGTGACTCATGCCTGCAGCCGTGGGGAGCTGGAGAAGTGTGGCTGTGACCGCAAGATCCGAGGAGTCAGCGCCGAAGGTGAAGGAGGAGGCGGGTGGCAGGGAGGGGATGGCAGAGGAGAAGATCCATGGGGAAGACCCTCAGCAGGGGAGGAGACACCTCCCTTCTCCTCAGCCCTTTGGGAGCTCCTGCCAGGGCTTCTCCTTCTTCATTTCATGGCCGCTTTCCCTCTGCAGGTTTCCAATGGTCGGGCTGCTCTGATAACCTGTCTTACGGGATTGCCTTTTCTCAAGCCTTCGTAGACAACCCTGAGAGGAGCCGCGGCATCTCCTCCAGCCGAGTGCTCATGAACCTGCACAACAATGAGGCTGGGAGGAAGGTAAGTGCAGGAACAAGGGTTGGGAAGCAAGCCCGGCTTCAGGAGCTTCTCCCTGGCTAGGCAGACCTCGGTCCAGCCCCTTTACCCTGAGGAGCAGCTCGGGGCAGCCGTGAGCTCCCGGAGGGGTCCCAGCCTCCCCTACCCACCTCTGTGCAGAGTGCCTTTCCTTACTGAGCCCAGCTGGGATTTACATCCCTTGGCCTTTTCTGCAAAGGAAATGAAATTTCCCCGCTCCGCTCTGAAGGGCTTCCCTGCCCCTCCAGTCCCTCCTTTGCAAAGACACCATCCTCTGCAGGGGCCATCGTCAGATCTGGTCCCTTCCTTGAGCATCCTCTGGCTCTGGGCAGATCTGTTCCACTCCCCACAGCCCTGTGGGTCAGAGCAGATCCCCATCTCTTCCCCTGCCTCAGGGATTTCTCTTACAGATGCAAGCCAGCCTGTTTCCCTTCTGTTTCATACTGGCCTGGCTTAAAAAGACTTTTTTTGCTCCCTTCCCTTCCCTTCCCTTCCCTTCCCTTCCCTTCCCTTCCCTTCCCTTCCCTTCCCTTCCCTTCCCTTCCCTTCCCTTCCCTTCCCTTCCCTTCCCTTCCCTTCCCTTCCCTTCCCTTCCCTTCCCTTCCCTTCCCTTCCCTTCCCTTCCCTTCCCTTCCCTTCCCTTCCCTGGGGCTGATGCTATCGTCCAGCCCCACGGGAGGTGTGGGGGGGAACGGCAGCTGCTGGGGGGCTTGCAGGCATGGAATTTGTAGGGCAGGGTGTCCCGGGTCCGGCTGGCAGCTGCCTCCTGTTCCCCAGGCTCTCCTGGCCCACATGAAGGTGGAGTGCAAGTGCCACGGCGTGTCGGGCTCCTGCGAGGTGCGCACGTGCTGGAAGGTCATGCCTCCCTTCCGCAAGGTGGGCAACGTCCTCAAGGAAAAGTTCGAGGGGGCGACGGAGGTTCACCCCAAACAGGTCGGTTCCCGCAAGCTCCTGGTGCCCAAGAGCTCTCGCTTCAAGCCCTACACGGCTCACGACCTGGTCTACCTGTTGGCCAGCCCAGACTTCTGCAACCGGGACCCCCGGCGCGGGGTCTTCGGCACTTCTGGCCGCCGGTGCAACCGGACATCCCCGGCCATGGACGGCTGCGAGCTCCTGTGCTGTGGCAGGGGCTTCCACACCGCCCAGGAGGAGGTGGTGGAGCGGTGCAGCTGCAAATTTCGCTGGTGCTGCTCCGTCAAGTGCAAGCAGTGCCGGCACCTCGTGGAGATGCACAGTTGCCGCTGAGGGGGAGCGTGCCGGGGCGGTGGGAGGCTGCCGGGGGGGACTGCAAGGTCACGGGGAGAGGACGGTCCAGGGAAAGACACGGGGAAGCAGGGGAAGGTGTGGGGGATACACACAGCCTGAGAAGGAGCGGAGGAGATGTGGGGTTTTGCTGCCCTGCCGGAGAGCAGCCCCTGGCTCCGGGGGTGCCATCGGCTCCTCTGTGCTCCCCACCCAGCACGCTCTCGCCAGCCTCACTGGGCTTTTTGTGGTTTGAATTGTTTTTCCGGACGGAAGGTTGGAGGACACAGGCCCAATAAACCCTTAAACTTTAGAAATAAACCAGCTGCAACGGAAAGCAGAGTGCGTACGTCAGCTCCTTCCTCACACGCTGTGTTTGGGACCTGGAGGGTACCTGGCTCTGCTCCCTCCCGTGGGATGGAAGGGGACGAGGCCGCACTGGAGTCCTTGTGCTCAGGGGACACATGGGCTGCAGCGAGTGAGAAACACCCGGGTGCGGAGCAGGGGGGCATGGGGACCCACCCCGGACATGAGGGGGGTCACTGAGGGGTCTAATGGAACGACAGCATCAGAGAGAAGGGAGCAAATTAGCTTTGTGGGCCGAATGGGCTCTTTATACATTAAGACTCATCCTTGGGAGAACTACAGAAGGGCGAGAAGATGGCTGGGAATTTCAGACAAGGACACTTGGGCCAGTGGCTCTAAATCCAGATTCCCAGGGCTGATGCCTTCTCTGGTGTTCAGCTGCTCCTTTGGCTGCAGAAAATGTTTTCAGGAGGAGTTCCAGCAGGTGCCACAGTGAAATGCTGTTGAGCCAGGCTCCCCTCACGCTGCCGCCAGTGCAGAGCGGGCGCTCGGAAGGTGAGATCTGGCCACGATGAGCTGGCTGGCCAGCAAGGGGTCTGGGAAGAGCTGTCCAAGTCTATCCAGGTTCTCTGCCCCACCACAGCCCCAGAGAGCCTACTCGGGAGCCCTGTGCTTCCCGCGCATCCACCTGGTACCGTGCATCACCCCTTGGTGAGGTTGAGGAACCTCTGACGCCAGAGCCGCACCTCCTCCTCTCCCTCCTTCTCACTCAGCACCCGGTACGTCTCGTTTCTGTGGCAGCCGCGGCGAGACATCTACAAGGAGAGACTGAGTTCATAGGACCGATACCGCTGCCCATCCTTCCCCACGAGGACGGAGGACTCCCATGATGGCCGGCATCTGGAGGCTGGGATGATGGGGCACCAGAAGGAAGAGGGGAGAACCAGCTGTGAAGTGGGAGGGAGAGGATGATAGCTGAACTGTGTGTTTCCTAAGATACGTGCTAGTCCTCTGTCCTGCTCTGGTGTTTTTGTTTTTTGTTACCACCCAGTAGATGCGGGGATATACAGGGATACCCCGACGGGTGAGAGGCTGCCCACAGCTCCTCTGCCTCAACGTTAGTGGCTGTCTCCGCTGCCATCTCTTACAAATCCCACTGCCTCAAGTACATGCCAGCTGTGCTTGGGTCACTATTTGTCACCTCCCCACCCTGCCCCCCATAAACCACATCCAATTCTGTCCTGCCGGAGGGAAAAGCAGTGGGCCAGCGAGTCCTGCAGGGACTCGGGGCTGGCTGTGGAGCGACCAGCCACGGAGGAGAAGGCTGTGTAAAGGACAGTGCGGGCTGCTCCTCACCCTCTGGTTGTAGAGGCTCTGCTGGAGACACTGGTGGCTCTTGAACACGCAGTAGTTGGGGTGCTGAAGTCCGTCTGAGTCGCATATCTGCGGAGATGGGAATGAAGGCCAGAGAAGGGAAAGGAGAAGGAGGGATGGGAGCATCCACTGGGCACCCACCTGGCTCGGGGCATCTCCATCCTGGAAGGCAGCGTACTCTGCCTTCAGCCAGAGGGTCACACGAGGGTCCTCACAGCCGTGGGTGGCAATCCGGCTGCACCAGTACTCCATCCTCAGCCCTCTGAAAACCTCCATGCCATAGTACTCCGAGGTCTCTGGGGAGCTGGTCTGCAAAGGGTTGGGATAAAGAGAGCCGTGCTTCTTCCCCCCCCTTCCCCACCACCCAGTCCCTCCTCCTCCTCAGAGGCCGGCAGGACACGCGGCACGCTCGGTACCTCGTCGCCTGCGGCCCGGTGCTGGGCTGAGATCTGGGGGTTGATGTAGGCGGTGAAGCCGCCCGTCTCGCAGCGAACGCGGTTCAGGTTTCTGATGTTCAGACACTGCTCCCTCTTGAGCGAGCAGAAAGCGCAGTCGGGGCACAGGTCCGTGTGATGCCGCCCAAGGCTGTCGCACACCTGGGGTGGATGCAGCGGGGACGTCAGGGGCGAAGAAGGAGACCGAGGAGCTCCCATATCCCTGGCTTGGAGCTTGCCTCCCTGGTCACCCAGGTCAGCTTCTCCCGGGAGGGAGCACCCGAAAGGACGGCGCTGACGAGGTCTGGGCGCTTGGAGCATTGCGGTCAGCGCTGCGGGGAGCCCTGCACACACTGGGGATCAAAGGTGGACACCGGCATCTTTACCGAATCTCCGAACCCAAGGACTCTTTCTTCCATCTCCTTCCAGGCCTGGGTGACCACCGACGAGAGGCATTTTCCCTCCAGTATTGCATAGCACAGGATTATCACCGCCTCGTCCTTCTTCAGCGCTAAAAGGCTGACAAAGAAAGGGACAGAGAAAGTCGAGTCTCATCTCTTGTCACAAGCTGGAGATAGACCTTTAGTTAAAAACTGAAAGGGGGAAAAACAACCCCAAAGCATAGCCAAAAAAACCCCTTCCCAAAGAGACCTTGGACTCTTGGCCAAACTGCACGGAGGAACGGGGGCATCTGCAGAGTCTGTATGTGCCGGTGTAACACGGAGGCTGCAGGTTTGTGTGTGCATTCAGGAGCACGTGAGAGGGACTGGACGAGGAGCACAGCTTGAGGAACGGTCCCAGGGGCCCTGCAGCAGCTGCTGCCTAGTTTTGTCCATCCGAGTGCACAGCGAGGAGATGTTTGTTAGGGGTCTGCTGAGTGTTGACCATGGGGCAGCCCCGTTTGGGTCTGGAGCATGTAACTTATGAAACCTCCCTCCTGCTTGAGCCAATGTATTTGACAGAAAGGGGAAAAAATCGGTAACAATGAGTTAACTGTTCATCCAAACTGACACGGGGAGCTAGAGGTAGAAAATTTAAGGACAGTGGGGTAAGGACAATAAGAATATTTTGCATCTCTTAGGAACAGTAGAAATTGTAGACATGGTACAGAACTGTTATTAGACAGGGATGGTGGCAATTATCAGCAATGACGCAGAAGAGGTAAAAATGCTCATTGACTATTTGTCTTCCGTGTCTGGAAACAAAACCAGTGATAAATAAACAAACTCTGATCTGGCAGAAATTAAGAAGAAGATAAGAGCAGCAATTGCTTATGTTAAAATGCTCTTAAAATCCATTCATGGGCTAACCAGTATGAAGTTTTCCTAAGAGTAGCTGAAACTTCTTGGAGACCTTCAGATTAGCATTAAAAAGGTAAAAAAGAGGTGGAGAACCAGGAGGAAGTTCATGAAGATGAGATTTCTTAAGGCCTGGAAAACTTTCACCTAGAGCGAGAAGCTAAAAAAGCTTTACTTAGCTGAGCAAAGACACAGTGGGTGGCCGCTCAGTCCGTCAGTATTTTTACCAAGGTGAGGATCAGCTGGAAGCCTCTCTTCGTCAGCAGGCTTTTGTGACCAGAATTTGGGGTGAGATCCATTCAAACCAGAAGTTATCTACATGTTCCTAACACGAAGGGTATTTAGCATGGGAGCAGCTGATGGGGTGGTTTCTCCGCAGCTTGGAGACTCCAAAAAGTTATCCCAGATTTCTCTTAGGAGAAGGGTTTGTAGCTCAGCCACACGACAGTGTTTTTCCCTCCGGGCTTGCCAGGCATGGCTTCACGTCCTGCGCTGAGCAGGAAAGCCAGGGTGAGTCATGGGAGCAATTGCCAGGCCTGAAAGCTAAAAGAGATCAACCTCCCCACTCTTGTGATTACACGGCGTGTGAAGAAATCAAGCTGTAAGGAATGTTTGGTGTTCGCAGATCCGCGGACGCGTGAGAATCATACACCCACCGTATGTACAGGAACATGCGGCTGCTTGGCATTGGCGCTGGGTTTGGATGTGCGCTCACGTAGGACAACATGGGTGAGCGTTAGGGCTACTAAGAGGAAAAAATTTCGTGCACCTCCTTAACACATCCCTGGGCCCTGTCCCACACGTGGATGAAGGAGCTCGCAGCGGGTCAGACACAAGTGATCCTGTGCCCAAACAGTTCACACTAACCGGCAGCAAGTGAGCATGTCAAGATCTCTGAAGCTGTATCTCTCACTTAGATACTGCAAGAGAACCTGGGAAACCTTAGTCACAGAAAATATGAGTACTAGATTTTTTTTAAAGGCATTACAGTCAAACTTGTCTTATCACAGCGCGGCAGATGCTGCTCTAGCCTGCATCAGGGCAAGCAAAGACGTTCCTTCACCACACCGCCTGTGCTGCACTGCGGACAGGCTGCAAATGGTATGCTGTGAATACAGACGTCTGAACAAATTACTGTGGTGCCGACCCACAGCACATAACCACGTCCACTGAAAAACCGAGGACAGCTGAAAACCTGGAAATCTACGTGTTGCAAGCCTGTGGGTCTCTTACTGCAATGCACCACAGTGTCACCAACCTGGTTAGAGGTTCGTGGAGGGAAGGTCCGAGTTCAGAGAAGACAAAAGAATGTGAACTGAGGACAGCAGTGACAGACACCAACTCTTTCAGGCAAAGCTGGAAAGAATTAAAATGTGCCAGTAAAAAAAAGAAACAAAGCCCACCTACCCTGCAGAAAGCACTTCCAGAAGCTGTAAGATCCCTCATGTCCACTCCTCCATCCCATGGCTCCACATGATCCTTTTTATTTGGGGTTTTTTTTTTTGTTTCCTCTGTAAACATTCAGACCATTTAGGATACCAAGAACAGGAAATTTTAAATTTAGAGCAAAAAGTCTGTGCTCATCCCACTCAAAAATCTTCTCTAAGGTTGTTTGATTCAACCCTCTAGCATTTTTCTGTGACTGGGAGCTGGACGCCGCTGAGAGAAGAACCCGTGACAGCCCCCAAGGCACACCTAGCATTTCTCTTCTGTAAAGGATTGCTTTTTGTGTGGGGATTACCTAACACGGACGATTTCTCTCTTAAGCAGTTCTAGCCCAGGAGAGCAACTGTTCGGTCCGCTTTGCTGACAAATCTGTGACAGCCGAAGGGAGTTCTTGTCACCACTCAGATGTTTGACTACTTAGGCACAGTTCGATCTTTGCCTTCAAGAGTTGGTAAACTGGCTGGGTCACCTTGATGGGACTCACAGATTTCAATTAAAGACCCTGATATTATTCTCCAAACTTATCTGAAAAAATTTATCCACAAATATGTCATTATTGGCTAGTGTTCCACTACTTGCTTGTTATTCCAGTGGCACATTGTGATTTGATTGCTTCTTCATCACACCAGGATGATCAAGCCAGTAAAGTGAGAGGCACATTAACAGTAATTAAAAATGATATGAATAGCTCTGGTGTTTTCATCACTGAGGTAGAAAAAAGAAGAAAACTGTCCAGCTTGCTGTACTTTTTTAAAAATAGCAAATAAATAACAACCTGAGGTTTAGAAAGCAACTGCTAATAAATGGGTTTAACAGCCTTTGCTTTCTCCAACACATGTACTGGTCCAACAAGTGCAACCTGAACAAGGTGCAAATAGAGGATTACAGGCAAAAAAGGCAGTAGAAGGGAACTTTTCTAAAAAGGGTGCTTTCGTAAGTAGCGATAAAACATCTGCTGAGTGTTAATGACCTACTTGTTCAGAAGTCAGATGTGGGCAGGAGCCTCTGCTGCACCACAAACTTCAGAATTATAGACCACGTTAGATACGATCGGCTCATGCGGATCAAAAAACCTCGCATCCCTACGCACCACCTACCAAGGCTTTGCTGTCGGCCGTGTGTGCAGATGCACACGAGCCGCGTCCCTGACATCGGCTCACTCACCCAGGAAACCGCCGGTTGTGCCATCAGCCTGAGGTTACCAAGAAATTCTGTTGCGCTCTCTGCCACATTCATTTCCTCCTCTATCTCCGCTCTCCATCTCTGCTGTGGGGCTTTCTGGCCTCACAGCTGCAAATTTATGACTTGGTTTACCACCTCTGGGTAAGATACACTTAGATCATCCCCAAGGCACAGCTAGATCCTGAAAGCAGATGAGAAGTGTCAGGGGAACGGGTCCCATCCTGCACCACCAGACCCAGGGATGGGTCCTGGGCTGCTCCCTCGCTCGCGGGCACCTGCAATCCACCATGCCGTGTCCCTGGTTCCTCTCCCAGTGATTCCCAGCGTCCTGGCACCGCTCTTCGGTGCATCCAGCCACTCTCCCAGCGCTGCTGCCTTACGGCAGTGCTTGGGCTTTGTGTCCCATCACGGAGGTGTTACAGGCAAATGGTAGCGGCACTGGTGCTGGGCCCCTGCACTCGTTGACACGCTGCTGAGCTGTCTGTGGGCGTGCAGAAGTTTCACCGTGCACCGGGGAAAGTGATAGATCTGTCTAAAGCAATTTCCTAATGCAGATCCCTCCCTCTGCACGTTAATGTCCTAACTGCTGCCCTGGAAAAAGCCTAACAGGTACTGGGAGGCAATGTTTCAAAGGGAATGTGAAAAAATATAATTAAGAAGAATCTGTGGGCCAAGATCAGTAATTGCTCAAAGGCAAAAGGAGAAAACTTCAGATAAAAGCCTATCTTGCTTTATCATCTCAAGACATGGAGCGACACACATAGAGCCTACTCCAGCGGTATCTCTGAGGAGTGCTGGTTAACAACATCCACCTCTCCCTCGACGTAATGACGAGGATTTGGGCCATTAACTTTCAGCTGCTGAACCTCCCAGATATTGGCTGGCTGTGTGAGGTGGAGTGAATACCTGAGGCAAGCAGAAAGGAAGATAAGGAGCAAACAGCAGCTTTCCAGCACTTTGTAACTTCTGATTTAGGGGGGTTGCTGCAGGAAGCTAAAACCACTAAGGGAAAAGCCACTCTTAACAGCCTCAGAAAGAGCAAGTGACCTCAGCCCGGCAGCTAAGCACCACGCAGCCACCCGCTCGCTCCCTGCCCACCCAGTGGGATGGGGAAGCGAATCGCAAAAAAACCCCCTTATGGACTGAGATAAGAAAGGTTTAATAACCAAAGTAAAATAAAATATAGCAATAATAATAAAAATAATAATAATTGTAATGAAAAGGAATATAACAAAAAAGAGAGAGAGAAATAAACCCCAAGAAAAGACAAGTGATGCACAATGCAATTGCTCACCACCCGCTGACCGATGCCCAAGCAGCGATCCGCCCTTCCCGGCCAACTTCCCCCGGTTTATATACTGAGCATGACGTTCTATGGCATGGAATATCCCTTTGGCTAGTTTGGGTCAGCTGTGCTGGCCATGCTCCCTCCCAGCTTCTTGTGCACCTGCTTGTTGGCAGAGCGTGGGGAACTGAAAAATCCTTAACTTAGGGTAAGCGCTACTCAGCAACAACTAAAACATCAGTGCATTACCAACATTATTCTCACACTAAATCCAAAACACACCGTGCCAGCTACTAAGAAGAAAATTAACTCTATCCCAGCCAAAACCAGGACAGCATGCCAAGAAGGCAGGCAGGTTGGCTAGGTACCTGAACAGATCAAACCCAGCGGGTAACCCAAGGCAGGAGCTATTGGGAGAACGAGAACCTAAGACCTGCCCAAGGGCTCGGGGAGCAGCGACGGTGCGAAAAACTGTATTTTGTAAATATATCTCTCCTGCTGACCTGCACGATATTGCAGCCTTTTACCTCTGCCCCCCTGGGACACTGAAAGACCCCTGCTTTGAGAGTCCCAAAAGTCTGGGAGCATGTGAACTTCTAGCCTGGTGGCAAGAAGACAACCCGCCTTGTCACGGCTCCCCTTTCACAGCTAGCCGCGCACGGTAGTGCTATGGAGACACTAAATTGGGTCCTGGCCTCACTGAAAGTCCAAAAGATACCTCTACATAATCCCCAAGTGACAGCTAGTTCCTGAAAGCAGCTGAGAAATGTCAGGGGAGCGAGTGCCATCCCGCACCACCAGACACAGGGTAAAAAAGGTAATTACGAAGGGGTAGTGAGAATTCAAAAAGAGTATTTTTTTTTTTTTTCTGGGGACAGTATTTATAACGAAGGGCCTGATCTTAAAATTAAAGCTGCCGGTGATGAAGGACTTAAGCACCACGAGGACTGTTTGGAGGAGTAAAGCAGGAGGAGGAGGGTGCAGCCGCTGGGAGGGCTCAGCTCAGCCTTGCTGGGAAGCTGGGCTCGAGTGAACCACGAGCATCCGCGCGCAAATACCGACGGGATGGGATCTGTGTCCGGGATAGCCGTGACGCTGAAAGGGGCGTCGGGGTCATAGCGGACAAACAACGCAACAGCGGGAAGCCCTGGGAAAAAGGGCAAGTGCAATTCTTGTGTGCAAACAGAGGAGCAGGGAAGGGAAGGGAGGTTGACCGCCTTCTGTGTACCCAACTGCTGAAACCCATCGCTGAATGGTGCACGCAGAGCTGGAGCGTGTGGATGTTTTAAAGGGACACTGAAAATTGCCACAGAAAATGAGAGTTGTGCGGGCTTTATAATGTAAGAGCTACAGAGCTCTCTTTAGCTTATTGCAAGACTGAATCGTGGTATATAGGTAACTTAGAGAAGAAGAAACACTGGGAAATAAGTGGCTCTTTAATCGTGGGACAGAAAGCCCCAATAATAAGGACTAAAAATTGAAAATAAGTGCAATAAGAGACATTTCCCCCCCCCATAATGATTCACTGCTAGCAGAAATACCACAAAAGCGTGCTGCAAATTCTTCACCTTGTTATATTACTACCTTTGTCCTGTCTCTCTCTAAAGGTCACAGCTAGCTTCGGCAGGTACTATGGAAGCTGGTAGAGCTGCCACAAGCAAGGGTGAGCGAGAAGGGACGGATGTCCCGCTGGACATAAGACCCTAGGGAAGACACGCAGCCCTGGATTCTGTGCCCGTCACGACCGTGCGCACCTTGTGTTAAACCAGAGGCTGAACGGCACCTGTGCACACCGACCAGTCCCACCCAGCACTGCTCCTCTTGCTGGAATGGAAATGCCTCAAAGCATTTTGCCCCTCATGTTCTGAAGTCCCTTGGAGAGGAGGCGGGATGTGGCGAGCAGCAAAGCTGACAGGCGCGGTCTATCTCGCCTTTTTATCCTCACTCGAGTTTAAGCTTTGCTTAGCATGACTGATGGGGCTCGGCTGCCAGGTTACAGGCAGAGAGTCAGCATTAGTGTGTCTGAGAAACTGCAGCAGAATAGCGAGTGTCATCTGCAATCACAGCAGTCCCTCAATAATCCCAATATAACTAAATCAGAGCAAGGCTCAATTTCAGAGGCAGGGAAAACGAATAGATCCTCAATGAAACAGAATTTTGCCTTAGAGTACATACACCAGGAAAAATTTGCCAGGCAGTAAAAGCCTCCTACAATATTAGGAAGGAGGATGACATAAGTTACAGCCTTGCAAGAGAACAGTTATAGCTTTTAACAACATGATGCAATTCATTTTTACATGCAGAAGTGGGATCTCTGGCTCAACTGTATAGTACGCAGTGTTTTTGATAGAAACCACAGATGTGCAATCATGCACAAAACCTGTGCGCTTACAAGAACATCACTAGCCAGCAACAGAGCGAAGCCAAAATGACTTCTCCATGAAAACCACATGTAGACAGCACATTTTTTGCTCTTGGCAAGCAAAATAATCTTCGCATCTCAGTCAAAGCAAGTGGTCCCCAGTCACAAAGTCCTAAAGGATCAAAAAGTAGATTTGAGTGAAAACATACCATCCTTTTGCAGGTCTATTTCTGTTTGGGCTCACCAGCCCCAGCTGCCTGAGGACAGAGGTGAATGGATCCTGGCAGATCAGCTGAGAAGAGCTCGAGATGCTCGACAACCTCCTAAAGCATCCCTAGGCCAGAGGAACTAAGAGGGGCGTGTAAAAGGATTGCGGCAAGCTGGACTGTCGCAGGGCCCTGTGCTGAACAGGCACGCAGCTGCTTTCAAAGCCAGAACAGGGAACCAGCAGCCCCCTGGGAAGAGCAATGCACGGATCCAGAGCGCGGAGAGGCGCACGTGCTCGAGGAGAAGTAGTGGTCCAGCACAGCCAGGAGCAAGGCTCTGTGTTCCCGGCTCTGTTTCCTAGCCCAGGGCTGCTTTTGCTCCACCTGGGTGAGGCTGGAGCATTCCTCGGAGTGCTCCTCGGGTCAGACTATTTTAAGAAACGTCTGCTTCACGTTGCATGCGGAGAGGCGAGGAGCACGGCGGGACACACGTTTACTCCAGCGTCCCAAGGACCTGTGTTCTCAAGGAAGCTATTTCTGCAGGTCGTCCAGATTCCTGGGAGACGTGAGTTGGGAGGAGGATGAGTGGAGAGGTGACGGCACGCTGCAGATGGCCGCGGCGTGGGGATGCACGTGCGTGGGATAAAGCCCTGCCTGCAGCTAAAGCCCAGCCTAAATGCACTTTGCTCAGGACGCAGGGACAGTAACATCGTCAGGCGCCTGCGGTGCTGGGTCACCCTCTCCCTGCTCCCTCTGTGCTGGGCCGGGGGGTGTCTGAGGGGCTCCCCAGGTACATTCCAGCTCCGTATGGGACGGCTTGCTCCAGAAAGCCTGCCTGCACTCGCCAGCTGCTCGGGGCAGGGACACGAATGCCACGGGGCTACCAGCCGGTGCGCGTGGGGACAGCCCTGCACCGGTCTTCCCCTCACCTGCCGGGGGGGGCCGTATCCTGCACCCCCTCCTCGGTGCTCCCTGACGTGCTCCCCGGGTCTGACTTGCTGCTGGAGTCCGGAGAAGAGCCCTCGGTGCCCAAGGACGTCTCCAAGGAGAGGGCCAAGCGGATCAGCTGCCAGACGCCGTTCCGCAGGCGTTGCTCCCAGGTTTGCTCCTCCTGGGCAGGGAATCCCAGCCTGGGAGGAGAGGAGGCAGGGGCAGCCGGCACCGGCAGGGTCGGCGGGAGCACAGGCAGCCCCCTGCCCTGCGGGGGTCTCGGCACCCCCGGGGTGGGCAGGGGGAGATTCTTCGGCACCGGTTTCTGACCCGACAGCGCGTAGGAGTACTTCAGGAGAGCATCCACGTTGGCGCGCAGCAGGGCATCGGCGGGCGAGAGAGAAGCCTGCCCCGGAGCTGGGGACAGAGTGGGACGGGGGGGGCTGAGGCCAGCCAGAAAGCTGCTGGGGGGGGACGAGTAGGTACGGGAGACCAGAAGGCAAGCAGGGGCACCCAGCGCAGCTCGGTGCAGCCGTACCTTCTTCCGTAGGGGAGCTTTTGCCCCTTGTCCAGAAGACCACGACGTGGGGTCGCTCCGTCGGGAGGAGAAGGTTTTTCGGAGGAGACGAACTCGGACAGGGGATTCGCTGAGCAGAGGAGAGAGGGAGAAACGTGAGTCCTGCTGTGTTACCTTCCCTTCCTCCTCACCGCTTCCATCTCCCAAGAGAGACTTCCCCCCCCCCCCCCGTCCCAAATCCTGCTCCCCACCTTGGTGTAGAACTGGCGTTTGAAGCAGCGGTACTGGGCGAACTGGCAGAAGGTCTGAAACCACGGTGCCTCTGGGAAGTCAGAGCAGACTGGCCCTGGAGAGGGGTGAGGGAGAGACGCAGGATGAGGCCAGGCAGCAAGTTTTGGCATCTGCCCCCTTGGCCCGGGTGCAACAAGAGCCGGGGACCGCTCCGATGGCTGTTTTCAGAGCGGCTTGTGGTTGAAGGGAAAGTCAAAGCTGTCTGTCCCCAAGTGGAGATCACAGCCTTGTGCTGTTACAGCTCCCGATCTCAGGCGCCACATGTACTTTCCCTGCAAACCACCCAGGGTTTCAGTTCATTCTTCTGCCCTTTTTCACACAGTTATCTTCCCTTTTACAGAGACTCAAACTTCTGGTTTCTAGGATCTGATGAGGACTCTGTTATTAGTCCTTGAAGGGTTTAAAAAAAAAAAAAAAAAAGTGATGTGGTGGGTTAAAAAGATGACCAGACCGGACCTGGGAACATCAGAGGAGACAACCTCTTCAGGGCAAAAATAGTTTGACACTGATTCCAGCCGTGCAGGGGGTGGAGGAAAGTCCACAGGGCTGAGATGCTGCCGGCAAAGCCTGTGCCCGCACACGCGCACCATAGCCTTGCCCAGCGCTGCTGACACTACTGGCTCAAACGCTGCAGCTCCTCCCGCAGCGATCGCAGGATAGCCAAAATCATGCAGGAAAGCCAAAAACCCTGGGAGATTTGGGGAGAGGGGTAATCTCGTGCTCCCTCTGCTCTATGAGTGCCTGGCCCAGCTAGCACAGCCAGCTCTTTGCGCACACCAAACGGGTCAAGCGCTGGCTGAGATGGAGGGGGTTAGCAGTGAAATCGCCCTGCTCTCCTGTTAGTTGCCTGTACACCATCTTTTACGCTGTACGCGCTTCTTCTCTTGTGCTGAGCATGTGGATTCACCAGCGAAATTAGAATTTCAGCTGTCTACCAGGATCCCAGCCCAGAAAAATGCCCAACTTACAGGGAACACGCCAGATCCCCGCCCTGTCCTTTGGTGATGCCCTGTGAAATCCCTCCAGAACGTGGGGGACGGGGACTCGGCCAGCGCAACGCCCGTGCTCGCAGACTGGGAGCTGCAGAGTTACCCCCCATCGCGCAGCCACTACGTGCAAAGGAGCGTTGCTGCCATCGGGCAGGGGAGGAATCCCAACCGTTTGCCAACGCCAGCGTTAGCCTGGCTCTCCCGGGCCAGGTCTGGAGTATTACAGCTCGCTGTGTGCTGTCACAAACCATTCCTATGACGATACAGAAACTTTCCATTTTGGGGTGGGGGGAGAAGAAAAGTACATTTTCATTCCAACATCTGGGAAGTGAAGGAAAACTTGGCACAGATGAAGTTTCCTGTGAGCTGTCTTTGCTGGTCTCTTGATTTTCACCACGGCTCAGCTCTCCCACAGCCTGTTGAACACCGATGGCATGGCCTGACGAGCAGCTTGCCTCCTGTAGCGCCGATCCCCGTCTCCTCTTTTCTCTCAGCTCACCTCCCCTATGGAAATACTCGTCTTTCTTTGAGTCCTCTGACCTTCCTGCCAAGGGGAGCCCTTCCCAGCACTAGCTGCTTAGTTTAATCAATAAGATCTTTCGCCTCTTTCCTCTGCTCCTCCTGCCCCTGTGTTTGTTGCAAACAGCTACAGCTTCGGCTGGGTGTCAGGAAGGCATCCCTTTGGGCTTTGTGGCCACCTCCACCCGCAGGAGCTCCCAGCATGGAGGGGAGCAGGCAATTAATTGACAATTGCATCATCACTAAAAGATGGAGCCAGCCGAGATATTTGCATACGCTCATCAGGAAGCATCCTCCTGACTCTCATCTTCCACAACAAAGAGCGTGGAGAGGCTACGTGTAGGCTTCCCTTGTTTAAAACACAAGGTAACTGCTTTCCTCAGCACCACACCTGAAGAGGCACAATTAATGCTCGTGCATATTTGGACGTAGACAGCACTGCCATTTGTCTGTGAGGACAGTAGAGGCAAAACATGTGAGGGCACGTGCTGTGCTGCATCCACTCAGCCTTTCAGCCTGGCCGCAACATCTGCCAAAATAGCCCCAAAACTGGAAAAAAGGGAACACAGAGGCAAATAAAGCCTGCCGGATGGGTCTGTTGGGCTGAGGGATGGAAGAGAAGGCGGCAAAGAGGGCATCCTGCAAAACCGTCCCATCTCCTGCCATTCCCAGATGCTCCTGCTCTTGGCAGCTGAGCCTCCGAAGGCAGCAGCAGTGGGAGAGTGGTTGGCTATGGCAGAGAGCAGTGCCAGGGCACTGGGCATCACTGGGAGAGGAACCAGGGACAGCCCCCGGGGGCACCGAGTGCCACGGCATGGTGGACCGCAGGTGCCCGCGACGAGGGAGCAGCCCAGGACCCATCCCTGGGTCTGGTGATGTTGGGTGGGACCCGTTCCCCTGACACAGCTGCAGAAACAAGCAAGAAATAGTTGCCCTCAAGCTGCAGTCCAAATAAGCACAGTTGGCGGATCATTCAGTTCATTGACGTTCATAGCTAAATATAAAGACATATTTTTTAATGAGAAAATTGTTCCTATTTTTTTTCCTCTGAAGAAAAATACAACAGAAGTAGTCCCGAGTTTTTCAGCTGCACAGATATAATTATGCCACTTAAATTCTCTGATGCAGGGGTGCAGGGAAAGTATGACTGCAGAGATTTAAAGGGTGCTGTTGCTATGGCGCTTTCTGAACTGGGATGTTTCTTGGCTCCTGAAATGTTAAACACTTAAAAAAGCAGCTTATCAGCTCAAGCTTTCTTAAAGGCCCATGAGAGCCCGTGAGCCAAGTTTCTGCATTAAACCCCAGATCAAGCTGGAAGGAGCCGGTCGGGTCGTAAGATGAACTGTTAGGAAGAGATGATGAGCTTCAGCGAGCTTCAGAAAACTGTGGCCATTTTTTTTCCCCTGCCACCCCACCAAGGGAGATGCGGAGAAGGTGAAGAGCTCAGTGAAGGGCCACCGAAGTGGCCACGGCTTTTAGCCCGTGACCCGTGAAGAGAGGCCGGGGCAGCTGTGCTCGCTCAGCTGGGTGAAGAGGAGATGGGGAGGTGAGTTAATGGCAGCCCGCAAGGACCTGAAGGAAAGCTACAAGATGACAAAGTCAAACTCTTCTTGGTGGTGCCAGACAGCGCGAGAGGGAAAAAAAATGGCAAATTCCTGCTTGGGAGGTTAGGGCTGGCCATTAGGAAAAGCTTTTTTCTCCAGGAAAGTGGTGCAGCACTGGGAGGGGTGCCCAGAGAGGCCGCAAAACCAACCTCCCTCGCACAAAGCCACGGTGCCCCAGCGCTGGGACCGTCCTGCTCCAAGCCGAACTTTGGGCTGGAGACCCCAAAAGAACCCGTCCCACCACCGGTCCCGCCGTCCTGCGGCATTTGGGGGCAGAGAAAGGGCCGGCACCGCTCCAGCTGGAGCGATGCCCGCCTCCGCCCCTGGAGCTGGGCTGATGCCCCTACCTCTGGGGACGCGGCCGTGGTTCTCCTCCTGGTCCCGCTGCAGGACGGCGGGGCTGAGGCAGCCGTGCGCCTGGCGCAGCTGGCAGGACAGTTCTGCCTTCCAGGGGGGCTGCAGGCTGGCAAAGAAGAGCCGGTACTCGCTGTCTGACAGGGGGCTGCCCGGGGCGGGAGGCACCGGGGGAGCGGCAGAGGACATCAGCAAGGTCAGCAGCCCTGGGGAAGAAGGCAGAGAACGCTTAACCCTCCTTAACGGGAGCGAGCGGTGGGTGGAAGTGAAGGAGCAGTTGGTGGGGCACTGGGATGAGCTGGCCTGAGGTCCCCCTGCGTCACCCCTGCTTGCAGGGCCCTGGGGGAACCAGGAGCTCGGGGGGAAAAAGAATGAAAAAGCAGGGAAAAAATAAGAAGAGAAAAAAAGAGAAAAGAGAAAAAAAGAGAAAAGAGAAAAAAAGAGAAAAGAGAATAAAAAAGAGAAAAAAAGGAAAATAAGAAGAAAATAAAAAAGGATAAAGAAAAAAGAAAAAAGGAAAATAAGAAGAAAATAAAAAAGATAAAGAAAAAAGAGAAAAAGAAAAAAGGAAAATAAGAAGAAAATAAAAAAGATAAAGAAAAAAGGTAAGGAAGAAAAAGAAAAAATAAAAAGGAAAAAATTAAAATTAAACAAGAAAAATAAGAAAAAAGGAAAAGAAGAAAAATGTAAAAATAAAAAAAGAAAAAAGAAGAAAAAATAAAAAAGAAAGAAGAAAAAAGAGGAAAAAAGAAAAAGAAGAAAAAATCAAAAAAATTAAAAGTTGGGGGATTTTTTTTTTGTGTGGGTTGAGTGACAGTTGTTTGGGCTTGGTTTGGTTTGGGGGAGGGATTTTTTTTTTTTTTAGTTGTTTGGGGGTTTTTTTTGGTTTTTTCCCCCCCCAAAACCCCAGCCTTACCCACCTGGTAGGCTCCGCCACCCACCCCTGCGAGCCGTCCCCTCCACCACGCTGGGGGCTGTGCCCCTCCACAGGGACGTCCCTCCATCCCCTCCATCCCCTCCATCCCCTCCAGCTGGGCCCCCTCCTCTCCAGCCTCCCCCCCGTGCTCAGCAGCCCCTGAGGTAGCCCCGGGAGGGCGGTTAGTGGCCACGGGCAGGTGTCTCTCACCCATCAGGCAGGGCAACCTCGCCATGTCCGCCCCAGGGCCCAGCAGGGCAGCCCCGGCGGTGGCGGAATGGGAAGGGGATGGCATCACAGTGGGGGTGCCGGGGGGGGCAGCGGAGGGGAGCCGAGGCACAGGCTCGTGAGGGAAGGTGGGTGCCCCGCGAGGAAGGAAGAAGCCGGGGCCACGGGGACGAGGCAAGCAGGAGGAGCGGGAGCCGACCTGGGAGCGTCCCCCCCTGCTCCGGGACACGGCGGTGGCTGGCAACAACCCGCGACAGCGTTTGACGCCTTGTCAGGCTACTCCCGGGCTGAGGGTACCCCGAAAGCGGTACCTTTGGGGTACCTTGCACCCCCAAAGCGTTTTGTGCTCTTCTGCGGGGGAAAGGGGATAAAAATCTGTTCCACCCGCAGGGGATCAAGACGCACCCCACATCTCCCCAGGGAGCATCCCAGCACCGGCTTGCTTCAGGACGTGGTGGGAAGCTGGTTTGATCTCTCCCGGGGCAGCCGTGCCACTTTCTGAACCCCCAGCGAGTCTCGGGAGCACCAGGTGGTCTTCTTCTGCCTCTGGCACGGGTGTCCCGAGTGCCTCTCTCTGCGTGGTGAAGCCTTCCCAGGAAAAACCGGGAATGGTGCCGGCAAAAGAGGCTTTGGGACCACCAGCACGGAGGTGCCCAGAGCCCCACAGGGCTGATTTTGAGGGAGACCCCCACACCCACATGCCCGGTTCTTACTACAGAGACCAAAGCGGGGGGTACGGACTCAGCGACCCACGTGTGCGCCCTGCAGATCGCAGCTGACGCAGCGCTTCCCACGGCTGGGCACTTTCTGATGCGAGAGGGAAAGACACGACCATAACCATCACGGGCAAGCAGCTGTCAGGGTGGCTGGAAAGAAAATGCTTGGCACAGCAGCTCCAAGAACTGCAGCCATAAGCAAAATGCAGGGTGGCACAGCGGTTTTGTGTACCCGCCGCATCACCCCGCAGCCTCAGCTCGGCTGCGAAATGACACCCTTGCAGAACCGAAGAGGAGCTGCAGGCAAAGCGGGCAAAGTTTTCAACAGCGTAGCAGGATGCTGCTGAAGAGGTCGCTTCTGTCCCGAATCCTGGGAGATTCGATCAGCTCTGCTGTACGCAACCGCTGCAGAGCGCGCTGCGGATGCGCCGGCTGCGATTGCAAGGCTGACACGGTAGCTGAGCGGCCGCACAGGCTGTCAAGGTGAAAGCTCAAATCACTCCAGCCATGCAGTCTGTTAAAAAGGTGTCGGGCGACAGCACGTAGCTCTGCCAGTCCTTGCAGGAGACAAGCTGTAGTTTGCTCTAAGATGTCTTGTTGGAAGGTAAGGTTTCTGAGAAGCTTGAAGCCTGAGCATTTAACAGCACTGAATTTCAGGATTTTTTTTGCAGCTTCTTAGAAAGACAGTGAGCAGGAGACATTTTCCAGCTAGCTCTTGCCACTCACATTAAAACACGCAATGCTGCTGGGGCTTGCAAATTTTAGCCAATTCCTAGTCTTCCATTGCTTAGCTTGAGACACGTTGAGACGCATTGCTTATTAGCTGATTTTAGACAACCCCAGGGCCTTCAGCTCCCAACTCTGTTAATCTCCTCTGCTCCCCAGTGACCGCGGAGCACAGGCTGATTTCTGTCATCCCGACTTGAGCAGCTTCCCAGGGGAACTCAGTGCTGACCTCAGTAGCTGATGGAAATGCATGACCTAAGAAAGCACACTGACGTGGCATGTCACGCAGTGGTATTAATGTCTGGCAGGTGCTGGCTACATGGACTGCGTCTACATGTGCCAGCAAGAGATTTATGGGATATGAAAACAGGAAACAAGAATGAACGGACCAGAGTCCCCAGACATACACTCAGACCTCAAACACAAGGTAGGAGACGAAGGAGCTGTCGAAGAAGTCATCCTCGGCTGATGCTCTAGTAGCAATGCCTGTGGGAAGCTGCTGTATATTTGGAAAGAAGGCGGTTAGTGGTGTGAGGACAGGTTGGCTGCTTAGTACTTCTCATGCACTGTGACATACCCTGGATTTGGTTCAGGTTGTCAAAAATCCTTCAGGGAACTCTTACGGTCCGCAAGTGCGTTGAGAAGCCAGCTCGTCTGCAGCCTGCACCCGGCAGGGTCGGGAGACGGAGAGCGCGGGAGACACCGCTGTGCTGTTCAGGTAGGTTTGTGCCAGGTGGCTATGGGGCACCTGTGTTGTAAGTTTCCACAAAAAAGAAGTCATCTTTGGGAAAGGGATGAGGACAGGAGGAGCAGTAGTTTGGACAGGAGGCATCAGTGCGGCAAGCTGCGGGGGAAGTCTACTCCCTGCTGCTGCATCAAGCAATTACGGTGGTCAGTAACGCGCAGCACAGGGGTGATGTTAATTCCAGTATTTTGATTTCTGAGGGTTAACTTGGCACCTTTAAGGCTGTAACCCTGATGACGCATTACGAGCTGTATAATTTTTGCAATGAAGCAGATTTGCAACCTTGTTTTCAGAGCCGCCACAAAATGGCTTTTCCCGCAGACGGTGTTCGCGGGCTGACGTACGCAGCTGTAACCCCCAGGCCTACAGCGTGCCTGCCGCCAGCAGTAGGGATGTGTAACAGCAGGATAACAACTTGCTGCTGTTACAAGGAAAGGAGCTGCGTTTTCCATGTTGCTATCCAATCGCCGTGTCGATTCCGAGCTTTGGAAGAGCCTGTCTGGTTTGTGAGGGACCACCCTTTGGCAGGCAAGCTCCTCTTCCAAGTTAGTCTTGTTGTTGTCTTCAACATCTCTGTTATTTCTCAGTATTTTCCACTCTCCACGTTCCACCACAAACACGACCAGCAAACCCGAAGACCGGCTGCCATCTGGTGCTAACGGAAGAGCGGACAGCCCAGCCAAGAAGCCATCAGAGCCATTGTGCAGCAGCCAAGTAGAGGTCCTCTTCCAGTTCAGCTCTACGTCGTCCATGAAGCAGAAACCAGTTCGAGAGCCCAACGCTGAACACCTTCATCCTGGCAGCTATGGCCCTGTGGGTACCAGCCCACTCAGAGCAGAGCTGAGGTCTCCACCTCCACAGAAAAAAAGCATTAGAGAGCGTTCTGATTTAAACCAAAATGATATGAATTGCTGACTTTAATCACAGGTTAAATAATCTTCATTCTGCAGTTGTACTTTATTTTGGTAGGTTTACTGTCACTGGCTGAGAGCTATGCGAATATGCTGATAAATATAGACTTTACATTAAAATTGGCAGTCGTTTTAACTTGGTGGATATGTTAATCTATTCACATTTATACAAGCACTGTACAGTTATGCATTAATTCAGATACTTCATTTACATTTTATTTTGTTAGGAAGTAGTGAATGAAGCATTTTTTGCTTGTCATTTAGAAAATGGAATATTTAATTGATTGCAAAAACAGCATTTAAAGGTGGTTTCTTGAATTAATAATACAACCTAAAATGAAGTGGATTCATAAAAGCATGCTTGAATGAACTGCTCTAGTCTTTTTAGGCAGGTTTGTTTAGTGCAAGAACAATCTGATTTAACCACAAAGTTATCCCTAGTGCAAGCAGGGGCTAGGACTACTGAGCTCCAGAGAGGTCTCTTCCCACCTGAGTCTTTCTGTGGTAAGTAAATGGGTTCTTCCAACGACTGGGTCCTTCAGGCTTTCGGAACGAGGAAATCTCATGCTCTCACTTCTTTTTCTTGCTGCTTGTCAATGTGTAAAAAATACTTCCAGCCTTTTCTCCTCCCAGCCTGGTTTTCAGCTTTGAATGAGTTCTCCCTTCGATGGCAGCAACCCAAACCTCTGAAATTAAATTGTACATCTGCAAAAACAGACCAAAGTGGGCAATTTGCTGAACGCTTTTTTCACACCAGGCTTTAGGAGCTTAGTGTTTGTCACAGGTTTGTCTGTCCTTAAGACTTGGGCAAAAATGCCTTTTTTAAACTAAGAAACACATTTGTTTTATGTATTCAGAAGAATAAACATAAATTAGCATAAATTAATCAAGATGTTTGACTATTTTTATAAATGAAACGCATTTTATTTGATAGAAACAGCTATATTTCTTCTGATACTGTAACTGCTAGGCAACGGAGTTGGAGAAACTTCCTTCAGTTGTCTTTGGAAAGAAAGATAGGACATTTTGTTTCTTTCTATTAGTCTTTAACGCTTTTAATGCTGCAGTCGTCCTTGCCCACTGTCGCTGCTTTAGAGCAGTCAAGGATTGCACGCTCCCCAGATGTTGACAAGCTGAGTGGCAACATCTCCACAGTTTGTCCTCCTGGTTCACGTGGCAGGGAAAAAGTAGAGCCATGGTTGATTATACGAAGGATGACGACTCAGAAACTGTCAAACCCGCCAGGTCTGCTTCGTGCAGGGCCCTCAGTCGAAGCTCGCTCAGAAGTTTGGATAATCACACTGCGTTAAACGATCTGCCGACGAGCACTCGGTACACAGCCGGTGTGCCTTGCCCTGCGCCAGGAGACGTGAAACATTACCATTCCTGTTGCCGGTTCGCACAAGACCGTTCACCGTAGCTGTGTCGTGGTCTGGGCTCAGTCACCTCAACGTCCTGGTGTGTGTCACTTAGCCAAGTGAACGACTAGATACCCTTCGTATCCCTCCTTGCTGGGACTTGGAAGAAGTGCCACCCGTTTCTCTGTAGATGCCAAAGGGGAGCAATCCTGCTGTCATCTGTAACTACCACTTCTCCACAATGTGTATCTGCGTATCTGCAATGAGAAACATCCTGGGAGGACCTGGTCTTATTTTCAGCCAGTATAAGCAAGTTATCTCTTGGAAATGTTTTTCTTCTCCGCTGCCAACTTGAGATCTCTGGACTGATTTGGCCAGCATTTGAATTGAGCCTTCAGATCTTCGGCAACATCACCTTTCACCTGGAGCCACGCAGCTGCTGCTTCTTATCCTCGCTCGTCTCTGCTACAGAACGTCTTGCTACCCAGCATATATCTGACCTGATTTAGGACAGACAGCAGCCCTGCTTTGAAGGGCAAGCTGAACCAGATGACCTCCAGGCGTCCCTTCCAATCAGTGTTTCCAATTCTAAGGTATAGATATTTAATATGCAGTAATTGTCTCCTAAGAATTGATCCCAAATAATCTAAGTGAGTATCACCGAAACACACTCTACAATTGAGCCTCAAATAGTCTGCTTAAGCACAGAAGCCTTACACGAACTCTTTAACAGACAGTAAGAGACCGTCTACCACACAGCTCTGAGGGTATAGTTAGGTAAATAATACCTTAAGAGCGCTTAATGAAAGGCTGACCGTTGCTGAGCTATGGGGCTGGTTTAATCGCTTACTATGTTTGTAACAGATGAAGAAGGCTGTCCCACTGGTGGAAGGCGACGGTCGTTCCTGGGACGGTTTCTGTGCACATCGCACAGCAGACACGGTGGTGGCACAGGGCGACCGGCGCTTGCTGAGCGCGCCTGCTCGCTGGAAAAGGGAATCCTTTGCTGAGCAACCTCATCGATCACGCTTGCCCAGCTAGCTAGGAGCGATGCCTGCAGTTGAGGCAATCACAGCTGGACAAGATAAACCGGTCACTTGTGTGCATGACCAATTATTATTAATAAATGGGCTGAAAGAGGCTGGCAGAAGTCTTCCCTCTTGTCGGGCTGTACGGCTCCAGCTTCCTGAAACTCAGACTTGACTTTACTCATCAACTAGGTTATTTCCAGTCACTCTAAAAGGGCAATTTCTCCAGCTCCATTTTAGAAAGTGTTTATGTTGCACTGACAGCTGTGCCAGGAAATCTGCAAGCTAGCCAGTTCTTTAAAGAAGTTCATGATTACTTTAACTTAGTGTATCCCCCCTTTAAGCACTTTAATTCTAGGAGAAGTAAAATTTTCAGATCCCATTACCACTACAGTAATACAGGTAACTATTAACAGTGATCTTTAAAAAAAAAAAGTAATTTTTGCCTGACTTTTTTCTGCTACTTCCAGTCAAACTGATTTTATTTTGTTGCCCTGGATTTCTTGCTTGGTTTAGAGAGAAGCAATTTACTTCTCTGCTGTTTCAGTATTTCACATCTGGACTGCTACAGCAGCCTTCCTGACATCGTTAAGGACCAGCACAGAGCTGGCTTTTTTCCAGCCTTGTAGGCTTTCCCTAGCAGTCCAGAGCCTGACAGAGAGCAGACCACAGACGCCTTTGGGTGGCTTTCACAGGACGACAAACACCATTTACTGAAGACTGCTGATCAAAAAAGCCTTCGCCCCAATAGATGCTATTTAAAATCCTCCTTACTGTTTGCCTAGGAAGTACATCATCCCCATATGACACCAGCACCAACACAGAATAAATATTTACAGAACACTTCCCCCTCCTCTCATTACAAACAATTCTGCTATCTGCAGTTGGTAATGGACATGTGCCATGCTCAATTATATCAAAAACAAAAGGCATTCTAAAAAAAGCTGCTTATGTTTCTAGCCTTGTCGCTTATAGGCTTTGTTCCCACTGGCTTCATTTTTGTACTTTGTAATTTCTAGCTTCTACTGTTTCTTTTATTTTCCTCCTTTGGTGATTAAATATTGCACAGTTACTGTCCTTATTCCCTCTCTTCCAAGGTTAGTTTTTAATGTCCTTTCATTTGCATTTATACTTGTAAGCCATTTAAAAATTCTCAGGTTTTATCCATATTTTTGTCTAAGTTCCCTCTTCCTTTTCAGATCCCATTATCACTACAGTGATACAGGTAACTATTAAGAGTGATCTTTTAAAAAAACCAAAAAACCCCACCCCAAAACCCAAGTGATTTTTAACTTTGACTTACTTAAGTCAGTTTTACATACATTTTTAAAGACCCAGAATGCAGACTGTTTTTGCTGTCCAGTAAGCATGAAACACCAAGTCAGCTTACTGAACACATTTCTTATGGATAAACTCAGTTTAAAAAAAACCCAAACAACTAACTGTTCACTATTCACTTACCTCAAACAGGGCTAGTCCTGCTTAAACCTGTTAGAACCACTTATACCAAGCCTTTCTTGTAACAGGGATTAAGGACCATTAATTTGCTATTTGTACACCGACAGAATGATGGCAAAAAGATACAAGTCAGAGCATTCCCTCAGCTGCAGCGAGCGTCCCCGGCGTGCTCCACACTGCTGGCTGAACACCCCTTCATCGGACAGAAGCAGGACGCGATGGCAGAACGGCGGGTAAGCGGAGATGCCCACCTAGCACTCCCCGCCGTTTTCTGGCACTGCATCGGAACCCGCCTACGTGTTTCTCGAGTGTTTTGCATAACCTCGTCAGACTCTTCCAATTCTTGGTGTGCCAAGAGGCACAATGGTAACCCTGCGGCCAAGCTTTAGTCTAAAACCAGGAGTATTCCGGTCTCCCTCCCCTTCTCAGCGTCCTACGCCGACCGCAGAAGACCCGAGACTTGCGTTTCCCAAACCAGAGCTACCCTGAACAGAGTTACTGCTGCGCAGTAAGCAGCACCTGAACAATAACAGGCCATCTTCTTTCCTGGTTTGGTGTGCAACACACCCCTGCCCGCTCACACTTCTTTCACATTACACCACATGCATTTATAAGCTACTTATTATCCTTCAGCAGCAGTAGCTTCATTACAGGGCCACCACTTCAAACGCCTCTCTAGCCCACAGTTCCTAGAAAGCTTGCTGCCAATGGTGGTCGTTACAATCCAGTGTCCTATCCCATCAAAACCAAACCACTTAAAGGAGCGTTTGCATCCTTCGTCGCTTTGCCCAAAGCCCATTTTCAAGTTCAGACCACATCCTCCGTTTGTTCTGTTAGCTGAGCACCCAGCTGCCATCTGGATAAACCCCAGCTGAAGAAATTTGTTCTCCGGCCACAGCCTTCTCACCCACTGGATGATGGCACAGCATCTCCCATTACAAACACTGTACAACACACGCACAACCAGCACCTTCCAGGATTTACTTACTCTCTGTTTAAGGAGCGAAGCCCCAGGAAAATGGTTTAAGACAATCTGGGGATTGAGATTCAGACCGTGGCAGTGGTACCACAAACCATGCAAACCACAGCCGGGGTAAGAACTTACCTCTATTTTTTTCTGTGCAAAATGGGAAACCAAGCACCCCTTCTCGAAGCAAAAGCAAAGACTGACTCAATGCTAGCTCACTTGGAACAGAAGACTTAACACCAGCTTCTAAGCTGATGGCTTTGACAGGGTCCCTGTACAATTACAAGGTGAGAGTAGCATTGCTCTTCACCTACCGAGTCCTCTGAATGGTTTTAATAATGAAGCCCTAGAAGAGCTTTGGCTTCAGGACTACAAAAACAAAAATGCTCCATTGATCCTCATACAAGTCATTTGTGTGAGGAAAACATCCCAAGTTTCAGGTGAAAAGCTTAAACCCTCCTGAATAGCAGAGAACAAGCAGGAAGAAGAGACTCAAGCTCATTAATCTCCAGGCCATGCCAATGGAATTGGTAAAGGGGAGCTTCAGTATGGATCATCTCCTCACAGTTACCTGCAGACACTACAAAGAGAGACACATCTTCAGTAACTGTTTTGGAGCCTAACATTATCTTAGTAAGAGCAGCTGGAGCTTCTGGCAACAAGGTGATCCAAGGTGAAAGTGACCCACTGGGAAGCAAGTTGTCAGGATAGCTGGAAAACCTATCCACATTCTTGGATGCACATGGTTTGTCCTGGCAGCTGATTTTCTCAGCTGAGCTGCCCAACAAGCCACAGTGAGGGCTGGCCTTCTATAACCTCCACCTCTCCTCATTTAAGAGGAGACAACGGATGTAGTAAATGATCCAATGAAAATGTGAATAAATGTCCACTCTCTTGTGGGGGCACGACTGAAGGGGCAGATATTTTTCACAGCCACTAGAAAGCTTAGTAACCTTTTGCAAGTATGTTAGGTACACTTTCAAGTCTGACTTAGGCAGAACGTCACTTACTAACACTGCTCAAAATTGCTACAAGAAAAAGCTGTACCACATTCACCATTTAGAATAAAAGCAGAGCTGAGAGAGAAAGAATAACTAAAGAGACCAATTGCCGCAGTTTACTTTGGCGGTGACAGCAAGGCAAACAGAGTATTTGTTTCAATGAACTTTATTTAATTACGTATTATACAAGCGGGATCTGAATCCCCAAACTTCCCATCATCAACATAATGGAGAAGCACCACCGCACAAAAGGAAGGCAGAATTTTGGAGCCAGAAGACAGGCTAGATCAAGCCATTTCTCCCCATGTGGTCAGAAATTCTTCCTCCTTCATACAATGTGCTTCCCAGACCAGCAGGTTTACCCCAGGAATGAGAGAGACAAAGCTAGCTCTAAACACTCCCTCCTCCTCCTCTCCCCAACAAAAGAGGCCACTCAATGCCAGTAGTGGAATGGTTAAAGATAGGGAGTACATTAGGTTTTCAGTCTCTCAACCAGCCCACTAGATTAAGAAATGGCCTGGTTACTCCCTCTCTCCTGAACAAGATCCAGGAAAATCAAAGACCTAAAATGCTGAAGACTTACCTCCTTTCCTTCCCCCATCCCATAGCCTTGTTCTCTAAGCAGAGAGTAGGCAATGAACTCTGAGGAGGCTGAGGGAAAGCCAAGGAAAATCAGGGGCTACCTGAATCCCTGGGAATCTGGTGGCTACCCTGGTGCCCTCATTCATTCCCTTTGAGGTTCAGAGACCTGTTTGGAATAGTACACAGAGAGGGCCTCCCTTAGGGATTCGGAAGCAACCAGGGACACAGAACACACAGGAACCGCTGTGAGGGTACACACCATTCCAGGGATGGCCCAAACCACAAACAGGGCAAGACTCCCCCCAGCCAAGGCCCCAAGGGCTGGGGGAGCTGGGACGAGGCCCTGGCAGGGGGAAGAGAGCTCCTGCAGCAGTACTGAGGGCTCACGGGATTTTACTTCTTCTTCCTCTCCTGGGAACAGCGAGGGCAGAACCTGGTAGAAAGGCAAGCAAAAAGCCAGCATTTAGGGCATGACATGAACCTCGAACATACAGTCCCAACGGGCCTTTTCCAAGGTCCCAGACAAAGCCTTAATTCAAATTTTCTTTTTTAAGAGGTCTTCTAAGTGTGTATATACAGTACTCTCCCTTCTGCCATCCGGGACCTCCCTTTCCCAAAGACCAATGGGCCCTCCAGGTTGCTTGTTCACTCACCATTTTCCTCTCGGTTTTGTTGTCAGACCCACGCAGGCAAAATGAAACCATTCAATGGAACACTGTTGGGATGGAGAGCAGTCAGTTGAAGAGCAGCTTTCTTTTGAAATCATTGCTTCTGGGCTACCAGAGTTTCCCAACATTTGATCACAAATTCCTAAATCCCTAGCAGCGATCAGGGAATGCAGACTCACACCCAACCTACACATTGTCAGCAAGGAGAACTCCCCTCCTCCCTTGCTAACTGTGGGGGCAAGAAAACAACCTGTCATTTTAAG
Source organism: Harpia harpyja (assembly GCF_026419915.1). Classification (NCBI taxonomy): domain Eukaryota; kingdom Metazoa; phylum Chordata; class Aves; order Accipitriformes; family Accipitridae; genus Harpia; species Harpia harpyja. The sequence goes on from NC_068947.1 coordinate 51,950,843, forward strand.
GAAAACCCTGAAGAACGATGCACTTAACAGGCCCTAGCAAGCCACCCCTCTGCCCTTCCAAACTATCGGAGGTAAGCCGCCTTCTTGTCACTGCTTGCTGTATCAGGCCCCACCCAAGCGGGACAAGAATTTCCGTACCAAGGCTCCCTCCACTCCCTTCTCCCCCATTTCCATCAAGTGCAGGCTCTTACATCTGGGTTGTCGCAGCCAATCATCTCCCCATAGGAGACCTGGTGGCAGAGGCAGTAAGTAGGCTCATTAGGATCCACGGGCATATCCAATACATCCGAAGGGTGCACGTTTCCAAAGGTGACCGAAGGCATCCCATACTCTGTGCTACTGCAGGACAGGAATAAAGTAGGTCAGCAAAATAACTGGCTTCAAGTCCCTTCGTGTCTCCCAAGACAATGCCCTTGTTTGCCAGAGACAGCCACTTCTCTTTTTTTTTAAGCACATACACCCCACTGAAGCGACCTGCTTTCCCCTTCATGCCACACTCCCCTGAAAGAATTAAAAGGTCTCCTTCCCCTTGCTTCCCAAGAAGGGACAGGGGGGACACCGTCTAGGCTGCGTGGGGACCAGATCCTTTGCAGGGAAGTCCGGCTAGGCCTCCCTTGGTCTGATTTGTAGTGCTGCTCCTCATTCCCACAAATCTCGTAAACACTTACGTGCGGACAAGCTTCAGTTTCTTTTGGGCAGTTTTTGGTGCTTCCTCATCAGAGTTCTTCCCTTTCGAACGAGCACGGGCAGCTTTCTTCTCTTTTTGGGCTCGCCCCTCTGGCAAGAAGAGAAAAAGGTGTTGCATCTGCCACCCTATCAAAACAGACACCTGATAGTAACAACCTCTCCAGCACTAAAATACACTCCTACTTCGGAGTGTATATTGGCTTTGGGCCGTGCACCCCATCTTAATTTTATCTAGCGGCCTTGAATATGCTCACACAAGAAGAGCCCAGGTCACCATCTTTTTACCTGTCCTTCAGATTCCAGCGTAACAGTCTTTGATCTGTACCACTCCAGTGCCTGCCTTCATCCCCACCACTTCCATAGTCACTTGGCTGCCTCCTGTATCAATCTGCAGCCCAGTGGTGGTACTCACTCTTCTTGCCCTTGCTGGAAGAACTGTCATAGTCACTCGACTCTATCTGCTTCTCCTTCAGGTCTGCTTCAAAGCGAGCGAGGTCTGTGTCCAGCCGACGGATGTGCTTATCAACCTGCAAAGATGACAGTGACCAGGAGTTACCACAGAACAGAGCCCAAGAGGGCAAAGAGGAGAGGGCACGGGGCTTGCGTGCTGAGAAGCAAGAGTGGATAGGGCCTAAAAAGAGGGATTGGGGCCTTCCAAAACTGGGGGCTTTAGTACAGCCTTTCATGCGATAAGCACTAGACACTTCCCTTCATACCATCTCGTAGGTCTGCATAGCCAGCTGAACCTTGTCGTCGCCAAACTCCTTGCATTTCCCATAGGCCTCCTGGATTTGCTTGAGAAGCCCCAGTTTCTCCTCCGAAGACAAAGTCCGCGCATTGCTGATATACTCCGTGGCCAACTTATCGATCTCTGACTTGAGGTCTGAAACAAGTTTACCATTAAATACATAAACACACATACATATACACACACGCTACAGTGCCCTCCATTAAGAGAGACTGAAGGATCAGAGCTTCCTCCCCTGCCCCGAGATCCCCGTGATAAAGGCAAAGGAAAGAAAAGCTGGTCAAGCTGCATCCTTCCTGTCTCGTCAACAAAACCATCTCTAATCCTCACCTTCTGTCCTCTGATCCAGATCTCGCATGAGCTGGAAGTTTCTCTGCAATTCAAACGGCAGGTTCTCAATACCTGCAGGGAAAGGAGGATACATGGAGAAGTCAGGCTCCTGTCCGCGATGCCAAGGCAGGAACAAAGCTAACCGGTAACACCACTCCAGCGATTCCCAACGCCCTTTCCTGGTGCACATCAACGTGCTTGCATTTGTTGTCAACCCCAAAGGAGACAGACTATAAAAACGCGATATATTTAATCCAGAAGCATAGTTCTATAATACATACTAGTTAACAGAAAACTGCTGCCATGCAGAAAGGCCTACATTAAGAAAGCAGAAAACCAAAATTTGTAATGAAGTCAGTCATTATAATACAACATATCCATCCAAGAACTCCATTCAGTAATGAAAAAATAGTACAACAGCTGGTAAATAATGCCATTTAGTTATTTCTATACAAGGATGTAAAAATTAAATTTGATCAAATGCTAATTCACTGAAAAGTGAGTCTGTTTTAGTGCATCCATTTTACATTAAAGGACAGGAGACACTTTGTGCAGAGCCAAAGAGCAAGTCTGAGACAGGACGGCGAGCAGTCAACAGCAGTCTTAACCCCCGTCACGTGTTCCTTGTTCTGCCTTCTGCACTGTAATCTCAGTGTGGTCTGGCCAACACCTGGAAGGATGCTATACATCATGAATAATAAACGTTTGTAGGGCTCTGAATGAGCAATGTGAAGTTGATAGTCAATTAATTTTCAATGCACTATGCTACTCACCCCCTAGGCATCACCAGATGCTCAACTGACAAAGCTGATAAAAACAATTCTCATTTTTCCATGCCTGTCTAATCAAACTGAGATCTAGTGTCACTGCATTAACCTGAAGTCCACCTTTATACCTTATAAAAAAAATATGTCTCTCTTGCAGGTTTAAAAAAAAGGGTGGGGAGAAAAGCTCTTCAGAAACACACCATAAGCATGTCTGCTTCCTGAACCCACTCTCCAACACACAGGGAGTGTAAATGAAGGTGTGCCTACCCAAAATCAAAACTGTCTAACACATCAGTCCCGGCAGCAGCCTCTCTTTTCAGTGCCACATGTTTCTACAGCAGAGACATTTCCCTGAAAAGCAACCAGCCGGCAGGGAAGGCCTGTGTGCAAGAGGCAGCTTTTAACAAGTACTACACACGGGCCATGAAATTAATTCCTATAAGAGGTAAAAACAACTGTGGGCCTTACTGTGCTCCGATGCTGTTCCTTTAACTTATTTTTTTTGCACAAACAGAATATAGGAAGTTACATACAGAATCCTTATAAGTAACCAAGCTATTGCTTCAATAGATTTCTGTTGCTGTTTCTAATTTAAATATCTGAGAAATGCTCAGATGGTAGGTGTCCTTGAGTACCTAGATACATAATCACACAGCACACATACATCGCCCCCCTGCATTCAAGGACAGTTAACAGTGCAAAATCAAATTCTCAAAAAATTAGTAAGCGGCAAAATTAAGGCTGTCTGCACATTCCTGAATTTGATACTTCCATGTTTGTCCAGCATGACGGACTTCACACAAGGTTCAAGCAGCCGACTACCAGATTACATCCCTACAGCTCAAAAAAGCATGTCAGAAGACAACCGGGACACATTGCTGAAAATTATCATTGCTTACAAAGGGAACTTAGGGCAGGGATGAAATCCAGCTTGGGAATCTCAAGACCATGCCTTTTTCCTTCCTGCAATCCCCAGCCTCGTCAAATCCAAACCTTTCAATTTATACAGCAAATGAAACACAGGTCATACTGCAGCATGCTACTTTTCATTCCTCTCCAAAGCATTGCCTGCAGAAGATAAGACAGGTATCCTCCAGAGGAAAACAGTATCTGTTCTTGCACTGCACACAATATGTCAAATTTACACCGAGTTTACTAATTCTGGAAGATCTCGACTTCTAAATTCTTGACCTTGTAGTTTTAAAAAAAGATTAATGTAATTTCTTTTTCTCTTCTAAAAAGGAAAGTCGGTAAAAGCACAAAATCCACCGGGTACAGTCAGTTTTGCCTCAGCAGGGCTAGAAACCTTTAGATAGTGCGAGTACCTGAGCTAGCACAAAAACCAGTAGGATGCTATTCTCCGGGCAGAACAACCCCACACGAGGTTACGGCCACATTTCATAGCGATGTTCTCGCAGCAGGAGAAACTCGGGCAGGAGTTTGCTTCTGCTACAGAACCTGAAAGGGACTGTGCTCTAGTTTTTACAGCCGTTACTGTAAAAATCTGCCACTACCGCTAATGCCAGCGCGTGCCCTGGTCTGGAAAGCCTCTCTCTTCCCTTTGCCTCTACGTGCCTGGTCTCACCTTTTCAGCCCGTGCCATTTATCCTTCGGAAAGTCTCTCTTCCCAGGGCCTCCTCCCCTCAATGCCAGCCCCTCAGCCAGGTCAGCAGCTCCCCTGCCTCGTTACCTGCCTCCGCACGTGCGGAGCTCCCTGCTCCCGGCAGCGCAGGGAGAAGCGTTATCCAGCTCTGGTGCTGGCCTAGCAGATGCTCAGCACAGACACAATTGGCAAATTGTTTACCAGTCAAGCACGTATGAGGAATGATCTTCCAGAAGCTCATTAGCTGGGCAGGTTTCCACCGGGACTGATGAGACAAGCCCCTGTCATTTGAATTCCTTCCCTGCTAAAACCAGCAAAATAATTTCTTAAAACCCCAGCAAAATGTTTCACTCTGCAAACCTATTATCAGACCAACATTCTCCAATTGCTTCATTAATAAATCGGAAGAAAACGAAACAAGTGACAGTACAATGACTTTATAATCAGAACGGTTATAAAGATGCTTTATCTATTCAACTGAAAGTGGAAAGAAGCTGAGTACACCATTACAAATTATGACCCAGAGAGAGTTTGGCAAGAACAAAATACATAACAGAGAAAGCTGCAGCTAAGCAAATTTTAACTGAGCAACTAACTATTTGTATGGTATGTAGTTTAATCTAACTATGGGGAAGTTTTCTACTATCTGCAGCTTAACTCAAAAACTCTGGCGTACCCTTAAACAAAAGTGATGCTTTGGATCACAGAATTTATTGCAGTAGTCAGAACACTTGCTGAAATTGCTTGGCCTGTGCTATGCTGGCTATATGACATCACCACCCTAAGAGTCCCATTAAAAAAAAAAAAAAAAAAAATTCTAAGATTTAAGTTTCCATTTCCTCATTCCTACTAACACAACACACTTTCCCTCAGTCTTTCTAAAAATGTTCATGTTATTTATGTAACTTCGTTTCCTCCTGAATTTCTCTTTTTTCCTTTACACTTCACTTGCTCTTTCTTCTTACTGTAAGATGCACCTAAACTTTTCACAACTAAATGCTATCTGTTGTAAAATACCCAAATAATTCTCAGATTGTGAAATGGACCATACTAAAGAAAAAACACCCTAGAGGCATCCTCGAACACTAGAGAAGAGGCCAGTGAATGGCAGTCACTCTGTCCCAGACGGGCAATAGTCTGACCGAAAAACAAAGAAAAAGTGAGGGCCTCTTTTGACACAAATGGCATAGCAGAAAGAGAGGAAGAGGAAGATGGTGAAGATGTACAATGAAGAAAGTCCTAGCAAGGCCAGCAGCTTGGCCCAAAGTGTGGGCTGGCATTAACACAACTGTGCCCATCTGCACAGATCCACTCAGAGCCATGTGCAGCCCCACCGTGTCCCATTCGTTCCTGTCACAGTACCATCATCCTGAATATCATCGGCACAGGTCTCTCATTAAGTTTTTCCCACCCCTTCCTTTTCTTACCTTGTTTTCATTTCTTATCACAAGTTAAAAGTCTATCTACCTTCATCTTTCCTTTCCTCAATTCTTATCCCCTCTTCTTTCATTTCTTTTATTCTCCTCTTCCCTTTTAATTCCTTCCCACAACCATGCCGTCTTGCCCCTTAAGAACCACGCACTCTCACTCTCCGAAAGTCAGAATCCATCACCACCCTTCTTCCCCTCCAATTATTATAATTTTATTTATTTATTTTTAGAAACACATGTGGGGTGCCAAGTGTAGGCAACTGATATCTAAACTTCAGCTACTGTAACAATGTCCAAATTCCTAGAAGGAGATCCATTGCACCAAGCACCATACAAAGACACGCTGCCTTTCCCGAGAAAACTGTTCACCTACCATGTTCAGATGCATGTTTAAATTTATTAAAAAAAAAGTAAAAATACATTTTGAAACTTAACCATGGTTGCTTTATTGAACGGTACAGATTTCAGCAAACACTTTAAACATCACATTGCTGAAGGTAATTAAAAAAAAAATCCTGCTTGTGCCAGGGACTGCCATGATCAGAGGGTAAGTTCCTTGCTCCCTGAGACAGGAAATTGGCTGGGATCTTACAGGGGAAGTGCATAGGACTTTTTGGTACTCCGTGATTCTCATAATTCTGTAGCATTTGAAGTATACTGCAGGACAACTGACATACAGCAGTCTTCAGGAGCTTCCTTATTAGGGGGAAGGATGTCTTTTATAACCCTCCATCCCTCCTTTCAGAGGGTATAACCCTTTTAAACTGCTGCTTCTACTCAGTCCTTTGTTCTCAGCTAATTATTTATCTTCCTACACAGTTTACTGAAATTGGTGCATGAGCATAATATATACCTTTCTCTCTATTCCTATATGGCTCAGCCCTACTGCATTATATGCAACCTAACCTGTAACATTATCCTCACAACAGCTCTGTAAGGGATAATACTACCTACATTTTTACAAACGGGGTACTCGGGTGCACGGTAGGCTGATTTAGCCGCAGGCACCCAGAAATTCTGTGCCCACGTCATATACCCCAAGCCCTGAGCCAGTGCACTGCACACTAGTCCACCCAGGCACATTTACTTCAGGTACTGTCCAAAGAAACAGACATGAGTCAGCAACGACAGTCAATGTAACAGCCACAGAAACCTAATACTCCCCCAAAGAGTGGACCCTTTTCTTGGGGAGGGAGGGCTCTATCTTCTTATTACATTAGCTCAGTGCTACAGCATCCACAGCCAAGATAGTAGGCAATGTTGTTAAGTCTCAGAAAAGGGATCTTTATTGCTGCGTTAAAGATCAACCCTGATTTCAGAAGCTTGGAGGACTTGTGTCCTGGTTTCAGCTGGGATAGAGTTAATTTTCTTCTTCGTAGCTGGTACAGTGTGCTTTGGATTTAGTATGAGACCAATGTTGATAACACACTGATGTTTTCAGTTGTTGCTAAGTACTGTTTATACCAAGTCAAGGATTTTTCAGCTCCTCATGCCCAGCCAGCAAGAAGGCTGGAGTGGCACAAGGAGTTGGGAGGGGACACGGCCAGGACAGCTGACCCAAACTGGCCAGAGGAATATTCCATACCACGTGATGTCATGCCCAGTATATAAACTGGGGGGAGCTGCCTGGGGGGGGCAGATCGCTGCTCGGGGACTAACTGGGCATCGGTTGGTGAGTGGTGAGCAATTGCATCATGCATCACTTGTTTTGTATATTCCAATTCTTTTATTCTTGTCATATTATTATTATCATCATCATCATAATTTTCTTCCTTTCTGTCCTATTAAACCGTCTTTATTTTCTGATTTTCTCCCCCATCCCACTGGGTGGGTGGGGAGTGAGCGAGCAGCTGCGTGGTGCTTAGTTGCTGGCTGGGGTTAAACCATGACAACTTGGAAGACAGACATATCAAATGATACTCACACCACTCCAGGCATTTTGAGCCTGTCACAGGTCTTCAAAGGCAGGGACCACCACCAAAGAGATCACAGGGCTGTTTGCCAAAAAGGTCACATCAGATTTGCTGTTGGGTAAGTGAAGAAATGTGGAGAAAATGCAGTATGCTTTGTCTTGTAAAGCCATCTTGTATCAACTCTGTTAAAAATACTGGGCAACAACAAAATCAATTCTAAATGAACTGGTCATTAATAATAATAAATGTATTAGCTTAGTGTGGGTTGTGCCAGCAGCTATCACACAGGAACAAATGATGCCTATGAATCACCAAATTCTCTCCCCTGCATGAGATCTGTTGTAATTTTCCACAGATCACGTGTGCTGCATCACAGATGCAACTAATCCAAAGTCCCAGTGAGGTGAAAGGCATCTTTCACTACGCTAAAATGGCATTGAATATAGAAATAATTTTTTAAGAGATTTGTGTATCTGAAGTATGACGTGAGAAACTTTAGAGGCAAGAACAGGAGGGTATGGCTGCATCCTTCATTGGGGACAGGATAAGAGTAATCATGGTAGGTAAAGTGAGAGATAAAAGAACTGCTGGGGAACGTGGAATGCAGCCAGGACTGAGAAGGAATCATGGGCTAGCCTACAGCAAGTTCTGACATCACACCCATGCCCTCTCAGAGTATTAAGATGTCAATACACATCATACCCTCATTTGATGAAGCTATATAGAAGAAAATCCAGACAGATGTAGCTATTCCGAAAGAATAATCCTATTTTACTGGGTTAGCTAATGTTATCAAGGAACGAAAGGACATTCCCATGTCAGTTGTAGGAGAAAGATGACTTTCAAGAGGGCATATGCTGCTTCCGTTGCTCTGTGCTTATGCTGGCATAAGTTTTCTAGTATTGACAAACCCTCAACTGGTACAACTCTATGTGCCTACTGACATATGCAAATAGAAGGAGAAAAGGAAACTTCATGCCTCCCTAATCAGCATAAAAAAGGGGAAAAACCCAAAAGAAAACAACTACACAGTACCATGTTAACTTACCAGCTGAAGACTCCTCATCTAAGTCTGTTGTCTCCATCATCCTCTTCACTGAGGCAGATATGTCCTAGTGTCTGCTCCTGGAACGGGTCCTGACTGGTGGCTTCCAAGATAATGGAATTAATATCAAGCAGCCATCTGAGTAGACAGGCCAGTGACATCCTTCTACCTCTCAAGATCACCAAGCTTACTAGCCCTCTGCTGATGAGTCTCCCAAGCATTTAGGTCTAATTTAGACCAAATGTTGGCAGAATCTAGTTCCTCAGAGGTCTGGGATGGGGGAAGATGGAAACACTTTTTATTGTTTTGTTACCATTCCTTGCCAACATTTTATGCTGACATTTATTCAGTAACAGACCAGTTCAACCACATGGAAATCCGAACTTCCTTCCAGTCTGGCACACACTTCCCAAATGGAACAACGTGTGCTCCCCATTCAGCAAGACAAATAAAGCAGCAGCTTCATCAGTCCAGGCAGGAACATACACGGTGGACAGTGATAGCAAGAACCAGCAGGGAAGGTGCCGTCTGATTGCTTCAGAAAGCACACCCGCAAACATGACCCTTCCATTCACCTCAGCCAGCTGAGCAACGGGGCAGACATGTCCTCACCAGTAAAGCATAGGTAGGTGAGCAGAGAGGCCATTTCATAATAAATTCAGGCACCAGACAGTTGAGGAGAGGCACATGCCTTGGTTCTGTTGCCATAAAAGATAAATTTGCGTGTTGTCACTAAGTATACTCACTTTATTCTGATACCTACTAGGTGGGTAAACAGGGAAGCACTGACGGTAGAAAATACACGTGGTTGCCCAGCAGTTCCCTCTACTATAAAGACAATCCCTACACTCATGGCACATTCGCATATAAACAGAGACTTGTAGAAAACTATTTGGGACTGTTTTCTGAATATGCGTACTTCAATGATGCCTATTGCAAAGAAGCTCTGCAATCCTCTCGAAAATTCCAAACATGAAGAAGACTCAGTGTTTGCATCTCATCTGCTGGAAAATCTGTATTAGTCACCCTTCCTTTCTCCCCCTCAAAGCCTCCACTACAGTATTTCTAACCCAGTACGAGTGCAAATACTGAGCCAAGCACAGTAACTCAAGTTTAAGCAAGCACAAACTCCTCTAATGAGTCTTCGTGCACATTCAATATTCTCATCACAAAACACCATGTTTTCTTCCTTCTTATTCTTCCCCCATTCCTTGCTACATCTCTAACTCCTTTGCACCTGTAGTTTTTCCCCTACTAAAGCTGCACGGGTTTCTTGGCATGAGGGAAAGCACTTCAGCATCTTGCTCTCTCCCCTCAGAAGCAGGCATAAAATGGTTGAGAGACCAGGAGGAGGAGAGTATTTGAAGAGATGGAAATCTTTTCATGCTTAACTTCAGCCACTGGAGAGAACTGAGGAAAGAGCCATGCTCAAAGTAGAACACTTGGGAAGAAAAGAACTGGAACAAGAAATATTCCTCTTCTTCCCCTTCCCCGAATCCTTTGGCTCAGTAGTCATTGAAGGGGCAGCTTCAGTTGGATGAAAGAAGGAAGGTGATCAGTAGACAAGATATGGAGTTCCTCTGTCAGGACGTTCAGCACAGAAGGAACGTGCGTATTTTTCTGCTGCAAAAACATCTGCTAGGAGCACAACACATTTCAGACAGATATGCTTTCCAGTTAACAGCTTAGAGCAAAGGCAAGGGCATGTCTAATCTTAGGTCTAAACCCAGTTTCAAATTGCAGCAAGGACTTGAAAGCTACTGAAATACCAGACCTAAGAAGCTGCCCGACACCTCTTACTAAGAGAACTGTTGTTAACTTGGCTATTCCACAAAAATCTCCTGGAAAAGAACTTTAGATGTCCGAAGCAGAGGACTCAAAATTCATGAAGCAAAAGAACTGAGGCTGTATGCATAGCTTTGTCAGACTGCTCGTGCATTTTAACACACAGTTTTTAATTACCTAACTGCATGAGATTTTGATACAATGTGTTTCTCATTCCCAGTGACTGAGCAGTGATTCAAAGTTTTATTTTCTTCTCTTTGCTCAACACAGAGTCACACATAACGACCCAAAACCCAATCTGAAAAATTGACTTGGTAATCAGCTTTTCAGGGTGTTCATTACTGTGACATTAGAATGCTTTTTCACAATGCTGCTGTGGAGTAGTCCACTTCCCTTACCAATAAAATGAAGGTCAAGAGATTTACTGAGGCAAAGAGATTAAAGCCAAGAAGACCAGCTAATTACAAACACATCTCTTGAAATGTCTAAAAATGCTACATAGCCTGACTTTTCAGAATTATCTGTTCAAAGCAGACTTCCTTTGCAGCTATGAGCATTCTGCACATCTGCTCCTCTGACTACAAATTTTTACTCATTATTTGAGGAAAGCACAATCCGTGCAAGGAGAACCTGTAAAAAGTGTGACCCCCAAAATAAACACAAACATCAAATTCACTTTATCAGAGTGGTATTCAACTGCCTCAAACATGAGGCCACCTTTTTTCTTCCTACAATCTTCACTTAATTCATTATACACCTTCCTTTATTCAAAGACATGAAGAGGTCCTACAAACAACTGCCCTCTTTCATCACACACTCCTCATTCATTCCCTGAGCAGATCCAGCCAGCAAACCATATGAAAGAGAATCTCTGTGGGAGGAAAAAAAAAATTCAACTGAAAACCGTGTCTGCATTAGCACTATAATATGAAAAGAATTCCATTCCAAGAAGTAAATGTAAATATTAGACATTTTTAAAACAGCTGACCAAAGCTTCTGGACTATTATTTATTTGTATAAATTTTCAGGAAGTTTTGGAACATTAGTGAACTACTTAAAAAATGAACTGAATGTTTTTAAAATACCGAAATAATGTTAAAAATAAAAGCGGGGGGGAGGAAGGAGCGAGGGGAAAACTGAATGCTGTCAGGCAGGCATGAAAAGAAATGGAATAGCTGATCTGAGATAATCTCAAAGAATTAAATGAGGGTGAAAATATGGATGAAGTGTTAAACTTGCCAGACTGGACATTTTTTGGTAAGAGTATACACTTCATTAGTGAAAATAATTTTTTGAAGTGATTAAACTACAACTTGCACCAAATACTCAGTGTAGTATCAGAAAGTATCTTGTGTAACAAGCTAGAATAAGGAAAAAGCAAACACAAGATATATGAAAAGTACTTTAACGGCTCCATAAGGCTTTAGAATGCAATCTAGAGAACTATCAGCAGTGGCTGCACCACTCATGCAAATCACACAGAAGCTGTTCTCAATCCAACAAAAGAAAAGTTAGTCACCTGGAAGTGAGATGCAGACTGGAAGAATGAGAGCAGAAGGAACAGACCACTGGGACAGCAAGAGACAACCTGATGGCAAACTGATACTCTCCACCAGGTCTTACAGAGTGTAATACATTTAGGAATGAGCAATATAAGTGATGGATAAAGGTTGCCGGACCATATTTCTAAGAAACAGAAAGACTGTATCATATCAGTATCATGGTAGAGAGTCACCTGAATATGAGCTCCCAGCTGAAATGCAATGGCAAACAGGGATAAGGGCACACCCAACACGAGAACAATAACCTGACTTCTTTAGTTAGTACCATGAAGACAACTGGTTACTAAAGGACTGTATGCATTTTCAGAGAGTCAGAAGTTCAAGTAGGATGTCAAAAGATTAGAGCAGGCTTGGAGAAGAACAATATGGGTAATGAGAAAACTGAAAAATATGTTATCACAGGCCTTTTTTTTTTTTTTTTTTTGCTAAGTTACCAGAAAGAAGGTTAAGATTTAATCAATTACAATCTACAGAGGGAAGAAACTTTTAATAAGGGGACACTTCAACATGGCAGGTAAGAGGTATTATAGGTGCAATGACTAAATATTGGAACTGTGAAAATTAACCACAGACAAAAGTCACAAAACCAAGACAGGAAAGCCTATCAGCAAACTAACTTACTGAAAACTGAGATGGATGCTCTTTGACTGTAAGTATTACAATTCATATGATGTGCTTTTCTGAAAGAAACTCTAGATTAAGCACAGCAACTGTCTTACAATTAGCTAACAAAAGGAAGTAATGTTGCATATACTATACAGGACACCAGACAAAATTGAAGAAGGCTGTTAAGAGCTCTCAGAGTATGCAAAAAAGGCTAAACCATCGCAGCCAGGATTGCTTTGTTCTTCCTAACAACTTTGTAGCCAGATTTAAGTACTTTTAGATTGTGCACATTACTTTTTTTTTAAGCAAGATACCTTAAAAATGACAGTCTACACCACCATATTACTATCTACCTTCAACAGGATGAGAATGTCTAATTGGACCACACACCTCAGCTGAGAGAGACAATAAAGAGTTTGTCATTTTCTCTGCACACTTGTACTAGAGGGGAACAGAGGAGTTTCATTGATTTTAGCTGACAGTGACGACAAGATCCAGAAGTGTTTGACTTTGGTGGGAGCACTCTCTAGCCACCAAGCTCTTCTACAGCTTCCTTTCTCTCCAACTTAGTATCTACCATACCTTTCCACACTCAGTACTGCATCCTTCTCATCTTTGCCTACCATCTGCAAATCCCAGTCTTTCACTCCTTCCTCTTCACACTGCAGCTCTTACTCAAAATACACTTGTGCTCTCCCCGTAGGAAAACCCTGCATCCTTCCCCATGCACTTACTCCTTATCCATCTACTTCTTTCTCCTCTTGTCTAGCCCCTGTCCTCCCAACTCTCGGCCATCTTTGCTGAGGAGCCTCAGTCAACTGCAGTCTCCCAAAACGGAATGAGAAGAGCAGAACATACATCTTTGCTCAGCAATCCTTGCTCCTCTCTAACAACCTGCCTCCTCATCCAACTCTTCTTCCTGGCTTTTGCATCCTCCTTCCTCACAGCTCCTAAATCCTTGCCAGTTGACTTCCAGCTTCTTTCCAGCTTTCGCTGAAATTTATTATGGTTCTTGAACTTCGTTAATTTAATTCACAAGAGGTTTCCTTTCCTACTGACGAAAGGAGCACTGCAGACACGAGGAATGAGACCCCTTGTCTCCATATCAACACCTTATCAGCTCTGTGCTGGAGGAAACCTAGTGCAGCAAAACTGCTGAAGAACCAAGCTCCAATGTTTCCAAGCATATGCAAACAGAGACCAAGAGATTTAACTCGGCCAGGTATAGTGAAGTAAAAGACATGTTACCAGAACTACCACACTTTAAACACACCACCCCATCAACATGCTCCCCCGCTTCTAGTGCTGACACCAGATCAAAAGGAACACACGAAGAGAGCATTCACAAAAGAACAGGTTACTACATCTTAACTCATTAGTACATTCTTTCAAAAACAACCCCTCTGATTAGTCTACTTGGCTGTTTTAAGCACACAGGGGTAAAGCACGCATTGAAAGTCTTATCCCCGAAGGGCAGAGTTTGACCAAGTTATAAGCACCTTAAGGCAGGCTGATATCATAGGAGGGCTCCGATAACGTTACCAACTCCATTAGTATTTACAGAGCTCTTCTTCGACCAGCAAAACAGGACCGCATTTGTAAAACGACAGCGAAGGAAGCTATCGAAACCGCCTCCCTACAGATACAAAAAGTCACCTTCGGCTTTATTTCACCAGCCCCGCCGTTCATCCCGGGAAAGCCACCGACAGCCAAGCTGCCACTCCCCAAAGGCGGCTGGACTAGCACCGGCCTCCTTCTCCCGGGGACAACCGGCCGGGAGCCGGGCTCCCGGCAGGAGATCCCACGGCGGAGGATCAGCCCGTTACCGGCGCTCCGCCGCAGACCGCCGCCGTTTCTAAACGGCCCCCAGACGCCTTCTACGCGGCGGACGGGGCCTCCCAGCACGGCCCCAGGACCGGGCGGCGACGGGATCCCTCACGGCCGGGCCGGGGGACAAGCGGGCAAGGCTGCCGCCCGAGAGGCTGGGAACAGGCCGCGGGTTCCCCGGGGACCGGTCGGCCCCCGGGCAGAGCTCGGTCCCCGCGGGGACCCGCCCCGAGCCGCCGTCGGTCGGTCGGTCCGTGACCGCGCCGGCCCCCCGTCCCCGTCGGCTCTTACTATCCAGGTAGTGCTCCAGGTACATCCCCGCCGCCATCTTGGGCCCTGCACACACGGGCGCTTCCGGCGGGAGCCGGAAGTGGCGCTGCCAGGCTGCGGAAGCCGCTTCCGCCCGCCTTCCCGCTTCCTGCCGCCATTTTGGGCTCTGAGGGGGCTGTCCGCGTCCTCGGAGAAGGACGGCGGCGGGCGGGGCTGTCTCTTCTCCTGCCCGCCCGCCGCCTCAGGTCCCTCAGCGGCACCGGCCCCCGGGCTGACGGAGGGAGGGTGCCCTGCGGGATCGACGCGGGCCGTTCCGCTGCTGGGTGCGGGGCGGAGGCGGCTGGAGGAGGGCCCCGGCCGCGGGGCACGGGGGGAGCGGGCCCCGGGGCTGCTTGGGTCCGAGTCCCGGAGCTGCGGGAGGGTTAAATACCTGCTGTCTTCATCTCCGCGCCAGAAGAAACGGGCTTCGTCTCTCCTGGCTTCACAGAATTTCCAGCAGCCTGGCTGGGCACTCCCGCCAGATAGTCTGGGTGAAGAAGTGCTGCTTAGTTTGTTATGGCACCATAGCTTTCCATTCACCCTATAATTTGCCAGCGATGAGTAGCTGTTGCTGTGCTACATGCTGTCTTTACTGTAAAACGGTTGTGGCACAAACTTAACATAGCTAACAAACCAACAAAGCAATGAAGTTAAACGTGGGACCGTGCTCTCTTTTCTCCATCTTGCCAGACCCTCTTTCGTGACCGTATACCACAAGTCACCTCGAGGTTAAGAGATCCTCTTCCTACAAAGTTCAGGAGCCCTTCCCCAGACTGTCCTTTGCTAGCGATTGTACCTGACACAGTATGGTATTGCGCTAGGTCATGAGAGTGAGGTCACCTGTGCGATTACAAAGGAACTGAGACAAAGTTATCTTATTTTTGTTGATCCTTATGGTCTATAATAATATTCAGGATCATTGATTCAAGAGGTCAGCATTAATTTAGCATCCTATACTGTTGAGGAAGCACTGGGTTGGTCTGGCAAATGTTACATTTCGTCCGCCTTTCCCCTGCCCACTCACCTACCTCGTTCTGTTTTTTCCTGATAGACTGTATAATAACAGTCATTGCTCGGGACTGCGTGCTGGTAGATTCTGGCCACGAGGAGAAGTGATCGGAGTTGTTTCTTCTCTTCCTCCCAAAGATCTTCCAAGACACCATGCCTTTATTTATATAGCTACACTCAGATTAAGTCTTCCAGCAGCCTGCAGTGTTTTCCAGTCCTATTCCTATAGCAATTTATTTATGACATTTTTAATTATTCAAAACACATTTCTTATTTTTTTCAGTTCCTACGTGAAGCAGCTGGCTTCAGTTAGCTGAACATTATTGTTAAGCCTCAGTTTGTTTTTAAAGTACTTCAAAATTCTTGTATAAATCACCTTACACTCTTAATTAAGGGGAAGGATGTGGCTGTTACAAAAAAAAAAAAAAAAATCTGCTCCCTGTACCCTGTCACAGTATTAATCCAGAATCCCCCAAATGCATCCTGCTTGGAGCTTCCAGGCTGAATGGAGCTGATGTTAAGAAACAGCCATCCTTAGAGATCGCCAGTTTGGCTAACAGACCACCTGGGAATCCCATCTTATCCTCCAAGCCCAGGCTAGGGAGATGTCAAAATACTAGACCACTGAGATGGAAAGACAAGCTCCCTCTGGACTTGTTGCCACTGCTGATACAAAAGACAGTGAAGAGAGGAGACACTTGCCCAAAATCTAAATGGTAAACCTTGTTAAAGTGTACAATTGTATCTTCATTAACTGCCACTGTGAAGTTGGAAAACAAAGGGGAGAGGCAGTTTTGTGTACCTGTGTTGACTCACAGCAGTAGCAACTCTTCCAATCCAGCAAAAACCACTCCTGAGCTCGATCTAGAAAAGTTTGCTGTCTCTATTTTTGCTTTCTTTAGAAAGCCGAGGCACTGAGGTTCGTGGAGAAGTGCATCACTCGGGGTTCCAGAAGCATCCTCACCTGCAGATGGAGTGTTACCTCGGTAGTTATTTGGTGAGAGGTGTAACATTTTTCAGAGTAAACACTTCTGCAAGTAAAGTCCTAGCGTGGGCACAGATGATTTTACAGGAAGATGCTTCCCCAACTGGAATATGCTCTAGAGGTACATGACCGTTTCCATCTATCCCCCACCCAGCCTCATATATTGATACTCTGGTAACTATTGTAGTAACAAAGCCACATATGCTAACCCCAATGGTTATCACACACCACCCCGCCCACCCCGGAGTTTGCTACTTCCATTACATCCTATTGTTAAACTGGTAAATACCTCCTAGTTAGATGAAGGACCTGACCGATGAGTGGGCGTACTGCCCAGAAGGCCTACGCATCTTGCAAAGGGAAGCTAAACAGCCTACTGAAGTAGTCTAGAGTAGTGGTTCTCAACCTTTATTGATCTACAGATGCCTGTGTATTTTCCCTTGGAAATGTAAACATCTGCATAACCAAATTTAAGCCTCCAGCTTTTCAGTTACCTTACAGTTACCTCTTAAAAGTTGTCCGAGGACCACAAGGTGAAGGCCAGTGCTGGGGAGGGATCCTTACGCACACCTCAGCAGGAGGCCTACAACTTCAGAGTCTTGTTTGGTTCCCTTTTTGCTGTAGAGGTACACATTCAGCTCTTCTCACTCCTTAACATTCTCAGTTCAGAGGTCCCTGCTCTGCATTTCCTTCTCTTCAGGAAAGACTAGATGTACCCGCACTTCATTCTCTCAAACATCGAACAATTGATCTGCAGCACTTGCCCCCCCAGTTAATCAGCTTTACAAATGAAAGAGGATGCCAAAGGCCCCCGATTATAGCTGTGTCCGCGTTCCAAAAACATACCCTAATTCAGCAGCAAAACTAGGCATAGACTCTAGTTCTTTGGTGTCATGATTTCTTTTCTTGCAGGTTTTTTTTTTTTTTTTCATTCATTACATAGACACTACATGAAATCGAAATGTTTGTTGGACCAAGTTACTACATCTCTCTAGTATTTTGGTGTTCTACTATACAGAAACAAGAAACCATGCACACAAATTTAATCTGTTGTACCTGAAATGACGATTGAACAGGTACCTATCTTGTAGTTAAGGAAGCGTACAGAGCAATTTCATTCTATGTTCTGAAACTGCACTAGTAAACTTGGGCAGCTTTCAGGTACATTACCTGCAAAATATTAGAAGAAAATCCTAAACATGATATATATCCTTTAGTTGATATAAAGATGATAAAATAATCAATAAAAATATAGAAGACAAGCAGAATCTCATAATTATATTCTATATTAGGAAGAAAGTTGGATGATGTAGACAAATCTGTGAAGTAACAAAATATCACCTATTGCCAATGAGATTTAGGAAGATGTTTAGTTCTACCCATTAAATAAGACATCCTAGAAGTTGCATAGCTAGAAACTGACAATCAATAATTTTAAAAGAATTATCTGGCAAGCAGACTGAAGCAATGGGCTTTCTTTTCCAAACAACTTGGGAGCTCTGAATGTGTTCCAGAAGACCAGCAAATACTTTTACTTAAAAAGTATTTGAAAAGTAAATGGGATCATCCAGGTTGCTGTAAGGCAGTTAACCTAACACTGATTTGGCAAAATCACAGTGTATTTGATACGGGTTGCACTCAGCTAAGAGAAGAAACATAATGCTATTTGTTTTAATTTAAAGAAAAAGATCTCATTAAAAGAACTACATACCGTTTTATGGCAATGTCAGTTTGGTGGCTCAAGATAACTGTCTAGGCCTAATGTAGCAAGACTTAAAACTGCACACTACACAGCCTGGTCATTCATAAAGGAAAAAGAAAGGCAAAAGGTAAGTACTACATGATGGAGCCAAGCCTTATTGTGAGACACCTAAACCAGCTCAGTTTAATTTAGCTGTTTGGAAAGATGAATACAGTGACTTGATCATGGTCTGTAATTGACTACAAAAGAAAAAAGACTTCTTGCAGCAGAAGACTTTAGTGTACTGAACAAAGGCATAACAAGACCCTATGGATTTAAAAAAAAAAAAAAATAGTAAAATAGAGTGGCAGTTTTGATGGCAGTGATAACCAACAAAAAATTCTAATAAGGGACATGGCTGATTAACCATAAGGCTTTAAATTATGAAAATCTTAAATCTTTCTTGAAGATTTAACTGAATTATAGACCAGCAATACTATCATTAGTCATGGCTGAGATTTAGTTACTGTTTGTGGGTGACTTTTCTAAATGATTTCCAGCCTACATGTTGTTTCCTTTTAAAGCAACAATAATTTGCAAAATCCAGCTAAGAACAGACAACCAATTCAGTAAAGGACAAGAAGAAAAAGTGCTACCGCCTTCCAGCAAAGGTACAAGATGCAACCTAATATAGAACTTCAGAGTCATTGTCAAGTCTTCTTGGGTACAGACATAGAGAAATAAATGGATTGGCATCACAAAGAAAATGCAGGGTCAAAGAATTCAGGGAGCTGAAGAGGTAGGACCATGGGATCTTGTTAGAGAATCTTCCACTCTTGTGAGTGGGAGTTAAATAATTGCACTGTTGTTGGCTTGAATGCACAAAGCTGAAAAGCTGCAGACTGGAACCCGAGGCTTCATCTCAACAGGGAAAAATTTTGTATAGATGTTACATTTTGTGTCCTGCAGGTAGCAACTATACTTTTTAAACCACCTGAAGCACTTTGAATATGTTAAACAGCCTTGGGAATCCAAAGAGGAAGACCTAATCCAAACTCAAATAAGTGACAAAGATAATGAGAGTAAGGTATCTTCAATTATTTCTACACCAGCAACAGCACTCTGGGTAAACAGAGAAGTAAGAAATTCTCACTGATGAGAAAAAAAGAGGCCTGCGATAAAGTGGCATTTCTGAAACTTGATGGGAAAGTCCCTCAGTGAAAAATCATTAGTTTCTTCCTGGGCAACAGTAAAAGCTATAGGCGCAGCAGCAAACTGCACAAACACAAGCAGTAATACCTCTGAAATAACTGGTAATGCAGGAATTGTACAGCCTTAAATACATATGGATCCCCATGCTAGGTAGTAGATTCCAAGAAGGGGAAGGATAGCAGACATTAGAAAACAACACATCGAACCAGGGACCAGGAAAGGCGATTTCAAGCACCTTTAACATGTAAAATGAAAAACCACTGCAAGGAATTTTAGCTTGTGAGCCATTCCCCAGGGATTTCAAGCAGTCAGCAAAACATCTTTCCAACTTTTAAAACTGTAGCTTTCTTAATACAAGACACTGCACCCAAAACGTCAATTTTTCAGCCTTCAAGGTGATGCACAGAAGATAATAACTTGAGTGAAACTGGCAATTTTGTCCTGTTCATATGGAATATGGACATGCAGAGGAGAGCCACAAGCAGTAATAAACTGCTGAGTCTGTGCGAATTTCCAAGGTGAGCAAAACTATAAACCGAGTTGTCCATGAGAAAAAAGAAATAAGGCAGAAAAATGTGAATGAAACTCTTCTGTCAGAAAAATTTATTATGTGGCCAAAAAAGCCCGAATTCCACAATCAAGAAAGAGGAAAACTTTTGGTAAAAGCTCATCCTGGGTTCAGTGAGAAAGTCTGTGAGCAAGAAGAAACAATTAAAAAAAACCCAACCCAAAACCTGAAACATAACACACGGAAAAGGGGAAGGCCAGACAGCAACTGACATAAATTAGACATTATAAAATAGAGAAAACTGTTAAGGAAGGCTTTGTGGCTAGCAAAACTACTGGTAATAGGAAAGGGATTTTGCATCTTTCATTCCTTTCTTTAAATAAAAAATAAAGAAATCTTACTAATAGTACTGGTCCATGCTAGATAAAAATGGTGAAAATGCTAGTGACACAGAACAGGGGAAATCAGTCAACAAATACTTCCAATTCCATATTCAGAAAGAAACAGGATGTGGCAGTCATATGAAAGTAGCAACATCTATCCTTAGTACCTTAGTATCAAAGTAGGAGATTAGACAACATCTGCTAGGGATGTATATTTTTTAAGTCAGCAAAGAAACAGGAGTCCTAAAAGAGTTTACTAACAAGCTCTCTAGCCCATTGATTCCAATTTTAATTAAACTTGGGAATATTAGAGAAATACCTTAAGACACTCATGACAGTATTCCCAAAAGGCAAATGAAATGACTCAATGTCAAAATTATGGAAAAGCTGTTGAGATGAAGAATTAGTGAATGAAAAATAAAACCTGTAACCCAAAGGTTTTATGAAATACAGATTTTGTAGAAAAAAGAAAAGAAAAAACCCAAACCCTAATTTCATTCTTCGATGACATCATTATACATTTGGTTTAACAAAGGGGACTGCATAGGTGCAACATACTTCAATTTTTGTAAGGCATTGACCTAGCACCATAAGTCAAAAAGATTTACTGTACATTATCACATACTAAGATGATTAAGAAATGCCTAGCCTGCAAGTCTCAAAAAGAAGCTAATAAAAAGTTGCACTGAATGATGCTTTTCAAGTTAGTGTAGGTCAGATGCAATATAGCATTTTCAACCTGGATCTGAAAGTAAAAAACAACTGATACAGTTTGTGGGTGACAAAACTGGGAAAGCGGCGAGTAACCTGGTCCATCAGTAAGCCAGGTCCATTCACACAAACTGGACTTCGATGCAGCCTCACGTTAAGTATCTAGGAAATAAGAAGTCAGACCATACCTGTAGAAAGGGGGAAACACTATCACGGAAAGCTGAGACTTCGGATGATCTAGGGGTCACACCAGACAAGCAGCTACTGTGAGCTCCCGTATAATGCTGCGAGAAAAGGGCAAATGCAATCCTCTGCAGACTTAAGGCAAAGGGCAGGGGAACCGTGTCCATGGCATTGGGGCTTGAACACTCAATTCTGAAAGGAACATTTTTACAAGATACTGAAAAATTTGACAAGATGTAGAAAGGAAAGACAAGAATAATTCATGGGCTGGAGGAAATCCCTTACAGTGGAAGATCTAAGAAGTTCCATCTATTTAGCTTGTCAAAAAGCAGATTGAGAAGTGGCATTACAGTGTTTAAATACCAGTCCAGGGGAAAAAGCCCCACTGTGCTCTAAGGCTCTCTGAATCAGCGGGATGGACGTATCCAGAACTAGGAACTGGAAGCCAAAGCCAAACAGATGCAAAGGAGAAACTGGGCTTAAATATTTAAACAGTGAGAACACGAAGCCCTTGCAGCAGGCTACCATTGGAAGGGATTCTCAGTGTCCCAGTGCCTCAAAACCAAGCCAATGCATTTTTGTCAACACATACTTCAAATACACATTAGTTCTTGGGGCTCAATACAGGATAAATGGGTTGAAATGTCACCTGTGAAATGCAGGAGTCAAATCAGAGAGCTTCTTCTAGCCTAACCTATGGATCTACAAAACACTCCAACCGTTTGCAGCCAACCCTCATGACTATTAATGCGGAGCAAAAGGTTTCTGCCACAGGCTCCACAGCTGCAGAGCACAGAGGGCTGAGCTCCTCGCCTTCCCTGTGCGAACCGCAAGGCTGCCCAAAGGCAGGGGATGTGCTACCCTCGCGTCCGCCCGCACAGCCGCTCGGGACTCACAGTGGCAAGATGCTCGTGCAGTGGTCTGGTGCAGGGGGAAGGAACACACGTCACGGGCAGGGTGCTCGCAGCAGCACCTTCAAGGAGCCTTTTACACCAATTTATTTCTATACAAGGTGGTTAAAAAAAAAAAAAAAAAAGAAGCCCCTATTGGTTGTTCATACAGAAGTCTGGGATTCTATAGGCTTTGGGTGGGCGATTGATTTTAAATCCCAACAACACATGCTTTTTTCCCTTGCCTTCTCATTCTCTTCCGAGTCAGCCTCCACGATCCAAAGAAACTAACAAGTGACACACAAGACTAGTAGTCATGTGGACCAATTAAAAAAAAAAAAAAAAAAAAAAAAGGAAGGAGAATTGAAGACGAAGAGAAAGGGAAAAACAAACGAAGATTGAAAATAAAAATTCGCCAGGATAATGCGTTTTATAAACACAGAGATAGAAACAGTTACAGCAAGGACAGAGCGGGCTGGGGTGGGGAATAGATATTTATATATATATATATATATAAATTCAAGGGGCCTTCAGTTTATTTTTGTTGGCTCCCCCTTCTCATTAGATTGGTCTCTCTGTGGGGATCTTCATCCCCTTCTCTCCACTGTCCACCTTTTGGGGATTCTCTCCCATGACCAGGGTCCAGAAGAGGCCACCACTGCCATGTGAGTCCAGCCCGTCTTGGCAAGAGGGAGCCTGGGAGAGCGCTCTGACGGGAGGTGAGCAGGAGAAGCTAGCCTTTCCCTGCCTCCTGCCGGCTCCTTGAAAAGACCGGTCTATTCCTCCTCCTCCTTCCCTTTGGGAAACCGGGGGCAGGACAGGCGTGTGAGAGTCAGAACTGCTGTCGTTCCGCCTTTCGGGAAAGGGAGTAGAGAGAAGGGTGATGATTATTTTGGCAGTCTCTTACCCTCCCTCCAGTTGCTTTTTGGTTTGTTGTTGATGCCTGCAGGCTTTTCTGAGGAGGTGGGGGGGGGGGAAGCAGGAGGGAGAGGAGGAGGAGTACAAGCTGCTAGGACATCATCCACAACGGGCAGGAAGAGCAATGAGCAGGAACCCACATTCCTACGGGGCCTTGGCCATCGTGCTGCTCAGACAGCTGGGAGAGAGAGGCAGCAGCCAGTTCAGACAGACTCCTCTCTATTGCTCTCCACCAGGGGAGGAGAAAGAGTGCAATACTCCACAGCCCTCGGGCAGCGTGGGCACCTGTCCGGCCCAGAGAACATGCCTCACCTCTCCCCCCGCACTGGTCTCACCTTCCACTGGGGAGAAGGTTTCTCCCATCCAAGTCCTTGGGGCAGGACGAGCGACCCCTCCTCCCTTTCACAAGCAGGAGGGACAGGAATGGATATTTCTCTCTTAGACACTCAAGGAAATCCTCAAAGAACCCCATCCAGCTGCGAACCCTGCCACATTCTTCTGCGGCCTGCTGAAAACATGTGTCCGAGCCCCTGTACGTACAAGGGCCGTCTCTCCATCCCATCCACCATGCATGTCTCAACACGCACCCCCCCTTCATACGCATCCTACAGTGAGAGAGAAGGCAAAACGGGGGCCTTTCTTTGGGTTTGAAAGGAGGGGCTCTTGCATGAGGAAGTGATCCCAGCACAGGAAAGGGGCTCTTGCACAAGGAAGCATCCTCCTACCAGGCAGGCTGTTGCACAGAAGGAGCACCCCCTTGAGACAGGCTGTTGTTCAAGGGGCTGCCATGAACAGGGTTACACGGCCAGAAGAGGCTGTTGCAGGAGGAGAGGCCGGAGACTGTTGCACGAGGAGGGCCGCTGCACAAGCGGTGCCCCTGGGCGCAGGCTATGCACAAGAGGCTTTCTGCTCCCTGGGTTGAGGTCTCTCTAGGAGCTGGAGAGGTGCTCCACTTGGATGGCGCTGGTGCTGACAGTGAGGCAGATGTCCTTGTGATGCTCTGAAGTCTTGTAAGGAGTCAGGTCAAAGGAGCACTGGGGGGGCGGGTTGGGTTGGTTAGTGTCTCCAGAAGGGCCCCCTGCTGCCCCCCCACCCTGCGGCTGGAAGTGCTGCTGCTGCTGAGAGGCCTGGGCTTGCGCCTGAACCACCTGCTGCTGTGGGTCAGGGATGTTGTGTTTCCGCATGTGCTTCATCAGGTACGTCTCCTGCAACGGGAAGAATGGCGTGAGAGAGGAGGGGACAGCGTTTGCAAAAGCCGAAGCCCGACAGGGAGGAACACGACAGCTCAGGGGGCTGCTCCCGTCGGATCCGGAGGAGCTACTCCCCGGGAAGCGTGTCCGCTTCTGCTACCCCCCAGAGCGGCAAACACTCACCGAGGTGTAGGCCCGGCTGCAGATGGAGCAGGTGTAGACCTTGGCGTGTTTCACCGTGTGCGTAGCCAGGTGTACCTCCAAGGAGGCAGCATCCGTGTACGCACGGTGGCAGTTGTGGCACTTGAAAGGTTTGTCTTTGTTGTGCTGCCGTCTGTGGGACTGGGGGGCAGCAGCGGGGTGGAGGAAAAAGAAAGCAAGAGCAGGGAAGGAAGCGAGTATTAGTACTGCAGAAGGCTTTATCTCCGACACCCCCTTCCAGCCAGGCCCCCAGCAACCTAGGCCCCCGCCTGCTGAGGGAGGTACGCCTGGCTCCTAGCATAGGGGACAGAGCTTCTCCCTCCAGCCCACCACATCTTCCCCACAGATGCCCTTTTTTTTCTCAGGCATACTAGGCATTCGAAGAGCAGAGTCTCCTAACTCTCCACAGTTCTCATCTTCTCGGTCTCCACGCAACTCTCAGTCTTTTCCTTTTCTCTTCTGCCTCACGACACGTTTGCTCCCTGCATCTGTCACTGCCCTTCAGGGCAGGATCTGCTTCAACTGCTCGCAGGCATTTACAGCTCTCTGCCATTTGGCACACCCTACAGTTCCCCTCCTCCAGGATACCGCAACAGGGACACACCACCTCCGCTTCCCTAAATCCCTATTATGCCCTCTGTTTCATTGTAAAACAAACAAAAAACTCAATCAGATACACAGAATAAAATCGGCGTGACATTTAGCAAAAGTCTTGCCCCACGTAAGTTAGAAAACTCTGCAGAAGGGATGGGAGGAACTTTACCAAGGTCTCACCGCTTTCAAGTCAAGTTTACGATTTTACAGGATGTGACTGTTTATGTGACTTCTTTGGGTCACTAGTGCCACAAAAGCCAGGAATCTCTCCCCTGCCCAGGGCTTCAACAGCTTTTCTGTGTTCCTTCACTCTCCTCCCAGCTGCCCCAATTTCTCCATCTCCTCCACCACAGGCAAGTAGCCTCTCCTCCCACTCGACAGCTGCCCTTGCCACCGCCACTGGTGAGCAGGACAAGCCCAGCCCCTTACCTGCAGGTTGGAAAGCTGGGTGAAAGCCTTTTCACACCCAGGGTGAGCGCATTTGTAGGGTCGGTCCCCGGTGTGGATACTGTTGAGGAGGAAGAGCACAAAGGGGAGGCAGTGAGCAGGCAGGCAGGGCAGACTGCCAGGGCCTGATGCTGTGATCAAATCTCGCAGCCACTCCGGAGAACAGGGAAGGGAATGATGTTGCCTCCAGATGCTGTTCTATCTGGACAAAGAGAGCTCTGCCCAGCTCCTGTGTCCAGCTAGAAGTTAGAGAACATAGGCAGTCAAGCAGGTTTCAGAGAGTGACTAGGACTGGGGAGCAAGAGCTTATGAATGCCTGGCCGGCTCGGCATGTGGGCCACCTGAAAATGGGTTGGGAAGGGCTCTGGAGGTCCAGGCTCCCTGCTCCAAGCTCAGGAGTCCCACATGACCAAGAGGAGTCTGTTCTCTTGCTTCCGCAGTTCCAAGAAAGCAGCTCCGTTCCTTCTCAGGATAGACACTCCAACACTTTTCCCTTTACGTTATCAGGCTGAGATCACCTACAGCGTTCATCCGTCCCTGTCCCCCTGCAATGCCAGGAGAAGCTTCCACACACTCAGTGCAACCCCCGTGGTGCCAGGCTGGGATCCCCTACGGCCAATGCCTCTCTCTCTATCGCTCTCTCTCTCTGTGCCCCCCGCGGTGCAAGACCAAGGATCCCCAGGGACAGCACGTGCCCACCTCAGCCCTGACGTGGTCAGTGTCTCCTGCGCAGCCTCCACTCCGTCCACTCTGGTGGGTCACCTCCTTCCGAGGGCGCAGCCGGCCGCGTTCCCCGCCCGCCCCCCGCATGCTTGGCGCGCGTGCTCCACAGGTGCATGCCGGCAGCGCGGGGGGGCCAGGGCCAGGCCCCCAGCCTCCTCTGGCCCTTACCGTGTGTGCTGCTGCAGGTGGGAGAGCTGGCGGAAGGCCTTCTGGCAGTAGCGGCAGGTGTAGGGCTTGGCCCCCGAGTGGATGCGGAGGTGCTGGGCCAGGTAGGATGTGTTGGCGAAGCTCTTGGAGCAGTGAGGACACTTGTGCGGCTTGACAATCGCCGTGTGGAGCTTGGAGTGGATCCTGCCGAAGAGGAGGAGGAGCAGCAGCAGTTGGACATGACCGCCATCTGGCTAGCGCTGATGGAATGAGGGCACAAAGGGGGTGGGACAGCACCACGCTATCTGCTACACGGAGGAACTCCAGACACGGCATGAGCTCGCTCGGTCTCGAGCCGTGCTCCCCTTGGATTCAAGAGACCATGGTCTGTCCGCACCGGGGGAGGATCCAGAGAGAGGAACTATAGAGTTTGGACTGAGGGGCATTGGCAAAGCTGTGTGTGGGAAGCCTACGGCTGAAATAGCAGGGGGGGCTGCGAGCCTGGACTGACACGTTTGGCAGAACTACGCCGGGGTGACAGGGAACAGTCCTCCTACGCCCACTCTACTCTCACTCTGGCACAACCAGCCCTACCTGCCGTCAGAAAGCGTCACTCCATTGCAGACGCCCCTCGGGGCGAGCAGCGCTAACCTCCCTGCACGCCCAAGCCCCTCACACCAAGTCTCACGTGTTGGATACCACTACCGCCGGTTTGTCGTGTACGAGACCCGACCGGCCTGCGGAAAACAGCGAGGTCTCCCCAGGCAGTCGCCCGCTGAGGGTGCTCACAGCATGCTGGGACGACGGCAACATGCAGCGCGGAGGGCCCCCAGCCTCCTCCGGCCCTTACCGTGTGTGCTGCTGCAGGTGGGAGAGCTGGCGGAAGGCCTTCTGGCAGTAGCTGCACGTGTAGGGCTTGGCCCCTGAGTGGATGCGAATGTGCTGGGCCAGGTACGAGCTGTTGGCGAAGCTCTTGGAGCAGTGAGGACACTTGTGTGGCTTTGTCTCCGTATGGGACTTGGAGTGGATCTGCATCTCCGACTTGGAGTAGAAGGTCAGCGAACACATCCGGCACCTGGGACCGGGGCGAGGGGAAGAGACAGCGTCACACGGGGGGGGCAAGCCCCAATATGGATCAGCTCTAACTGGATGGGGTCTTCCACACTGAGTGAAGAAGGGACGTTTTTCTCGCTATGGGGTTCTGGGGAGGTTTCACCCGGGACGCTGGGCTCGGCTGCGAGTACTCCAGTCCCAGGGGGACAAGCTTAATCTCGGAACTGGCAGAAGAGACCAAACGATACCTTGCAGCCAGACAGGTAAAGGTCTTGGAAGAATCAAAGAGGTTAATTTGTAAGGCTTACAAGGGAGACAGGGCAGCACTTTGGAAATTTTCCAACAGCAGTCTGAAGGGGACAGGAATAATAATTCCCAGACAAAAAACACTTTGTTCATCTACGATTTATTTCAGTCAAAAAAAGGTTGGAAAACCTGGAAATCCCAGGTTAAGGTTCACCTTCATAATAAAAGTTAATTCCGTGTACTGCAAAGTCTGCAAAAGCAGTTATGACCAAACCCACTTAACTCTGCTCCAATTTCTGGAGAAGACATTCGAGTATTTAGAATACAAAATGCTGAGAATAACAACAGTGCTGCTTTCCTAGTGGGTCTCACAAAGATACTCTGGATATCAAACGTGGTATTTCACTGGTCTAATGGGCTTTCATCATTTCAACCTTACTGATGTGATGCAAAATGTTTTGTCTAGGAG
The DNA here is from genome assembly GCF_026419915.1 of Harpia harpyja. Taxonomy (NCBI): domain Eukaryota; kingdom Metazoa; phylum Chordata; class Aves; order Accipitriformes; family Accipitridae; genus Harpia; species Harpia harpyja. The sequence continues at coordinate 51,979,004 of NC_068947.1, forward strand.
TTCGGATCCATCTGTTCCCATAATGATCAGAAACGTATTTGGTAACACACAGACTCTTTGAACAGGAAGAAGCAGTTGGCATCTATCTGCTATGGATGCTGCTGTTAAAAACTGTTCCTCCATCATGACACCAGGCTGTTAAGAGAAGCTTGCACTGTTTTACAATTCAAGATGGTAAAAGCTTTTGTGGTTGGTAATTTGACAGAGAGATAGAAGCTGCATCCAAGTTACTGGACTTTTTTTTTTTTTTCCCCAAAGGTATGCCAACCAAGGGGCAGAGTTAAGGTTTCTCTGAACTTAGTTTTTCCATTTGCAGACTTTTCAATTAAACAAGACAAAATCGAACCTGCACTTGGAACTTCCAGGGTCACATTTGAGAGAAAAAATGGCACCCAGAAGAAGTCTGGCTAACATGAATTCAACCTTCACAGCAGGCTGACTTATGTTTTTGTCTGGGAATTTCCTCAAGTTTTACAAGTGTTCACAAAACTGCTCAGTGACAGAAGTCTCTGCAGGTCTTACAAGCCACAGAGTTGATCCTGCTCTTCCCCATATCCATCTCCTCCCAGGAGGATAATTCATTACATCTACTATTGTGACTATTTACATTGGAGCCAGAAGCTTTATGAAGTGTGCAGTCTGATTAGCGTATGTAACGTAGGCAATATTTATCCAGCACCTACCTTAACTTCCACAGGCCCTTCCAAGCTACAGCTTGATTTTAAGCCATTTAACTGGAAGCCATGCCTCCCTAGCAAGCACTCTACCACACACCTGCCGTAATGTCTTTTCCTCCCCATCATTCATTATCATCTCTAACAGTTGTTCCCACATTTCCTACCTTCATCTTTCTCTTAATCCACTTTAATTGCAAACCCTAACAGAACATGCAAGCTAAATACATCCTCACATAAATTCCACCTCAAACACACAACAATCTCTTCTGGAATCAACAAACGGAAGCAATTTGGCTGTTTATCCCTAGGTCTGTTAGAGGTACGAGGAGTAAAAAGGAACATCACAATAATCTTTTTTAAAAAGTAGCTCTTGGTTCAATAAACCCAACTATCTCCAAACGCTTGTGCAGCTTGTTCCAGACTTTCTGAAATGTTTAAAGCTAGACTTGAATACAGCATATGCATTTTGCAGTTATCAAGTCATACTTACAGGATGAGGATTGTATCCTTGAAAGCAGCAACACTAGAAAGAACTTTGAGGTGAATACTGAACTGAAAAATGCCTCTGAGTCGCCAAGTCCACCTCCCTGCTAATGCAAGCAATTACAGCATAATCCCATGCATGACTTTTATCAAGCTCCTTCTCACCAGATGCTTACTTCCATGACTCTCAAGTGAACTCTGTTACACAACATCAGTCCTCTGATAAGGAACTGTTCAATTGAGAACAAGCTCCCACTGCGATGCTGTGCTAATATGGCTAACCAAAACAAAGGGGAATAGCAGGTATCATTTTTGTAAACAGGAATGGTGCGACTATTCTCACAACAGCACGTCCAATTCTGAAGTCCACGTACTCAACAATTATTGAAAAACTCAGGCAAGTTCAGCAAACTTAAAGAATGATGGCATGTGGAAAATCGGCTTCGCAGTAAAGATTCACTGAGCCCAGTCTATCTGGGTTTGGAGAAAAGCTTAAAAGATGGCTTGGTTAATACCCATATAAATCTATGTAGGCAGAAGAATACCAATTACTAGGGGCTTGTTTTATGAGCAAAGAAAGGTACAATGAGAAACAATAACTGACAGTAGAAGTTAAAAAATCCAAGAGGAGATAGGATCTTTCCAACCATGAGAATAACGCATCTTTGGAAGCTCAGAGCCTATAGTACAGTCTCAATCACCTGGCCCCTACAATCAATATTTTGAGAATCCAGCTACCTTTCTGAGAGAAATACCTTTCTAAAAGTTTTGCTTTAGTTTAACTACAATGCTGGGCACTAAACTCTTCTGTGCTGTACACATGACTACATATTTTAAACAGCCTATTCTGTTCTGAAAAATTCACGAAACTTTACTATGTCATCAAGTCTAAGTAGTCCCACGCATTAAACCTGTAGTGCCATAAAGCCATCTACTTAATTTTCCGTAACTTCTGTGCATCCTTTCCTTTACTTATTTGCTTTGTCAGGTATCTGCCTTCAGGTCTGAAATGCCCTAAAATAACTTTAATGAAGAGAAACAGACTCAACGTCCTTTTCCATTTTAAAAATAAAATTGTAAAGAAGGTGTTTCAAAACCTCTCTGGCACTTGCATAAAAATGGAAGATAAATCTGACTGTTAGCAAAAACACGCAAACACATCCCTACAAAAAAACCCCTAAACTCCTCTTGTCTGAATTTAGCAGCTATAGACATTCCAGTATTGTTTTACAAACAATATTTAAAAAGAAAGTCTTGCAAGGACTCATTTTCCAATCATCTAACTAGCATCAGCCCTGAGAGGGCAAGAATGTTATGTAGCATTAACAAATTCATGAGCCTTATGAGTTAAAAAAAGCCCTGGAATATAGCAGAAAGCTGCATTTCAGAGAGTCTTGTATCGTGTGGTATCAGGCATTTTCAAGGGAACAAATGATCCATTTAATTAAGGGCTTCGCATTCTGCCTCAGACAACATCAAATATTAAAGGGGAAGATGCAATCAGCCCTCTAGTGGGCAAATATGGATTAAAAAAAAAATGTTAAATCTATATGGATAATGAGAACATCACATCTGACACTAGCAGCGTTTCAGTATTCTACTTCAGTGAAATTCTCCTGGCTGGGGAAAGGAAAAGTTGGGAGTGCTCCTTGCTAAGCAAGAACAAAACGCTATATGAAAGAATTGATTTTTTTTTTTCCCTCTGTTTAATATCCATTTTTAATCTTTTCTTCCCACTGTGCTTCTAAACTACCACTACTTTGACTGTATTCTTTCTGAGAGCAAGTAACAGCAATGACTGCAGCGTTCCCATTGACAGTGTGACACAACATCCCCTACAGCTGCTTGTTATGGCTCTGCAAATTTAGACAGCCTAGGAGAACATAGTCTTAATAACACAGAGGTTCATATAAATAGTTAATTTAGTACCCAGCCATATGCCAGAGATCAAAAGTAACCCCTTCCAATGTTTATAATCCTTTTTTTTAATAGGGCATCTGCAGGGAAATAAAGTGAGCCGTTCAGAGAATATTCCTGTTAGGCAGAAACACCCTCAAAAATAATGAAATGCCAGTAAAAGGTGGATGTACAATTCTAATTCTGCTCCCATATGAAAGTCATCATGATGAGTCATAAACAAAATGATGCTTATAGCAACTAGACTACAACTCTGTGGCACAGAGTGCCATATTTTTTTCCACTTTTCATGGAATGTTCCACCTCATTCATCAGATGCTGTTATGAGATAAAATACCATCTGAAATACCAGCTCATAGTAAAATTTGCCTAACATGGATTAACAGCATTTTTCAATCAAGTGCTTAATTAATCAGTATCACAGTTGTGAAAACTATGTAAGCTTTTACATGGCTTTGAGAATTCAAATTCCTAGTATCTACTGAGATTAGTCTTAGAAGTTAATTGAGCCTTTGCTCCTTCTGTTAGGCTACAAATACAAGTCAGACCACAAGCTTAAAAAAAAAAAAAAATCACATCGGGAAGGTCTGAAGTTAAACTAGATGGTAAGAGTAAGTTTAGGCTGTCAGAGTCAGCAGTTCATTTAGCAAGGAAAGAAACGTACTTACTGCCTTTGCAATGCAGAGTTAATGAAGTAAGTAATGCAAGCATAGCATAATAATAGATGCACAGTTCATGATAAATACTAATTTAACCCTTGCATTCCCCAATTTTTTTAAAGCTGAAGTTAAACATTTTCTTACTAATATTTTGTAAGAGACAGGGGAAAGGAGACAGAACTAACGCCCAAGATACACAGCTAGAAAACTCGCGTAAGACCTAAATAAAGCCAGTGAGTATGAAGATGCCAAATGAAAGCATACAAATTGTACTTCTGCTTCCACACTTCTACATCCAGCATCAACTCCTATTCAGAAGTTAACATTACGCTTCCATTTACCAATTTACACTACTGGCACATATACTATCAAATCTATCAGCTACACCCAGAGATCTTAGTCACCTTCTTTCCATAGTCCTTCAGTCACTTGGTGGCTTGATAAGGCTACAGAAAAGCATACTCTCCTGGCAAGGCAGCAAGTGTTTTTAAATGCTTTCACCATATAGCACTTTTCCAGTTCTCAGATTTGAGGGCATTCCTGCATTTTGTCCATTTTTCCAAATGATCTTAAAATTCCAGACCCAGAATTTTGTGTATTTCAGCATGCTTCACAGGCTGCCTGTCTTCTTTTAATGACTCCAGCATTTATGCTTTCAACAGTTGCATTTACCCTCTTCTGTCACAGCCTTGCATTGGGAGCTCACATGAAGTCACTTAATTCCTAAAAGTCTTTCAGAGTCATTGCTTTCCAGGATACTGTTTCCCCATGTTCCTTACCTTTAGACCAAAGGTATTCAATAGCATCCAACAGGACACTTCTGTCTGATATTGTTTTCCACTGTGTCCAAACAGCTAGGACTCAATCCCTGACTGCTGCAGAAGTCACACAGTATTACCCAAAAGGCTAAGCCTTCCATCGGACTGTATTAAAACACATTTTGCTTGAATAGTTCCAGTTTAACAACCACATAAAGCTTCCTTTTTTTTTTTTTTTTTGCTATCCACCAGCATTGCTTCTATCTGTAAATTATCAGCCATGACTTTCTGTTGACCTCCAAATCATTGAACAACATCAGGCCTAAGACCTTGTCTACCAATTTGTGAAATCGGTCACCATTAGCATAAAAGACCAGCAAAACAATAAAACACAATAAGGTGTTTCCTAGTATAGTGATAACATGCAAAAGCTAAAATTAAAAGAATACAAAAGGCCCATGAGAAAGCACTAGCAATTTTGGAAAAGCCAGAATTAAGGTCATCTATGTCACCATAATTTGGCTCTGCAATGCAGGTGCGTTCTGATACAGCCTTATTGACTGTTTCCACAGAACTGCATCCTTATTATGTTGCACAGACAGATACTTAACAAGCAAGTGTTCAGTTTTTTTCATCACCACTCTGTGTACAGCCTCAAGCCTCATCGACCACATGCAATTCCAACCTCATGAAGCAGAATCACTCATCTGTTGTGCCCACCACAGAAGTATCAGTGCTCCATAAGCACTTATCTATCCCCACAAGGTCCCCGTTTTATTTTTTCTAAGGGAAGGGAGTGACAAAAGACAGGAGTGAAACACAGCAAGACAGACATACCCACTAATTCCGAGTGGCCAAACCGATACCTGTGACCACTTTTTTCCTTTAAAGGAAAGTTATTATTATATACATTCAAATCACAGCTCCTATAGACTTCTATGTTACAGCTACGAGATGCAATGCTACTGCAAAGCGAAACAGGGTCTGCCATGTAACAGAGGACTATTCAATGATAACTGAGAAGAGATTACGGTTTTGGGAACACCAAATGTTAATTATTTCAGGATAACTGTCTGTGGTCATTTTTAGCCTGCAGCAAATGCAAATCCACTGAAGACTAGACCTAACTCATATTTGCACAGGCTTCAAGGCAAGATTATCTGCAGGCCTGAACTACACAGCTGTAGGACACCATAACAAATCTGTGGCAGAGGCAAGCATAATCTACAGTTCTTCAGACTAGCAGTCAAATTCTTCCCCAAATCATCCTTCTCAATTCTGCAACCCCACGTAAATTTTTTTTTATTTTTTTTTTTTTAAATAAAACACTCCTTTCAGGTTCTCTGAGTAAACATGCAGGACTCTGACAGGCCATCATGTACACAATAACTATAATCACATAATCAAGGATGGTATCAAAGTGCACTGACTCAATCAGGCCAAATTAAGGTGTGATCAGGTAAGATATGCAACAGAATAGTTTCGAAGTTCTCTCTCCCCAGTTGAAACTGTAACTGCCGCTCCATTCCCTTGCACACACTCAATCCACTGACATGCAAGTAACGTGCTAAAATTAAAACTCATGACTGCAGAACCTTTACTGTTAATGCCTTCTGCTTGGCACTATGATGAACTGAGAGCACACACGTGCACACACACAGTTACTTCTCAGCAGAAGGGAGAGAACTTAGCATAATCTAAGTTTTTACCTTATTACATCCTGAGGCATGTGGTCAGTCTTAATTCTGACATTTTCTAGCCTCCCAGCACAGCATTCATATACAAAGCAAAGCTTATGTGTACAAACTGTGTGTGTGTATATATGGATGTGCATGTGCACCTGTCCTCCTTAAGAGTTTTGAGATCATAAGCCAATTTCAAACAAATCTGGAAAAGGGGTAAGGATCTTAATGTCACCAGAAGTTTCATAAAAATATGCAGCTGGGGAAAGAGAGACCCTCTTGGAGCCCCCTGCTGAGGGAAAGGCTAGTAAGCTCACCCTTGATTAGACATCAGAGAATCCACACAGGAGAGAGCCGCTGGAAACCAGGCTTCATTAGTTCCGCTGCTCACGGAACTACTTGTTAAAAAAAGCAAACAGAAATTCCAACATGTGGCATCATACTGACACCCACGTTGGTCATCAGCAATCTTAAGATCCACTGCACAGACCTCTGCCACTGCAGCTAGGATGATAAATGATAGCAACGGTAGCTTGTCACCTTTTTCTAGCCTTAAGAGGGGGATGAGGTTCTTTGCCAGAGGACGTCACATTCTTGTGCTGACATGAGACACATGGCAAAATTTAGAAATATTGGGTTTAATATTTCTAGGCTTTGGAGGGAATGTGGTCAAACTTTCTGCCTGACGCTTCAAACTTAATTCCCGCTTTGCCCTTAGCCTTCTAGCCTGTTGCAATCCCCTCTCTCCTGCACCAAGACCCAGGCCCAAGCTCTTTACCCACATGCCCCAGCCTCTTTATCCTCTGCTGCAGTGACTCTTCCCTACTTCATTCCCTCAATTACCTAACATTTGTCTCATCTCCCCCCCACTTCTCTTTGTCTGTCCACATCCCATGCTCTTGTCCCCATCTGTTCTGCTAATTCTAGGTATCTCCTCATTTTCTAGCCCCTAGCAGATCTGGTGCTTTCTTCCTCCCCGCAGCCTTGGCCCTTCATAGCTTATCTCCGTGCCATCCCCCCCTTGCAAATAGGCTCCCCATCACATCCCCTGCTGCATTCCCTGGTTTGTAGGCTCTTGACTTTTCTCTCTCCTCCCTTCCGATTTCCATCTCTGCTCTACCAAATTTTTGGACTTCCTGGACACAATCAGCTCCGTGGGCCCTGCCCATATCTCATTCTCGTCCCTATTACATTTGAACAAAGCAGTGTCTTCTCGCACGTTGCCTTTGTGCCCATCAGAGGGGGGAGGTTACTGTCAACACCGGGCACAAAAGACTCCCTTCTGAAGCAGAAGGGGGAATAGCTGTGACTAAAGGAAAAGCATGCTTGGCCCTTCAGCGCTGGTCTAGAAGATGCTTATTGCTGCAGAGAGAGTACACATGTAGTCCAGCTCATATAGAAAGTGAGAGAGGTTAGAATGTATTTATCTCTTCTGTGGAGACAGACAGTCTGGTCAGTGCCTGGAGTCATGCAAGCCTCAGGAAACATCAAAGAGGATATAATCTTCGCATATTTCAACTACCAAACTATAAAGCATCTCAGAGCATGCTTAACAGATTTTTTCCAAGCTTACAACTTGGCCAAATTTGACCATATTTTCACAGATATACATGGCTTACAAAAGCCATAGCCACCAGATTTCAAATCTATTCAGAACCATGGGAAGTTCAAACAGCAATGCTAAATCCAGTACAGGGCAGAAAAAAAAGGCTTAAAATGAGATATGCCCACCTGCTGTATTCAAACCACTGGCACCCCTTGTGTACCTAATTTCCTTACTGAAGGGGGCCTTCATGCAGCTTCTTCACCTCCTACAGCTCAACTCTGCTTCTGGCTAAGCCTTCTAAGGCTTCTATACACTTTTGCACCCTGGACTCATCTCAGAAGCTTCCTATTCCTCCGCTGCTTACTGTCTCCCAAACCCCAAACCCCTGCTGTTCCCACAACCTAGTGAAAGCAGGGAAACTCAGAACTAGCGGTGGGGAACACAGAGCTTGTTGGTTACAGTGTGATGGCAAGGCCCTTCTCAAGCCTACAACCTTTCTGTTGGTATCCTAGGTTCCAAAGCACAGCTTGCAAAACCATGCCAGATTATAAACTGGTATTTGTCCCAACCTTTACAAACATAATACTGGAACCAAGCAACGCCTATAGAGAGGTCTCTTCCTCTTGCAAAGAAGAAACTATTTAGAGGACTGTTTGTCAGAGAGATAGCACTCATGATCTGGCCCAGAGAGGCTGAACCACTTCATCAGCCTTGTCCACTGATCACATCACACCAGACTTCTAAAAGTGCACAGGTACAGGCACCAAAACAGTCCTAAGAAACAATACTACTGTCTCCAGGATCCATGCTCGCTCTCTCTTCCTCAACACCTTTTAAAGTACTGAGAAGCAGCCATGTGCTTCACACTGCCAGCATCTAGAGCAAGACTCTTGATGCCGATCTCATTTTCCACAGAAAAAGTAAATTCTACAAAGATGTCAGGAAAGATTAACAAAGAGCTGACAATTAATCCAGACAAGACTGAAGTGACATTACTCATGAAGGAAAATGCTTCACAGGACTGGGTTAGATGCTGTCCCCTGCAGGTGCAAGCATTCTTCTTATAGCACAAAGCAAAACACCAAGGACTCTGCCAGACTAATCCTAAAACTAGATTTCCAAGATCTGCAAGCAACACCATCATTGGCAAAAGCCTTGCACTTTTTCTTACAAGGAAAAACCTAATCACAAAGATTCTTGCACCGCTTTCACAGCAGACTACTAATTCACTTTTAGAGATGATACAGCAGCAGAACAGCTGCCATTTGCTGGAGCACGAATCTCTACATTTGGTAGCGAACGGGATGAGCTGCAATACGCGTATCACCTTTGTGCTCCAACTCCTTCCAAATCTGCCTTGCCGTGCTATCTGTTCAAGGCCTTATTCTGTCTTCACCAACACACTAGGAGTCAGGAATTATGAAAATTAGCCACCTGCCCAGGCACTCAGGACAAGAGAGCTCACAGACCTCAAAAAGAAACTTAAAACCAAAAAATAATTTGACAAAATAATCCCAGGCTTTAGGAATTGGGTATTAAAAAAAAAAGTCATGTTGATCAATATAGTACAACTCCTTCCAGGCATCTGACTAGATCATCCTCAGTGTATCATCGGAAGAATCAGTGAAATCATACAAACGTAGACATATGAATACCACAAGCAACTCCTCCTCCAGCCTGAGAAGGGAGCAGATGAACCTCACCCAGTCTTAATTTAGCTGGGATGTATCTGCATACTGTAGTAACGGGAACTACCCAAATCATCCTCTAGAATACAGAAGAAATCCAGGAGTCCTCAAAGTTTTAACTTGCAGGTCTATTCATATGCATATTATGGAGAAACAATTTTACTGTATTTCACAAAGATTTTCTCTCCCACAGCTCCAAGAAAAGATAGCATTTTCCTTTATTTTTTCAACAATCATTTTTAGTTCCAAACTTGCACATCGAAAGCATCCGCCAAAGAGGAGACCCAAGGAGGGCAGAAGTAATCCTTGGTGGTCTTCAATAAATCTCAATTTAGCTATCTTGCACCTTAGCACTGCTCAGAGGAAGGCTTGCTTGGGATGGGGGCTGGAGGAGGAGGCAGAGGTACCACACTCGGACAAAACATGAAGACAGGAAATCTTCCTGATTACATGTTCCTACATATAAACTCATTCGGTTTTTCCCTGCAAAGTCTTTTTCATGAGCTGTTACACAGACTATGCGTGTTCATAAAGTTTCTGCTGAGTCACTCCACCTGGTCTTGGGCATTTTTTTCCAAACTTACAAGTAAACATGGAGCTATAATTAAAGCTTTGGTTCAGCTTTAATTCTAGCGTTCACTGCCAATTGTGTCCCCTGTAAATACATATTTAACAACCTAATTAGCAACCCAGACTGTAAGCAGCTTGAGTAGTGTGGAATTGTGGCTAAGGCCCAAAATAAATGGTAGGATTACAAATAGCAAGCTACCTAACACTCCCACCCCTCTTCACCATACACTGATTATTTTCAAAGTGGAAGAACTGGGACATTGGGTAAGAGAATAAAAAGGCTGATCCAAGCTCTGGTTTTGTACCCATTTAGCTGTATTGATTTAAAAATGTAAACATTTTAAAAATGCTATAGTTAATAATGAAACAGTGCCTGGGGTGGGTGCACCGATTCTGTATAGATGCCTTCATATTGTTATGACTTAATTCCAGAAACATAACTAAATCTGTACAAAAAAAGAGGGTCTAGGATGGTAAAAGGGGAACTGTTTGAGACAGGATGATGTACACATAGTAGGGAAGTGAGAAGAGCTAGGGACCATCTTCTGTTTCCATCTGGCTACTACTTTGCCTCTTATTGATCTTAATCATCCCTGAGACACACCTATCACTAGGTCACCCATACGTGCTCCGGCTTCCCAACTAAGACAAACCATCACATTTCCTCCCTAGCACTTGCCTGCTCCGTCCAGTTCCCACCTTCTCTAAAACACCCATGCTCCTTATCCTCTGGTTTAAGTATCCCCTCCTAGTTAATCTCTCCCTTTTGCACCACTCACTTGTAAACTCAGGCCACATCCCTCCAAGCTCAGAAACCCAACCTCAGGGCTCAGAACTCTCCCCCCTCTTATCTGATACCCTTAGGGCTCAGAAACAACCTTACACCTAATTCAGAAATACACTTTTTTTTTTCCTGTTTTGTTGGGAATGCTGAATAGGAGGAGATCACAAGGGGCAATGCGCACAGGAGCAGACACTATCACCACAGTTCACTTCCTGCTCTGTGTGCCTCCAGTCTGTAGTCTTTACACTGGACAGACTGGAGCCCTAATTCGGAGCACCCGGGTACACTAGGGCTCTCAGCTACATCAGAAGTGCTCTAGCTGCACCAGGTAGTACTGCATTCTGCAGTACACCAGCCATACTACCCGGCTGTGGCATCAAGGATACGGTTTAGCCTCCGTAACACCCTGGTCATTAGCTAACCGAGTAAGATTAACATTTGTATATTCAGGAAATCAAGGCTGTCCACTAAGAAGGAGATCCTTAGTTTTGGGTCAACCCACCAGCTTGCAAACACTCCTGATTAGAGAGAAAACTCAACTCTTTCTGCAGCTGAAAGATTCTCTACTCAGGGACTCTACAGGGAAAAGGCAGAGATCTCTTCTTCCCCGTGTAACCCTCTGAAGGGTTAAATACACCCCCATCCCCATGCAATGTTTAACAGTCAAGGTTTAACCCCGCTCCCCACCTGTATGTCTTGCCATCCTTGTGCTGGTCCTCATCATCCTCGTTTGACAGCACAAAGGGGTCGCTCATCTCTGGCAGCCCCGACTCCTGCAATCGTTTCTTCTTCCGGCCCCGGGGCGGTTTGGGGGCAACTCCCCCACCCCCGCCACCCCCACCACCTTCGGAGAGGGTGGTTGTCCCTTTCTTGGACAGGTCAGGAACCACCTGGAGGGCTGCCTGGGAGCCAGGGGGTAGCGCAGAGACAATCATGGGAGCTGAGATGGGAAAGGTTTGGGCAGAGGCGGCTGTGGTCACCAAGGAACCTGACGGGGAAGTTATCACCAGACCAGGACCTGCAAACAAAGAAAGATGGAGGAAGTCAGTTATTACATCTCTAATTATGTCCAACCTCCTTATCCCACAGAAGCAAGCTTTATACATCTACTTTTGACTACAACGCAACCAGAAGAGTAGCCTACCCTCCCCAACACACTCCCAGTCTCCGCTGCTGGAAGTCAGACTTCCATAAAGAGCGTGGATGTATGGAGTGCCTAGAGATTCACAGTGAAACCATGCCAAGGCAGTCCACGCCACCAGTAAGGCTAGGAATAATCTACAGCCCAAAGAGGATTCTCCAGAACCCCCTGTCCCCCCTTCCCAGAGTCTCCTTCGTATGTCGCCAAAGCCCTTGGAGTCCCCTACCTGCTGTCATGAGCCCAGCAGACTGCACCGGTACCACGGTGATGTTCTGAGTCACAGGGGCTTGGCTGTGTGGTGTCAGCTGCTCCGGCTTGGTGTCCGAGTCCATGGAGATACCAGTGGGTAGGGCCACAGAGGTGGGTACTGTCAGCAAGGCAGGGTAGTGGGGGGGAGCCAGGCTGCAGCCCTTCTCTGCAGGCAATAGCTGCTCCTTCATCTTGTTAATAAACATGGTGTTCTCAATCTAAACGGGTGGGAAGAACAGCTTTTAGAATACTCTGGCACAGCTGCTCCCAGCAGTTGGCTGAGCAAGAAATGCAACAGAAACACGAATCATGCATCAACTTCTAACAGGAAGCAAGACCAGCATAATAGGTTGGAAGACAAAGATCTTACCTGTCCCGAGACGGTGGGCACTGCTGGCCAGAAGTACGGGGAGGAGTTGAAATGAGATTCTTCCATCCTAGCTGGGCACAGGGGGGAAGAGGAAGGGGGAAGGGAAGAGGAATGGAGGAGAAGGAAGACAGACAGACAGACACACACACACAAAAAGAACATTAAACCCAAAGAGACTCCAACATGGAACTGACTCAGTCTAACGCTGTGACAGTTCCTTAATTTCCCCTGTCTTACTTGAGCAACTTCTCCCCACTTTTGAGCTATCTGCCCAAATCCAAAAATTATTTCCAGTGGAAAAAGGTGCCTGCTATTCCCCCAGGCTTGGGTCCATCTCAAACGCCTCTTGCCCAAGAGTCCTCCATGCAAAAAAAAAAAAAAAAAAAAAAGGACTGACTACGAACCCAGAACACCTCCAGCATTCCCCAATTATCATCCACCCAAGTACATGGCATAAATGATGAAGTCTGTGCATCTGCAACCAGGCAAATACAGCTGAAAACCATTTTTCACTGTCACAGACAGTCTGACCCCACAAGCAGTGAAAATTTTGAACCTTGCCTGTCCCTCCACCCCAGCTCAATGCTAAGGACCCAGATGCAGCAAGGGGACATTAGCATTATGTTACACAGGAAGAAAGACAGGCAGAGAGAGGGAAACAGACTTGCCCAAGATAACAGACAGCCACAGCAGACCAAGAAGTCAAACTTAGGGCTCCTAACTTCCTGCTGCCCACCGCTCTGACCACCCCAGCCCCGCTCTCAAAAGAAACCCGGAAATATCATTCAATATTCCTGACAGACAAGATCCTCCGCTCTCACCCAATGAGACTAGGCAGTGGGAAAATAACCCAACTACCCTGCTCCTGAGACACCCTATTTCCAAGTGAGATCATGTCATGGCTCTCTATTGCCCATTTCATTCCCTTCCTTGGGACAAGATTCTGTAGGACTCTGTCCCCAGTCAAGCACCCACTGTTCCATCTCGACTCTCCATGCAGTCAGAGGACCAGTCGGACACTAAAAGATAGCCCTCTGAAGACAGGGGTGTAATCTCTTTAGGAACGCCTGGCTGAAGAAGCCCTTTCCATTGTAAGCCTTACATTCCTCTGTGTAGTAACATTAGCGGACAAAGCTTGTTACGCTCGTGAAAACGCTATTCAAATCCTAAAGAAACTAACAAAAGAGTATTTCCTGAAGCAGAAGATACACCTATTCCTGAACAAATATGGCAAAACTGGTAGGTAACATATGTGTGACAAAAACCATGCTCAGAGAACATCTGGCAGAGCAAGCTGCTTAGAGAAAGCAAGCACTGTGGGTTTCTCATGCAGCTACCTGCAAATTGTCCCATTCCTATTTCTGTTATGATATGGCAGTAGTCTAATTAATGAGTAAATATTATTTCTGAAGGGCCTATCTCAATCATCAGATAAGCTGAGGAGCATGCCCCGAGTAGCATGAAACACTTACTTTCCAGAAGTGTATTAGGGCAGAATAAATACATGTGGAATTGCTGCGTGTGAGCCAAAATGCAAAGATAATTTTCCTCTATGTAGAGAAGCAGTATGTAAATGAACCAAATTACCTGATAATTTTGTTTTTATGAATTGCTCAGGCAACAGCAAAGCCAAGTATTCCTGCCTCACTCGCTCACTACAAATCAACCAATAAACACACTTAAGGATGAATTATTTACCTTGCGTCAGTGGCATGCAGTCAGACGGCTAGTTGCCTGACTGAATTACGCTGGGTTTACACTGCTGTGATTCAATCAGAATCTGATGGGGCAAGACTCGTACCTTCCTTCCTCTGCTTTCTTTTCTGAGCCAAATTAATTATTAAGTACACTGCCCACAGCAAGGCCCTATGTATGTAACGCTTAATTACATGACTTTTTTTTCTTCCACAGGATGGGCACGCACGAAGAGATAACGCATTCTTGGCAACTGAGCCCCACCTGAATCAAGAGGGGGTTTTTGTCTGGAATGTCAAGTCTGGGTTTGGGGTTTTGGGGGGTTTTGTTTGTTTGTTTTTGTTTTTAAAATACGTAAGCCCTTATTTGCTTAGCTTCCACATCAAAAACATCAAAGTGAACCTGATTCTGTAAAAACATAAAGTCTCATAAAATAATCAGATGCATTTTCCAAATAAACTTTGTAATAGTCCAAGACTCCCTTGGATTCTCAACTGCAAACTTCAGGAGTTAAACAGAAAGATGCCAATTTAAACAAAAATCTCACAACAGCTTGCTTATTTAAAGAGTACAAGGAATGAAAGGCAACTCCATTTCCAGATTCTAAAGTCCAGATTAGCACAGGTCAGAGCACTCAGTGGCTGCCTGTCTCCATCTAGTCCCCTACCAGAACTTCACAGAGCACCTAACTTTTGTTTGCTCAGTTTACAAAGCGTGCAAGTCAAAATAAAGCTTATTGATTCTCAAAAGAGGACTACACTGTTATCATTAAACTCTTTTAGAATCCACCTCCCCATCCAGAAATCTTCATGCTTGAGCTGCTATCAGGCCTCAAAACTTTTGGCTTGAAAGGCTGAAGTGTGATGAAGTTATAAGAATGTGGAGGAAAAGCAGAAACGGTGTAAGAGTTGAAGCTTTCATGCAATCTCACTAGCAAGCCAGTCTTCCAAAGGGAGAAAACAAAGGTAAGATTCCTCCACCAAACTACTGCCCTAATACCCCCAAGCTGTCCCTCCCCTACCCCGCTTTTAGGCTAAAGGGTATTTGGAAAACATGCACCCCTATTCACAGCCCCCGCTTTAAAGCTGCTCACACTTACTTTACCAGAACTCTGCACGTAACCCTTCCAATTGCTCTATAACTACCAGACATGGGCTGGAGCTTCAACCCTGTACCACAGCACGTTCCCACTGCAGTGCCTTCATCATCCCAGCTTCCACAAACAGGCCAGAGATGGGACCTTCTTCCTATTCACCAGTCTAGTATCAGACAGATGTCAACGTACCCTCCTGATATAAACCAAAAACACCTTCTATGTACAGACCACAAATGTACATACACCAAATAAACAACCGAGTGAACCACAGAACTCACAAGGGACAAGGAATCTGGAGTTTAGATCTCAGAGTACTTCACAGAATCACATACTTAACGTGCTGGACTTAAACTTCTTTGCAGGTCATCACTTTAATCATAAACAGACAGATAAAAGCACGTGCAAGTACACGGTGAGGTAGAGGCTGTGTTTCTGGAAGGCACAATCAAGGTTGGATAGGCAAGTGTTTAGAGGTTGGCTTTTAATATGGTTTTCTTTATTCTCCAGATACCTAGCTTTTATTTTCTATTCAGTCTAGAGTTTTCAGTTGACAAAAGGCCCTGAGCATGACACTCGGGAACGATTTACAATGCCGTTTCATGTCTGCCCAAGATCTTTGTTCAATAACAAGGAGCTTTTAGGCTTAATTGCTGCAAAATACTAAGGATGCTGAAGGCCACGCAGGCTGTTAGCTCAAATACAAAAATGCTTCCACAAAGCTCGTAAGCACCAAAAAGCTCAAAGCGCCGCTACATCTTTAGAACAAGCACATCTGGATGCGCATCAGGAACACCCCAAACATGCCGGACAAAGTCCCGAACCCCAATCCCGCGCACCAGAGCCAGAACAACTTTGGTGCCGCTCCCCGAACGCGTGCGTACCCTCTGCCCCAACCGACCGAGCCCCTGGCGGGACAGATACCTGGCAGGGGACGTAGGGGCAGTCAATCCCCTCTCTCCCGCTCCCTGGAGCTCAAGTGACTTCAAACCCCCCAACGCCGGGACCGGCAGCCCACCCTGTTCACCCCACTCCTCCCAACCAGTGTGGCCGGTGGTGGGACACCCCCCCACCCCCCTCCCGGGGGGCGACGGGGTCACTCACGCAGCTCCAGGAGCTCCTTACCCCTCTCACTCTCCCTTCTCTTGCATTTCTCCTCCTTCCAAGGCCGTCTCTGCAAACAAACCGCCAGGGTTACAGGACCACCCGGGGGGGCCCTGTATGACAGCGGACGGTGTAACGCGGGACCCCCGGACCCCCCGGCCACGTCCAGCCCCCGGAGGAGCGGCCATGGGCGGGGGAAGGAGCTCCCCGCGGGGACCGGCCGCGATGGGAGAGGGGGCCCGGACCCACCTCCCCCCGCGGGGCCCCGCGCACACACGGCGGCGGCGGCCGAGGACGGGGCGCGCCGCCCGGTCGCCCCCCGCCCCTTCCTCCTCCTCCTCCTCCTCCTCCTCTCCCCGCGGCGGCGGCGGCGAAGCGGGGCCGGGCGCGGAGCGCGGCTCTCCCGCTGCGGAACCCCCGGGAGCGTCCGACAGCCGACAGCAGGACGGAGGAGCGGGCGGGCGGGCGAGCAGACAGACCAGACAGACAGACAGAACCTCCTCCGTTTCCGCTTCCGGATCGCTTCCGACCCGGAAGTACCGCTCTCCCCCTCGTCTCCCCCCCCTCGCCCCCCACACCCGCCACCCGGTAAATTTACCGGGCACCAACCCCCAGCGGCGACCCCGACCCCCGACTCCAGCGGCGGCAGCGGCCTCCTCACCGGAAAGAGGAGCGGCGAGTCGCTTCCGGATCAAGGGGCGGGGCGCCAATCAAGCTCTTCCGGGGCACCGACCGGAGCGGAACGGCGTCATCGGCGGCTTCTCTTAAAAAAAAAAAAAAAAAAAAAAAAAAAAAAAAAAAAAAAAGGCGGAGCGGCGGCGGCCGCGCGGCACGTTTTCCCTCACCGGCGTCACCGCGGGCGGCCGGGACGGAAGCGGGAAGAAGGCGGGAACCGGGCGGCGGGCGGGCGCTTACCGGAAGTGCGGGGGTGCCGGCGCGCGGGGAAACCCGGGCTGGCGGAAGTGGCGGGGGGGGGGGGGGGGGGGGGGGGGGGAGCCGGGCGCCGTTCCCCCCCCCCCCCACACAGCCCGGCCGCCAGCCCAAGCGGCCTTCCCGGCATAACGTGCGGGAGGGGGGGAAAAACAGCCGCCCTGATGAATATTCATGAGGCCTCATGAATAATAACGCACACCGCCGCCCCCCCCCCCCCCCCCCCGTGCGGGGCCGTGGTTCATTCCTAGAGTCAGGCGCGAGGGTGTGCCCGCGGCCTGCTGCTCCTGCAGGGGAGCGCCCGCCTTCGCCGTACCGAAAAGCCGGTCGAAGAAAGTCTCTAAGACTCGTTTTGGGAGTTTTAGAAAGCAGGCATTCTTCATTGCAGCGCTGGGTGCGCGGGGGATAGTTCCACCTAGCGTGCGTGCCACGGCTTTAGCACTAACAGGTTATATAGAATAACTAGTTGCATATTAATCAGGTTGGTATACATATCCATAAAAATGATGGCAACTGATTATCATAGCACTGCCTACATCCGATCACGCGCCATGAAGGATCCATTTGAGTCGAAGGGCTGCTTTTGCGACCACCGACCCATGTGAAGTTCTTGCTGGCTGTCCTTGAAGTCTTTATTCTTGTCCTTGGTTCTCTGATCTTGAAGCTTAACGCAGTTTCAATCGCATGCGGTCAGTTTCAGCATTGTTCTCATCTAGTCATAAGAGCAAAGAACTGCAAAACTTAGGAGTACCTACCTCTGCTAGTTAATTGCTTGGCTATACTTTTGTCTATTGTTTCAATCATCGTGTTAGTGTAAGATTTCTAATAATTATTTACCAAATCTCACTTTTACAGTCACCTAGCAGCAAACCAGTTTCCACGGCAGGTACAAAATATTAAAACCATCAAAATATTTAGACATACCATACAGAATGTATGGAAATATGCTATCAGAAGGAGTTCGCTGGGTCAGGTCGGGCGGCTGCACCAGGCCGGCGAGATGACGGGGCGGCTTGGGGTTGACCCAAACGTTTTCTGCCACCGCCTCGGGCGGTCCCTGCCTGCCCCTTTGCGTGTGCTGGGTTCTGGCACTTCGCTGGCCAAACACTATATGCATTTTTGTTGCGCTAACCCGACAGGAAGGGCTTCTGGCGAGATGGTTTTCTGCCAGGTCGGCAAACTGGACCATCTCGGTCAGCTAAGTGCTGTAGGGAACAGGAGAGCAAGGCCAGGCGTGGAGGGGAGCGGGGTAACCCTCTCTCCGCAGTTGCAAGCCACTGGCTCAATATAACCACACCCAAATACTGATTTTTTTATTTATTTTATTTTATTTCATTTGTAACCGTTCACAGCTTGACCCCAGAGGGGGCTGCAACTCACCCTTGTTCTCACTCATTGAGAATTCAGTTTCACAGATCCAACCCACCTGTTTTGGCTGGCGGTTTCCCGCTGCCTCCCGTGTGCTGGCACTGTTGCTGTGCAGCGTGAGTTACTGCGCTCGAAGCAGCAGCCGGTCCCCTTGAGCCTTGGCGATGGCGCAGGAGAGGGCACGAGGCCGTCCCTGGAGAAGGTGACACGGAGGCATTCCACAAGAGCACTAAGCCAGGCTGGCTGACTGCCCCCACCCCAAATTGCAGACACCCCACAAGATCACCAAGCCAAGCTGGCTGTTGCAGCCCTGCCCTGGGTTACACTCTTACAATTTCGGTGGAAAGAGGCTTTTAGATACCACTACTTCATTCCACCGCTCATAGCAGGGCTAACTTTGGCACTGGACCCGCTTCCCAGCTCAGGTTAGGTTACCTTTCTCACCTGTGGTGTTGCTCACTGGGCATTTGGCCGAGCCCTTTCAGTGCTCTGACTTGGGAGAAATCTTTTTTTTTTTTTTTTTTTTTAATTGTTGCATGAGTTTTCTGCCAGCTTGGCATGCTGGAACAGCTTTTCACAGCCAGCATGAGTAAGAGGGTGGGACCAGGGAGAGCACGACTATAGCAGCCAGCGGTTAGATTGGCTCGGGTGATGGTGAAACCGCAACATCCGGAGCAGTGGGCAAAGGGGAATCTCCTGGCAGCTGAGAGGCAGGCGGCTGGAGCCGCAGCGCCCGCTTGTCCCCAGGAGGTGCTGGGGTATTGGTCATCCCAGGCAGCACAAAACTTCCTCCTGGGAGGAGCCAGGATTAGCTGCGCATTCTTCAGCAGGAGTCACATGAAGGCAATTGTTGATTTATTTAAATAAAAGGAGTTGGCAGCCTAATCAGTTTGGAAATTAATTTCCTTGTTAATTTGGGGGTTTTGACTTGCTCATGAATATTCACCAATGCTCATCTCTTCCCCCCCCCCCCCTACATAATTTATTTTTGTGATTGTCAGATCACCTCTGAAGGTGACATTTCTCTCCTCATTCTGCAACGCGGCAAATGTATTCAATCTTATGCCTCGGAAAAGGAGCTATGACCTGACACTGCCGACTTTTTTGCCTCTTCTTTGCCCCAGAGTCCCCTGTAGCCTCTCGGCCCTCCTCCTTCCTCTCTGCATGCTGCCTAGAAAGAAATAAGACCAAGAGTCTCCTCCAAGAAGAGGCCTGGCCTGGGCTTGGAAACTGGGAGAGCTTCTCAAAACACCCTATAGTGGACAAGGAAAAGTCGTAATTACCAGCCGAGGAGTGGGACAAAGTGGTTAATTTTTCTTGCCGTGCCTAGTTTTCTGCTCCCCCTCCCGCCCCGCACTGCCAAGCACCCTTCAGTAGCACGTGAGGCAGCGTGACTAACATCTGTCACAGACACTTGATTTCTCTTATCTCCTTTCCTTAGGAGGAGGCAAAATCAGAGAAACGCGGGTGTGCGTCTCTGGAGAGTACAGCTGATCGCTTCACCTCCT
Organism: Harpia harpyja; assembly: GCF_026419915.1. Taxonomy (NCBI): domain Eukaryota; kingdom Metazoa; phylum Chordata; class Aves; order Accipitriformes; family Accipitridae; genus Harpia; species Harpia harpyja. The sequence goes on from NC_068947.1 coordinate 51,999,226, forward strand.
TTCCCAGCTCTCTGTTGCCCCCCTTTACTTATCCTGCCTGCCCTTGTTCCTTCTCTGCAACAGGGAAGAGCATCCCGGCCACCACCGCAGGTTTCCCCCCAGTGAGGCGTGCCCGTGTCCCACACGTACGTGTTTAGGGCTTCTGGCATTTCATAACGTCTACCAGCTGGGCTTGACAGGACAGTGGTTAAAAACCCAGGTATAATTGCTGGTGCTGTTGGCGGGAGGAGCAGTGTGGGCAGCAGGGGGGTGAAGAGCGGGTGCCCTCCTTACTCCATGCTCGTGCACAGGGGCAAGCTTGGCCGAGAGCTGGTCCCTGGGCAAGTAGCATGATGGATTGTGGTGGAGACCCCAAGACCCAGTGGCTGCTTCCAGAGCGGCTCATTTCTTTAGCAAAGTCAGCTGTGGTACAGTCTCCATCTATACAACTTCTTGTTGTTCAGAGCGTGCCATCTCAGGGCTCGGAGCTGTGCGAGGAGGGGCGGCCACGCTGCACCAGCCGTGGGGTTCACTCAGCGGCACTGCCAGCCCGGGCTGGTAGCTGGAAAGGGGACGACCGAGAGAGGTTTACAATTGTGCGGCAAAGAAAATGAGCCAGCAGCAACGTAAAAGCGACTGCAGGAGGTTACTGAGCTCTGGGGGGGGGGGGTAGGTGGAAGTTAGTGCTCCCTCCTGGGAGCAGAAGCATGCAAATAGCACAGCCGGGTGCTCACCTCCTGCTGAGGGCACCAGCTCCTGACAAACTCAGAAAAGAAAATGCGCGGCGAAAACCAGCTGAGCCCAAAGTTACCACGGCAGTTGCTCTCTCACAACCTTTGTAACAAGCTCTTTTACACAGCTTTGACCCAGGAGAGTGGCAAACACCTCCATGCTGGCTGCCTGTTCCATCTCCCGTCCTTGTTACCTCCTCCACAGTCACATCTGACTGTCACGTTCCCATCTCAGCTCTTCCCTTCTTTTTCTGCTCGCCTGATTTCTTCATCTCTCTCCTTCCTCGACACCTTAACACAAGGCACCCGCCCCTGGACCTTCAATAATGATTACAGACCATCTGCCTGTGGTGCCACTGTATGCTCTGAGCTTGAACACCTTTTGTCTGCTGTCTGTGTGTAAACTGCACTGTTCACGGTGGCTGTCCTAATAATACAGGTGGTACTTTGTGTCCTGGGATCCTGCTTGGCTAGCTTCTAGGGCCGGTAGACCTGGCCTGACGTGTTCAGTAAGTGGTACCTGAATTTGTTGGGGGTACCTGAGCAGTAGGCAGAGATGGACAGGTGGGCTTGGAAGGTGTGATGATGTAGTGACACACGTTTTAAGGATGGAGGCTGTTCATTCTTGCCCAAATTTTCATCTGCCTGTGGGACAATATTAGGTTTATCCTGAAGCTGGTAGTTCAATCTTGCGAGTACATTTCTCAGCAAGGCGTGTTGTCCTCACTCTTTCAGGGAACTGACATCTCTTTGGCAATCGGCTGATTAAATCCCCTGGCAGCACACAGCAGAGAGCATTTCAGCACGTCATTCCTGGCTTTTTTTCCGCTGTATGGAAATAGATTGCATCTTCCCCTGCATGGTAACTTCTCTGGTTAGTGTTGTTTAAGGTTTGAGAAACACAAGGCAACAGAGAATTATAGTGTGTGTTATCCTGCACATGCTTGCTTGCCTGAATCATTGCATTTTAGTGGCATCTACTCTCTTACGGGCAAGGAGGAGAACCACACATGTGGGGTACCCTTTGGAATTAGGAGCATATGTGACAACGATCCGCTGCTTTTTCACTGAAAGAAGTGGGTTGCTCTGGAACTGGGGGCGTGGGGGTCCCTGTTGGCCAGCGACGTGGTAACCCGGGATTGATCAACCTTAGCTACAGACTGAGTTCATTTGGCCACTGTAGTAAGGGCAGTTAGTTACCGAACGAACCTTCTGGCCAATGTGCCACGAATACAAATCCCATAATTTGGAAGGGGGAAAAAGTGTCACTGTATGTGTCAAGAAAGCCAGAGGGGCCGTGCCTGAGGACCTTCTGCACGGGGCAAAAATCGCAGTCACGTCAGAAGTGCCTGAGGGGGATCTCTCTTGCATGGTCGCAGCCAAAGCACACTGAACGTGCACAGGCAAAACTTGTTCCAGTGGGGTGATAGCTTCTCTGTGGCAATAACCCCAAGAGGCTCAAACTAACTACAATGGATTTTATTAGGTCACCACAAAAAGTCTCAAGGAGCATTTTGAACATGATTCAGCAGTGAGCCCTTCAAGCAATGAAGGATCCCTGCAGCCTAGGCTGCATTAGCAAAAGTGTAGTCAGCAGATCAAGGGAAATTATTATTCCCATCCGCTTGAGAAGTCCGAGGCCTCATCTAGAAGATTATGCCCAGGACTGGCTCCTCAGTACAAGGTGGATGTTGACAAACTGCAGCATGGCCAGCAAAAGGGCCCCACAGTGGAGGGGGGGGAGCGCACAATGCACAAGGAGAAGGCTGGGGGGGCTGGGTTTGTGGAAGAGAGAAGGCCAAGGGGGCATCTAATTGCTGTCCGCTCCTACCTAGAGGAAAGTTGTAGAGAAAAATGGAGCCAGACTCTGAGAAGGCAGCATAGTGAAAGGACAAGAAACAAGGGGCACAAGTTGCAGTAAGGGAAGTTCTGAACTTATATAAAGGAAAATTTCTCCCCCTTGAGAGCAGTTCAGCACTGGAACAGGTGCCCAGAAAGACTGGGCAATCTCCACCCTTGGAGATGTTCAGAGGTTGTGTGAGCAAGGCCCTGAGCAACCTGGTCTAGCTTTGGAGTTACCCTGCTGTGAGCGGGGAATTGGACTAGAGACTTCTGGAGATCCCTTCCCACCTGATTTTTTCTGTGGGTCAGTGTTTTTGTACTGCTGATCTGCCATGAGCCCATGTTCAGTGTCTTCATAACGCTGGAAGCCAAGAGGGTAGTACGCTTGCTTGGCCCTGTGGAAATGCATCTATGTTGACAGCAGCGTTAGCATCTGCAAAGCCCTTCCGCATGAACATCTCTTCTCCAGCTGGCTTGCCACCCTCTGTAGCCCTACTTGACCCATCTGATTATGTTCCAAGATGAATCTCCTAACAGCAGGACCTGGTTGGTTTGGGGGTGACTCCTTAAGCTGTGACATCCATGTTCTGAACAGCAGCAGTCACCAAAATCTTGTTTAAAACTATATTGCAGCATGTAAGTCCCCCCCCCCCCCCCACATACCACCATCACCTCTTCAGAAGCAGAGAAACTTTAATAACTCTTCTACATTCTTGGCTTAGGCGTCTGCGTTTTTCTGTGCAGTCAGAGAATCTGTAATGAGTTTCAGGGGATCGCTGTTCTCATTCAGAAGTTATACAGTCACTTCGCAAGTTCCCCCTTTTTGAGAAACGCACCTCTCCGCTAGCCTAAGCTACAGCATTTAGTCCACCAGGAGAGCTTAGCGGTGGGTGCTTGGCTGATGGACTCCCCACACCACCTTCAGTGCTCACCACAGTGCTGCTAAAGCACCTCTGGGTCTTTACAGCTGCCTCGTATCGTTTCTCAATAAGAAGGATGATGCTGAAAAAGGTAGAAGAGGATAGAAGAAAGAGTGGAGAACAGTAAATTATTGTATTAAGGCAGAAGCAAAACTCGAGAAGCTCTGTCGCAGCAAGACTGGAGCTCACCAGCTCACCTCCATATTTGTGTTTTTTCAAAACTGGCTGAGGAAACGGCAGTTTTGGGAGCAAAGATTTGCAGCATATCCATCAAATTCAGGGTAAGCATGCCAGGGCTGGAAAAAGGGAGCTATATTTCAGGAAGAGAGAAAACAAAGTACTCTGGGCAGCTGCAAACCCATTAGTCTAGTCTCAATAGAGCATAAGGTTAAGAACAAATTACAGAAGGAAAACAAAATTAAAACTACAGCAGTAAGTGGGAAATGGAATCAAATACAGAATGGGTTTATCAACAAAAGCACTGTGTGCCCTTAACTTGATCCTTTTCTTTACCTCTTCTCCCTTAACTGGATAAAAAAAAGAAATCAGTAAATCTAATCTAGCTGGATTTCAGTAGGGCATTTGATACAGTAAAGGCTGGAAGGCAGCTAGATAAGCTGAAGTGAAAGGAATTAGTAGGAGAATTTTAGGTGGGTAAAATGCTGGGGAAAGGCAGATGATGTGTGGAGTCAAAAGGGAACTGCCACCATGGAGGAATGTTACTGGCCTTGGGAATAATTCTGCTTGCAGTAATGGTTCTAGCTCAGCAAAAAGCAGCATGAAGAGGAAGTTTGCTGATTAAATGCATTTAGAAGAATTACTCACAGTCTGGAGCGGAGAAGTGTGAGGTCCTGTTCTTCACGCCTGCTAACAGGACTGTCTTTTACACACAGAGATTCACTGGTTAGAAATGACAGAAGAAAAGAGAGATCTGGGTGCATTCATCATTCACGAGATGATTATGAAGCTCCGATGCGACATGATCGCAAAGACAACAGCCTTAAAGAGATCATTACGTTAATCTTATTTAGGATGCTATATACAATTTGTCACCCATATTCGGAAGTGGGCTGGGGGCTGGCAGCAGCGTGGGGGAGCCGGAATAACAGAGTCTGTCTCCATGCCTCCCCCCGCTCTCCGTGTGAGTGGCTGTGGAGAGGGGTTGGCTTCTTTAGCCTAGCTTTTAGCGAAAGGCTGAAATGGGTGAACTTCTCTCTAGAAATCCATTTTGTACATGGGATGTGCCCACTGAAATGAGCCATTATAGAAGGGAATGAGCTCAGCCATGACTGAGTCGGGCAGTCCCTTTCTCTTCAGAGTTTGGCTCTTTTTAAGGCTGCACAGATTTACCTCTCCCTGCGATTTGCTGTGCTTCCTCGGCAGGCAGAGTATGTTAGCACGAGAAGCACAGCATTACAGGAAAAGAGGTGCTAAACACAGGCCTGCAAGCCCACATTTCCCTGCTCCATCCCCCAAAGAGTTTTTCCTTAAAGGGTAAGAGAACAGCCCAAAGTCTTGTGTTCTCTATGCAGGCGACTGCTTGGTGTTTCTCCCACATAACGCCCGCTCCCAAAAGCCCTCTGAGGAACGAAATTTAAAACCCAGTGTCTCAGAAAAGGCTTGGTTCTTTGGAGAAATACACAAAAGCCCATCTGAACTAAACGTACCACACGTGCCTGTGCAGACAGCAGAGCCGAAAGGGTATCATCGTGCTGGTTTTCTGCATCAGGGGGACAAGTGATAGGTCCTGAACCTGGTTTACACCTGGATGGGGTTAGTGCTGATCTAACACCTGATTCGGGGGGGGGACGCAGTGAGCACAGCTTGCTGCGGCTTGATTCTGCCAGTGATTTTTGAGGTTTATTTAATTTAATTGGGGGAAATGAAATTGGGACGAGACCTCGGGCAATCATTTAATTCATCCTCCTGACCCAGCGACAAGATTAAGTAAGCACAACTCATCCCTGACAGATATTTGTTGAACCTGTTCTCAACAGCCTCCAGTGACAGGGCTCCCTTGGCCAATCTAGTCCAGCATTTTATTGCTCGATACTTAAAAAGCTTTTCCTACCACACAGCTTAAGCTTTCACTGATGAAAATGAATCTGCCGATTTCCACAGCCCCGTCGGAAAGTGCCTTTCCACTCTGACAGTGCAATCTCCCCAAACCAGCTGCATATACTTTTTGGCAATTGCATGCACCTTTTGGCAATTCCAACTGTGGGTTTTTTCCATAGTTTGTTTATGAGAGCTTCGTGCCTTTTGCTCTATCAAAAGCCTTGAAGTCAAGACGTATCACATCTACTACACCCCGCCGAGTCTGCTAGGGCAGTTACCCTGTCAGACAGTGAGGTTAGATGGGCTTGACGTGATCTTCCTGATGAATTGACATTGGAGGGGTTTTTTTCAGGTTTGAAGCACACATTGGAGGAGAAGCTAGTTCATATGTGCAGCTGCTGCCTGACGGGGATGAGAAAGGGGCTGGGGGAGAAGGGCTTGGGGCTGTGGCAAGCTGAAGGGGCAGGAGGCAAATCCAGCCAGGATAAAATGCGGTGCCGGACAAGTAGTCTGCTGTTGGGGTTCTGGGGATAACCGGGTCTGCCGTGAGCCCCTTGGGTAAGCGCCAAAAGCCTGGAAGGATGGTCTGCTACAAGTGTTTTAACAGTCTGTAACATCAGGGATGCATCAAGCCCGTGCACCGTGAACCCCTCTGGAATTCATTACGGACTCAGACACACTGAGAGGTTTTCGGAGTAACAGGCTTGGGCTGCGTCACTCTGGGCGGCTTTTCAGGTTTCAGCAGCTCTTGCCCCTTTATTGTACCCCAGAGCTTCCCCAGCATGTGGAGCCGATCCCTTTGGGCAGGGTTCACAAATTTCAGGTAAACATAATGTTCAGGGAAGTAATTTCTCAGATGTGTTTACAACATCATCAGGGAAAATTCCCCAGCTGCCTTGCTTCCTCTCACCATACTGCAGACAGCTTATCTATCCCAGGATTACTTCATCTTCCTCCTCGTGCTGTAGTTCCCAAAGAGCTAAGCCCAGCAGCAGTAGTGTTACCTAGTCACAGCACATCTTGCAAGCTTTCCACTGTTTCTCAACCCACATCACATACGCGGACACTTCTTTTTCCCCAGCAGGCAAGGCCTGTAGCCATATGGCAAGAGGGGAGAGTTCCTGACGAGAAACAGAGCAAGTTGCAGACGGTTTTGCCGCCATCGTGTCCTTCTTCCCCGTACCAGCTCCATCCTTCCCTCGTTCCACCTCCACCTGGGATGGAGAAGTCACCCTGCCCTTGTTGCAAAAGGCACAACTGCAGACAGCCTCAGCCTGCCGTCTCCCGAGGTTGATCTCCCAGAAGCCGTGACTGTGTTTGTGCTGCAGAGTCCGCAGCCCCGGCACACAGGGCTGAGCGGGGACCTGCAACCACCCGTTCTGCCGCACCGCTGGGGCAGTTTTAGCCCGATCCCGCTACCCCTGCTACTGCCTGAGACAAAGCCCAGGCACGGCTGGGGGTGGCACGCTTCAGGGACCATTCCCAGTAAGCGGTTTCACGGAATCGCAGAGTGGCGGAGGTTGGAAGGGAGCTCTGGAGGTCATCTGGTCCAACCTCCCCCTGCCCAAGCTGGGTCACCTAGAGCCGGTTGCCCAGGACCATGTCCGGATGGCTTTTGAGTATCTCCAAGGACGGAGACTCTGCAACCTCCCTGGGCAACCTGTGCCAGTGCTTGGTCACCCTCAGTGTAAAAAAGGCTTTCCTGAAATTCAGAGGGAGCCTCCTGTGTTTCAGTTTGTGCCCATCGCCTCTGGGCCTTTCACTGGGTTTTCACCACTGAAAAGAGCCTGGCTCTGTCTCCTTTGCACCCTCCTTTCACGTGGGCATTGATAAGATCCCCCCTGAGCCCTCTCTGCTCCAGGCTGAGCAGTCCCAGCTCTCTCAGCCTTTCCTCATAGGAGAGACGCTCCAGTACCTTAATCACCTTAGCAGCTCTTCATTGGACTCTCTCCAGTATCTCCATGTCTCTCTTGTACTGGGGAGCCCAGAACTGGACAGAGGACTCCAGATGTGGCTTCACCAGTGCTGACTAGAGGGGAAGGATCACCTCCCTTGACCTGCTGGCAATACTTTATCTAATTCATCCCAGGATACCATTTGCCGCCTTTGTGTCAAGAGGACGCTGCTGGCTCCTGTTCAACTTGGTGTCCACCAGGACCCCCAGGTCCTTTTCTGCAAAGCTGCTTCCCAGCTGGGTGGCACCGCAGCATACATTGGTGCATGGAGTTGATCCTCCCCAGGTGCAGGACGGTGCACTTCTCCTTGTTGAACTTCATGAGGTTCCTGTCGGCCCATTTCTCCAGCCTGTAGAGGTCCCTCTGGATGGCAGCACGACCCTCTGGTGTATCTGCTACTCCTCCCAGTTTGGTGTCATCAGCAAACTTGCTGAGGGTACGCTCTGCCTCATCATCCACATCATTAATGAAGATGTTGAACAGGTCTAGACCCAGTTATTGACCCCTGGGTTAAAGGGGATCAATACTAAGTTCTGACCTCCAACTAGACTTTGCACCACTGATCACCACCCTCTGGGCCCAGCCATTCAGCCAGGTTTCACCCCACCGCACTGTCTGCTTATCCAGCCCATACATCAGCAGCTTGTCTGTGAGGATCTTATGGGAGACAGTGTCAAAGGCCCTACTGAAGTCGAAGTAAGCAAATCCCCAGCTCTGCCCTTGTCTCCCAGGCCAGTCATTGCATTGCAGAAGGTTATCAAGTTGGTCAAGCATGACTTCGCCCTGGTGAATCCATACCAACTATTCCTGATGATTTTCTGGTCATCCATGTGCCTGCAAATGGTTTCCAGGGTTAGCTGCTCCATCACCTTCCCAGGAGTCAAGGTGAGGCTGATTGGCCTGTAGTTCCCTGGGTCCTCCTTCTTGCCCTTCTTGAAGATAAGAGTGATGTTTGCTTTCCTCCAGTCTTCAGGTACTTCTCCCAGGTGCTATGATCAATCAAAGATTATCGAGAGTGGCCTCGCAATGACATCTGCCAGCTCCCTCAGCACTTGTGGGTGCATCCCGTCAGGATTTGATATGGTTCTTCTGTTTTGGAGGCAAGCAGATCCAGCTGCCTGCATCTATAAGCGTGTTCTGTCTATTTGACAGAGCACTGTCCTTTTCTCATTTTGTGCATTCCATCTTTATGTTCCTCACACTGCACAATGCGGTCTGGTTTCTGGGTAGTTTTCCACTCTTCAAGGTGAGCACACAATAGTTGTGATCTTGTTCCTGGGGCCTCTTGATAGACCTGAAAGCTGAGCTTCTGTATTATTGACTGTTTCTCCAGGTGGAAGCACCTCTAACTTTCAATACAGCTTTAGGGAATCCAGAAGTTGCCAGGTATTCCACCTGGAGGGATGTGGGACCCCGGGCCACAGTTTTCCTGCCCTATGTCTCATCAGAAGCAGCGAGTCCCTGGGTCAGGGCAGGTGAGTCCAGAGCTGCGGCAGGTAGCGGTCTGCAGGTTCAAGTGTCTCCTTCCCACCCGGCTGGCTGACTGGCATGGTGATCTTCACATCCTCACGGCAGTTCTCAGCCTCACCTAGCTGCTCAAGAGTTCCTAGAACATCTTTTGCATCATTGCGGGGCCTCGTTTTAGCAAAGATGCTTGTGTTTTCCAGGGACTCCCTCAGCACCGCGGTCACCTGGGGTTTTGTTTCCTCCAGCCTCGCAGGCAGAGCGAGCATCTGTCACAGAAGCCTTTGGCTCTGTCTGGGGAGCAGCTGCCACCTGAGAAATCGCGCTGTGCTCATTCCGTCTCTCCATTTTCTGGAGTGGAGCCCTTCAGACCTGCCAGCTGACAGCCCTAGCTTCCCCCACATCAGCTCCCATCGTCTGCGTGTCCTTGCCACGGCAGGCATGGCCAGCTGCCCTTCTGGGTCAGCAAGGGGACAGTTCTAGGCAGAGGGCAGGTCCTGCACACAATCCACAGGTAAAAAACTGTGGAAAGTAGGCGATAAATTTAAGAAATGCAGCTTGACACCCCAAAACTGCTGGAGATCTGGAGCCCAGCACAAAGCCTGGCTGGACAGAAGGACACCAAGCAGCCTGTCTAGGGCAGGACCTGATTTGCGGCTGTACTTCGTACTGAACCTTCCTGCTTAGGAAATACGTACCCAGCAGCAAAGACCGTAGGAAACTTTTTTAAAATTAGGAGTTTCTAAAGCACTAATGGTTTAATGCAGTGGGGAAGGTCAGCTGAAAATGGCAGCAGCATGGATAATTGGGGAGGGGTGTAGAGAGGGAGTCCCTCTGGCCATTCTTTGCTTCTGTGCTTGAAGCTTCTGCAATCACCGTGTAAAACTGCCCAAATTTTCAGCCCTGGCTCTTGGGTGCTGCGCATCTCTGTGGCCCTGCTGTCAATCCTGGCCTGAATGCCCTGCTCTTAATACGGAGAGCCCAGGATGGGGCTGAAGCTCATGGCAACCTCCTAGCATCCTTCACCTTAGACACAGCAGCCTCTGTGGTAGAAACAGCATGACTGCAACTGCACAAAAGAGCAAACAGCTTGCTGCTGCCAGGAATCGCGCGAGTCCTCCCCAGCTGTGGTAGAGCCAAATCTGCTGGGATAGCTAAACTTGCTGCTGGAGGTGGCTCTCCCCCACCCCAGTGACTTTGCCGTGCAGTGGGTCGAGGCGTTCTCTCTCGGTGAACGCTGGTGGTGTTTTTCCCAGAGCACTGATGCCACACGGCTGCGTTTTTATGAGCTGACGCCTGCCAGAAAGTTTTTCCTTTCAGTGTTGTTGCAGAATGGAGTGCCCGGTGAAATCTTTACCCCAGGATGTCCTAATCACATATTGTCTCCTTCTGTCCTTGAAAGTGCCTAGGTATCCCATGGGCAGAAACACTTTGCCTTTCGTCACAGAGACGGGAGTCAGGCATGCCCCCCTGTCTGCCCCCAAGGGACTGGCTAACCCCTCCTTGCTCACCCCCTCTGGTGCTCACAGTCTTGCAACATGTCCCAGGTAATGCTCCCTCCGGTCATTGCAGAACGCTTTATACTTGACGCAGTGAATGCAGATGGAGAGCTGGCAGTCCCTCTGGCAGCTGCCAGCTCAGAAGGAGCAGAAGTAAGGTTGCCTGGGCATGTACTTTAACTCTAAATGTCCTGTTTTTCCACAAGTTTGCGTTTTGATGAACATAATGTTCTGAGAAGGAATGAGCTATCACCAAGCAACATTAACTCTGTGTTAACAAAGGGTTCTGACATTGAATTTAAGCCTGAGGACAATGCTGGCACAAGAATGAATTATCACAGGCTGGGCCGTGGGTACACTGAGGTTGGAAATTAGAAGGCGCTTCCTACCTGCCAGTGCAAGGATCTGGAACAGCTTTGAACAGCAGCAGCGAGGCCAGGAGACTGAACTTGTTTTGGGACTGGAAGTCTCTGAGCGAGAGTATGCAATGGGGCTGCCTGCCACCGGCCAGGAGATCTCTGCCAGTCCTCTCTTCTTATGCAACTGCAGGACA